>NC_048578.1:20472500-21175000 GCF_013265735.2 Oncorhynchus mykiss
ATGCTGTATCACGCAGTGAGATGCTAACTACCTTTTCACTCCACCTGAATAGACCTGTGGTGTCTGGACTTTAAAGCCAGCAAGATGCTAGTGGGATTATAAAGCTAATGAAAGACGAGCTTCTGTGTGTGTGTGTGTGTGTGCGTGCGTGCGCGGCAGTGAGTCAGCGAGCCCGGAGAGAAAGCCAGGCAGCCCAGTCCATCCGGAACCTGGGAGGGGAGAGGTCT
The DNA here is from genome assembly GCF_013265735.2 of Oncorhynchus mykiss. Taxonomy (NCBI): domain Eukaryota; kingdom Metazoa; phylum Chordata; class Actinopteri; order Salmoniformes; family Salmonidae; genus Oncorhynchus; species Oncorhynchus mykiss. The sequence goes on from NC_048578.1 coordinate 20,472,728, forward strand.
ATTTCCTGCGTCGCCTGCAGCCAGTGACACAGTGTGAGACGACCTAGCTCGCGCTAGTGAGTGTTTACTGCCGTGCCGCTCCACATGCCTCTCTCACGCAGAGCGAGGAGCTGTTGAAGGATGACGGCTGACACGGTAGAGCCTCCAGCCTGTGTCGGGAACCATGGCGGAGAGATTATTCAAACATCAGGCCTTCAGTGCATCATGGACCATGTACACTGACCCCACAACACAGCCTAAGCATAATAGCGTTTGTCTGTTGTCTCATGGCCTAGCAGTACTACTGCCATGCACTGTGCTCTGCCTAGCAACCCACCTCAACTGTAATTTGACCATCTGAGTGACCACTGGGCTCTGAATATATTAAAAGATTTTCAAAGGAGAGGCTCTCTCCATAGATGTTGATATGTGCTGTTATTTGAATTTGACAGATGATTCAAAGTTTGAGTTAGAAATAGCAAAGAAAGGCATTTACGTACTCAAGCTGACAAGTTAAACCTTAAAGCATAGGGCCCCTGCAGGTAATCATAACGCGACACTGGTGGAGATCAGTCTCAAAATGGCCATTCTGTCATGAGACCACAAGATGGCAGTAGCAATACATCTGTAACACTATCCACCTGACAAGCCAAATATGTCTCTCCCCTCACTCATAGAAGGGTAAATGACACTGCAGTTTTGATGTGGTAACAAAAGTGAATTCACAAGTGTACACTACCGGTCAAAAGTTTTTGAACACCTACTCATTCAAGGGTTTTTCTTTATATATTTTTTTACTGTTTTCTACTTTGTAGAATAATAGTGAAGACATCACAACTATAAAATAACACATATGGAATCATGTAGTAACCAAAAAAAGTTAAACAAATCAAAATATATTTTATATTTGAGATTCTTCTTATAGCCACCCTTTGCCTTGATGACAGCTTTGCACACTCTTGGCGTTCTCTCAACCAGCTTCATGAGGTGACAGATGTGCCTTCATAAAAGTTCATGTATTTGAGCCAATCAGTTGTGTTGTGACAAAGTAAGGGGGTATACAGAAGATAGTCCTATTTGGTAAAAGACTGTCCATATTATGGCAAGAACTGCTCAAATAAGCAAAGAAAAATGACAGTCCATCATTACTTTAAGACATGAAGGTCAGTCAATACGGAAAACTTCAAGAACTTTTAGCGGTTCTTCAAGTGCACTCGCAAAAACCATCAAGCGCTATGATGAAATTGGCTCTCATGAGGACCGCCACAGGAAAGGAAGACCCAGAGTTACCTCTGCTGCAGAGGATAAGTTCATTAGAGTTACGAGCCTCAGAAATTGCAGCCCAAATAAATGCTTCACAGAGTTCAAGTAACAGACACATCTCAACATCAACTGTTCAGAGGAGACTGCGTGAATCAGGCCTTCATGGTCCAATTGCTGCAGTATGGATCCTGCAGCACTGTTTCTCTTTTGCACGCCTGCTCTGCTCAACACAATGCTTCCAGGGATTTTTTTCCTAGATGCTGAATAATTGACATGAGGAACGTGGACATGAGGGATTTACCTTTGAAACTACAGATTCTGGTGTTTACTCTGAGTGGGGTCATGGATACAGATTTGAATGTGTAGCTTGTAGTCATCTGGATAGGGTTTGTTGAGGAAAGATACACCTACTCACAAATTGGACAATTCCCATTTCAACATCCACACAACGATTGTCCTCAGTCTCCTAACTATTAAAAAAATGAATTACTCACGAATCGAGTACTAATCAGAATCTATTGCTCTCATGGCATTACAGATGGAGAACAATTGAGATTTAATTCATGGCAAATTTGACAGTTATGGGCCAACTTGATATTGATACACCCACCAATCATTAGTGGGGAAATCATATCAAATCATTGTCTAACAGAACAACTTTCGCCTGTCACCTTTTACCTTCAGAAATCCTCTATTATGAGGGGAGGGGAACAACAGTAGAATACATTATCAGGTGGATATTATACAGATTGACTTCCTTCGTCTCTACTCACTGGCCAAGACTCTCAAGAAGGCGTGAAATGTTCTCAGTAACACAATTGCTGTAATATCTGTATCACATTCCACCGTCAGAGTGAGGTGGAAATTCAAAATTCAAAATTACTCTCAAGGCTCCCATGGGCAATTTACTCTCACAACCACACAATAGCCAAGCCTGAATCTCCTGGGAAACATTGTAGGATTGACAATGCATGAGACCGCTGGTTATCAAACATAATATCCTAATAAGATCAAACATAATACTAGGGCTCAGATAACCTAACCATTTCTATACACAGTCAGTCCATCGTCTGTTTGACTTTCTCTGTCTCTCTGTCTCCCTCTCCTGCTCCCTCTCTCCCTCCCATTCTCTTTCCATCGTTTTGCCATGTCTGTTGCTACAGTATACTGATTGTGTCAGCTTCAATGCACACAGCAGCATGACGTGATAAGGGAAAAATACAGGCAGAACAAAATACATATCAACACAAATTGTATATTATTTTCAGAACCGCCTTGGGGCATGGCGGAGCAGCCTGTCGGCACATTTGAAGTATGTTTGCAATTATTGCATTTGTTAACGCCTGACAATATTTTTACTCGACATGTTGCCCTTGGCCATTGACATTATTGATTTGAAAATACAATGTGTTTGCAGCTTGAACTTCAGTTCTTTACTTCCGCCTGTTAATTAATACATTAACATAAGTAATGAAGTTGAGTTTAGACTTAAGACAGACACAGTCAATTTGCTTATTTTCGCGAAATGTTTGACCTTTTTGAGGTCGATTGTTTTTTTAACCTTCTCTTCTTCTTCTAAATGTAGAGAACCTACAGTATGTTTCATGCAACATTACTGGGAGGGTACATCACTTGGAGGGAGGGTACAGAGAAATTGGATGTACTTCAAACCAACATGAATCAAAGTGAAACCGGCTCTATCTTTTCTCATGTCTTTTTACCTCTTTTGTTGCTTTGGTTAAAGAGCATCTATTTAGGTTTTTTTTCGAGGAAGGATATTAGTAACACTTCTTATGAACAACCTATATGATACATAATAACAACATCTGTTCTAATAACCGTGCTCATAAACATCTATAACTACTTTCATAGAACATTATGAACAGGGTGTATAATGTCTTTTGAAGCAAAGTGGCATATGACTTAATCAATACATTTTGGAGTCAGGACATGTCATAGATTGACCCTCAAAGGTTAATAGATGTGTGAACTGCAGCATTGGACCATTTGAATGTACGGTATTGGACTATTTTCCACCAATGTTGGAATTTCAGCCAGTAGAAACCTGAATATGGCATCCATATTAGGAAGTTCCTCAGTTGTCAGGTGAAACCATTATATTAGTTATCAGACAAAACGTCCTAATATGGATGCCGCATTGCTATAGCAACTTTGAATGCAAATTAAGACTCACAAGGAGTCAGTTCTTTATCTTGATATGAGTAGCATTAGATGTATTTTAGTATCAAAATACATTTTAATTGCATGTAATTGATAATAACTTAAGCATGTCAAGCCATCATACAGTATCTCTTGTGGTTGTAGGCCTATCTATTCCAGTAGAATCACTGTTCAGAGCATGATTACTGTGAGCTATTGAGCAACGGAGAAAAATGTGCAGATTACATTACATAATGGTAATTGAGCTGTGGCATAATTATGTAATTTACAGCCATTACAGTTAAAACAATGCTGCTTAAAATAACAATAATGACTTTACATCAAATAAAGATTGGCAAGTTGAATTAAAAGAATTAAGCATATCTATAGCCGCTGCTTTATTATAATTAGTCGACTCATTCTGATCGTTTTTTTGTTTATATACCTCCTCATCAATACATATATATTTTAAGTTAAACATGCTAATTGTAGTAAACAATAGTCAAAACAGATCATTCACAAAAAATAGGACATATTTTTTTTTTAGTCTAGAAAGGGTTAAATGCTCTTGACAGAGTGAGCAGGCTACAGCACTTCAGTATGTTCTACATAAAATACATTGTTGGTTGTCATAGGCCATAGCAGACGTGGGTTCAAATAGTATTTGTTTTCTTTCAAATACTTTAGCAGTGTTTGTCTTGTGCAAAAGCTCAAAGTATTTGAAAGAAATCAAATACTATTTGAACATAGGTCTGCTCCACACAGCAAGAGAAAGTCGGTTACACGCCACTCATAAAAAAGATTAAGAAGGAAATGAAATGAGAAAGAAATGCAGCACCGTGAGAAACGGCCAAAACTAGCTCTTTAGCTACTGTTACAAATTCTTAAAAAAAGATTTAATACACGTTGAAAGAAAAATTGCACTTCAGCACACCGATGACACATCAAGGCCTTTTAGAGAAATCACCAAGATGCTCCCAAAATTCCCATTTAGACTTTTGAGAGACTGACAGTAGATTTGATTATTTTCAAAGATAATGGGCCTAGGCTGGGTTTACACTCTACCAAGCGTTCACAAAAGCAAAATGTCACTTACTCTTGCTTAGAGTTAATACAAATTCTGGCATGCACTAAAGTCTCTTTGCGGTTGCTGAGACACTAAGCCTACTGCAGTGTAAATACAGCCTTAAATGAATGCACCTGTCATTTGTGCTGAAACATAGTTGAATCCAGTTCCACTATCCAATCAGATCCTCCCAAGCATACGGGCTATCCACCAGTTGCAGGGCATGATGATCTGACAGATGACACGTCCTCCTTGGTAGTAGTAGGGGTAGGGGTTGAACCCCCCCAGAGGCTCGTAGTAGCGCTGGCAGTAGCGGTAACCACGACGACAGTGCTGGCAGCAGTAGCCATGATCATCCAGACGGTTATCCAGCTCAACTCCAATGTCTCTCTGTGAAGGACAAACGGCAAGTCGATGAGAGGAAGGAAAGAAGTTAGGTGCTTTAAAGGACAGGTGATCCACACAAAGGAAGCCAGAGACAGAGATATTGAGTTTAATTTGAAGTATAGATGGGATGGATTGCTTACACCTCACTGGAAAGGTTTATTTTTTCTGTGATAGCTAAATGTTTCTCTTTTTTTTTACTTGATCTTTCTCTGTTCAGTGACGTGTGTGTACTTTAAAGGAAATGCAATTGGTCTCCTTTTCTTTTCCCTGTGAGTGAGTACCAGCTCACTCACACGGAAAAGAAAAGGAGACCAATTGTATTTCCTTTAAAGTACACACACGTCAGGGACACGTCAGGGACAGTCAGACAGCGGATTGGATTGGGTGAATTGATGTCCTCGCTTCGGTTGTGGGTCAGAAAAATATATGTAGAAGCAGCTAAACAGAAGAGAAAGATTAAAATGGATGTCTAAGGAAACAAATGGGCAAAATGTTTCCACCATCGACTGTGACACAGGGATCAAGATAGCATTGGAAAGTTATGTTAGTAGTAGTATTACTCTTAGCTTCACCGTGCTCCATCTCACATCCCAGAGTCCTCGGCTCCTTTCTCCCAGGGCTATCTTCAATCAAAGTGACTCTGACACTGCCGGTTACCGGGATAATTGCACTATTTCTTTCATCTCTGACCTCCCCCCCCCCCCCCCCGCAGCGACCCACGCGAGCTGAGTCAAAATGGCCGCCACTCCTCCATTAGAGACTACAAATTAGAGGCTCTCTGTGGGCGCACTCCCCCTGACCTTGACTTTAAGTGGATGGCACATTCCTAAAGCAATTAGCCGAGTAATGATCGCCGAACAAGGATCTTTTTATTTGCTCGTGCCGACTGGGTGTGAATTTATATAAGGGCCAAATGAAAGCCAAACGAAAGGTAAATTGGGTAGAATTAATGGCCCTTGGGTTTTTCCATTGTGCCGGTCGGCCGGGCGCATGCCCTCTCCAGACGGTGGTAGGGCTGAGTGCCATGCCTTTGATCCAGGGAGACTCTGAATTGGGTTCAGAGAAGTGCCAGTTAACTCTCCGCCCCTAGTTGTGGTCGGCGGCAGCAGAAACCCGTCTCAGAGCGGCACAAATACATTCGGCCACGTTTTCAATCTCCTGCAGCGAGTGAATCTGAGTGAATCTTCACAGACAATTCAGCACTGTCTGGTTAAATAGCTTTGATGAAAGAGACCAATTGTCCCCCTTTTGGAATTTACTTCTTGGAGAAGCGGCCATGCAGCTTTGCTTATGAGTCAGTCTTTCGTAACAGCAGAAAAAAATAAAAAATACATCTAATGAGAGGGGGAACTGAAAATGCGAGGTCATTGTTTCACCCCAGTCTTTCAAAGGGCTGGGGCACATAGGAACACGACTTTGACTCTGATTAATCCTCTACAGTAAATTATGGGCAGTGTGGACTGGAGGCTGTTTGGCTTTCCTATAAAGGCAGTATTAGGCACAGGAAATAGTTTACAGGCCACTAAATGGTCTACGGTCTCACAGATGTTGTTGACTCCACTGTTTGTGGCTGGAGTTAAGCTACATTCACCCTCCCAGAATTTTTGGAGCCAGCATATTATAAACACAACAAATAGTGCAGTAGGTAGAATTCAAATCACGAATCAATCATCACAACTGCTGTGACAGATAAACGTACTAACATTACATACTCCTAATACGGAGGACGAACACCTCGGAAAAAAAAAAGGGTGATATTTAAAATGTGTTTTGATTTATGACTCTGACAATGGCTGGTGGGCGATTGCTGATTGATGATGTTAGTCATGTTTAGGGTCATCAGCTGCAAGGCAACAATCTATTATGGAGAAAACACAAAAGCTGTCACTGCAACCGACAATAATCTTATCAGCCGCCTCACAGCTAAAACTGTGATGGTATGAAATCCAAATCCAGAGCTTCAGTTTGGGAAAATTAATGGAAATATATTTATTCAAATGATGGGTGATTACAAAAACAAACAGACAATTGGCATTGTACCTCCGAGACAAATTAATCAGAGGCATCCTTTTTAAAAACGGAGCACGCATATTAATCATTTTGGCTTCAAATTCCCTTCTTCAACAGGATGTGGCGGCGGGTGATTGGAATGGGGCACCGTGGGAAATCTGGGGCCGTCACTCACAAACAAGTGGCATTAACGAAGGGTAAAAGTCATTACCCTCGCGCTCTGTCTGATATCTGACTTGGTCACACACCGAAACGCGTCTCACGCGTAACATCATATCAGAGATTTGATCAGTCTGTCAAGTCAAACTTTCAGTCAGTCATTCAATAATGAGGAAGCGAATCGAGCCGCGACGACTCCTTCAATTTCCACACTACTGAGTGTTATTTTACACACGCTGATTACTGTTCTCCTTGTGGCTTGAAACACACAAGCCTCGTTGCTGTTATTTAATCGTCTATATCAGAGCTGATCATCACAGTCTCTTTGATATTCTATTAAAACACCAGGGACAACATTTCCATTTCATACTGTCACATGACTGTAGGTGTTGGGATTCGTCTTAAATGGAACCCTGTTCCCTATATAGTGCATTACTTTTGAACAGGGCCCATAGGGAATAGGGTGGCATTTAGGACACACCCTAGGTATGAGATGCAGAAGGCACTGCCTTGTACTCCCAGTGCTGGTTGTGTCGTCTTATATCAACCACATTAACTTCATTATGCAGGCAAGGGCAAAACCTGTAATGGTTAAGCCAAGGGGAAGTATAATATGAAATATATTATAAATATGCCACTAAGCTTTTATCCTGAGCGACTTCGATACATTTTTAGTAGGTGTACAGTATGTCGACCTTGGCATCACTAGCACCACACGCCAGGCTCTTACCAACTGTGCCACATAGGCCCAGGAAGTATCTGTGTTTACAGTTTGGCATAGCCTCGTTCAGGGAGGAGAGGAGGTATTTACAGCCTCTGTTCGCCCTTGGTCTCCTGTGAACCATCACTGCCCACTCAGGGAGGACAGGAGGTCTTTACAGCCTCTGTTTACCCTTGGTCTCCAACCTCCACTCATGCCCGGGCATCCTTGTTTTTTTCAATGCTAACCTTGCCTGCCAAAGAGGCCTGGGCATTGTTACAGGGTCACACTATGGCTCAACCCAATCACCCAACCTCCAACCTGTCACGTTCTGAACTTAGCTTGTTTGTTTTTGTCTTTGTTTTAGTATGGTCAGGGCGTGAGTTGGGGTGGGCAGTCTATGTTTGCTTTTCTATGTTGGTTTTTGAGTTCGGCCTAGTATGGTTCTCAATCAGAGGCAGCTGTCAATTGTTGTCCCTGATTGAGAATCATACTTAGGTAGCCTGGGTTTCACTTTTGGTTTGGGGGTGTTTGTTTCCGTGTGAGTGTTTGGGCCACACGGTACTGTTTCGGTTTTGTAAATTCACGTTGTCATTTATTGTTTAGTGTTCTGAGTTTTAATGAAACATCATCATGAACACTTACCACGCTGCGCTTTGGTCCTCCTCTCTTTCTCCCTACGACATCCATGACAGAAACACCCACCAAGAAAGGACCAAGCAGTATGGTAACTAACGGGCAGCAGCAGCGGCCGGAATCGCAGAACTCCTGGACATGGGAGGAGATTCTGGACGGCAAGGGACCATGGGCACAAGCTGGAGAGTATCGCCGACCCAAGGCTGAGCTGGAGGCAGTGAAAACCGAGAGGCGGCGTTATGAGAAGGCAGCACGGCAGCGCGGCTGGAAGCCCGAGAGGCAGCCCCAAAAATGTATTGGGGGAGGCACACGGGGAGTGTGGCGAAGTCAGGTAGGAGACCTGCGCCAACTTCCCGTGCTTACTGTGGAGCGCACAGTGTCCCCGGTGCGCATGCTTAGCCCGGTGGGCTACATCCCAGCCCCCCGTATCGCCGGGCTAGAGTGTGCATCGAGCCAGGTGCCATGAAGCCGGCTCTGCGCATCTGGTCTCCAGTGCATCTCCTCGGGCCGGCGTACATGGCACCAGCCTTACGCATGGTGTCCCCGGTTCGCCTGCACAGCCCAGTGCGGGCTATTCCACCTCGCCGCACTGGCCTGGCTACGGGGAGCATTCAACCAGGTAAGGTTGGGCAGGCTCGGTGCTCAAGAGCTCCAGTGCGCCTTCACGGTCCGGTCTATCCGGTGCCACCTCCACGCACCAGCCCTCTGGTGGCAGCCCCCTGCACCAGGCTGTCTCTCCGTCTTCTCCCTACAGGTGCTCCCGCCTGTCCAGCGCTGCCAGAGCCTTCCTCCTGCCCAGCGCTGCCAGAGTCTCCCGTCTGTCCTGAGCCGCCAGAGTCTCCCGCCTGTCCGGCGCTACCGCAGCCTCCCGCCTGTCCGGCGCTGCCGGAATCTCCCATCCATTCGGCGTGGGTCCCCAGTCCAAGGTCGGTGGCGAGGGTCGCCGCTCTAAAGAGGCCACGGAGGCGGGCTAAGAGGCACAAAATAACTATGGTGAAGTGGGGTCCACGTCCCGCACCAGAGCCGCCACCGCGGACAGACGCCCACCCAGACCCTCCCCTATAGGTTCAGGTTTTGCGGCCGGAGTCCGCACCTTTGGGGGGGGGGGGGGGGGGGGAGTCTATGTTTGTTTTTCTATGTTGGTTTTTGAGTTCAACCTAGTATGGTTCTCAATCAGAGGCAGCTGTCAATTGTTGTCCCTGATTGAGAATCATACTTGGGTAGCCTGGGTTTCACTTTTGGTTTGGGGGTGTTTGTTTCCATGTGAGTGTTTGGGCCACACGGTACTGTTTCGGTTTTGTAAATTCACGTTGTAATTTATTGTTTAGTGTTGTGAGTTTTAATGAAACATCATCATGAACACTTACCATGCTGCGCTTTGGTCCTCCTCTCTTTCTCCCGACGACATCTGTGACACAACCGGCCAAAACACGTTTACAATATAATTATGTGGCCGGCTGGACAGACTGAGGCCTGCTTCCCAATCATATCTGAAGGCTTATCCTTTCCCCGTCTAGGTGAAGGACAGTGATGTGGCTTCTCCAGCGCTGCCAGATGATAGTTATTCAGTCAGAGAGCTGTCCAGGGCCGCTGCTGCAGCTCTGTGCGAAGGCTCTTCCGTGGTAGCCGCGGCTAAAGGTCGGCCCCATATATCTCCCCACCTCTGTCACTGCGTTAATGATTATTAGTCAGGTCGCTTCGAAATTACCTGCCGAAATACGTCATCAGGGGCCCCAGTGGCCGTCAGAGGAAAGGCCACGGTGGAGGCCAGATCCGGTGGAGGGGTGCGGGGGTCAGAATCAGCACTCTACAAAAGGTCTCGGTCTATGTCGGCATCCCACTGTCATCAACAGCATCTTCAGACTCATGCCACTGTCATCAACAGCATCTTCAGACTCATGCCACTGGCATCAACAGCATCTTCAGACTCATGCCACTGGCATCAACAGCATCTTCAGACTCATGCCACTGGCATCAACAGCATCTTCAGACTCATGCCACTGGCATCAACAGCATCTTCAGACTCATGCATGCCACTGGCATCAACAGCATCTTCAGACTCATGCCACTGGCATCAACAGCATCTTCAGACTCATGCCACTGGCATCAACAGCATCTTCAGACTCATGCCACTAACATCAACAGCATCTTCAGACTCATCCAACTGGCATCAACAGCATCTTCAGACTCATGCCACTGTCATCAACAGCATATTCAGACTCATCCCACTGTCATCAACAGCATATTCAGACTCATGCATGCCACTGGCATCAACAGCATCTTCAGACTCATGCCACTGGCATCAACAGCATATTCAGACTCATGCATGCCACTGGCATCAACAGCATCTTCAGACTCATGCCACTGGCATCAACAGTATCTTCAGACTCATCCCACTGGCATCAACAGCATCTTCAGACTCATGCCACTGGCATCAACAGCATATTCAGACTCATGCCACTGTCATCAACAGCATATTCAGACTCATCCCACTGTCATCAACAGCATATTCAGACTCATGCATGCCACTGGCATCAACAGCATCTTCAGACTCATGCCACTGGCATCAACAGCATATTCAGACTCATGCATGCCACTGGCATCAACAGCATCTTCAGACTCATGCCACTGGCATCAACAGTATCTTCAGACTCATCCCACTGGCATCAACAGTATCTTCAGACTCATCTCACTGGCATCAACAGCATCTTCAGACTCATGCCACTGGCATCAACAGCATCTTCAGACTCATGCCACTGGCATCAACAGCATCTTCAGACTCATCCTACTGTCATCAACAGCATCTTCAGACTCATCCCACTGGCATCAACAGCATCTTCAGACTCATGCCACTGGCATCAACTGCAACTTCAGACTCATCCCACTGGCATCAACAGCATCTTCAGACTCATCCCACTGGCATCAACAGCATATTCAGACTCATGCCACTGGCATCAACAGCATCTTCAGACTCATGCCACTGGCATCAACAGCATCTACATACTCATCCTACTGTCATCAACAGCATCTTCAGACTCATCCCACTGGCATCAACAGAATATTCAGACTCATCCCACTGGCATCAACAGCAACTTCAGACTCATCCCACTGGCATCAACAGTAACTTCAGACTCATCCCACTGGCATCAACAGTAACTTCAGACTCATCCACTGGCATCATCAACTTCAGACTTGCCAATTATAACTTGCTACCTCCCCTCCGTCAGTCACAAAGGCCTTTGTTATCTGCTGGGCCCACAAACATTGACTAGCGGTTGCCTTGGAATGGGCGGGTTGGAGCCTTAGCTGATTTTCAAAAGGAGAGCGGGTTTCATCTCCCGGTGTGCTTTAATTGCATAGCATTGCAGCTGGGACCATAGAGGATGAGCAGGGAGGAGGGGAAGGAAGAGAGGAGGAGGGGAGGAGGGAAGGAAGAGAAGAGGAGAGGAGAGGAGAGGAGAAGAGAAAAGGGAGGAGAGTGAAGGCAGGCAGGCAGGCAGGTATTCCTGGGCCAAGCCTGATAAATGTTAATATTATGGCTGTATGTTTGTTTGTGTTTGTGTTTGTGTGTGTGTGTGTGTGTGTGTGTGTGTGTGTGTGTGTGTGTGTGTGTGTGTGTGTGTGTGTGTGTGTGTGTGTGTGTGTGTGTGTGTGTATGTATGTGTGTGTGTATGGGTGAGTGTCCGTCTGTCCCTTGGTTCCTCAGAACTCAAAACCATTCTTCCTTTTCTGGAATGAGCTTTTTAATGCTTACCTAGACAGCCTGGGTGGTCTATACTATATATATATATATATATATATATATATATATGTGTGTGTGTGTGTGTGTGTGTGTGTGTGTGTGTGTGTGTACATTTACCTTTGAGTGCATGATGTGTGTGTTGCTGTTCGTGTGTGTATGCATGTGTGTGTGTCAAGGGTAACTAATCATGGAGCACTAAGCCGCTCACATGCACAAAAACATGGCATTTTGTTCTCTTCCCTCTTTGTTTCCTTCCATGATAATTAAGGCATGATTAATAAATGTGGCGTATCTATTCAGTAATGAGTGACCTTAGGAGTGCTGTTTTGCACGACGTTCGTACAAGCTGACTGCTAGCTACCTGCCTTTGCCCGAAAAGAAAGCAAAAAAGGCTCTGGCTGAGGCTGTGGGGAAAACGTTGCTGCCTTTGAAGGCTAGATATTCCTCTCCATTAATGTAGAGACATTAAGAAAGTCTTAAGCAAGGCAAGTTCATTTAAACAGATATATAGAGCAATTTCTATGCCCTGTGGTACATCAAGACAAGTCTGTTTTATGCTATGAAATTAAGCATCAATTAGCAAGAGTCAATTTCTCTGCAGGAATAAATTAAGGAGAACTAGGCACCACCGTGGCTCGTATCACCTAGTGTGGTGTTGGTTTGCATCCAAAACGGCAGCTTATACTCTATATAGTGCACTAGAAAGTATTCACACCCAATTACTTTTTCCACATTTTGTTGTGTTGCAGCCGGAATTTAAAATGTATTAAATTGAGATGTTGTATCACTGATCTACACAAAAGTGGAATCTGTATGGTTCCTCAATCGAGTAGTGAATTTCAAACACAGATTCAACCACAAAGACTAGGGAGGTTTTTCAATGCATCGCATTGAAGGGAACCTATTGGTAGATGTGTAAAACTTTTAAAAGCAGAAGCTGAATATCCTTTTGAGCATGAGGAAGTTATTAATTATGCTTTGGATGGTGTATCAATTAGAGGTCGACCGATTCATCGGAATGGCACATTAATTAGGGCCTATTTCAAGTTATCATAACAATCGGTAATCAGTATTTTTGGACACCAATGACGGCCTATGAAAGGTGGGTTAACTGCCTTGTTCAAGGGTAGAACGACAGATTTTTACCTTGTCAGCTCTGGGATTTGATCTTGCAACCTTCCGGTTACTAGTCCAACGCTCTAACCACCTGCCTTACATTGCACTCCATGAGGAGCCTGCGGGCAGGCTGACTACCTGTTACCCGAGTGCAGCAAGAAGCCAAGGTAAGTTGCTAGCTAACATTAAACTTATCTTATAATAAAGAATCTTAAGAATCTTAACATAATCAGTAGTTAGCTACACATGGTTGATGATATTACTAGTTTATCTAGCGTGTCCTGAGTTGCACATAATCGATGCGGTGCCTGTTAATTTCTCATCGAATCCCAGCCTACTTCGCCAAACGGGTGATGATTTAACAAGCGCGAAAAAAGCACTGTCGTTTCACCAATGTGTACCTAACCATAAACATCAATGGCTTTCTTTAAAATCCTACACAAGTATATATTTTTAAACCTGCATATTTAGTTAATATTGCCTGCTAACATGAATTTCTTTCAATTAGGGAAATTGTGTCACTTCAGTCAGGGTATATGCAGCAGTTTGAGCCGCCTGGCTCGTTGCGAACTGTATGAAGACTATTTCTTCCTAACAAAGACCGTAATTAATTTGCCAGAATTGTACATAATTATGATGTAACATTGAAGGTTGTACAATGTAACAGCAATATTTAGACTTAGGGATGCCAACCGTTAGATAAAATACGGAACGGTTCCGTATTTCACTGAAAGAATAAACATTTTGTTTTTGAAATGATAGTTTCCAGATTTTACCATATTAATGACCTAAGGCTCGTATTTCCGTGTGTTATTATGTTCTAATTAAGTCTATGATTTGATATTTGATAGAGCGGTCTGACTGAGCGGTGGTAGGCAGCAGCAGGCTCGTAAGCATTCATTCAAACAGCACTTTCGTGCGTTTGCCAGCAGCTCTTTGATGTGCTTCAAGCATTGAGCTGTTTATGACTTCAAGCCTATCAACTCCCAAGATTAGGCTGGTGTAACCGATGTGAAATGGCTAGCTAGTTAACAGGGTGCGCGCTAATAATGTTTCAATCGGTGACGTCACTCGCTCTGAGACCTTGAAGTAGTTGTTCCCCTTGTGCTGCAAGTGCCACGGCTTTTGTGGAGCGATGGGTAGCGAAGCTTCGAGGGTGGCTGTTGTCGATGAAGTTCCTGGTTCGAGCCCAGGTATGGGCGAGGAGAGGGACAGAAGCTATACTGTTACACTGGCTATACTAAAGTGCCTGTAAGAACATCCAATGGTATAGAGAGAAATAGTCCTATAATTCTAATAATACCTACAACCTAAAACTTCTTACCTGGGAATATTGAAGACTCATGTTAAAAGGAACCACCAGCTTTCATATGTTCTCATGTTCTGAGCAAGGAACTTAAACGTTAGCTTTCTTACATGGCACATATTGTACTTTTACTTTCTTCTCCAACACTTTGTTTTTGCATTATTTAAACCAAATTGAACACGTTTCATTATTTATTTGAGGCTAAATTGATTTTATTGATGTATTATATTAAGTTAAAATAAGTGTTCATTCAGTATTGTTGTTAATTGTCATGATTACAAATAAATAAATAATTAAATCAGTCGATTAATCTGTATCAGCTTTTTTTTTGGTCCTCCAATAATCGGTATCGGTATCGGCTTTGAAAAATCATAATCGGTCGACCTCTAGTATCAATACACCCAGGCAGTACAAAGATACAGGCGTCCTTCCTAACTCAGTTCCACCATGAGACCAATGGAGATTTTCAAACAGTTACAGAATTTAATGGTTGTGATAGGAGAAAACTGAGTATGGGTCAACAACATTGTAGTTACTCCAACATACACTTGGAGACAAATTCACCTTTCAGCAGGCTAATAACCTAAAACACCAAGGCCAAATCCACACTGGAGTTGCTTTCCAAGACGCCATTGAATGTAGTAGTAGCCTAGTTACAGTTTTGACGTAAATTGGCTTGAAAATCTAGGGCAACACTTGAAAATGTCTGTCTAGCAAATATCAACAATGAACTTATCTGAGCTTGAAGATTTTTTTTAAAGAATAATGGGCCAATATCATCATCATAAGAAACATTACTGTGCAGCAGTATTCATTGATCTGGCCAAGGCTTTCGACTCTGTCAATCACCACATCCTCATCGGCAGACTCAACAGCCTTGGTTTCTCAAATGATTGCCTCGTCTGGTTCACCAACTACTTCTCTGATAGAGTTCAGTGTGTCAAATCAGAGGGTCTGTTGTCTGGACCTCTGGCAGTCTCTATGGGGGTGCCACAGGGTTCAATTCTTGGACCGACTCTCTTCTCTGTATACATCAATGATGAAGCTCTTGCTGCTGGTGAGTCTCTGATCCACCTCTACGCAGACGACACCATTCTGTATACTTCTGGCCCTTCTTTGGACACTGTGTTAACAACCCTCCAGGCAAGCTTCAATGCCATACAACTCTACTTCCGTGGCCTCCAATTGCTCTTAAATACAAGTAAAACTAAATGCATGCTCTTCAACCGATCGCTGCCTGCACCTGCCCACCTGTCCAACATCACTACTCTGGACGGCTCTGACTTAGAATACGTGGACAACTACAAATACCTAGGTGTCTGGTTAGACTGTAAACTCTCCTTCCAGAACCACATCAAACATCTCCAATCCAAAGTTAAATCTACAATTGGCTTCCTATTTCACAACAAAGCATCCTTCACTCATGCTGCCAAACATACCCTTGTAAAACTGACCATCCTACCAATCCTCGACTTCGGCGATGTCATTTACAAAATATCCTCCAATACCCTACTCAACAAATTGGATGCGGTCTATCACAGTGCCATCCGTTTTGTCACCAAAGCCTCATATACTACCCACCATTGCGACCTGTACGCTCTCGTTGGCTGGCCCTCGCTTCATACTCGTCGCCAAACCCACTGGCTCCATGTCATCTACAAGACCCTGCTAGGTAAAGTCCCCCCTTATCTCAGCTCTATGGTCACCATAGCATCACCCACCTGTAGCACGCGCTCCAGCAGGTATATCTCTCTGGTCACCCCCAAAACCAATTATTTCTTTGGCCGCCTCTCCTTCCAGTTCTCTGCTGCCAATGACTGGAACGAACTACAAACATCTCTGAAACTGGAAACACTTATCTCCCTCACTAGCTTTAAGCACCAGCTGTCAGAGCAGCTCACAGATTACTGCACCTGTACATAGCCCACCTATAATTTAGCCCAAACAACTACCTCTTTCCCTACTGTATTTATTTATTATATTTATTTATTTTGCTCCTTTGCACCCCATTATTTGTATTTCTACTTTGCACATTCTTCCACCGCAAATCTACCATTCCAGTGTTTTACTTGCTTTATTGTATTTACACCATGGCCTTTTTTTTGCCTTTACCTCCCTTATCTCACCTCAGTTGCTCACATCGTATATAGACTTGTTTCTACTGTATTATTGACTGTATGTTTGTTTTACTCCATGTGTAACTCTGTGTTGTTGTATGTGTCGAACTGCTTTGCTTTATCTTGGCCAGGTCGCAGTTGTAAATGAGAACTTGTTCTCAACTTGCCTACCTGGTTAAATAAAGGTGAAATATATATTTTTTTAAATATCAATATCATCATATCATTCCATCACCAAGAATGGAATGTTTTTGTGTTATGAGAATAATTGCCGCGACCTAACAAATGTTTTGGGAACTTTCACAGAACCAATTTTGGTTTGCTGGGAAAACGTTTGCTGGGAAAACGTTACTGGTACATTGTGTTGGGAACGTTACTGTACATTACCTGGGAACTTAATGAGAACTTTGGGGAAGGTTCTGTAATGGTTGTTACAGATGTTATGCACAACATTTAAATGAATGTTAGGAGAACATTCCAAGGATCTTTCATTTATTTTTATTTTTTAAATAAAACCCTAATTTAATGGGAATCTTAGCTAATGTTCTGGAAATGTTCCCGGGTTGCTGGGTAGGCCCTATGTACTGCAATACTTTGGCCCTAGTGCACTATATAGGGAATAGGATGCCATTTCAGATGCAGCCCCAGTACAGTACATACGTAGTCGTTGACAGGAACCTGGTCCAGGACGTCACGAGCGACGCGGTTACCTCTGACCTCAGCATCAGGTATGTCCTCCTCATCCTCCACCTCGTGGAACTCAGCATCTGCACCAAAAGGAGGAAGTACAGAGAACATCTGTTGATGTACTTTACTGGATCACAGCAGAAACGTCTGTTTTTCCTGTTTGAAGTGATGTGAAGGAGGGGGTGGAGAGGGTTGGAGAGGCCCCGGTGCCCTGTACCTCTCATGGGGGAGGGATGGATCCAGTGGATGGGCAGCTCCTGGCATATCTCCCAGATCTTGGAGTTGAGGAGGAAGGATGGATTAGCGATGGGCTCCTCGGCAGGCACCCACACCTGGGAGTCCTCCATCACCTGCATGTCTATGCCCTCTGTCTCAACCACCTGTCAGGGAAAGCAAACACACGCACGCACACACGCACACATGCACAAACATCTTCATTTTCGTGAAATCTTTGGGGAGTAAAAATGTTTGACCATTAAAAATCGTATTTTCCATAACCCCTAACCCTTAACCTAACCCTAACCTTAACCCGAACCCCAAAAACCCGAACCCTAACTCTAACCTTAACCCTAACCTTAGTGATAAGGAAGGAAATTGATAACTAGCGCTTGCGCAATTCCTAACTAGCGTTAGCGCAAAAACTAGAAGTCTAACTAACTAACTTCCTTCAAACTGGTATCCCTTTAACCATAACCCTGTGTCTAAGGTACTGCATCTCAGTGCTAGAGGCGTCACTACAGTCCCTGGTTTGAATCCAGGCAGGATCACATCCGGCTGTGATTGGGAGTCCCATAGGTCGGCGCACAATTGGCCCAGCCTGGGTTTGGCCTTGGTAGGCTGTCATTGTAAATAAGAAGTTGTTCTTAACTGACTTGCCTAGTTAAATAAATGTACAATTAAAAACAAACCTTAAGCTTAAAATACCATTTGAACAAATTCAGGACATGAAGAAAGTCCTGCCTTTTCAAAAAAGTGATTGTTTTCCTACCTTGTCAGGACATTTGGGTGAATTGTTAGGACATTGGAGTCCTGATAAGGTAGGAAAACAAGTACACACACACACACACACACACACACACACACACACACACACATATACAGTGAGTATCAAACACACCCAGCCTTACATGGCCGCAGGCACGCACACACACCTTCCTCCACACACACCTGTCAGAGCCCAAGAACACACACACACACACACACACACACACACACACACACACACACACACACACACACACACACACTCACACACACACACACACACACACACACACACACACACACACACACACACACACACACACACACACACACACACACACACACACACACACACACACACACACACACACACACACACACACACACACACAGTTCTGTACCCTCTGCATTCTCAGCCTTCTCTCCCCAGAGCCACAGCACACAAGCCCTGGCCATGTCCTTTTATTCATCACCCTTTATTGTCCACTGGGAGCACCGCCACTTCCTGCCTCCTAGCCTCCTGCTCATTCTCTGTTTCTTCCTATCAGGCCTCCAGGCAGCCCTTTCTGCCCGACGATTATCCAACGACGGCATAAATTTGACTTTGAAATGACTTTCCAGTGCTTTATACTTTATTGTGCGGTGAAAGGCCGCAATATCATTAAAATACAGCAGCCACAATAATAAGCATAGCGTTCTCCCCCATCCCCTCCTACTGCATTCAGTTCAGCGACGTGCTTCATTTGTTCATACTGTAGTTCATGAGCTGTAAAGTAAACTATTATTGCTTAATGATAGGGAATGCATGTCACTGCTATCTAATAGAGATGTATGAAAGGGGCTTTTGGCGATGCCTGATATTTGTTTCTTTATGTATATGTAAATACGTCGGCAAACAAACCCCTCTTCCCAGTGCCTCGTTAATTAGCGGCTGGAGAGAACAGCAAAACAGTTTACTTGACAAATGTTTTTACAAGGTGATTCTCTCCCGGTTTGAAGCTTAATTGCACATTAGTTGAGCTTGATGAAGGATCCCCGGGCTATGGTTGGAACCACTGGTATCATTTATATTAGGTTGTGCACTCTCGACTCTCCCTCCCTTTCTTCCTCACACCTTGCCGATTCTTGCTTTATTTGAATTTACTGCCCATGCTGCTGTCTCGCTCTAACTGTTTGTTGTGAAGTGACATGATGCCAGTAACCCTGTGGAGACAAACTCGCACCTCGTTCTGGCCAGATGAAAGAATGCGTAGCAGCGTGGCTACTCAAGCGCTAGCTGCCTGTGTCAGTGCTTAGCTAAGCTGCCAAGCCACCAAGCCTTTGACACAGTTTGCTCTCACTCTTTTCAGCAAATGTTTAGCCTGGTCCATATCGGGCTAAGCTAATGATGACTCAAAGGAGGACTAGGGCGCTCACTCCCCCTGAACTACAGACATTAAAATGAAGGCCAGGAAACACAAACAGACCTGCCTAATTGGACCTCAGAACCACTGAAGCCGAGCAACTAAGCAAACCTCCCTGAAATGAGTAAGTGGAGGTCAGGACACAGACTGACCAGTTGAGAAACAAGACCAATAAGGAAGATAACCACAATCCGGAAGGCTAAATTGATCATGGCTAGTGTGGAATAGGGATTGAAAAAGGCTATTTGACCACTACAAAGTCAACGTGATTATGATTTTAGAGCTACATTTTTTTAGCATGCAGTTATGTCCCAATTTAAGCTGTTTTGTATCTATATAATATTGGACAAAGTAAAGACATTTTGTATTGGGTGTCAGACTAATGTAATGTATTTGTATATTGTAACTTTGAGCCTATGTAAGTACATTCCACACACAATCAGTGTCATACTGTAAAGACCATATACTTGCCCTGTCTTGCTATAATGTCCTAAAGGTGCAACATTTGTTTTGTGACACATACTTAGGTCACTTGTGTTTGTCATAGATCAATGAACATGTTCTCATGATATCATAAGACTGTATATGACATTACTTCCCATCTGGCTGTCTCCCATACTGAACAGACATTGCACACTTTTCATAATGGTCATTATTTGTATGTTCAAAATGACATACAGCTTTTTGTTTTAGTAATATGACATTTACCTACAGTACATATCATTCCAAGAATGTGTTGTTTTGCATGCATGGTATGGCATTTGTTTGTGGTTTTTATCTGAGTGGGAGGTTCTGGCTTGCCAGCTAGGCTGGTTGTGGCCGTACATATTAAGTGGTTCCCCCGAAGAGCAAGAAGGGATCAAATGACACTGTTCTACTGTCTGAAGAAGGAGGACAACAGCAATTCCATCGCTTCAACATTGGAGGAAACTGGAGGGAGGCTCAGGGATTACAGCCTCCCATCATTTCATATGAGGAACACATTGAAAATGGCGGAAAATACTGGTGGCAAACAATTCCTGTTTGTCACCTGGTTCTACTCCCCGAGTGCTTTATTTCCTTATCAGCTGCTCGCAGTTTCTCCACCAGCTGCATTGTTTTCACCTGGCCTCTGAGAATCTGAGGCTCCAGACACCCCGCGCTGAGCCCACGTTCACATAGCCCGCAGGCTTGGAGCAGCAGCAAAACCATTACTGTTTTCTCTTCAGCCCCTCTGTGGTTCACAAGGTAGTACCACAGTCAGAACCTTAAGGGAGACTTGTCTGTGAGACAGAGGTCTCCCAGGCCACGGGTGGGTGGATTCTGATGGACAGTAGATCACGTTCTACTTTCTAATGTAGAGGAAGTCTACAAGAGGTCAAAGGTCAGAAAGGTCTTCAAGTCCTTGATATGCTATCCCAATAATGTAGTTTAGTACCACTGTGTGTTATACAATACCGGTAATACTTTACAATGAGCTAATGTAGTAGTTAACATGAGTACATTATCTTATGGAAAATAAGAAACAGATTATAAAAAACAAAACAAAATAAACAAACATGAGTAAAGGATCAATAGATACATTGACAACATGTATAATAACTTAATAATTACAATGCATTGATAGTTAACAAATACATTAATACATGTTTTTTATTAACAAATGCACTACACAGCACATTGTACTTTAGGGTGTCATAACTTGACATTCCTCAGTTAAAAGGCTATGGACCAGTGTGCATATTATGGGACTTGGTTTTCACTAATCCAGTATGATTATGAGCTAACCTTTTGTACATGCACATGTGTGCTTGTGCATCAATGCAGCCTTGTGTCTTTCCCTGTCCTCTGGAGCACCTCCTCCAATTTTCTTCCCTGCCTTTTCCTCACCAAAGACAAGGCACCTACAGTGCCTTGCGAAAGTATTCGGCCCCCTTGAACTTTGTGACCTTTTGCCACATTTCAGGCTTCAAACATAAAGATATAAAACTGTATTTTTTTGTGAAGAATCAACAACAAGTGGGACACAATCATGAAGTGGAACGACATTTATTGGATATTTCAAACTTTTTTAACAAATCAAAAACTGAAAAATTGGGCGTGCAAAATTATTCAGCCCCTTTACTTTCAGTGCAGCAAACTCTCTCCAGAAGTTCAGTGAGGATCTCTGAATGATCCAATGTTGACCTAAATGACTAATGATGATAAATACAATCCACCTGTGTGTAATCAAGTCTCCGTATAAATGCACCTGCACTGTGATAGTCTCAGAGGTCCGTTAAAAGCGCAGAGAGCATCATGAAGAACAAGGAACACACCAGGCAGGTCCGAGATACTGTTGTGAAGAAGTTTAAAGGCGGATTTGGATACAAAAAGATTTCCCAAGCTTTAAACATCCCAAGGAGCACTGTGCAAGCGATAATATTGAAATGGAAGGAGTATCAGACCACTGCAAATCTACCAAGACCTGGCCGTCCCTCTAAACTTTCAGCTCATACAAGGAGAAGACTGATCAGAGATGCAGCCAAGAGGCCCATGATCACTCTGGATGAACTGCAGAGATCTACAGCTGAGGTGGGAGACTCTGTCCATAGGACAACAATCAGTCGTATATTGCACAAATCTGGCCTTTATGGAAGAGTGGCAAGAAGAAAGCCATTACTTAAAGATATCCATAAAAAGTGTCGTTTAAAGTTTGCCACAAGCCACCTGGGAGACACACCAAACATGTGGAAGAAGGTGCTCTGGTCAGGAAACCAAAATTGAACTTTTTGGCAACAATGCAAGACGTTATGTTTGGCGTAAAAGCAACACAGCTCATCACCCTGAACACACCATCCCCACTGTCAAACATGGTGGTGGCAGCATCATGGTTTGGGCCTGCTTTTCTTCAGCAGGGACAGGGAAGATGGTTAAAATTGATGGGAAGATGGATGGAGCCAAATAGAGGACCATTCTGTAAGAAAACCTGATGGAGTCTGCAAAAGACCTGAGACTGGGACGGAGATTTGTCTTCCAACAAGACAATGATCCAAAACATAAAGCAAAATCTACAATGGAATGGTTAAAAAATAAACATATCCAGGTGTTAGAATGGCCAAGTCAAAGTCCAGACCTGAATCCAATCGAGAATCTGTGGAAAGAACTGAAAACTGCTGTTCACAAATGCTCTCCATCCAACCTCACTGAGCTCCGGCTGTTTTGCAAGGAGGAATGGGAAAAAATGTCAGTCTCTCGATGTGCAAAACTGATAGAGACATACCCCAAGCGACTTACAGCTGTAATTGCAGCAAAAGGTGGCGCTACAAAGTATTAACTTAAGGGGGCTGAATAATTTTGCACGCCCAATTTTTCAGTTTTTGATTTGTTAAAAAAGTTTGAAATATCCAATAAATGTCGTTCCACTTCATGATTGTGTCCCACTTGTTGTTGATTCTTCACAAAAAAATACAGTTTTATATCTTTATGTTTGAAGCCTGAAATGTGGCAAAAGGTCGCAAAGTTCAAGGGGGCCGAATACTTTCGCAAGGCACTGTATCTGATTGATTCCACAGCTGTGAATTAAGGTTTAACAGAGAAGTCTAATTAGGTTTGACAGTGGACAAAAGAAGACCAAAATGGCAGTGGTGTAAAGTACGTAAGTAAAAATACTTGAAAGTACTACTTAAGTCGTATTTGGGGGTATCTGTACTTGACTTTAATATCTGTAATTTTTACAACTTTTACTTCTATACATTCCTAAAGAAAATAATATACTTTTTACTCCATACATTTTCCCTGACACCCAAAAGTATTCGTTACTTTTTGAAAATGGTCCAATACAGGAAAATGGTCCAATACACACACTTACTGTATCAAGAGAACATCCCTGTTCATCCTTACTGACTCAGATATGGCAGACTCACTAAACACACATTCTTCTTTTGTCAATTATGTCTGAGTGTTGGAGTGTGCCCCTGGCTATCTGCAAATAAAATAAAAACAAGACAATTGTGCCGTCGAGTTTGCTTAATATAGGGAATTTTAAATGATTTATAGTTTTACTTTATATTTATTTAAAACCAAATGCTTTTAGACTTTTACTCAAGTAGTATTTACTGGATGGCTTTCACTTTTACTTGAGTAATTTTCTATTAAGGTATCTTTACTTTTACTCAAGTATGACAATTGGCTACTTTTTCCACCCGCTGCAAAATGGCAGGAAAATATGGTGCAGGCTGGGCAATTAGTATCTGGAAACATGGGCCAGACATTATAAAGATGAGGGAGAAGGGGATGCAGTCTGGTTCTTTGTCTAAACAGCTTGTGATCTTAAAGTCAGAAAGGGATATCTGTGACTTACTTGGCATGACAATGTACCAACATAATATAGTGTATTTTTTAAATGATGCACCAGGGAAGAGCGTTATGATGTTTCCCAGATCCGTTGGAGCCATGTGTAAAATGGAAATGAAAGTGGAGGATGGTAGAGGCGGAAAGTATTGAGAGTGGAGAAGGCTAGTGGTTGAAAGTATTGAGAGTGGAGAAGGCTAGTGGTTGAAAGTATTGAGAGTGGAGAAGGCTAGTGGTTGAAAATATTGAGAGTATAGGATGGTAAAGGCAAAAAATATTAAGAGTGGAGAATGGTATAGAGGCTGAAACTATTGAGCGTGGAGAATGGTAGAGGCTGAAACTATGGAGAATCTATAATGGTAAAGACTTCAATATATTTAGAGTGAAGAATGCTAGAGGCTAAAAATATTAAGAGTGGAGAACGGTAGAGGCTGAAAATATTGAGAGTGGAGAATGGTAGAGGCTGAATATATTGAGTAAGGGATTCTTTAAAAAAACACAAACACTTTTTTGCACTGTGAATTGTACTGTGGCACCAAGAAATGAGATATTTTGATTGATAGAATTTCGCCCATCATTCTCGCCAAACTTCACATAAGGCTATTGGGCCGGGAGACGTGAGATGAATGCTATATCTCTTCCTCAGACCCCTCTTTCTCTCTCACACTTCCCCCTTTAGGCTATTTGGGTCAAGCCTTTCAAGAGTACAATTAAATATTTATATTAGTTCAAGATTGGCAGCAAACACCATTTGATATGTGGGCAGCTTTCAGACTGTTTCATGAGCACTGGAGACTGGAGTTTCTTTTTCAGTGGTGGAGGGCAGAGAAGATTGGATGGTCAGGGTGAGTGTTTGTGCTCTGCTCTCTGACTACTCTTCTCTGTTTATTCCTACTACCCTTGCAAAATGCATGATCGTTTCCTGTGGTAACACGCACGCACGCACGCACGCACGCGCGCACGCACACACACACACACACACACACACACACACACACACACACACACACACACACACACACACACACACACACACACACACACACACACACACACACACACACACACACACACACACACACACACACACACACACACACACTGAGTGAGTCAGAGAGATGCAGATAGTCATTCTATACCAGTAGCTCTGTGTCCACTGTCACCACCTCTGT
The DNA here is from genome assembly GCF_013265735.2 of Oncorhynchus mykiss. Classification (NCBI taxonomy): domain Eukaryota; kingdom Metazoa; phylum Chordata; class Actinopteri; order Salmoniformes; family Salmonidae; genus Oncorhynchus; species Oncorhynchus mykiss. Next base: position 20,497,926 of record NC_048578.1, read on the forward strand.
CACTTTGGGAAGCTCTGTGGTCTGGGTCTTGATGTAACACCGCTGGTGTTTGGCGAACCAGATCCCCGTGATTCCCTTTGAGGGAAAAAAGAGAGAAGGAATAATAATTAGCATTATTTCATCTGTGATGTGGAACAGCTAAGCGCCAGGGCGATATCATTTTTTCAACCCGTTTGTTTCTATGGTCTCTTGAAGAAAAATCTAAGCTCTTAACAACTAAGAGAAGTTAGAATCTAATGAGTGTGCAAAGGGGCTTTCCATCCTCTTTATCTTCTTTAATTTTGTAGTAAATCACAGTTCAAAGGCAGCTCGGCACCTACAAAACAAACCTTTTAGAAGAGACTGTGAGTAAAGAACGAGGGGTTCTTCCTAACTAAACAATACTTCATAGAGGGATGTCTCCAGCAGGAGAGTCAAGCGACATGTCAGAGGGCAAAGCAGCAGTTGCACCCCAAATCCCACCCTATTCCTTATTATGTACAGTGCACTACCTTTGACCAGGGCCTATAGTAATGCACTATATAGGGAATAGGGTGTGATTTGGAATGCATCAGGTGTCTCTACGGAGGCTGCCCCAGCTGAATTAGTCAGTCATAGGTCCCTGTCACTCTCTTAATCTGTTCAGCCAAGTGAAGAGCCACTCCCTTCAGCACCATTGACGATCCTCTACTGTGTGGAATTCAGGGTCTTTTCAATTTGACGACCAGAGAAAGCCTATTTCAACAAAGCAGACATATCTGTTAATTGTCTTTCTGTGTGCCATTCTCTGTTCGACAAAGTAGTTCTGCCGGTATAAATCTGAAACCCCAGGAAAGCATATCAGATTGTCTGCCGTCTCTAGGGCTACCATATATCAGATTGTCTGGCGTCTCTAGGGCTACCATATATCAGATTGTCTGCCGTCTCTAGGGCTACCATATATCAGATTGTCTGCTGTCTCTAGGGCTACCATAGAATAACATAGAGTCATCAGCATATGACAATAGACTGCTGGATCTTTACCGGCAACGCCTGCCTTCACATTGTATCACGATAAGTGGTAGCATGAAAATGGACTTGATTCAATCAGAATTGAATTGCATCTAAATGGCACAGGGCTCTGATGCATTTCTGACATCTTCTTTAAATCAGTGTTAACTCAGTAATACAGACACTTTTCTCCACTTGTCTCTAGACGCCACACATGACTACACGATATGAAGCAACACCTGTTATAATCTCCTCGCCATAATCCCCCTGTCATAATCCTGTCATAATCCCCCTGTCATAATCCCCTTGTGTATAGTTTCATCTGCGAGGGGGAAAAACAAGGCAATAATAGCCGGCGACACAAAAGCATAATGTTTATGCCTGACTTTATTGTGATGAGCCTGTTTAATTTACTGTAATGGCGAGTGCCGCTACAGAGAGAGGGAAAGGACATTCTCGTGATGAGATGCAATGATTACCGGGATTGGTCAACCAGAAAATGAAGAAAAGACACATCATTACGGGGATAAGAAATGGGAAAAAGATGCGGGCTTATAAAACCACGTCAAAATACCGGCTCGCTATTCTCCCCAATTAAACATGCTACACATACACCAACAGCTTTGAGCTTTCCAACTGAACAATGATTTGATTGGAGGGCCTGTTGCATCGCCATTGCATAGAAAGGTTAGGGGATGCTGTACCAATCAATCAATCATCAATCATACATGGATTTTGTATTGTTGATATGTGGTAGTAGAGTAGTGGCCTGAGGAAACACACTTAACGTGTTGTGAAAAGTGTTATAAAATGTAATACCATGTAATATTTTAAATTCCCGTGTCTTCCTGCGTCTGTTGAGTGTCTGGTGACGTGTTGAGGAAACAAACATGGAAGCTCAGGATGCTCATTCTACTTTTATTTAAATAATTATAAAAATGATTAAACTCAAACTCTCCCCTCAGCTCTTCTGAAAGCTGAACCTAAACTCATGGCATTAAATATGAAAAACAAAAAAATATGTTTTAAGTGAGAATAGGCATGGTCTGAAGGCAAGAAATTCACATGAGCACCACAGTGCCTATTCCACACATTCCCCTCTAACACTTACTTCAGTAGCTATGTTAGTATTGTACTTCAAACTTTGTGTTGGAAGGTTTATGATTCAAACCTTCTCAAACAGTCTAATTCATACTCTTAGAGAAGGTGCTTCCACAATAATATGATTTGTACTGTATACAAGGTAAACTACTGGATTCTTCACACACCACAGTAAGACATTAACATTATGCTACCTTTCATTATTTTTTGGATTAAATGAAAGTAAGCTTTGCTTTTATACTTACAATATTATCAGGCTTGGTTGAGCTGGTTTGTCTTGTAGTAATGTACCTGTATTTCCTTAAACCTTTATTTTAGCAATACATGTCATTGGGGAACAAATATCATAATAGCATCCTTTTTTTGGTCAGTAGGTGCTCAACATAACAACAGGTGGTGGTGTGTGGGACACAGTAGCTCAGATAGATAGAGCCTGTCTGCATTCCTGATGTCTGTAACTGTTAGTGTACGTGTAATATTGACATAAGTTCAGAACCTCCTCCTGTGGTCATTTACAATAAACACCTGCTACTCCCTGCGCTTGGAACCAGCTCTCTGTCTCCCATCACGTTCATTATAGAATACCTCACCAAAAACGACAGATTCAGTGGAGCTGCAGCTACGTCTAGCCCGACAGGAGAAACACATTGATGAACTCTGCGAACCTCCTTCGCCAGTCCATTCCTGCTTCACCGATATCAGTTGCCACAGCCTCCTCTCGTTCATCTTGCCCCATATCCATGCCTAATAATATGAAGGCTCCCCAGGCAAATGTCAAGGATTTCTTATGTAATGTAACCTGTACATAGACCATCCCCCCGCTGACTACACCTCTGACAAAGAGAGGGTGGACTTCATCATCTCCCTAATCACAGGCAAAGCTCTGGAGTGGGTCACAACCCTATGGCCCGCTCAAAGTGCTGATCTGTCCTCTGAATCAGGTGTTTGACCATTCAGTTTCAGGTCGTCACACCGGGGACCTGTTATGTGAGCTATGACAGGGCCGTCACTCCACCACTGAGTATGCCCTGGAGTTCTGCACCATGGCTGCTGGCAGTGGATGGAGTGAACCAGCTCTCCTTACAGTCTACCGGAGGGGTCTTAATTGGGAGTTACAGACCGAACTGGCCTGCAGAGGATATTTAACGAACCTCAACCAATACATCTGGATGTCCATATCCATTGGCAACCTACTGGTGGACCGCAGACCTATACAGTCAACCATGGCCTGCGAGTCTTCCAGGCCCATGCAACTCGGCCGTGCTCCTCTCACGCTTGCCGAGAGACATCGGAGGTTACGTGAAAACCTGTGCCTCTATTGTGGAGAGTAACCACCTACTCAATAGCTGTCCGTTTTGCCCCCCACGAAGGGGTGACCACAACCCCTCAACCGCAGGTAATTTCATTTACGAACAATTGGTACAACAGTTAAGAGTCAAACTAATCCCTGTTAAGCCTCCCTTTAGGATTAATGCACTGGATGGACAAACTCTCGGAACTGGTCATGTGACTCGCATGACCAAAAGTATCACCCTTCAGATTGGCCTCCTTCACTCTGAGGTCATCCAGTTAATGGTGTTGTCTTTGCCTAAAGAACCCCTAATCCTCGGTCACCCCTGGCTAAAGCCTTTACAACCCTGCCATCTCCTGGCGGCAAGGGGAACTGCTGTCACGGTCTCCCACCTGTTTTAAGAACTGCTTCAATCTACCCTGTTGAGCCACCTCTATAGAAGGATCGGAGGTTGCCGTTCCAATACACATCCCACCTGTATATGCCCAGTTCCAGAGTGTCTTCAGCGAGAAAAAGGCATCCATTCTGCCCCCTCATTGCCCGGAGGACTGCGCGATTGACCTCCTTCCTGGGTCATCGCCCCCTAAGGGTCAGATCTACCCCTTGTCCATTCCAGAGAATGAGGCTATGGATTCATCTGTCCATCCAAGTCTCCGGCTGCATCCAGTTTCCATCCCTGCATAGATTACTGACCTCTCAATGACCTCACCATCAATAATTGATTCCCTCTTCCTCTGATTCCGACCGTACTAGAACAAGTTGGACAGGCTACCATCTACTCCAAACTCGACCTACGTAGTGCTTACAACCTGGTCAGTATACGAAGTGGGGATGAGTGGAAGACGGCGTTCATCACTGCTAGGCGTCATTACGAATACCTGGTTATTACCTACGGTCTCACCAATGCTCTCGCAGTCTTCCAGTCCTTCATGAATGAAGTTTTCCAGCACATGATCAAATCAGTTCCTCATCGTGTACATTGATGATTTCTTGATCTACCCTCACTCCCATTGCAGAACATGTACAGCATGTGTAACAGGTCCTCCAATGACTACGGGACCACCATCTGTATGTCAAGGCTGAGAAGAGCGCCTTTCACTTTACCACAGTAACCTTCCTAGGTTTTGTGTTGACACCAGGAGGGGTTAATATGGATAAGGCAAAGTCACGACCATGCTTAACTGGCCCAAACCTACCACTGTAAAGGATCTACAACGTTTCCTAGGATTTCCAACTACTACCGCAAGGTTCATCCGAAACTGCAGCAGCACAACCACTCCTCTCTCAGCTCTCACCAGTCAAAAAAACAGTACCATCCAATGGACCGACACTGCCCTTACTGCATTTGAGACCTTTAAACTCCTCTTCACCTCTGCACCCATCCTTAGGCAGCCAAATCCTACCCTTCTCTTTTTTCTGGAGGTTGATGCAGCCGAGGTCGGCGTAGGAGCGGTTCTCTCTCAGCGGGTAGGGCCACCTCCCAAATTACACCCATGTGGATTATTTTCCAAGAAATTGTCACCCGCTGAGAGGAACTATGATGTCAAGAACCGAGAGCTCCTCGCCATTAAGCTGACTATCGAAGAGTGGCGCCACTGGTTAATTAAGAGGGAACTCATCACCCATTCCTTGTCCTTACCGACCACCGCAATTTGGAGTACTTAAGACGTGCTAAGAGTCTCAACCCCCCAGACATGCTCGCTGGGCACTCTAAATCACCCGTTTCAACTTCACTGTCACCTATCTGCCTGGCAAGAAAAATGTGGCTGATTCCTTATCCCATCTATTTGACTCCCCTTCCTCTAACCCAGCTCCTGAGCCCATCCTGCCACTTTCTTGTGTCGCAGGACCCATACAGTGGGATATCCAATCAGCCGTCCAAGAGGCCCTACAACATGACCCAGCACCTCCCGACACCCCTGCAAGCAAGACCTACGTTCCGGCGTCCATCAGACCCCAACTAATGCAGTGGTGCCATACCTCTCTGAGTTCTGGCCATCCCGGGATCACCCAGACCACAAGCTACTGACACACAAGTTCTGATGGTCATAAGTAACAGCAGATGAAGCAAGATTACGTTCTTTCCTGTCCTGTCTGTGCATGGGCAAAGAGCCCTTGCCAACTACCTACCGGTAAGCTTGAGCCTTTCCTACACCACACAGACCACGGTCCCACATCGCCATGGATTTCCTCACGGATCTGCTAGACTCTTCGGACTTCACTATTATTTTAGTGGTAGTGGACTGGTTCTCCAAGATGCAGACCCTTCCGCATCTACCTAACGCCATGAAAATGGCAGAGTGCATGTTCCAATAGGTGTTTTGTCTGTATGGGATCCCGGAAGACATCATTTCGGGTTGGGGACCACAGTTCGTCTCCACCGACTGGGGGTCTCCATCAGCCTATCCTCCAGATACCATCCGAGTGAAGTCGCTATCTAGCCTGGGCCGAATACGCGCAGAACCCCCTGGTGCATTCCTCACTCCATCTCACTCCTTTCCAGTGTGTCTTCTGATACCAACCCCCCGTGTTCCCTTGGGAGACAGTGCCCGGAACTGTGCCTTGCCGTCGATGAGTGGTTTCGGCAGAATGAGCAGGTTTGGGAGACCCCACATGGGCACCCACTTAAGTTTCCCTCTCTCAGAAACGGTTCGCTGACCGGTGTTGCCGACCTACTCCACTCTTCCACCCTTGGGCAACGTGTGTGGCTCTCTACCCGGGATATTTGGCTTTGTGACCCCTGCAAAAGTTCAGTCCCCGGTTCATTGGTCCCTTCAAAATAACACACCGCATCAATTCTGTCACCTATCGTCTCCCTGCCATTCCCGTATCTTCTCATCCTTCCATGTGTCCCTTCTCAAGCCTGTGAGGTACAGCCCTCTCCATCCTCCAGTGGCGCACCTTGGTGCACCCCCTCCTTGACTCCAAGCGCCTGGGTGGTCGCATTCACTACCTGGTGGATTAGGAATGGTACGGACCCAAAGAATGACCCGCCCAGGACATCCTCGACCCACCTTAACCGTCCTGACTGCCCAGCTCCATGTCCCGGGGGAGGCCCCCTGCTCAGCTACTTAGGCCCTCAAAAGCCGCCCGTGGGAGGGGGGTTACTGTAACGTCTGCTTCCAACTCACACTCTCAAACACATAGATCCCCTGAATGCAACTCACTCTCCAGATCCCAATCACCAGAATTCTGATCACCTGTTCACACACCTGTATGTCATTATCACACACTATTTAGTTCAGTTCTTTGCACCCCATCATTGTGGGGTATTGTTTGTTTTATGATACACTTCTATTCGGAGCTCTGTTTTCCCGTAATTTAATCCTCCCGTGTTTGATCGTTTTTGCCTGCCTCACTAAGAACGCCTTTTGCCTATTCCCTGTCTGTACCTTAGCCTATAAGATTTCCTCTTATCAACCTATTGCCTGATCTCCCGGACGACTTTACTAGACTTTCCCCAGGCTGTACTGTTGCCTTTTTGGACCCTCCGTGTATGACCTTCTGCCTGCCCCTGGACCCAGCTACCTGCCTCCTCCTGTGTATGACCTTCTGCCTGCCCCTGGACCCAGCTACCTGCCTCCTCCTGTGGTCCTTTACAATAAACACATGCTGCGCCCTGTGCTTGAAACCACCGTGGTTTATTACATGATTATGCAACATTATTATCAACATTATAATACAGTTTAACACGTGCTCTCCTTGTGAACCCTCACAATGTTGTGGGTTTTATTGGTTTTATTTATTGATAAGACCCCAGCTCATAATCCTACTGATCATTGCTCAAAGCAAATTGGTGAGAGCAAGGAAACAAAGACTGAAGCAAATATTTACCATGCGATTAAACAATGCAGCTGGCTAGATGACTACAGGAGTGTGAAATATGGATGAGCTGTTCTCAATGGAATGGTTCTGAAATATTATCTCTCGCCAAGGCGAGGTTTGACCGTGAATATAGTATAGTCATTCATCTCGGTGGAAACGACTTGGGACGAACAAATGGGACAGCCCTGGTGTGTCAGATACGAGCTGATTTGGAGGTAGTCATACGAATGTTCACTGGGACAACGGTGGTCTACTCTGACATTACACAGTGGAGGAGTTGGATGTTCTTGTGGGAGGAGGACATCAACAAGTGCATCGAGATGGCTCAGTGCTCACATGATATATGCCTATACTTATAACCACTAGGCTAATAATAATGGTATATCAAGCAGAATATCACATTGTTCAAAATATGCCTAAATTGGTAATGCGCATATGTGGGCAAATTACAGACTTTTCAAACATTATAGGCGAATAGCTACTGTGCCAAGCGATTTAGAGTTGTTTAACGGGAGTGATGAGGGTGTGGATATAATGATAATGTAAATCATTATACTGCATGATTCTGTGCAAAATTACGATCACATTATTCAAAATATCGGAATATCGGAAAAAAAGGTTATTCATGGCAACATATTAGGCAAGAATTAAGCGTAGGCAAAGTGATCGTGCCGGGGGTACAACATTTGATGCACAGTCACATTCACCGTAGTTGTCTGAAGCGTGCTATAAATTGCACAGCTGGCGATGCCTCATTGTGATTGGTTATTCCCCGTAATTTGCAACAAGTCAATGAGTGTCATCACTATTTTTCTTTTGCAGTACCTCAAACTGTCGTGATTACCAGCTGAGATAAACTATTCTGAGTTGATTTTACAACTGGCTCAACGTTTATTGTCAGTTTTTTAACATCATCCTAAAACCTAGGCTGCATTCCAAACACTTAACAGACACACCCTCTCCCCTCAGTCCTCAAATTAAGTGGACACTTCTGATTATGTTTCATGACATCTGACGAGTTTACACTTGCAGGGCAAGGGGCGAGGGAGGAAGGATTTCATTTTAAATGGACCGCCCTTGCCTAGCTACTTCTGAAGAAGGAAAATGTTTTATTATTTCCAAAAGCTAACCAAACAAAAACATAATTACTGTTAGGAGACATGTTTGTGCATTAGTAGCAGAATTGAAACTTATTTACATTCGTTTTTACTTACACTTGTATGTTGACTCCATATTGACGTGACACAACTTCTTCAGGCTCGGGTCCTTTATTCAGAATTTTCACCTGACTGACGTGCCCAAAGTAAACTGCCTGTTACTCAGGCCCAGAAGCCAGGATATGCATATAATTGATATCATTGGATAGAAAACACTTTGCAGTTTGTATAAATGGTACAAATAAGGTATGAGACTATAACACAATTGATATGGTAGCACGAAAATCTGAAGAAAAACCAACCAGAATAATTTTTTATTTAATTTTTTAGATCCCATACTCTTTCAATGGAAAGCTATGGGTCTTATGTAATTCCAGCTCCCAGATTGCAATTCCTATGGCTTCCAGTAGATGTCAACAGTCTTTTTTCAAAGTTTCAGGCTTGTTTCTTCTGAAATGAGGAAGAATTTTGAGTTTTGGCACCGGGAGTCACAGTTGGGAATCAGTCTGTGGGCGCGCGAGGAAGTAAACGCGCACAGGCAAATTTGACTTTTCTATTGAACATACTTCTTTCCATATGAAATATTATAGTTTATTTACATTTTAGGGAACCTGAGGATTATATGGAAATGTAGTTTGACTTGTTTTAACAAAGTTTAGTGGTATCTTTTTGGATTCCTTTGTCTACATGTTGAACGAGTGGATTACTGAAATCGATGGTGCCAACTAAACAGACTTTTTGGGGTATAAAGAAGGATTTTAACTAACAAAACGACCATTCATGTTGTAGCTGGGACCCTTGGGATTGCAAACAGAGCAAGATTTTCAAAAAGTAAGTGATGAATAATTATTTAACCTCGATTTTATGAAGCCTGTGCTGGTTGAAAAATATGTTGATGTGGGGCGCCGTCCTCAAACAATCGCATGGTAAGCTTTCACTGTAAAGTATATTGTAAATCGGACGAAGCAGTTAGATTAACAAGGATTTAAGCTTTTAACCGATATAAGACTGTATGTTCATAAATGTTAAATATTACTAATCATTTGGGCCGACGACAAATGCCGCCGCGGGGATTCCCCCAAGGGCATAAGGCGAGGGTAAGTGGACGAGGGTGTCTTTTATGAGTTTGAAACGCAGCCATACTCTGAGTCTGGAGTTTATTTTGTCTTAAAACTGGTTATAACAGGATTCCTAGGACCTTTTTTGAGACGCTTTGTGGATACGCTTCCCTGGTCACTCCTCCGTTCAAGCAAGATGCATGCAGTAGTACACACCACCTGCCACTTGCCTGCCTCTCCAGGCAATTTAAAGAGCCACCTAAGACATTAACATAAGTGTGTGTGTCATTTAATCACGTAGTTAATCAAGTTAGCAAGCATTTCCATTTCTTTTGAGTGCACGCTGCTGCAATTTGATCTCTTAACATTATGTTATTTTTTGACTGCATGCTGCTGCATCCTGATCTCATACAATTTTGTATTATTCTGTACAGAATCTGAAACACTGCATTTAGTATGATATGTTACGTTTCATATTGTATGTATTCAGTTGTGGGTGTCCATCATCCATTTCACATGATATGTTACGAATTGCAATTGAAAAGTAACATTGAAAAGTAACTTGACACGGTGTTGATCAGTCAGCACAAATTTAGATTATAAGAATGACAAGACAGAAGGAGATAGAGCTGGAATTCATTCTACATGTTTGAAGCAGCGATGCTGTCAGTCGAGTCTGGTAGCTTGATTCTAGCATGCACAACTGAGGTTCTGTTAACATGCGTTTGGGGTACAACCATTTACTATATGCGGTTCATAACTAGTGGTTCATTTGTTTTCTCGGCTATGGTTTGTGTGGTCTTGGTTGTTAGTCGAGGAAATGCATCGTAGCTAACTGCAGTGTTTGTCCTGTCTGAAATCTGGCTACCTCGTCTAACTGTAGCTTAGTCTGTGCAATGGTGGTTTTAAACAACATTAACTAGCTATGTTTTGTGTAATAAAGTTTAATACATTGTGGCACATGAACTAGCCATACACCTTGGCTAATGTTACCTAGCTAGCTAACGTTAACTGGCTCTCATAGCAGCCAATGAATTTTGCTATCTTATTTATGCATATTTGTTAGTGCTCTAATTACACATGTCTAGATCAGAAGTTTAAATATGATAACTTCAGCCTTATATGAAAATCCTTAGTGCAAAATATAGCGAGCTAGCTTTCCTCGCTTGTTGGTTAGTTACCTAGCCAACGTAAGCTCTCATGTGACTGGTTGAACTTTTCATTAGCTACCTAGCTAATCAAAACAAAACCCCTTTCATTGTCTAGCTGTCTTTATTTGCCTGTTCATTAGCTAGCCACTGGACTTTGTAAAAGCAAGGTAACGTTAGCTACCTAGTTAATCAAAATATCTGTTTGCATTTATTGATTAACCTCAGCTTGAATACCACCATATAGCTAGCTATATACAGTAGCCTTGGTTTGTGCTTCTCAGTAGCGGATGGACGGCTCATGACAAGAGGCGTGTTGTGTACCTCCAATCAAATTGATTTGATTGGTGTCATATTGGCTAAAATATGATGGGTAGGGAGATTTGAATTTAACACTGAGCTTCAACCAATGCGACTATCATTGCGTCTATAATTAGCTCTGGGTCGTGTTCATTAGGGAATACAGTAGAACACGGAAAAACAAAATGAGGGTTTCTTATTGGACAAGTCCAAGTAGTTCCTTCCTCTTTCAGTCCATTTTGTTCTGTTTATTCCCGAATGGACACAATCCAGGATTCATGTCGCTGGCCGTAAACAATAAACAAGGTCATTTTTGGATATTGGAGTACCTGAGAAACAGTATGTAGTTCAACGAAAATATAAATGATTTCATGTTAAAATGTAAAGCATATTATTACAGCATAGCATAGCATCTTGATTGCTATTTTTTATTTCGCCTTTATTTAACCAGGTAGACTGGCAGACTTGTATTTTGGTTCAAATGAAACGGGATCATTAGATTAGTCTTAGTCTAGATTTAATACAGTTGTCGAACACAAGTTTTGTATTCATGTCAAGCTCAAGGTTCTGGGAAACTGGCATTGAGGTAGGCCTACTCTAGTCTATTCTCTCGCCCCCAAGTAAATTCTACATCAATATTGGAAATGTATTCTTAAATTCTTGTGTATTTCAAAATTGTTTGAAGGTTAGTGATTGTGTAATATCATTGATTCAAAGTGTTACTGTAGTTCCAGATAGAATATTACACAAAATATGAACCACTGTTCGCGTCGAATTATTCATGAAATTACTACATTATTTTTTGTTGAGAAGAGCTTCATAAAAATACAGCAGACGTGGTGGTGGTGGCAGGTGGCAGGTGGTTGCACTGTGTGACCATAATGATTCTCATATAATAGACCGTTGAATATACTTGAAAGCCAGTTCCCTAGGTTCTTCCTGCAGCATGTTCCCTGTATTAGCCTGAAACAATAGAAAAGGGATTTCGCCTCTGGCCTTAAGCGGCATTATCTGCCCATTTCAATTCCTCATACACAGCCCTTGGGCTTAACAGAGATTGTTTTAAAGGGGGCTTTTTAATTAGTAAAGACTTGAAACATCCTTTCTTTATAAAATACATTCCAAACCCATCCCCCTCAACTTACAGTTAGTATAACTTATAAAAAGGTTTGTGTTTTCCTCCACTCTTCTATTCAATTGTAATCACAATGAGGATTATTCTGCTCGCTCACTTGTTTCATAATGTAGTCTCCCGTGGCCATGCCTGGCCAAACACATCTCCTCGGTGGATTCGCTTCACTGACAGAAGTGGATCATTCAGATTGGATGGGCTGGAGGAGAAACTAGCAACGTGTGTTTGTGTGCATGTGTGTGTGTGTGTGTGTGGCCGCGTGTGTGTTTGAGTGTGAGTGAACTGAGACCTCTTGTTATTAGATATTTTGTTTTAGTCACGCCGACTAGCATGAAGCTGTAATATGGAGCTCAATGTTAAAATCAACTTGATTGGCCGTCCGGCTGTTACTGAGAACTACAAACAGTGCACTTGGAAACTCGTGCAAATTTATTACAAATAAAAAACAGAAATACCTTATTTACATAAGTATTCAGACCGTTTGCTATGAGACTCGAAATTGAGCTCGTGCATGTTTTGAGGTGTTTCTACTACTTGAATGAAGTCCACTTGTGGTAAATTCAAATAATTGGAGATGATTTGGAAAGGCTGTCTACATAAGGTCCCACAGCTAACAATTTATGTCAGAGAAAAAACCAAGCCATGAGGTCGAAGGAATTGTCCGTAGAGCTCCGAGACAGGACTGTATCGAGGCACAGATCTGGGGAAGGGTACTAAAAAAATGTCTGCAGCATTGAAGGTTCGCAAGAACACAGTGGCCGCCTGCATTCTTAAATGGAAGAAGTTCAGAACCACCAAGACTCTTCCTAGAGCTGGCCGCCCGGCCAAACTGAGCAATCGGGGGAGAAGGGCCTTGGTCAGGGAGGTGACCAAGAACCTGATGGTCACTCTGACAGAGCTCCAGAGTTCCTCTGTGGAGATTGGAGAACCTTCCAGAAGGACAACCATCTCTGCAGCACTCCACTAATCAGGCCTTTATGGTAGAGCGGTGAGACGGAAGCCACTCCTCAGTGAAAGGCACATGACAGCCCGCTTGGAGTTTGCCAAAACGCTCCTAAAGGGCTCTCAGACCATGAGAAACACGATTCTCTGGTCTGATGAAACCAAGATTGAACTATTTGACTTGAATGCCAAGCATCAGGTCTGGAGGAAACCAGACACCGCTCATCAGCTGCCAATACCATCCCTACGGTGAAGCATGGTGGTGGCAGCGTCTTGATGTGGGGATGTTTTTCAGCAGCAGGGATACTAGTCAGGATAGAGGGAAAGATGAACAGGGCAAAGTACAGAGAGATCCTTGATGAAAACCTGCTCCGGTTGAACCCCAAATCCACAGAACCAGACTTGACTGACAGCATCACCGTTTCCACATGTGTAGCATTGTTTCCAGCTCTGGCATACTCTCTTTCCTTTATTTCATTAATGTAATCCAAATTTGTGCTGACTGATCAACACGGTTACTTTTCTGTATTTTCACAAAAAATCTGAAGTCGCCATCCACAAGTAAAAAGTAGTCAGGGGTTTCGGGTTTTCAACAAATCAACTGTTTTAGACTATTGTCTTTTTACCAAGCAAGATAAATAAACTGTCAATTTAAATGGTCTGTCAATGTTACAGGTTTTATCGTGTAATGGTTAGAGTTACCGCCTGTGGATCAGAAGATTGCGACTCCCTCCCTCCCTCCCTCCCTCCCTCCCGACACACACACTTATTTGAATGTATTAGGTGTCTTCTAAAAGCGCCTTTGGGTTTGTGGAGTGGCAGGCAAGGGGCAGTAACTGTGGTGGTGTTACGGTGCGTGAATGAGGACCCAAAAGCGAATCAACTTAAACAGAGCTTCTTTAATTACCAAACATAGGTAGGCTCAGATGGACCGGCAGATTCTGACAGGACAGGACAAGGTTACAGCAAACATGATGACAGTCTGGTTCAGGCATGAATGACACAAACAAACAAGAATCCGACAAGGACAGGAGCAGAAACAGAGAGAGATATAGGGACCTAATCAGAGGGAAAAAGGGAACAGGTGGGGAACGGGGTGAATGGGTAGTTAGAGGAGACAAGGGACAGCTGGGGGAAAGCGGGGGAGAAAAGGTAACCTAACACGACCAGCAGAGGGAGACAGGGTGAAGGGAAAGGACAGAGACAAGACAACATGACAGTACATGACAGTACCCCCCCACTCACCGAGCGCCTCCTGGCGCACTCGAGGAGGAAACCTGGCGGCAACGGAGGAAATCATCAATCAGCGCACGGTCCAGCACGTCCCGAGAGGGAACCCAACTCCTCTCCTCAGGACCGTACCCCTCCCAGTCAACTAGGTACTGATGACCACGGCCCCGAGGACGCATGTCCAAGATTTTACGGACCCTGTAGATAGGTGCGCCCTCGACAAGGATGGGGGGGGGGGGGGGGGAAGACGAGCGGGGGCGCGAAGAACGGGCTTAACACAGGAGACATGGAAGACCGGGTGGACGCGACGAAGATATCGCGGAAGAAGAAGTCGCACTGCGACAGGATTAATGACCTGAGAGATACGGAATGGACCAATGAACCGCGGGGTCAACTTGCGAGAAGCCGTCTTAAGGGGAAGGTTCTGAGTGGAGAGCCAAACTCTCTGACCGCGACAATATCTAGGGCTCTTCGTTCTACGCTTATTAGCAGCTCTCACAGTCTGCGCCCTATAACGGCAAAGTGCAGACCTGACCCTCTTCCAGGTGCGCTCGCAACGTTGGACAAAAGCCTGAGCGGAGGGGACGCTGGACTCGGCGAACTGAGATGAGAACAACGGAGGCTGGTACCCGAGGCTACTCTGAAAAGGAGATAGCCCGGTCGCAGACGAAGGAAGCGAGTTGTGGGCGTATTCTGCCCAGGGGAGCTGTTCTGACCAAGACGCAGGGTTGCGAAAAGAAAGACTGCGTAAGATGCGACCAATAGTCTGATTGGCCCGTTCTGCTTGACCGTTAGACTGGGGGTGAAAGCCGGAAGAGAGACTGACGGAAGCCCCAATCAAACGGCAAAACTCCCTCCAAAATTGAGACGTGAATTGCGGACCTCTGTCCGAAACGACGTCTGACGGAAGGCCATGAATTCTGAAAACATTCTCGATGATGATTTGTGCCGTCTCTTTAGCAGAAGGAAGCTTAGCAAGGGGAATGAAATGAGCCGCCTTAGAGAACCTATCGACAACCGTAAGAATAACAGTCTTCCCCGCTGACGAAGGCAGTCCGGTGACAAAATCTAAGGCGATGTGAGACCACGGTCGAGAGGGAATAGGAAGCGGCCTGAGACGGCCGGCAGGAGGAGAGTTACCGGACTTAGTCTGCGCGCAGACCGAACAAGCAGCCACGAAACGACGCGTGTCATGCTCCCGGGTGGGCCACCAGAAACGCTGGCGAATGGAAGTAAGCGTACCCCGAACGCCAGGGTGGCCGGCTAACTTGGCAGAGTGAGCCCACTGAAGAACGGCCAGACGAGTAGGAACGGGAACGAAAAGAAGGTTCCTAGGACAAGCGCGCGGCGACGGAGTTTGAGAGAGTGCTTGCTTTACCTGCCTCTCAATTCCCCAGACAGTCAACCCGACAACACGCCCCTCAGGGAGAATCCCCTCGGGGTCAGTGGAGGCTACTGAAGAACTGAAGAGACGAGACAAAGCATCAGGCTTGGTGTTCTTAGAGCCCGGACGATAAGAAATCACGAACTCGAAACGAGCGAAAAACAGCGCCCAACGCGCCTGACGCGCATTAAGTCGTTTGGCAGAACGGATGTACTCAAGGTTCCTATGGTCAGTCCAAACGACAAAAGGAACGGTCGCCCCCTCCAACCACTGTCGCCATTCGCCTAGGGCTAACCGGATGGCGAGCAGTTCGCGGTTACCCACATCATAGTTACGTTCCGACGGCGACAGGCGATGAGAAAAATACGCGCATGGGTGGACCTTGTCGTCAGAGAGGGAGCGCTGAGAAAGGATGGCTCCCACTCCCACCTCTGACGCGTCAACCTCGACAACGAACTGTCTAGAGACGTCAGGTGTAACAAGGATAGGAGCGGATGTAAAACGATTCTTGAGGAGATCAAAAGCTCCCTGGGCGGAAACGGACCACTTAAAGCACGTCTTGACAGAAGTAAGGGCTGTGAGAGGAGCTGCCACCTGACCGAAATTACGGATGAAACGACGATAGAAGTTCGCGAAGCCGAGAAAGCGCTGCAGCTCGACGCGTGACTTAGGGACGGGCCAATCAATGACAGCTTGGACCTTAGCGGGATCCATCTTAATGCCTTCAGCGGAAATAACAGAACCGAGAAATGTGACGGAGGAGGCATGAAACGTGCACTTCTCAGCCTTCACAAAAAGACAATTCTCTAAAAGGCGCTGGAGGACACGTCGAACGTGCTGAACATGAATCTGGAGTGACGGTGAAAAAATCAGGATATCGTCAAGGTAAACGAAAACAAAGATGTTCAGCATGTCTCTCAGGACATCATTGACTAATGCCTGAAAGACAGCTGGAGCGTTAGCGAGGCCGAAAGGAAGAACCCGGTATTCAAAGTGCCCTAACGGAGTGTTAAACGCCGTCTTCCACTCGTCCCCCTCCCTGATGCGCACGAGATGGTAAGCGTTACGAAGGTCCAACTTAGTGAAAAACCTGGCTCCCTGCAGGATCTCGAAGGCTGAAGACATAAGAGGAAGCGGATAACGATTCTTCACTGTTATGTCATTCAGCCCTCGATAATCTATGCAGGGGCGCAGAGACCCGTCCTTCTTCTTGACAAAAAAAAACCCCGCTCCGGCGGGAGAGGAGGAGGGGACTATGGTACCGGCGTCAAGAGCTACAGACAAATAATCTTTGAGAGCCTTACGTTCGGGAGCCGACAGAGAGTATAGTCTACCCCGGGGGGGGGGGTGGTTCCCGGAAGGAGATCAATACTACAATCATACGACCGGTGTGGAGGAAGAGAGGTGGCCCTGGACCGACTGAACACCGTGCGCAGATCGTGATATTCCTCCGGCACCCCTGTCAAATCACCAGGCTCCTCCTGTGAAGAAGAGACAGAGGAAACAGGAGGGATAGCAGACATTAAACATTTCACATGACAAGAGACGTTCCAGGAGAGGATAGAATTACTAGACCAATTAATGGAAGGATTATGACAAACTAGCCAGGGATGGCCCAAAACAACAGGTGTAAAAGGTGAACGAAAAATTAAAAAAGAAATGGTTTCACTATGATTACCAGAAACAGTGAGGGTTAAAGGTAGCGTCTCACGCTGAATCCTGGGGAGAGGACTACCATCCAGGGCGAACAAGGCCGTGGGCTCCTTTAACTGTCTGAGAGGAATGTCATGTTCCCGAGCCCAGGTCTCGTCCATAAAACAGCCCTCCGCCCCAGAGTCTATTAAGGCACTGCAGGAAGCTGACGAACCGGTCCAGCGTAGATGGACCGACAAGGTAGTGCAGGATCTTGAAGGAGAGACAGGAGTAGTAGCGCTCACCAGTAGCCCTCCGCTTACTGACGAGCTCTGGCCTTTTACTGGACATGAAGTGACAAAATGACCAGCGGAACCGCAATAGAGACAGAGGCGGTTGGTGATTCTCCGTTCCCTCTCCTTAGTCGAGATGCGGATACCTCCCAGCTGCATGGGCTCAGCACCCGAGCCGGCAGAGGAAGATGGTAGTGATGCGGAGAGGGAGGCGACGGAGAGCGCGAGCTCCTTTCCACGAGCTCGGTGACGAAGATCAACCCGTCGCTCAATGCGAATAGCGAGTTCAATCAAGGAATCCACGCTGGAAGGAACCTCCCGGGAGAGAATCTCATCCTTTACCTCTGCGCGGAAACCCTCCAGAAGACGAGCGAGCAAGGCCGGCTCGTTCCAGCCACTGGAGACAGCAAGAGTGCGAAACTCAATAGAGTAGTCTGTTATGGATCGATTGCCTTGACATAGGGAAGACAGGGCCCTGGAAGCCTCCTCCCCAAAAACAGATCGATCAAAAACCCGTATCATCTCCTCCTTAAAGTCTTGATACTGGTTAATACACTCAGCCCTTGCCTCCCAGATTGCCGTGCCCCACTCACGAGCCCGTCCAATAAGGAGAGATATGACGTAGGCGACACGAGCAGTGCTCCTGGAGTAAGTGTTGGGCTGGAGAGAAAACACAATATCACACTGGGTGAGGAACGAGCGGCATTCAGTGGGCTCCCCAGAGTAACACGGCGGGTTATTGATTCTGGGCTCCGGAGATTCGAAAGCCCTGGAAGTGGCCGGTGGATCGAGGCGGAGATGGTGAACCTGTTCTGTGAGGTTGGAGACTTGGGTGGCCAGGGTCTCAACGGCATGTCGAGCAGCAGACAATTCCTGCTTGTGTCTGCCTAGCATCGCTCCCTGGATCTCGACGGCTGAGTGGAGAGGATCCGAAGTCGCTGGGTCCATTCTTGGTCGGATTCTTCTGTTACGGTGCGTGAATGAGGACCCAAAAGCGAATCAACTTAAACAGAGCTTCTTTAATTACCAAACATAGGTAGGCTCAGATGGACCGGCAGATTCTGACAGGACAGGACAAGGTTACAGCAAACATGATGACAGTCTGGTTCAGGCATGAATGACACAAACAAACAAGAATCCGACAAGGACAGGAGCAGAAACAGAGAGAGATATAGGGACCTAATCAGAGGGAAAAAGGGAACAGGTGGGGAACGGGGTGAATGGGTAGTTAGAGGAGACAAGGGACAGCTGGGGGAAAGCGGGGGAGAAAAGGTAACCTAACACGACCAGCAGAGGGAGACAGGGTGAAGGGAAAGGACAGAGACAAGACAACATGACAGTACATGACAGGTGGTGTGTACTACTGCATGTGTCTTGCTAGAACAGAGGAGAGAGGCCTCCCGAGTGGCGTAGCAGTGCTAGCTGTGCCAATAGAGATTCTGCTTAGAATCCAGGCTCTGTCGCAGCCGGCCGCGCCCGGGAGACCCATGGGGCGGTGCACAATTGGCCCAGCGTCGTGAGGGTTTGGCTGGCAGGGATATCCTTTTCCCATCGCACTCTAGCGACTCCTGTGGCGGGCCGTGCGCAATGTACGCTGACACGGTCGCCAGGTGTACGGTGTTTCCTCCAACATGTTGGTGCGGCTGGCTTCAGGGTTAAGCGGGTATTATGTCAAGAAGCAGTGCGGCTCGGCTGGGTTGTGTTTCAGAGGACACACGGTTCTCGACCTTCGCCTCTCACGAGTCCGTACGGGAGTTGCAGCGATGGGACAAGACTGTAACTACCAATTGGATACCATGAAATATGAGGGAAAAATGGGGTTAAAAAAACGAAAATTTTAAAAAGAACAGAGGAGAGGCCAGCTCTCAGACTCTCAAGGAAGAGGTCATTGCCCTCATCCGTGAGATGCATACCTTCTCTATGGTACTGCCCAGGGACACACTGCTTGATGGCAGGGTGGTGGATTGTGGGCATGCGCCTGTCATGGAGAAATGCAAACACCATCTGGTTGACAGGATGCCGGGCCATCTTTATACACTTGTTGATGTCCTCCCCCCACTGGAACATCCAACTCCTCTGCTGCAAGATGTCATAGTAGACCACCGTTGTTCCGGGGAACATTTGGATGACTACCGCCAAATCAACACGCATCTGACTTACTAGGGCTGTTCCCTTTGTGTGTCCCAAGTCTGTTCCACCGAGGTTAATGACTATGATGTCAGGGGGAGCAGCAGCACAGGCCCTCTGCTGGCGCAGAAATTCATCAGTTTGCCCCACTTCATTTCTAGCTATGTGACAGTAGTTAAGGGAGAGGTTGTGATGCTTTCCGACTAGTAGATCCACGAATGCCACACAGTTTTCATGTTGATGAATGAGTAAATGCCTGGAAGCCTGCAAAAAAAGTATGGGAAATGTAGTAGTAGTGTAGATGTGGAATGACTAGAACTGCATTCCTAGTAATATAACAATAAGATCATAAACAGATTCCTTTCTTCCTCCTGTTCCAGGGCAGCATTAAATGTATAATTTAGACTTTTGCAAGGACAATAAACCATTTTCTCTATGTTTTTCATTTTTCTAGCCAACATTCCCATTGAAGCACCAAGTCCAATCTGTTCACCTGTTATATTTCTATGTGCTTGAGCTTAAAGCGTGCTCTGAGAGGATCTGTCAGACTTTCACACTCTCCCTTCTTATCTCTGAGATAATCTCCAACAAAGACTCATAAAACTATGAATCATCACCAAACATGAAAATTCTGACTATATTTTAATTGTATTTTCAGATTTGTTAGATTTGCCTTATATAGTTCAGTTTAAATAATTAGCAAGTCTGAAGTGTAGGCTACTAGCTAGCCAGCTAGCTGGATAGGTCTATATGTGGGCCTGGTACACGTGTCAAACTCATTTCACGGAGGGCCGAGTATCTGCAGGTTTTCGCTCCTCCCTTCTACTTGATTCATGAATTAAGGTCACTAATTAGTAAAGAACTCTCCTCTGGTTGTCTAGGTCTGAAAAAAAAAAAAAAAAAAAAAACGCCAGGCCCTCCATGGAATGAGTTTGACACCCTTGGCCTAGTAGGTCTATCTGATTTATTTGTTACAGTCCAGAATCATCTTATTGAAGAACACCCAATGACCTAGCTGAGCCTTTACAAGTAAGTTAAACACAGAGAGTAGATATATGTTGGTAGTAGGCTAGTATGTGTCAGTCTCACCAATTAGGCCTAGACAGCCAACTAATATGCAAACAGACCAGTGGTGAGTGGCTGATAATGAGCATTGCGATTTTTTATTCAAGCCCAGTGCTACCCTACCTGATTCTATTACTCATCTGTTCTTCAAGACCTCCTCTGCTCATAGAGACTTTGAGTAGTAGAATATTTACTTCTCAATGACATGTGTTGCTAAATGAAAAGGTTAAAGGAAATACAGGCAGGCACCACATTACTAGAAGATAAAACACCTCTCTCAATCAAGCACGACAATCGTGTAAGTATAAAAGCAAAGCTTGCTTTCATATAATAAAAAAGAAGAAGCTTGAAACGGTAGTGGAATGGGATTAGTGTGGTGTGTGAAGAATCCAATACTTTACCTTGTATGCTGTACAAATCATATTATTGTGGAAGCACCTCCTCTCAGAGTGGGAATTAGGCTGTTTGAGAAAGTTTGAATCCTAAGCAACCAGCATACACGTTGTTGGAAGTATAATATACCAACATAGCTATTGTAGTAGGTCAAAGCTGTGCACTGGGAAACCTTGGTGTAGCTTACTTTTCGGCTTCAGACCAATGTCTACTTCTCACTTAAAATAGTTTTTGGTTTTTATACATGATATTCAGGTAAGGTTGTGTGTGTGTCTGTGTGTGCATGTGTGTTTGTATATGTACAGGTAACTGACAAAATAATGGAAACACAAGTAAATGAGGGATACAAAGTATATTGAAAGCAGATGCTTCCATGCAGGGGTGGTTTCTGAGTCAATTAACATCCCATCATGCTTAGGGTCATGTATAAAAATGCTGGGCAGGCCATTATTTCGGACATTATTTTGGCTACCATGGCTATGCCTTCATAGGATGACAATGCCGCCCTCCACAGGGCACAAGTGGTTAATGAATAGTTTGATGAGCATGAAAACCATATGCCATGGCAGTCTGTCACCATATCACAACCCAAATTCATTTATGGGAGATTCTGCAGCAGTACCTGAGACAGCGTCTTCCACCACCATCAACAAAACACCAAATTATGGAATTTCTTGTGGAAAAATGGTGTCGCATCCCTACAATAGATTTCCAGACACTTGTAGAATCTATGCCAAGGTGCATTGAAGCTGTTCTGGCTCGTGGCTGCCAAACAACCTATTAAGAGACATTATGTTGGTGTTTCCTTTATTTTGTCAGTTACGTGTGTGTGTGTGTGTGTGTGTGTGTGTGTGTGTGTGTGTGTGGTGGATAAGGGGTTGCATATGAGAGGGAATTGAAACCTCTTGTTATTAGATGACACATTGGATATCAGATTTTTCCGTGAGAGACAGAGAGAAAAACACAGGAGAGAGTGCATCGTATTGTCGAAGAAGATGATATGATTTCAGAGAACAGAAATGCTTTTACACAATCTAACAGCAATTTGGAAAGGGCTTGAACACAAACACAATCATTCTGCACAAAAACTATAATAAAGAAAAGAAAATGACAGTATATGAAGTATGCAGAAGGTATACTGTACCTAATGTGAATTTTGACAACACTTACGTGTTTGAAGTCGTGGACCTCGAGCACCTCATCACTGCCGTTCCCCATCCTGAAGATCTCAATGCGGTGGGCGGGGTCAATCTCCATGATACTGTCTGTCTCCATACCGTCCAGCATGGCCTTGTAATGTTGGTCATACACCTGGAGACACAGGACCAATCAGAAACGTCTTCAGCCTGACTGACAGGTCATTTAACCAATAGTACATGAGGGTAGGGCGACTCAACTCAGTAGCTCTAAACCAATAGCCTTTCAATAAGCTTACTATACTGCCAATAGCGCTAGGTGTGGCAGGTATCCTAGTGGTTAGAGAGGTGTGACAGCAATCGGAGGGTTGCTAGGTCAAATCCTGGGTCTTGCGGGAAATGAGCTGGTGATCGGAGGGTTGCTGGTATCAAATCCTAGATGTCGTTGACTCTTGAACAAGGCACCTAAGCCCCCCAACAACTTATCCATGGGCACCCAGTGTGGCAGCTCCCCGCTCCAACCAGTATGTGTGTCTTTCAGAGGGGTTTGGATAAATCAGAAGTCCAATTTTGTTTGTACCTTGTGTATAATTGACAAATTAAGTGATCTTAATCCTTAATGTATGGCCTTTCAATAGGCTTAACATACAGTCTACAGGCGTAATACACTGCAAATAATTATAATCCAAAGAGAAATACTGTAATCTAAAGATGTGAGGCCCATACACTCACTTGATGCAATCACATTGATCTAGCTATGTCATATTCTTCAAAGCATCATGTCCAAGTTTGACCCATGCAACCAATACACCACCCCAGTGGCATCTTGCATGCTGACATTTGTAAAGTGCGAAAGTATTCAAAAACAAGATCAGAGATAATACTAAGTCATTGTTCATACATTTCTATTGACAAACTGCAAGCACATTTGTACATCCATAGAGGCTGCGTAAGTACCCTTCGAGTTTTTATGTCGAATAAATGCCACTTCGAAAATGTGGCTGGGATAGTTGTTTGTTTTTCTTGGCCGTACCTTAAAGCACTTGATTATGTATTGTTCTTGGGCACGCCGGGGCGGCAGTTAAAATTCCCTGTCTACAAAAATGATTCATGCCTACGAGATGAAAACTACGCTATTAATATGTATGTGGAGTGTGGTGTTATGATGAGAAATATATTGCTGAGTTCATCTTCATCTGTTGGGGTGATGAATCAAAGCGCCCCATACTGTACCAATGAGAGAGTTGATTAATGGATACAGGTAGGCGGCCAATGAAATCCATCAAGATTAATTTTCCCAATCAACGCGTCGGGGCCACTGATTGTTAAGGGATCTAACACAGAAATAACCCAAGCCCTGTGACAAATGTAGTTTCTTTCTAGTGTTTATGACTATGATGTCCATGCATGATTCTCCTAGGTTGGTTTAGTGACTCTAGTACCACTAGTTAAAGCTCTATAGCGTGGCAATACCATTCAGAAAGAGGTTAGATAAGCATTCGATTACACTCTTCATACATCTGCTCAACATGTTGCTCACCTACTCACTACCACACACTCCTTGTGACATTTAAATGACCTGCACCACATATTACCATCAAGCTCATCAATAGGGTAGAAATAATGATTGAATGGGATATAATTCTTAACAGAAAATCACAGCAAGTATGGCTCTGGAATATAAATAGCCATTAACATGGGTCTCAATGGCCTTGGCTCAGAAAGGAACCTGAACTTTAAAATCTTAAGACGTGGCCAAATGAAGATGGACCTGATATTCAAGTGTCAGTCGAGCAGTTATGTGAAATTTAGAGCCATTAAACAGTCTGGGAGCCCTTGCGGTGGAGTAAAGTTCCATTTAAGCCTTTTCTTCTATATTAGCATAAAGGTGGAAAGGACTTATTGATTTATACTAAAACAGTTTATCATATTTTCTGTAGGCAGTGATCAATTTGATTAAACTCCAGTGGTGAGATTCTCCTCATCACGTCATGTTTAAATGGATTGCAATGTATATCATGAATGAACAGTTTGAATTGACTTGCTCAAAGTTTTAAATTGGTGTATAATGTTGCTATCGTTTTTGTTTAGAAAATGGGAATGGATGGCTTCTGTGGATCCTTGGGTTTGTGGCTGGAAAGTTTTCAGACCCCTTGACCTTTTCCACATTTGTTACGTTACAGCCTTATTCTAAAACGGATTAAATAAATGTTTTTTTCTCATCAATCTACACGCAATACCCCATAATGACAAAGCAAAAACAGGTCTTTATACATTTTAGAACATTTATTACAAATAAAAAACAGAAATACCTTATTTACATAAGTATTCATACCCTTTGCTATGAGACTCAAAATTTAGCTCAGGTGCATCCTGCTTCCATTGATCATCCTTGAAATGTTTCTACAACTTGATTGGAGTCCAACTGTGGTAAATTCAATTGATTGGACATGATTTGGAAAGACACACACCTGTCTATATAAGGGTCACAGTTGACAGTGCATATCAGAGCAAAAACCAAGCCAGGAGGTCAAAGGAATTGTCTGTAGAGCTCCGAGACACGATTGTGTCAAGGCAAAGATCTGGGTAAGGTTACCAAAGAAATTCTGCAGCATTGAAGGTCCCCAAGAACACAGAGGCCTCCATCATTCTTAAATTGAAGATGTTTGGAACCACGAAGACTCTTCCAAGAACTGAAGAATCGGAGGAGAAAGGCCTTGGTCAGGGAGGAGACCATGAACCTGATGATCACTCTGACTGAGTTCCAGATTTCCTCTGTGGAGATGGGATAACTTTCCAGAAGGACAACCATCTCCGCAACACTCCACAAATCAGGCCTTTATGGTAGAGCGACCAGATGAAAGCCACTCCTCAGTAAAAGGCACACGACAGCCCGCCTGGAGTTTGCCAAAAGGCCCCTAAAGGATTTAGACCATGAGAAACCAAGATTGAACTCTTTGGCCTGAATACCAAGTGTCACATCTGGAAGAAACCTGACACCATCCCTATGGAGAAACATGATGGTGGCAGCATCATGCTGTGGGGATGTTTTTCAGTGGAAGGGACTGGGAGACTAGTCAGGATTAAGAATCTGCCGAGAAGAATGGAAGAAACTCCCCAAATACAGGTGTGTCAACCTTGTAGCATAATACCCAAGAAGACTCAAAGCTGTAATCTCTGCCAAAGGTGCTGAGTAAAAAGTCTGATTACTTATCTAAATGTAATATTTCATTTATTTTTTTTATATATATAAATTTGCAAAAAAATTGAAAAAACAGTTTTGCTTTGTCATTCTGGGGTATTGTGTGTAGATGGATAAGTGGAAAAAACTATTGAATCAATTTTAGAATAAGGCAGTAACGTAACAAAATGTGGGAAAAGTCAAGGGGTCTGAATACTTTCTGAATTCACCAAAAGTCAAGTGGTCTGAAAACTTTCAGAATTCATATTCTATTCACGCATACCTAATGTTATTGATCTGTCCTATACTCGTATTTTTGGCCAAATCAAAAATTGGAGGAAAAACACTTAAAAAAACACCTCAAACTTGTATCTTAAACAGACTTAATCCTTGCTATTTCCTCATAGATGATGATGTCATCCTCCTGAGGACGATGAGCTGGCCAATCAGCCGTCTGCTCGTATTAATATTTTTAACACCATTCTAACACAGAAAAGCCGCTTTTTAACATATTTAATTACCATGTTTTGTAAGGAAAACTATTTTACTCATATTGTAATCAAATATAGGTCATATTTCTGGACACTGGACAATTACTTTAAGCTTGTGAATATAACAGCAAAGAGGTTAGAAATATGGCTTTCTTAGAACTAGCATTTTGGTTAATGGACAATATTCATACCTTTGTTTACCACAAATTGTCATATCAAACATGGTTAATTGTAATGGATTTTTTGGGGTGGATTGACTTTGGATAGCACTAACATTCATCTAATCTTTTCGCAAATCGAATATTTCAATTTCTTATAGCCCATCCTCACCAACATTGAGTCTCTTCACTAGAAACCGAGAGTGTTCTTCAGTTTTAACTTTGCTTCATTGTCTCCTCAGCATTTTTACCAATTACTAAACAGCAAATTCTTCCAGAAGCACATGCTCGGCAACCGAAGCCTGACTGCCTCACAAAAGATCTCAGCGTTGCAAGGAATGATAGTGAAAGTTAATTAGCGTTCTGTGCGACTTCACGTAGACGGGGGAGGCCAATGCTGAGGGAGTACATCCTGAGTGCTTCTGAAGCAAATTCATATTGATTTGTTCTCGATCGGGCTGGCTATTCAGATATGTCATATAATTAATTTTAAGGTTCCGATTCAATGCGGGTGCATAACATACTCAACATACATGATATATAAGAAATATGACTTATCAAAACAGTGAAGTTAAGTTAAAGGAACAATTTAAAAAGTGTCTGAATTAGTCTCCCCAGTACCAAGGCAGCCAAGAGAATACACTGTATGATAACTTCTCTATGAATGTCACAGTACAAATGATTATGCCTTCCTTACTCCGTACAACCATGACGACTCTAAATACGTTTTTTACAGGGTACGAGGGAAAGATCTCCTATTATCGAAAACGATCAACAGTATCTCCCATTCCCCTTAGGAAGGGCTCAGGTTTCCCACATATCCCTATGCCTCTCACCATCATCAGTCGACATACAAAAATCGAAGGTTCAATCAATCAAAGTTTTTTTGTCACATGTTTTGTACTTGAGCTATTCCTGTCTATTAATGTTCTGTAAAATGTCATGTTTCATGTTCTGTGTGGACCCCAGGAAGAGGAGCTGCTGCTTTAACAACAGCTACTGAGAATCCTGATAAATATCCATACAGTAGGCGTAAAAGAGTGAAATATTTACTTGCACCGCGGGAAATTCGCTTCCAACACGAACGCGACATTGCAAATTGCATGGAAGCATTTCCTGACAATGTCTTGTTTATTTATCCACAGCAAGGCCTTTCTCCGATGTGGTCCTTAACAACCTCTACCCAGATGGTTGCAAACATACTGTAGAGCCACAAAAGGGCCTAGTGAATAAGATACAGCAGGCCCAACTAGCCCACAGGTTGATTGTGTGAATGGGGCTCTATCCATCTGTGGTACCGAAGGACATTGCGTAAAGGTCACAGCGATGCTGTGTGCAAGTGAGTGGGTGTATGAAGGACAGGACTGTTTATGTGTGTGTGTGTGTGTGTGTGTGTGTGTGAGTGTGAGAGCCTCATGGGAGCCTCAGGTACACCGGTGATGGATAGAGGTGGGCAGCAGCTCAGACAGCCATACTGGTCACCAATTACAAGTCAGAGAGAAAGAGCCTGCGGTAGGTCTTGATTGACATAGCCTACATCTTGGATGCTGTATGAACCTCTCATTGTCATTTTTGTATTATTATTTTCACACAATTTCGATCTTGTCTCATCGCTGCAACTCCCCAACAGGCTCGGAAGGTGAAGGTAGAGTCATGCGTCCGCCAAAACATGACCTGCTAAACCTCGCTTCTTAACAACCACCTGCTTAACCCGGAAGCCAGCCGCACCAATGTGTCGGAGGAAACACCATTCAATTGACGACAGCCTGCAGCCGCCCGGCCCGCCACAAGAGCGTGATGAGCCAATTATAGCCCCCCCAGCCGAAACTCTCCCCTAACCCGGATGATGCGGGATCAAACCCGGGTCTGTAGCGTTGCTTCTACCACTGCGAGGTAGTGACTTAGACCACTGCGCCACTCGGGAGGCCCTCACATTGTTTCTAAAGGAAGTTTAGTGGGTGGATGAATAGAAGGATGGGAAATGACATTAGCACCACTGTTACTGTTACAGAAGATGGTCTCCTGGGTAGACAGATCAGTCAGTCTAAACAGCTGCGGGAGGGAGAGGAGAGTCCAGCGTTCAGCCTTGGTTGGTTGCCAGTGAGAAATCGGAATGGAAATTTCCCTAGCTCTCTCTTATAGCTTTTCTCTTTGCTCCTTTTTCACACAGAATCCCCACCATTGTCTCCTTGTCCTCCAGCATGGTAATTTAGCAGAGCTCCTGACTCTCACCTCACATGGCCAGTCACATGGCCAGTCACATGAGAACTAGTTAAATGTCTCCCCAGGGTTGCACTCGCTCCTCTGCAATGTTGTTTTTTTAGAGTCTAGTTTTTCCCCACTCCAACGGAAACGGACATCTCTGTTAGAGACATTGAAAATAACCACTTCTACAACCTTCTGCGAGTACCAGCACCACCGCTACTCTACTAATCCTCCTCCGCTCTTCAAGAATTAGAGACTGAATTTAATCTACAGCTCTGCTCCTCTCCCATGGGGGTTTCAGAATGTTGAAACAGAAGGTGGGTAGCAACCGCCAGACAAACGAGAAGATGAGAGATGAGGGAAAACAATTCCAGAGAATATTCAGAGAAAGATGTGAAATTAAACAGAGTGAAGAGAGAGGGAGGGAGATAAAGAAGGTGAACCAGGTACCTATGTTAAATGCTGGAAAATGAAGAACCACAAGGGAAATTACTTCAACCATTATAAACTGAACAAAGATATGAATGCAACATGCAACCAGTGGTGGAAAAAGTATCTGTCATACTTGAGTAAAAGTAAAGATACCTTAATAGGAAATGACTCAAGTAAAAGTGAAAGTCACCCAGTACTGCTTGAGTAAAATTCTGAAAGTATTTGTTTTTAAATATACTTAAGTATCAAAAGTAAAAGTATAAATAATTTCAAATTCCCTATATTAAGCAAACCATTTGGCACCATTTCATTTTTTATTTACGGTTAGCCAGGTGTACACTCCAACACTCACTCATCATTTACAAACAAAGCATGTGTGTTTAGTGAGTCCGTCAGATCACAGGCAGTCGGGAAGACCAGGGGTGTTCTCTTGATAAGTGTGTGAATTAGAAATTTTTCCTGTCCTGCTAAGCATTTAAAATGCAACGAGTACTTTTGGGTGTCAAGGAAAATGTATGGAGTAAAAAGTATACTATTTTCTTTAGGAATTTAGTGAAGTAAAAGTTGTCAAAAATATAAATATTGAAGTACAGATACCCCCCCCAAAATTACTTAGGTAGTATTTTAAAGTATTATTACTATTATTACTACTATTATTGTTGGTCACAGATGCTTTAAAAAAAAGTGTGCGGCATGGATCAGAAAACCAGTCAGTATCTAGTGTGACCACCATTTGCCTCATGCAGTGCAACATCTCCTTTGCATAGAGGCTGTTGATTGTGGCCTGTGGAATGATGTCCCACTCCTCTTCAATGGCTGTGAACATGTGTGGACATGAAACATGGCACCAACACTTTATATGTTGCATCTATATTTTTGTTTAGGGTAGATCTGGCAGAGACAGGAGCACAGATGGCATTCACATGTATTGAATGCATGTCAATGTCCACCGAATCAGCTACCGTGGGCGGACAGAAAGCTGAAAATGCAATAATACTTGTGCTCAAAGTGTCCCCACAGGCCATCCATTTGAAATCAGCTCACTAATGCACACTCATTTCAGTACAACAGGTGCTTTCACCAGAACATATTGTGATTGTCGTACATTGTACATGGAATCAGTCAGACACACCAGCATTATGTCTTGCTATCTCAGATAATTATTCTCATAAAGGGTAGACCTACAAATGTCACCAGTCTTTCAAGGAGAGCTTTAGATAACACTACAAAGTAGCCGTCTCTCGATAGTACTGCTGTGGGTATAGGGGAGAAAAATACAGAGGGGGATTATGCTTGTGGACATTGATTACCAGGCCGGTTAGTTCCCAAGGCCTATAAAATATGGATAAATGGAGTGGGGAATGTTCTGGCACTGCCTGCCACCATCCCAAGTCTCCCAGTGTACCCTTTGGTGATGTCAGCTGACGACAGGCAGCAAAATTCTGGACAGGTGCCAACTTGGAAAATAGCAGTGGTGGTCAGTTGCTACTAATAGATCATCAGCTTAGCACGGTGCACAGGAAAAGGAGCCTTTCGGGGGCTGTGCGGTATCAATCTCACTGACGGGAGCGTTGACAGCAAGCAGAGAAAACACAACACAGGAGGGATGTAAATTGATGGTTACATATTGCCCGTGTCAACCGAGCAGAGGCGATAGAGAGATATTAAGCATATTTTGTTTCTTGATTGTTGTAATTTGTGCAATAGTTTGAGATATCAACAACTTTTGCAAACCAGAAGAATTGTCTTATCACAGGTGCGTAGGAGAATCAAAAACTGAAGAGGAATGGATGAAGGGACTCCTACACACTGTGTACTAACCATTTATTAGAACAACGATTTGGTCACAACTGGCACAACTTTTACAGAACCATTTTTTCTATTCCTGTTTGGTCTTTCGATTCACACACATCTTTTTGATATACTCATTGTTGAACTAGTCATTATGTCTTTGGACTTTGTTTATTTACCTATTCTGTTGCAGCTAATCTTTGGATATTAACGTGTGTCCTTTTATTAAAGAAATGTCGCTTGACGAATAAATACAATGTTTGGTAGATCACTAGAAAGAGTGGAAATGGCACTGTTTGTTCTTGATTTAAGTTAGGTTTTCAAAGTTTGTCAGTTAAAAATTAGACCAAGAACAAACAGTGCCATTTCCACTCTTTCTAGTGATCTACCAAACATTGTATTTATTCTTCAAGGGAGATAAAAAAAAAATCTGCCAACATTTCTTTAATGAAAGGACACAAAATCAGGAGCAACATCTAAATATTCTAAATATAACGACTTGAGATCCATTGTACATCCACTATTCTCTCTGTGGTTTTCCTGATTGCTGTGGTACATATGGGGATGCGGTGGTACATATGGAGATGCGGTGGTACCTCTAGGGGTGCAGTGGTACATCTAGGGATGTGGTGGTACATCTAGGGACACTGTGGTACATCTAGGTGTGCTGCGGTACATCTAGGGGCACGGTGGCACACCTAGAGGCACGGTGGTACATCTATGGACGCGGTGGTACATCTAGTGGCACGGTGGTTCATCTAGGGACGGGGTGGTACATATAGAGGCACGGTGGCACATCTAGGGGAGCGGTGGTACATCTAGGGGAGCGGTGGTACATCTAGGGGTGAGGTGGTACATCTAGGGGAGTGGTGGTACATCTAGGGGAGCGGTGGTACATCTAGGGGAGTGGTGGTACATCTATGGGCGCGGTGGTACATCTAGGTGCACGGTGGTACATCTAGGGACACGGTGGTACATCTAGGGACGCGGTGGTACATCTAGGGGAGCAGTGGTACATCTAGGGGAGTGGTGGTACATCTAGGGGAGCAGTGGTACATATAGAGGCACGGTGGCACATCTAGGGGAGCGGTGGTACATATAGGGGCAAGATAGTACATCTAGGGGAGCAGCGGTACATCTAGGGGAGTGGTGGTATATCTAGGGGAGCGGTGGTACATCTAGGGGAGTGGTGGTACATCTATGGGTGCGGTGGTACATCTAGGTGCACAGTGGTACATATATGGGCGCGGTGGTACATCTAGGTGCACAGTGGTACATCTAGGGACACGGTGGTACATATATAGACACGGTGGTACATCTAGGGGAGCGGTGGTACATCTAGGGGTGAGGCGGTACATCTAGGGATGCAGTGGTACATCTAGGGTGGTACATATAGGGACGCGGTTGTACATATAGAGGCATGGTGGTACATCTAGGGGAGCGGTGGTACATCTAGGGGAGTGGTGGTATATCTAGGGACGAGGTGGTACATATAGGGGTGTGGTGGTACATATAGGGATGTGGTGGTACATCTAGAGGTGCGGTGGTACATATAGCGATGTGGTGGTACATCTAGGGACGTGGTGGTACATACAGGGATGCTAACAGAAGAAAGGTTGTACTTTAGTATGTGCCTCTGTTGGTTGATGGAAATCCCCATCGACTGAGGATGAGGGGCCACCATTATATAGTTGTGTATAATTATGTGTAGAAATAATAATAAATCACAGTTATCAACTGACTTCATTATTATGTGAATAAAGGCAACAGGCCCTGTGTATCTCTGGAGGATCTAGCCAAAGTAGCAAGCCTTACATCACCTCTCAGTATGACAATAATGAACATGTGTCTAACTTGCACTGTTATGCACTTATTGAGAGGCTAGATACAAACAACAAATCCTGGCAACCAATATTCTTGCATTCATTTATTGAGTCATTGCCTGTAGTCTACGGTACATGGTGGAGGAAAATATTGTCTGGCTGTAATCAACTGTACATGGTGGAGGAACATATTGCCTGTAATCAACTGTACATGGTGGAGGAACATATTGCCTGTAATCAACTGTACATGGTGGAGGAACACATTGTCTGTAATCCACTGTACGTGGTGGAGGAACATATTGTCTGTAATCCACTGTACATGGTGGAGGAACATATTGTCTGGCTGTAATCTACTGTACATGGAGGAGGAACATATTGCCTGGCTGTAGTCTACTGTACATGGTGGAGGAACATATTGCCTGGCTGTAGTCTACTGTACGTGGTGGAGGAACATATTGCCTGGCTGTAGTCTACTGTACATGGAGGAGGAACATATTGCCTGGCTGTAGTCTACTGTACATGGTGGAGGAACATATTGTCTGGCTGTATTCTACTGTACATGGTGGAGGAACATATTGCCTGGCTGTAGTCTACTGTACATGGTGGAGGAACATATTGCCTGGTTGTAATCCACTGTACATGGTGGAGGAACATATTGCTTGGCTGTAGTCTACTGTACATGGTGGAGGAACATATTGCCTGGCTGTAGTCTACTGTACATGGTGGAGGAACACATTGTCTGTAATCCACTGTACATGGTGGAGGAACATATTCCCTGGCTGTAGTCTACTGTACATGGTGGAGGAACATATTGTCTGGCTGTAATCCACTGTAAATGGTGGAGGAACATATTGCCTGGCTGTAGTCTACTGTACATGGTGGAGGAACATATTGCCTGTAATCCACTGTACATGGTGGAGGAACATATTGTCTGGCTGTAATCCACTGTACATGGTGGAGGAACATATTGTCTGGCTGTAGTCTACTGTACATGGTGGAGGAACATATTGCCTGGCTGTAGTCTACTGTACATGGTGGAGGAACATATTGCCTGGCTGTAGTCTACTGTACATGGTGGAGGAACATATTCCCTGGCTGTAGTCTACTGTACATGGTGGAGGAACATATTGCCTGTAATCCACTGTACATGGTGGAGGAACATATTGTCTGGCTGTAATCCACTGTACATGGTCGAGGAACATATTCCCTGGCTGTAGTCTACTGTACATGGTGGAGGAACATATTGCCTGTAATCCACTGTACATGGTGGAGGAACATATTCCCTGGCTGTAGTCTACTGTACATGGTGGAGGAACATATTGCCTGTAATCCACTGTACATGGTGGAGGAACATATTGTCTGGCTGTAATCCACTGTACATGGTGGAGGAACATATTGCCTGTAATCCACTGTACATGGTGGAGGAACATATTCCCTGGCTGTAGTCTACTGTACATGGTGGAGGAACATATTGCCTGTAATCCACTGTACATGGTGGAGGAACATATTGTCTGGCTGTAATCCACTGTACATGGTGGAGGAACATATTGCCTGTAATCCACTGTACATGGTGGAGGAAAATATTGTCTGGCTGTAATCCACTGTACATGGCGGAGGAACATATTGTTTGGCTGTAGTCTACTGTACATGGTGGAGGAACATATTGCCTGTAATCCACTGTACATGGTGGAGGAACATATTGCCTGTAATCCACTGTACATGGTGGAGGAACATATTGCCTGGCTGTAGTCTACTGTACATGGTGGAGGAACATATTGCCTGGCTGTAGTCTACTGTACATGGTGGAGGAACATATTGCCTGGCTGTAGTCTACTGTACATGGCGGAGGAACATATTGCCTGGCTGTAGTCCAATGTACATGGTGGAGGAACATATTGCCTGTAATCCACTGTACATGGTGGAGGAACATATTGCCAGTAATCTACTGTACATGGTGGAGGAACATATTGCCTGTAATCCACTGTACATGGTGGAGGAACATATTGCCTGTAATCTACTGTACATGGTGGAGGAACATATTGCCTGGCTGTAGTCTACTGTACATGGTGGAGGAACATATTGTCTGGCTGTATTCTACTGTACATGGTGGAGGAACATATTGCCTGGCTGTAGTCTACTGTACATGGTGGAGGAACATATTGCCTGGCTGTAGTCTACTGTACATGGTGGAGGAACATATTGCCTGGCTGTAGTCTACTGTACATGGTGGAGGAACATATTGCCTGTAATCCACTGTACATGGTGGAGGAACATATTGCCTGTAATCTACTGTACATGGTGGAGGAACATATTGCCTGGCTGTAGTCTACTGTACATGGTGGAGGAACATATTGTCTGGCTGTATTCTACTGTACATGGTGGAGGAACATATTGCCTGGCTGTAGTCTACTGTACATGGTGGAGGAACATATTGCCTGGCTGTAGTCTACTGTACATGGTGGAGGAACATATTGCCTGGCTGTAGTCTACTGTACATGGTGGAGGAACATATTGTCTGGCTGTAGTCCACTGTACATGGTGGAGGAACACATTGTCTGTAATCCACTGTACATGGTGGAGGAACATATTGCCTGGCTGTAGTCTACTGTACATGGTGGAGGAACATATTGGCTGTAATCCACTGTACACGGTGGAGGAACACATTGCCTGTAATCTACTGTACATGGTGGAGGAACATATTGCCTGGCTGTAGTCTACTGTACATGGTGGAGGAACATATTGCCTGGCTGTAGTCTACTGTACATGGTGGAGGAACATATTCCCTGGCTGTAGTCCACTGTACATGGTGGAGGAACACATTGTCTGTAATCCACTGTACATGGTGGAGGAACATATTCCCTGGCTGTAGTCTACTGTTCATGGTGGAGGAACATATTGCCTGTAATCCACTGTACATGGTGGAGGAACATATTGTCTGGCTGTAATCCACTGTACATGGTGGAGGAACATATTCCCTGGCTGTAGTCTACTGTACATGGTGGAGGAACATATTGCCTGTAATCCACTGTACATGGTGGAGGAACATATTGTCTGGCTGTAATCCACTGTACATGGCGGAGGAACATATTGTTTGGCTGTAGTCTACTGTACATGGTGGAGGAACATATTGCCTGTAATCCACTGTACATGGTGGAGGAACATATTGCCTGTAATCCACTGTACATGGTGGAGGAACATATTGCCTGGCTGTAGTCCACTGTACATGGTGGAGTTACACATTGTCTGTAATCCACTGTACATGGTGGAGGAACATATTGCATGGCTGTAGTCTACTGTACATGGTGGAGGAACATATTGCCTGGCTGTAGTCTACTGTACATTGTGGAGGAACATATTGTCTGGCTGTAATCCACTGTACATGGCGGAGGAACATATTGTTTGGCTGTAGTCTACTGTACATGGTGGAGGAACATATTGCCTGTAATCCACTGTACATGGTGGAGGAACATATTGCCTGTAATCCACTGTACACGGTGGAGGAACACATTGTCTGTAATCCACTGTACATGGTGGAGGAACATATTGCCTGTAATCCACTGTACATGGTGGAGGAACATATTGCCTGTAGTCTACTGTACATGGTGGAGGAACATATTGCCTGTAGTCTACTGTACATGGTGGAGGAACATATTGCCTGTAATCCACTGTACATGGTGGAGGAACATATTGCCTGGCTGTAGTCTACTGTACGTGGTGGAGGAACATATTGCCTGGCTGTAGTCTACTGTACATGGAGGAGGAACATATTGCCTGGCTGTAGTCTACTGTACATGGTGGAGGAACATATTGTCTGGCTGTATTCTACTGTACATGGTGGAGGAACATATTGCCTGGCTGTAGTCTACTGTACATGGTGGAGGAACATATTGCCTGGCTGTAGTCTACTGTACATGGAGGAGGAACATGTTGCCTGGCTGTAGTCTACTGTACATGGTGGAGGAACATATTGCCTGGCTGTAGTCTACTGTACATGGTGGAGGAACACATTGTCTGTAATCCACTGTACATGGTGGAGGAACATATTCCCTGGCTGTAGTCTACTGTACATGGTGGAGGAACATATTGCCTGGCTGTAGTCTACTGTACGTGGTGGAGGAACATATTGCCTGGCTGTAGTCTACTGTACATGGAGGAGGAACATATTGCCTGGCTGTAGTCTACTGTACATGGTGGAGGAACATATTGTCTGGCTGTATTCTACTGTACATGGTGGAGGAACATATTGCCTGGCTGTAGTCTACTGTACATGGTGGAGGAACATATTGCCTGGCTGTAGTCTACTGTACATGGAGGAGGAACATGTTGCCTGGCTGTAGTCTACTGTACATGGTGGAGGAACATATTGCCTGGCTGTAGTCTACTGTACATGGTGGAGGAACACATTGTCTGTAATCCACTGTACATGGTGGAGGAACATATTCCCTGGCTGTAATCCACTGTACATGGTGGAGGAACATATTGCCTGGCTGTAGTCTACTGTACATGGTGGAGGAACATATTGCCTGTAATCCACTGTACATGGTGGAGGAACATATTGTCTGGCTGTAATCCACTGTACATGGTGGAGGAACACATTGTCTGGCTGTAGTCTACTGTACATGGTGGAGGAACATATTGCCTGGCTGTAGTCTACTGTACATGGTGGAGGAACATATTGCCTGGCTGTAGTCTACTGTACATGGTGGAGGAACATATTCCCTGGCTGTAGTCTACTGTACATGGTGGAGGAACATATTTTCTGTAATCCACTGTACATGGTGGAGGAACATATTGTCTGGCTGTAATCCACTGTACATGGTGGAGGAACATATTCCCTGGCTGTAGTCTACTGTACATGGTGGAGGAACATATTGCCTGTAATCCACTGTACATGGTGGAGGAACATATTGTCTGGCTGTAATCCACTGTACATGGTGGAGGAACATATTGCCTGGCTGTAGTTTACTGTACATGGTGGAGGAACATATTGCCTGTAATCCACTGTACATGGTGGAGGAACATATTGTCTGGCTGTAATCCACTGTACATGGTGGAGGAACACATTGTCTGGCTGTAGTCTACTGTACATGGTGGAGGAACATATTGCCTGGCTGTAGTCTACTGTACATGGTGGAGGAACATATTGCCTGGCTGTAGTCTACTGTACATGGTGGAGGAACATATTCCCTGGCTGTAGTCTACTGTACATGGTGGAGGAACATATTTTCTGTAATCCACTGTACATGGTGGAGGAACATATTGTCTGGCTGTAATCCACTGTACATGGTGGAGGAACATATTCCCTGGCTGTAGTCTACTGTACATGGTGGAGGAACATATTGCCTGTAATCCACTGTACATGGTGGAGGAACATATTGTCTGGCTGTAATCCACTGTACATGGTGGAGGAACATATTCCCTGGCTGTAGTCTACTGTACATGGTGGAGGAACATATTGCCTGTAATCCACTGTACATGGTGGAGGAACATATTGTCTGGCTGTAATCCACTGTACATGGTGGAGGAACATATTGCCTGTAATCCACTGTACATGGTGGAGGAACATATTGTCTGGCTGTAATCCACTGTACATGGCGGAGGAACATATTGTTTGGCTGTAGTCTACTGTACATGGTGGAGGAACATATTGCCTGTAATCCACTGTACATGGTGGAGGAACATATTGCCTGTAATCCACTGTACATGGTGGAGGAACATATTGCCTGTAGTCTACTGTACATGGTGGAGGAACATATTGCCTGTAATCTACTGTACATGGTGGAGGAACATATTGCCTGGCTGTAGTCTACTGTACATGGTGGAGGAACATATTGCCTGGCTGTAGTCTACTGTACATGGTGGAGGAATATATTGCCTGGCTGTAGTCTACTGTACATGGCGGAGGAACATATTGCCTGGCTGTAGTCCAATGTACATGGTGGAGGAACATATTGCCTGTAATCCACTGTACATGGTGGAGGAACATATTGCCTGTAATCTACTGTACATGGTGGAGGAACATATTGCCTGGCTGTAGTCTACTGTACATGGTGGAGGAACATATTGTCTGGCTGTATTCTACTGTACATGGTGGAGGAACATATTGCCTGGCTGTAGTCTACTGTACATGGTGGAGGAACATATTGCCTGGCTGTAGTCTACTGTACATGGTGGAGGAACATATTGCCTGGCTGTAGTCTACTGTACATGGTGGAGGAACATATTGTCTGGCTGTAGTCCACTGTACATGGTGGAGGAACACATTGTGTGTAATCCAATGTACATGGTGGAGGAACATATTGCCTGGCTGTAGTCTACTGTACATGGTGGAGGAACATATTGCCTGTAATCCACTGTACACGGTGGAGGAACACATTGCCTGTAATCTACTGTACATGGTGGAGGAACATATTGCCTGGCTGTAGTCTACTGTACATGGTGGAGGAACATATTGCCTGGCTGTAGTCTACTGTACATGGTGGAGGAACATATTCCCTGGCTGTAGTCTACTGTACATGGTGGAGGAACATATTGTCTGGCTGTAATCCACTGTACATGGTGGAGGAACATATTCCCTGGCTGTAGTCTACTGTACATGGTGGAGGAACATATTGCCTGTAATCCACTGTACATGGTGGAGGAACATATTGTCTGGCTGTAATCCACTGTACATGGTGGAGGAACATATTCCCTGGCTGTAGTCTACTGTACATGGTGGAGGAACATATTGCCTGTAATCCACTGTACATGGTGGAGGAACATATTGTCTGGCTGTAATCCACTGTACATGGCGGAGGAACATATTGTTTGGCTGTAGTCTACTGTACATGGTGGAGGAACATATTGCCTGTAATCCACTGTACATGGTGGAGGAACATATTGCCTGTAATCCACTGTACATGGTGGAGGAACATATTGTCTGGCTGTAATCCACTGTACATGGCGGAGGAACATATTGTTTGGCTGTAGTCTACTGTACATGGTGGAGGAACATATTGTCTGGCTGTAATCCACTGTACATGGCGGAGGAACATATTGCCTGTAATCCACTGAACATGGTGGAGGAACATATTGCCTGGCTGTAGTCTACTGTACATGGTGGAGGAACATATTGTCTGGCTGTAGTCTACTGTACATGGTGGAGGAACATATTGTCTGGCTGTAATCCACTGTACATGGCGGAGGAACGTATTGCCTGTAATCCACTGTACATGGTGGAGGAACATATTGCCTGGCTGTAGTCTACTGTACATGGTGGAGGAACATATTGCCTGGCTGTAGTCTACTGTACATGGTGGAGGAACATATTGTCTGGCTGTAATCCACTGTACATGGCGGAGGAACATATTGTTTGGCTGTAGTCTACTGTACATGGTGGAGGAACATATTGCCTGTAATCCACTGTACATGGTGGAGGAACATATTGCCTGTAATCCACTGTACATGGTGGAGGAACATATTGCCTGGCTGTAGTCTACTGTACATGGTGGAGGAACATATTGCCTGGCTGTAGTCTACTGTACATGGTGGAGGAACATATTGCCTGGCTGTAGTCTACTGTACATGGCGGAGGAACATATTGCCTGGCTGTAGTCCAATGTACATGGTGGAGGAACATATTGCCTGTAATCCACTGTACATGGTGGAGGAACATATTGCCAGTAATCTACTGTACATGGTGGAGGAACATATTGCCTGGCTGTAGTCTACTGTACATGGTGGAGGAACATATTGCCTGTAATCCACTGTACATGGTGGAGGAACATATTGCCTGGCTGTAGTCTACTGTACATGGTGGAGGAACATATTGCCTGGCTGTAGTCTACTGTACATGGTGGAGGAACATATTGCCT
This sequence comes from Oncorhynchus mykiss, assembly GCF_013265735.2. Lineage (NCBI taxonomy): Eukaryota > Metazoa > Chordata > Actinopteri > Salmoniformes > Salmonidae > Oncorhynchus > Oncorhynchus mykiss. The sequence goes on from NC_048578.1 coordinate 20,538,043, forward strand.
GGCTGTAGTCTACTGTACATGGTGGAGGAACATATTGTCTGGCTGTAGTCCACTGTACATGGTGGAGGAACACATTGTCTGTAATCCACTGTACATGGTGGAGGAACATATTGACTGGCTGTAGTCTACTGTACATGGTGGAGGAACATATTGCCTGTAATCCACTGTACACGGTGGAGGAACACATTGCCTTTAATCTACTGTACATGGTGGAGGAACATATTGCCTGGCTGTAGTCTACTGTACATGGTGGAGGAACATATTCCCTGGCTGTAGTCTACTGTACATGGTGGAGGAACATATTGTCTGCCTGTAATCCACTGTACATGGTGGAGGAACATATTCCCTGGCTGTAGTCTACTGTACATGGTGGAGGAACATATTGCCTGTAATCCACTGTACATGGTGGAGGAACATATTGTCTGGCTGTAATCCACTGTACATGGTGGAGGAACATATTCCCTGGCTGTAGTCTACTGTACATGGTGGAGGAACATATTGCCTGTAATCCACTGTACATGGTGGAGGAACATATTGTCTGGCTGTAATCCACTGTACATGGTGGAGGAACATATTGCCTGTAATCCACTGTACATGGTGGAGGAACATATTGCCTGTAATCCACTGTACATGGTGGAGGAACATATTGCCTGGCTGTAGTCTACTGTACATGGCGGAGGAACATATTGCCTGGCTGTAGTCTGCTGTACATGGTGGAGGAACATATTGTCTGGCTGTAGTCCACTGTACATGGTGGAGTAACACATTGTCTGTAATTCACTGTACATGGTGGAGGAACATATTGCATGGCTGTAGTCTACTGTACATGGTGGAGGAACATATTGCCTGTAATCCACTGTACACGGTGGAGGAACACATTGCCTGTAATCTACTGTACATGGTGGAGGAACATATTGCCTGGCTGTAGTCTACTGTACATGGTGGAGGAACATATTGTCTGGCTGTATTCTACTGTACATGGTGGAGGAACATATTGTCTGGCTGTAGTCTACTGTACATGGTGGAGGAACATATTGCCTGGCTGTAGTCTACTGTACATGGTGGAGGAACATATTGCCTGGCTGTAGTCTACTGTACATGGTGGAGGAACATATTGCCTGTAATCCACTGTACACGGTGGAGGAACACATTGTCTGTAATCCACTGTACATGGTGGAGGAACATATTGCCTGTAATCCACTGTACATGGTGGAGGAACATATTGCCTGTAGTCTACTGTACATGGTGGAGGAACATATTGCCTGGCTGTAGTCTACTGTACATGGTGGAGGAACATATTGCCTGGCTGTAGTCTACTGTACATGGTGGAGGAACATATTGTCTGGCTGTAGTCTACTGTACATGGTAGAGGAACATATTGTCTGGCTGTAGTCTACTGTACATGGTGGGGGAACATATTCCCTGGCTGTAGTCTACTGTACATGATGGAGGAACACATTGCCTGGCTGTAGTCTACTGTACGTGGTGGAGGAACATGTTGCCTGGCTGTAGTCTACTGTACATGGTGGAGGAACATATTGCCTGGCTGTAGTCTACTGTACATGATGGAGGAACATGTTGCCTGGCTGTAGTCTACTGTACATGGTGGAGGAACATATTGCCTGGCTTTAGTCTACTGTACATGGTGGAGGAACATATTGCCTGGCTGTAGTCTACTGTACATGGTGGAGGAACATATTGTTCTGGCTTTAATCCACTGTACATGGTGGAGGAACATATTGTCTGGCTGTAATCCACTGTACATGGTGGAGGAACATATTGTCTGGATGTAATCCACTGTACATGGTGGAGGAACATATTGTCTGGCTGTAATCCACTGTACATGGTGGAGGAACATATTGTCTGGCTGTATTCTACTGTACATGGTGGAGGAACATATTGTCTGGCTGTATTCTACTGTACATGGTGGAGGAACATATTGTCTGGCTGTATTCTACTGTACATGATGGAGGAACATGTTGCCTGGCTGTAGTCTACTGTACATGGTGGAGGAACATATTGCCTGTAATCCACTGTACATGGTGGAGGAACATATTGTCTGGCTGTAATCCACTGTACATGGTGGAGGAACATATTGTCTGGCTGTAATCCACTGTACATGGTGGAGGAACATATTGCCTGGCTGTAGTCTACTGTACATGGTGGAGGAACATATTGTCTGGCTGTAGTCTACTGTACATGGCGGAGGAACATATTGTTTGGCTGTAGTCTACTGTACATGGTGGAGGAACATATTGCCTGTAATCCACTGTACATGGCGGAGGAACATATTGCCTAGCTGTAATCCAATGTACATGGTGGAGGAACATATTGCCTGGCTGTAATCCAATGTACATGGAGGAGGAACATATTGCCTGGCTGTAATCCACTGTACATGGTGGAGGAACATATTGCCTGGCTGTAATCCACTGTACATGGTGGAGGAACATATTGTCTGGCTGTAATCCACTGTACATGGTGGAGGAACATATTGCCTAGCTGTAATCCACTGTACATGGTGGAGGAACATATTGCCTAGCTGTAATCCAATGTACATGGAGGAGGAACATATTGCCTGGCTGTAATCCACTGTACATGGTGGAGGAACATATTGCCTGGCTGTAATCCACTGTACATGGTGGAGGAACATATTGTCTGGCTGTAATCCACTGTACATGGTGGAGGAACATATTGCCTAGCTGTAATCCACTGTACATGGTGGAGGAACATATTGTCTGGCTGTAATCCACTGTACATGGTGGAGGAACATATTGCCTGTAATCCACTGTACATGGTGGAGGAACATATTGTCTGGCTGTAGTCTACTGTACATGGTGGAGGAACATATTGCCTGGCTGTAGTCTACTGTACATGGTGGAGGAACATATTGTCTGGCTGTAGTCCACTGTACATGGTGGAGGAACACATTGTCTGTAATCCACTGTACATGGTGGAGGAACATATTGACTGGCTGTAGTCTACTGTACATGGTGGAGGAACATATTGCCTGTAATCCACTGTACACGGTGGAGGAACACATTGCCTTTAATCTACTGTACATGGTGGAGGAACATATTGCCTGGCTGTAGTCTACTGTACATGGTGGAGGAACATATTGCCTGGCTGTAGTCTACTGTACATGGTGGAGGAACATATTCCCTGGCTGTAGTCTACTGTACATGGTGGAGGAACATATTGTCTGGCTGTAATCCACTGTACATGGTGGAGGAACATATTCCCTGGCTGTAGTCTACTGTACATGGTGGAGGAACATATTGCCTGTAATCCACTGTACATGGTGGAGGAACATATTGTCTGGCTGTAATCCACTGTACATGGTGGAGGAACATATTCCCTGGCTGTAGTCTACTGTACATGGTGGAGGAACATATTGCCTGTAATCCACTGTACATGGTGGAGGAACATATTGTCTGGCTGTAATCCACTGTACATGGTGGAGGAACATATTGCCTGTAATCCACTGTACATGGTGGAGGAACATATTGCCTGTAATCCACTGTACATGGTGGAGGAACATATTGCCTGGCTGTTGTCTACTGTACATGGCGGAGGAACATATTGCCTGGCTGTAGTCTGCTGTACATGGTGGAGGAACATATTGTCTGGCTGTAGTCCACTGTACATGGTGGAGGAACACATTGTCTGGCTGTAGTCTACTGTACATGGTGGAGGAACATATTGCCTGGCTTTAGTCTACTGTACATGGTGGAGGAACATATTGCCTGGCTGTAGTCTACTGTACATGGTGGAGGAACATATTGCATGGCTGTAGTCTACTGTACATGGTGGAGGAACATATTGCCTGTAATCCACTGTACACGGTGGAGGAACACATTGCCTGTAATCTACTGTACATGGTGGAGGAACATATTGCCTGGCTGTAGTCTACTGTACATGGTGGAGGAACATATTGTCTGGCTGTATTCTACTGTACATGGTGGAGGAACATATTGTCTGGCTGTAGTCTACTGTACATGGTGGAGGAACATATTGCCTGGCTGTAGTCTACTGTACATGGTGGAGGAACATATTGCCTGGCTGTAGTCTACTGTACATGGTGGAGGAACATATTGCCTGTAATCCACTGTACACGGTGGAGGAACACATTGTCTGTAATCCACTGTACATGGTGGAGGAACATATTGCCTGTAATCCACTGTACATGGTGGAGGAACATATTGCCTGTAGTCTACTGTACATGGTGGAGGAACATATTGCCTGGCTGTAGTCTACTGTACATGGTGGAGGAACATATTGCCTGGCTGTAGTCTACTGTACATGGTGGAGGAACATATTGTCTGGCTGTAGTCTACTGTACATGGTAGAGGAACATATTGTCTGGCTGTAGTCTACTGTACATGGTGGGGGAACATATTGTCTGGCTGTAGTCTACTGTACATGATGGAGGAACACATTGCCTGGCTGTAGTCTACTGTACGTGGTGGAGGAACATGTTGCCTGGCTGTAGTCTACTGTACATGGTGGAGGAACATATTGCCTGGCTGTAGTCTACTGTACATGATGGAGGAACATGTTGCCTGGCTGTAGTCTACTGTACATGGTGGAGGAACATATTGCCTGGCTTTAGTCTACTGTACATGGTGGAGGAACATATTGCCTGGCTGTAGTCTACTGTACATGGTGGAGGAACATATTGTTCTGGCTTTAATCCACTGTACATGGTGGAGGAACATATTGTCTGGCTGTAATCCACTGTGCATGGTGGAGGAACATATTGTCTGGATGTAATCCACTGTACATGGTGGAGGAACATATTGTCTGGCTGTAATCCACTGTACATGGTGGAGGAACATATTGTCTGGCTGTATTCTACTGTACATGGTGGAGGAACATATTGTCTGGCTGTATTCTACTGTACATGGTGGAGTAACATATTGTCTGGCTGTATTCTACTGTACATGATGGAGGAACATGTTGCCTGGCTGTAGTCTACTGTACATGGTGGAGGAACATATTGCCTGTAATCCACTGTACATGGTGGAGGAACATATTGTCTGGCTGTAATCCACTGTACATGGTGGAGGAACATATTGTCTGGCTGTAATCCACTGTACATGGTGGAGGAACATATTGCCTGGCTGTAGTCTACTGTACATGGTGGAGGAACATATTGTCTGGCTGTAGTCTACTGTACATGGCGGAGGAACATATTGTTTGGCTGTAGTCTACTGTACATGGTGGAGGAACATATTGCCTGTAATCCACTGTACATGGCGGAGGAACATATTGCCTAGCTGTAATCCAATGTACATGGTGGAGGAACATATTGCCTGGCTGTAATCCAATGTACATGGAGGAGGAACATATTGCCTGGCTGTAATCCACTGTACATGGTGGAGGAACATATTGCCTGGCTGTAATCCACTGTACATGGTGGAGGAACATATTGTCTGGCTGTAATCCACTGTACATGGTGGAGGAACATATTGCCTAGCTGTAATCCACTGTACATGGTGGAGGAACATATTGCCTAGCTGTAATCCAATGTACATGGAGGAGGAACATATTGCCTGGCTGTAATCCACTGTACATGGTGGAGGAACATATTGCCTGGCTGTAATCCACTGTACATGGTGGAGGAACATATTGTCTGGCTGTAATCCACTGTACATGGTGGAGGAACATATTGCCTAGCTGTAATCCACTGTACATGGTGGAGGAACATATTGTCTGGCTGTAATCCACTGTACATGGTGGAGGAACATATTGCCTGTAATCCACTGTACATGGTGGAGGAACATATTGTCTGGCTGTAGTCTACTGTACATGGTGGAGGAACATATTGTCTGGCTGTAGTCTACTGTACATGGTGGAGGAACATATTGCCTGGCTGTAGTCTTCTGTAAACATTACCAAACGTATAGTCAATCAAAGAATGACTCTGTGAAACAAGGAGTGCATTTACTCAATTCAACTAATCGCTAGTCACTAAATAATTGACACTTAAATAATTCCAGTATACATGAAATACATGACACATTACAGAATAACACAGAGTAAATGACTATCAACTATATAAAACTTAACGTGGATACACTTGTCTTCAGTACAGAATAATCTCCAAGAGAAAGAAAAGTGAGTCTGATACACACAGGAGCTTGGAAGCAAGAACTCAAAGTATGAGCATATTCATTGCCATTTTAACCAAATTCCAGTGAGAACGCACCCCCAACCCAAATGAACAAAAGGCTGGAACAACACACACAGACTCAAAGTGAATGTTACGACCGGACAACAGGGATATGCCTGATAACCAGTCAACCCATTCACTTTAAAATTCATTCACAGTAAAATGAATTTCATCAGTCTTCACACCGCCAACGGTGTCTGTGCACCCAGGACTTCCGCTGGAATGTCTCGCTCCGGAGATTTTCACAGTGAAGGAGTGACTCTCTGAGATGCAAATATATAGCTATCCATCCAAACAATTTATTGAGTCCTCATGCGTGGTCTCGGTGCCAGCAAATCGATAGTCTCGAGTATCACATCTCATTTTTCCACTACACCTTTCCAAGTTATTCTAATTGCACTATCAATGGCCTAGCCATTTAGTTTTCGCTTCCACTGAAATCCTAAGAGTAAACTCTTCAAACAAACATGGTTTGGAGAAACTCTGAGGAATTCCCAACACTCATCTGAAAGCCAATGGGATTTAATATGTATCCTCAAGTGTACTAAATCCTTGATACCTAAGAAGAACTCTAGGAACTCTGGTTAATTTAGTGTATTTGGAAGTCATACAAATACTACTGTTTCAATTTGCTCGATGTGGCATTTAGGCTGGAATTAGAGCTCAGGGCTACAGAGCTGTGGGGAATTTACACAAGAAAAAACACTTAAAGTGGAGCAGTTTTATATTTTGTAACTGGATATGGTAAATATAATACCTGACTCCAAATCAAATATGTGGCCATTTCAGAGCATAATTGTAGGGCTATTATAGAGGTATTTTGCCAATTTCGACATAATTCTGAAATGATGATGTTGTTCCACTTTATTTATATTGCTGGAATTAAATGGGTGTTCTTTGTCTGCTTCTCTGCAGGGTATCTGGATGTTGAACGCAACACTATTCTTACCCGCTTCTTTCCTGAAAGGATTGTAATGACCCACATCTATCCTTGATCCCCAGCGACTCTCCGCCGCTTGCCACGTTTGACCACCTTGCTGTGGTCGACTACCATCTGCAGCTGCTTTTAATTTGCAGGAGCACCACGGTCCCCCTTTTTTCAGCTCTAACGCATATATGACTAATCGCACCAGCCATTTTAAACAACTTGAGCCCTCTCTGGCAATAAATCACCTTGATATGAGCTATTGTGCCCATAATAGAGATATGTTCAGGTGTGTGTGTGTGTGTGTGTGTGTGTGTGGGGGGGGGGGGGCGCCTTTGGGAGCAATTCCATCTCTTCCTGGTCAGCCCACTATTGTGAGACGAACTCAGCGACTGGGACACATTGTCGTCTAAAGCATTGTCTGTTTTAATGATAAAAGAAAGTACAGTGTTTTTTTTACACTGCATTGCAGTCAAGAGATGATTGTCTTTCCTTTTATCTTGGGGTGCAGTTGTATCTCTCTCTCTCTGTCTAACTCGGCACTGCGGGAGATGTCTGAAAATAATGTGGATTTCTATAAAAATCCTTTATTCAGACTAATATTAGAAGTGGAACATCTGATATTAATCTGAGTGGCGCAGTTGTCTAAGGCACTGCATCTCAGTGCTAGAAGTGTCACTACAGGCCCTGGTTCGATCCCAGGCTGTATCCCAACCGGCCTTGATTGGGAGTCGCATAGGGCAGCGCACAATTGTCCGGGTTAGGGGAGGGTTTGGCCGGGGTACTTACTTACTTACTGACTCAATTCTCCCCATGGGGAAATTTTGTTGCAGTGTCATGTACACATTTAAAGTGACGTTTAAATACAAAACAAAATTGACAATACAACTTTCATAACAGTTACATACCAATAAAACCTTTTTTTTTAAAGACTAGCCTGCTGGCCTTACTGCGTCGATAGGAACATTAGACCAAGCTATTTAGGAGGGATATCACACATGGCACAAATTATTGTCTAGTTCTGTTTTTTCTGCTGAGGGGTGTCCTATACCTGCGCCCAGAGGGGAGTAGTTCAGAGTCTGGGTACAGGGGGTGGCTTGGGTCTAAAATGATTTTGTGAGCCTTACGGAGGGCCCTGATCTTAAAGATCTCATCGAGGCCTGTCTGTTGTGACTCCAAGTACCTTGCTTGCTGTGGTGATAATCCTTCTCAGCATTTTTCTCTGGCTGACAGTGGCATTACCAAACCAACAAACAATACAAAAAGTTTAAATACTCTCAATGAAAGATTTGTAAAACAGAGTCAGTATAGTGTACATTAAAAGATCCCAGCTTTTTGAGAAAGTACAGTCTCTGTTGGCTCTTTTTGTAGATCAGGTCTGTACATTTACTCCACTGAAGCATATTGTCCAAGAGGACACCCAGGTATTTGTATTCCTCTACAATCTCTATATTCGGACCTCTGATAGATGTTGCAGAGGTAGGTGTTGTACACTTCCTGAAGTCTATGCACATCTCTTTGGTCTTGTTGGTAGGAAGTCATTGTAAAATAAGAATTTGTTCTTAACTTGCCTAGTTAAATAAAGGTAAAATAAAAAAGGGAAGGGGGTTGGGGACTTATAGTTTGTTAAAGGGGATGGGGCTGGCAACGTATACTTTGTTAAAGGGAAGGGGGTTGGGGACTTATACTTTGTTAAAGGGGATGGGGTTGGGGACTTATACTTTGTTAAAGGGGATGGGGCTGGCAACTTATACTTTGTTAAAGAGGATGGGGTTGGGGACTTATACTTTGTTAAAGGGGATGGGGCTGGCAACGTATACTTTGTTAAAGGGAAGGGGGTTGGGGACTTATACTTTGTTAAAGGGGATGGGGTTGGGGACTTATACTTTGTTAAAGGGGATGGGGCTGGCAACGTATACTTTGTTAAAGGGGATGGGGTTGGGGACTTATACTTTGTTAAAGGGGATGGGGCTGGCAACGTATACTTTGTTAAAGGGGATGGGGTTGGGGACTTATACTTTGTTAAAGGGGATGGGGCTGGCAACGTATACTTTGTTAAAGGGGAGGGGGTTGGGGACTTATACTTTGTTAAAGGGGATGGGGCTGGCAACGTATACTTTGTTAAAGGGGATGGGGTTGGGGACTTATACTTTGTTAAAGGGGATGGGGCTGGCAACGTATACTTTGTTAAAGGGGATGGGGTTGGGGACTTATACTTTGTTAAAGGGGATGGGGCTGGCAACGTATACTTTGTTAAAGGGGAGGGGGTTGGGGACTTATACTTTGTTAAAGGGGATGGGGCTGGCAACGTATACTTTGTTAAAGGGGATGGGGTTGGGGACTTATACTTTGTTAAAGGGGATGGGGCAGGCAACGTATACTTTGTTAAAGGGGATGGGGTTGGGACTTATACTTTGTTAAAGGGGATGGGTTGGGGACTTATACTTTGTTAAAGGTGATGGGGTTGGGGACTTATACTTTGTAAGTTGGAATGAGCATATTACCACATAACCTTTGCTCAGGCAACTGTGACCTTTCTCTCCACCTGCAATCTATAACTTCCCATCTCTCTGAGGTCTTTTTCACCAACCCTTTCAAAGACAGGACAAAATCACTTTTTCAGGACATTATAAATGACGGAGCGCCTCCAAGTTTCACTATAGTCTGCTTCTGTGATTGTTATCTCTGTGCTGGAATGGGTAACAACCAATGAAAGGTTTTAAAATAAAATGTAAAAAAAAAATGAAGGGCACTAAAGATTTGGCCCCTTTCACTTGGTCTCACCTTCTCTCTCCTCCCTCTTTCTGTCTCTTTCTTACTCCTCTCTCGCGCCTCCCTCTTTCTGTCTCTTTCTTACTCCTCTCCCTCTCCTCCATCTCTCTACCTCTTATTCCTCTCTCTCTCTTCCCTCTCTCTGCCTCTTATTCCTCTCTCTCTACCCTCTCTCTGCCTCTTACTCCTCTCTCTCTCCTCCCTCTCTCTGCCTCTTTCTTACTCTTCTCTCTCTGTTTCATTCTCTCCTCTCTACCTGTGCCTCTTTTGCTCTCATCTATTTCTTATTTTTCCTCAATGCATCTTTCTTTCTCTCCTTTCTCTCTCTCGCTTTCCTTTTCCGTGATGGCCGGCGAGTACCATTTTCCTCGCGAGGAACATGTCAAATGAATCCTGTTGCAGATTTTTTGCCTGAATACATTTCCACTGTTTGAATATGGCCAATCTTGTCTAATAAAAGGGCAGTTGATGTAACATGAAATATTCATCAAAGGCCTTCCCCCAAGATTCCGGCACTCTTCGACGCATCTCCATGAATGAGAAACAGACTTGGCCAGACCAAATACTAAGGTAAACGTCCACGCGTGCCACTGAATGAGAAGCCTAGGAAAGCCATCAAGGAGGTCACCTCTATGGTGGATATGCATCTCTGTCACTCCGGTTTGGTTTCCAGTCACACCACGTCTTAATACATCGACAAGTGTGTGCTCGGCGCTCCCGCAGCTCAGTGGCATTTAGGAACAGCTTGTGAGTAGCTGTAAGCCTGTATTTTAGATCATTTAGATGCATGGGTTCATTTGGCCAGAAGAACAGCATTAGCTGCTAATGAGGACCGGAACGGAAAAAGGAACTATTAAACAAGCGCTACCGTATGGTAGCACGAGGTAAAGTCGTGAAAGGCCGAACTTCAGAGTTTTAGAAGGACAACCAGATACTTTAGCAGCCATTAGCCAGGTAGGTTTGTAATGTTTTAAGCAGGGATTCAAGGCTTGTCAACAGCATGGTTTGCAGAAGAGGACAACACATTACACGTGACCACAACTTGGCAATCTCAAACTTCTGTAAAAAAACGACAATTATCAAAACAGTCTTCTGACTGAACATAGACACCAGCTCGACCACCATTGTTTCATCAAATATATTTTTCTCTCCTTTAATGTTCCACAATGCCATTGACATTCTCCGCACAGCAGTTCCCACAGGGTTGAGTATTTCACTACCATTACTACGATCTTATTACTAATATAACATGCTACCCCTTGAACAAGGTAGACTGTAGGGGACAGCACCTTTGAAATGGCTGTGATATTTACAGCCTCATAATTGTTCAAACGTTGTTTACATCGAACTGCTTCCCTGAAGACACAATAAAGGGAAGTCATTGTGTGCAGCAGCAGACACACTGTAGCCCTCCTACTGAGTCCCTGCTGGTGGTTGGTGCTGGTGATGAGGATAACTCCCTGATCTATTGCCATGGCCCCTGGGTGCGTGGGCGCGAGCTGTCAGCACTAGTTTAGGGCTTCAGATGGGAGAGCCTCTCATCCAAGGGCCCTCTGGTGGCCCAACACTCACAGGTGCTAAGACGAACACTAGTCCATGTCGACTGTGAATGGATGGCACTATTGATCCGCCAACCCCAGGATCCTTCAAGCATACTTGACTTATTTTGCATTGAGAGAAACTATGGAATTAAAAAATATATATATTTTCACAAAGATTGTATTTAAATAAATCCGCTTACATACTGGTTGTATAGAAAAATATGAATGTGTAAGTATATTAAAATAACAAAATAGATTAATGTAATGTTGTTTCAGAAAGACAGAAGTTGGAACTTACTGAGATAATTGGGCAAACATGGATGGGCATGAGAATTGGTTTGAATGACTCTATCCACCTGATCCCAACAATCACCTAGAGTAGACTAAACAATCACCTAGAGTAGACTAAACAATCACCTAGAGTAGACTAAACAATCACCTAGAGTAGACTAAACAATCACCTAGAGTAGACTAATCAGTCACCCAGAGTAGACTAATCAGTCACCCAGAGTAGACTAATCAGTCATCTAGAGTAGACTAATCAGTCACCTAGAGTAGACTAAACAATCACCTAGAGTAGACTAATCAATCACCTAGAGTAGACTAATCAGTCACCTAGAGTAGACTAAACAATCACCTAGAGTAGACTAATCAGTAACCTAGAGTAGACTAATCAGTCACCTAGAGTAGACTAATCAATCACCTAGAGTAGACTAATCAATCACCTAGAGTAGACTAATCAATCACCTAGAGTAGACTAATAAGTCACCTAGAGTAGACTAATCAATCACCTAGAGTAGACTAATCAGTTACCTAGAGTAGACTAATCAATCACCTAGAGTAGACTAATCAATCACTTAGATTAGAATAATCAATCAACTATTCCATTGTCTTCTGTAACTTGTTTTATAATAATGCGCTGAGGGGCTCTACACGTCAGCATTGAAGATTGAAAATGACCTATCATCGGACTGGTTGAGGAGGTTCCTCAGATGGGAGCTGTATGAACAACTTCTCAAGCTCTTAAGCTTTAAGGGTATAAACGGTATGCAAAAACATCATTCTGGTGTACATGTGCTTTCAAAGGCCCATGTCCCAAGTCTAAAACGCTCATAATTTAGAGTCACTTTTGATGAATCCTTCTATGTCCCTAGGCTTTTCTGCCGAGATTCAAAGACGAGTGCGAAACATCAAAACATGTTGAGGTCATTATATTCCACTCTGAATGAATTCTCCCATTTCACCTCTATGACTATCATTTTATGACTAGCTAGTCCATTATTTAGAGCCAATAGATGTAAAGTCATTCTTGGAAATAACAGCAGTAGACTACTGATTGACTTTTTCAAGAGGCAAATAGGGTTTTGTTTCGCCGACAGTCATCAGTAAGTAGTTCAGAGAGTCCAGTGCTAAACTATGAATTTCTGCCTCTACTGGAAAATGAACAATTGTTGACACTGTCTGCCAAAGATTTACACTATGATATTAGCAGACAGGATGATGAGTCACTGTTATTATTCAAACGGACCGGAGAATTGCAAAGCATCGTGATTAGTGTAAACAAGCATAATTATACTTGATAAAACCTACTAACTGTGTGCATTAAAATAGACCTTTACATCTCTACTTGACTTCTTTTTATGTTTCATACTAGTGAGCGGTATGGCTTGGGAACATTCTGCCACATGCAAAACTATTTAATAGATTAACAACTTAACTTGAAGCATCACTACATCACTAAATGTACAAACCTTTTGAGATGTCGTCAAGCCTCACCAGATATGAATAAAATAAAATAAAATGACATTGTATTGGTCACATACACATATTGAGCAGATGTTATTGTGGGTGTAGCGAAATGCTTGTGTTCCTAGCAGTAGTGCAGTAGTATCTAACAGTGCAGTAGCATCTAAAAACGATTTGCAACAATACACACAAATCTAAAGATATACGTCACTCTATGAATCTCCATAGAGGCAACTTAGCAACCGTAAAGGAAGCTGGAATAGAATAACTTGGTTTAACGTCACCAGCTGTGACAAAGTTTTGTTATTCGCCGACCTGGCAGGATATTGTACCCATTCATAAGACCATGTGAGGCATTTGTTTTTCATGCATCAACAGACTTCCTGTCCTTGGAGCTACAGTACACTGCACCAAGTCCAAGATCAGAGGAAGAACAAGTACACAGTCCACCGTGGACTCGACATGATACTTTCGCGCTGCACTTCTAGTCAAGGATCTTCGAAGGAGTGAGACTACAATGCTTTGTCTGGCTTTCACGTGGTGCAAATGACAGCTTGCCATCCGCACAGTGTACCGCCGGAGATAAATTATGCAATAATCAATTTAAAGATGTTTGTAGCCGAGATTGCTTCGGTGTATGCTGTCTGATGTTTGATTTATTTCCAGATCTGACGCTTGTCTTCCAAGACGTCTGCTTTGTTTCGCAAGGTGCCGTAAAAATGTAATACTTTGAGCTCTCGGAGCAAATTATACCAATCTCTAACATTTTATGGCTGACATGTACTTTTAAGTTTGAGATTGGAGCAAATATATAAATCAACCTAGAGGGGCTCCCTGAACTAGACGGTGAGAGCTGAAGCACAGGGGCAGATGATGCTTCACCCGCTCTGAATAAAAACAGGCCTGTTTCCCAAAGGGAGATGTCAATCTTCCTGTGCTTAATATTTTATTATCTTTATTAACGTTGAATGACAAAGCAACCAACATCTGGCGGGCAAAGGGGACATTTGCACTCTATCTTTGATAAGTTATGCCACATGAAACAACCACAGAGCGTCCCGCATCCATCCGGCTTAGTCCAGTTGAGATGCTGCGTTGCATAGCGCAAGCGATGTTGACAGAGCATGATAGAAACACAACACATGAGGTGAAGCAGGGTACTCTCAGACTGATGTCCCGGTAGTCTTTGTCGGCTTCGATTCTCAGTTCATATTCAATGCAACATTCAAGGAGAATTGTTCATTCACTTTTACTTAGTACATGCATACAATGCAAAGCGTTGTAATGAATAACATTTCATTCCATTTTCAATCCATTTCCAACTGGATTTGTCAATGTGAAGACTCTGGGGATTTGTGACTATAGGTGCAGATACTGCCTATAATAATACTTTGAGAGTATGGAGTGTGTGCTCCTCTTCCACACTTCATTAGTTTGGCTAGAGAACTGTTTCCACTAGTTTCCACAGCCACAAAGTCAAAACGTGCTATGTCTGAAAAATGTTTGAAAACAAAAACGTGCCTAATTTTTTTTGCTTAATTACCCACAAGGTTAGCAGTGTGTTTAAGGTTAGGGTTAGTTTTAAAATCACATTTTAAGAAGATACATTTTATAAATAGGCAGGGTTTATGACTTTGTGGCTGTGGTAACTAATGACGACCCTAGAGAATGCACTGGGACAGAAGCAGAAGATCAGACTCGTTGGGAGAGCCAAACAGGATGTGAAAGCTCAATCAGAATCCAAATTGTACAACAGAGGGGAGAGTAAGACTGCTTGGCTCTCGCTCGAGTGAGAGATGGAGGAGGGGGAGCATGGGGAGAGTAGGAGAGATGGGGAGGGGGAACATGATGAGATTAGGGGAGATGGGGAGGGGGAACATGATGAGAGTAGGGGAGATGGAGGAGGGGGAGCATGGGGAGAGTAGGGGAGATGGGGAGAGGGAGCATGCGGAGAGTAGGGGAGATGGGGGGGGGCATGGGGAGAGTAGGGAGATTGGGAGCATGGGAAGAGTAGGGGAGATGGGGAGAGTAGAGGAGATAGAGGAGGGGATATGGGGAGAGTAAAGAATATGGAGAGAGTAGAGGACATGGGAGAGGTAGATGAGATGGAGGACGGGAGATGGGGAGATGGGGAGGGTTGAGAATATGGAGGAGGGGGTATGGAGAGAGTTGTGGAGATGGAGGAGGGGAAATGGGTAGAGTAGGGGAGATGGAAAATGGGGAGAGTAGGGGAGATGGAAGATTGTATGGAAGATAAGGAGATGGGGAGAGTAGGGGAGATGGGGAGATAGGGAGAGTAGGGGAGATGCAAGATAGTATGGAAGATGGGGTGAGTAGAGAAGATGGGGAGAGTAGGGGAGATGGAAGATTGTATGAGAGATGGAGGAGAGTAGGGGAGATTGGGAGAGTAGGGGAGATGGGGAGGGGGGGAAGAGATGGCCTGCCAACCTTGCCCCAGTGAATGAGTTTACAGACTGTGCATGCAACACGTCACACATCAGGTGCCTACAGATTGGGAAGTAAACTGCCGGCCATTCAAATGCTAATTCCGACTTCTCTTCTGTCACTCTCGCTTTTGGAGAGGGAGATGCACAGACTCGCATTGAAACGCCACATGGCCCCGACGAGTGTTCCCAACACGCTTTGTAGCAGTGTTCTCAATGCTCCTAGCAGAAGCTACAGTTGAAGTGCACCCAGTTCCCAGAGGTGGGCAGCATGCCACAGCCACCCCTTCCTTCACATACCACAACACTGTCACTACCTCGGGGTTTAAGAACACAGTGACTACCTCAGGCTTAGGCTGGTCAGGGTTTAAGAGCACAGTGACTACCTCAGGCTTTTGGCTGGGCAGGGTAACTCTTAAGGATCAGACTTTAGCCCAAAATGACATACCCAAATCTAACTGCCTGTAGCTCAGGACCTGAAGCAAGGATATGCATATTATTGATACCACTTGAAAGGAAACACTTTGTAGTTTGTTGAAATGTGAAATTAATGTAGGAGAATATAACACATTAAATCTGGTAAAAGATAATATAAAGAAAAAAACATATTTTTTTGTTTTTTTGTTTTATCGTCTTTGAAATACAAGAGAAAGGCCACAATGTAGTATTCCAGTTTAGGTGAAATTTAGATTTTGGCAACTAGATGACAGCAGTGTATGTGCAAAGTTTTAGACTGATCCAATGAACCATTGCATTTCTGTTCAAAATGCTGTATCAAGTCTGCCCAAATGTGCCTAATTGGTTTATTAAGAACACAGTGACTACCTTGGGCTTTCGGCTGGGCAGGGTTTAAGGGTTTACGGACACAGTTTTACCTCAGGCTTTTGGCTGGGCAGGGTTTAAGGGTTCAATAACCTAGTTACTACCTCAGGCTTTCAGCTGGGCAGGGTTTAAGAAAACCGTCACTACCTCAGGCTTTTAGCTGGGTAGAGTTTAAGCATGACATTTGTTTTGTCCCTCCCCCTCCTTCACTTCTGGGTCCAAGAGAACTTGAAGTCTGTTGGAGTTAGTGCGCTCATCCTCCTCCCTTGAAAAAACAATGTGACCATATGACAGGTTGGTAGGATGACGTTAAGTACAAAACATGCGAACCAGTCTCCTTGGTGACATTTCTAGGGCACCGCTGGAATTGTCAAAACAAACTCAGGACACAAACTGAGGAGGGCAGTAGAAAGCCCAGCACCTGTGACCATTTGAAAGGAGCAGGTGCAAGACTGTTCATTAGGCCACCCCAGCCTGACACTGAAGTCTTTAAGTTGCAGTCTGGGGCAACGTGTGAGGGACTGCCCGGGGACTGGGGCGAGACATCAAGGTGAGCAATGCAATTCCAGCTTGAATAATGGAGTGCTTCCCTTCAGCCTGACACCTGTGTTTCTCATGCAATTTCACCACACTGTCCCAGCAGCACCTGGGAGCTATTTGGGCTCCCCCTGGAGTCACTGGTTCACAAACAACTCTCGATTCACAATTATTCTGTGGCTAGTTGCCATTAACGTCATATTGCAGACACTTTTATGCAAAGCAACTTACAGGAGCAATTAGGGAACATAGACAGATTTTTCTCCTAGTCCTCTCAGTTTTTGAACCAGCAACCTTTACTGGCCCAACTCTCTTAACCGCTAGGCCACCTGCAGCCCCAAGAAGTTATTCTGCACCCAAATTGTTTCACGTCTCGAAGAGGCTGTGGAGAGTATAGCAATCACCTGAACAACATGAAGTGAAAGAGAATACCCCCTACGAACTGGGTGACGAATTATGTTCATAGAATTCTTACAAAGGACACCCAGCATAGTACCGGCACTGATTTAAATCCATTGTAATGTATCAAACCGCAGGTCTATTTTCACCACAGGTAATCCCTTGATGAGTGCAGGTATGAAGTCATAATCACGCATACATTTCTACAGTTGCTAAGCACACCATATAATACATCCATGGACGAACCATTGTATGTTGGTAATAACAGTAGATTAATACACAAGGAGGCAAAATCCCCTGTGAGCTTTGGAGCCCACTAACAATAATGACTACACTGTAAACATTAAGACATAAATGTACCGGAAGCTAAGAGAGGACGTAGGCAGCAGCCCAGCCTGCACACTAAAACACACACAGGCAGGGAGAATGATGGCAAACTATCTTCCCCAGCAGGCCTCTCTAGCAACATATGTTTGCAAGTAATTAAAATAAGTTCCCAAGTGGGTACCGTGTCATATTGAAATACAATGTGCAAAACAAATTACCTTTCCATGGCAGGGGACAGGAGACCAGCGTGTTGGAGGCTCCTGCCAGAGTGGAGAGTGGCAGAGGCAAGCTCAATTGATGTATTGACTTCTAATTAGTTTGTCAGGGGTTAAAGCTTTCCAGACCAATGTAATAATTGATGAGAGCTTACAGGGAAACAGAAAGGTAAGAGCAGCAAGCCATTCCACATTAAGATATTTTTTTAAAGAGACTCATCCACACGGGCAGAGGAGGTTGTGCATTAAATATATATTATTGTGGTTGAAATATTTATTGGGAGCTGTGAAGTTGTGACTGCCTAAAGCTGTAATGTTTGCATATACTGTATACAGGTTTCATTGTCATTGTCTGTGGAAACATAGCTTTTTTATGCACACACACACACACACACACACACACACACACACACACACACACACACACACACACACACACACACACACACACACACACACACACACACACACACACACACACACACACACACATTCCCATTCTCTGTTCAAACTCTCCTTCAGATGAGTCCCAAGATGGGCTTGGCGAGGATACAATTGGTGTGTTTTACTGCAGTGTGTCTAAGGGGGCTTCCCATCAGGCAGACAGACAGGTGATTGGGCTTTGAAGCGGCTCCATCTTTCTCATTGATGAAGGCCAGAGAACGGGGCCTCCCCTCAAGACCCCATTAAAGGGGAAGTGAGGGGCCACGGGTTTGATGTCCAATCCCTGGGAAGCCTCTGCCCTCAACACATTGGGTGCGTCCCAAATGGCACCCTATTCCGTTTATAGTGCACTACTTTTGACCAGGGGCCATAGTGGCATTTGGGATGCGAGCATTATGTGCCACGTGAGAGTGATCACAGCTTATTAAAGTGGAAATAATGACTCCTCCACCTCCGGCATGAAATATTTAACAAGGACAAAGAAGACAGACCCAAAGGTGATTTATACCTGGTGAGCAAGGAGGAGGAGAAGGTGGACAATGCCTGTCCATACAGAGCATTTCGCTGTACCTTGATTAGCCTGTGCTCTGTTACCTTCCAGCACTATCCCTCATGTGAAATTAAAAGTTCCCATTTTGATGCATACAGCAATTCACAACTTACCTGTGCTACAAATCGACAAAAAGGATATTTTAATTCAATAGTATTCCAATAGCTTCTTAAGAGAGGGTTATTGAAGCTGGTTGTTGTACAGTATACGTAGTATATAAAATAGTTGTATTATTGCTAATTGAAGGCCCCTATAAACAGCAAACCATTTGTATTATTTGTTCAAGCATATGGACTACTGTGGTTTACTGTCGACATTGAAATATCTAGTTAAGTTAGTAGGTCTTTTTATCATTGGTCTAAATATTCTGTACAAGAAGCAAAATCATTTACAGTTCTTTTCTCTCATTCAAGGTAGCGCCTGGAACACAAATACTGGCTAATGTTCCTTGAGAAGAAAGTATCGATGTATTTATTTTTCCATGGTCTTGAGTAAATTAGCTTTTTTCCCCCCATGGGGAATCTGGGGGAAAGAAGCGGAGTGAAAATGCTCTCCATCAAAAGTGAGTGAATTGGATTTTCACAAGATGAATGGCTCAGACAAGAGTTTACTCCAATTATAACATGAAGAGGCTTGAGTTCTAGTGCTGCCAATGTGGTCAACCGCAATTAAGGTCGATTGGACAGAGGTATCAGGAGCACCAATTGCGTAAACATATTTACACTGCTAGTAGAGAGAAGTTAATAGACAAAATGATAAATGACGCTGCAATCAAACATTTCCAACAAGAGATATCATCGTATAACATGACAGCTTCTTCAAATTACATATGCGAAAACCACGACATTGAGAAAGTCATTTCAAACCACAGCTGTCTTTTCGATAGAGCTTCGATAGAGCCAACAGAGCTTTTAATTCAGTGCAATATTATACTGACTGCCGACTAAGGCTGTCTTGGCTCTTTGTGTGGCCATCTCTCTCCATTTCAACACATTTTCCATGGAAGTCATAGATAGGATTTGGTCAGGAAAAGCTTGAGTGGGTCTTTTATCCTGAGTCCTAACAATTCTAACTTTCCATTAAAAGCTGGGCCATACAGCATTGAAGCATGACATCAATATACGTAGCTGTTTTCATGGTAGAGAAGGATGAACGGATGTGTAACTTTTAACCCGTATCAAGGTTGGACATGAGCTAGTTTGATGAGAGCGATGGAAACCTACCATACTGGTTTATTGTGAAGCAATACAATGAGTCATTATGACATTCCACAGTTATTAACATAAGCCAGGCCTTACCTTGCTGAGGCCCAGACTAAACCTTTACCACAACTCTAGTGTACTGGTTAATCATGAAGCAATACTACTGTTACTGACATAAGCAAAGCCTTACCCTCCCTAGACTAAACCTTTAATATGACTCTAGTGTACATTGTAAAAAAAAATATATTGAGATTCAGTTAAAATTACACATTTTAAGTAGCCAAGAAAATTTGCAAAATTGGGTTGAGTTGAAAAAAATAGATGAATTAACTCACTCAAAATGTCATAACTTATTAAATCAAGTTGAGTTAGCAACAAACAATGTGTTTACTCAACTTAGAAATTCACCATGAAGTCAAAACAACTGAAGCAACATAACAGTCGTGTTGACTGTAATTGTCTTAACTTATGAAATCAAGTTGAATCAGCTAAGAACTACGTGTTTACTCGACTTCGAAATTCACAACCAAAAAGTCAAATCTAATGAAGCAACATAAGAGTTATGTTGACTGAAATTGTCAAGTTCAGATGACTTCAACTTATTTTGGGGTTGCTGAGCTCTTAGAATAATGCAACCGTTAATTAATTTTGACATTTACATTTTGGTCATTTAGCAGATGCTTTATCCAGAGCAACTTCACTTACTGAATTCAACGAAGGTAGATAAACAACCACATGTTAACAATAAATGTTTTTCTTTAACTGTTACTGAGAACACTTTAAGTGTTGTGTTGGTTGGTTGACTTAACTGAGTGCACTGCCAGTTTTCAAACTGGTGAAAAAGCTCACACATTGAGCAAGAGACAGATGGGAGCATAAGGTTCCCTACTGAAATCTGTGTTATATAATTGTTATGGTCAGGGTTAATGTTGTTATGTCAATGTATATATGGTCTACTGATAGTAAGTTAGATTCATTGAAAATATGAAGTCATTTCAAAATGGAGGCTAGTTATTTCTACTAAATTGATTAACCTGCTGAGTGTAGGGGGCAGTATTTTGATGTTTGGATGAAAAACGTACCCAAATTAAACTGCCTATTTCTCAGGCCCAGAAACTAGAATATGCATATAATTGTCAGATTAGGATAGAAAACACTCTAAAGTTTCCAAAACTGTAAAAATATTGTCTGTGAGTATAACAGAACTGATATTGCAGGCGAAAACCTGAGGAAAATCCAACTAGGAAGTGCCTCTTATTTTGAAAGCTCCCTGTTCCATTGCATGCCTTCCCTCCATTTAAAGGGATATCAACCAGATTCCTTTCTCTATGGCTTCCACATGGTGTGAACAGTCTTTAGACATAGTTTCAGCCTTTTATTCTGAAAAATGAGCGAGAACGATCACATCACATCAGTGGATGGCTGGGTGCCAGCAGAGTTTTGCATGCGCAACAGCTTGGAGCAGACATTTTCTCTCTCTCTCCCATTGAAAAAGCTATGGTCCAGTAAAAATATTATTGATTATTTTTTGTAAAAACAACCTTAGGATTGATTATAAAAAACGTTTGACATGTTTCTACAAACTTTACGGATGCTATTTGGAATTTTCGTCTGTCCCGTCGTGACCGCTCGAGCCTGTAGATTTCTGAACAAAACTTGCCAACCAAATGGAGGTATTTTGGATATGAAAATAATCTTTATGGAACAAAAGGAACATTTATTGTGTAACTGGGAGTCTCGTGAGTGCAAACATCCGAAGATCGTCAAAGGTAAGCGATTCATTTTATTGCTTTTCTGACTTTCGTGACCAATCTACTTTGCTGCTAGCTGTTTGTAATGTTTTGTCTGCTGAGAGAGATGTCCTTACATAAACTCTTGGTTTGCTTTAGCTGTAAAGCTTTTTTGAAATCTGACACGCCAGGTGGATTAACAACAAGCTAAGCTGTGTTTTGCTATTTTGCACTTGTGATTTCATGAAAATTTAATTTTAGTAATTTAATTTGAATTTGGCGCTCTGCAATTCAGCGGATGTTGACGAAAATTATCCCGCTAACAGGATGGGAGTTAAACTATAAATAGAGGTTAAACTGACTATAAAGTTGACCTGACTTTATTTTATTAGTCAAAGTAAATTTGGTGCTAGTTATATTAAGTTTAAAGTTGAAGTTATCCTAACTAAAGTTGAAATTGATTCAACAAGGAATAGTAGGTTATAATGACAAATGGTGAAGTTGACTTAGTCAAAGTACATTTGGTGTAAATGAGGATAGCTTGAAATTCAAAGTTGATAGAACTTGAAAAAGGCCATTCAACTTTATGACTCTGATAACAAGCTAAAACAACAAATATTTTGAATCATGAATCATGAAGCAATACTACTGTTACAGACATAAACCAGGCCTTACCCTCCCCAGACTTGGACTCCAGAAGTGTCTGAGGCTGAAGATGCCCAGGGTTAACATCAAGAAGACCACCCCTAGAATCAGGGCTCCTCGCTGGTAACTCCGGTACCTGGTCTTCTTCTCTTTTCCGACCTCCACCTAAGGAGAACATTTTAAAGAAAATGTTATGGTACAAAATTGATTTATATAGCCCTTCTTACATCAGCTGATATATCAACGTGCTGTACAGACACCCAGCCTAAAACCCCAAACAGCAAGCAATGCAGGTGTAGAAGCACCTGAGAAGCACTGCTAATCCATTCACACCTCAGCGTGGTTCATGTACATATCTTATAATGTCATTGAAGAAGTAACTATAATTTAAAACTTTAAAATAGTCTCTCAACACTTGGTATACACCTGCAGTGAGGATTTTTTTTATTCCAATGGTAGTGTTATAACATTGTAATAACCACATTATAACATGACATCATTTAAATAGTGTCTGACAATCATTTATTGATGCAAGATTCCTAATGTTGCTTACTCTCCATAGCCTCTATAGGCCTACTCTACAACATTGCAGAAATATTATATCAATAATTATATCAATAAAAAACCCACATACTTCTTTATTATAGTATTAATGCGGTTCAGCATGTCATTTTGAACCTTGTACAACATTGCAGTCCCTTGAGAAGAACTAGGAGAAGGCATCTGAAAGAGGAATTGGAGATTGAAAACTTGGCAACCTTGCCACCTGTACAACTCCTTACTCTCTGTTTCCAGGCTTCCATTGATGAAGTTGGTGATAAACATATGCTTGCAACTTTGAAAAACTACTTTCTGGAAGTACCTTACTATGCCCGCACGAAGTAAATAATCAGCATATGGAAAATCTGCAGTGCTTCAGAGATACTAAAAGGTCACGTTTATTAAATGTTTCCTCCAATTAAAACTCTCCCCACTGAACTCAATTCCCAGAGCTCAAGGCCACAAATGAATAAAACAGGGCTTTTGTTCCCCCTCAAAGCTCCAGGGGTGAGGGAATGAAATGTTCTAATTCACACGCTTTCAAAGGTTTCCGAGGACCATGAAAAGAAGACATCGAAAACGGAGCTAACTTCGATTAGCAAAATTGTTCTTCCTTAAAAAAGAATTGATCAATTTTCTTGCATCTAAGGCAATGATAAAAAGGATACGTTATTCAAATACAATATCTTGTTTAGGAATGCAGAACAAATGGTTAATTAACAACTATGAATTAAGGTAGAATTGAATGACTGTCATTGTGCTTGCTAGGTGCTTGCTAAATGTGTATATTGGGCTTCTATAGACTATACTTATTGAGTCGTAATTTACACTAAACTTGCTTTTAAGGTGATAAGATGATGATGCTGCCAATGTTTGATGACTAATGTCTAACCAGCAAGAATATGGATTTATAGAGATGGACAGATAGTTCTCTCCGCGTCTGGATTTCTATCTGGCTTTCATCCCTGACAGATCCGATCATACTTTCAACATGAAGAATGCAAAAGTGAAATGTATGTATTTTAGTATGCACATATAATGCACATGTACACTATATATACAGTATGTGGATCCCCCTTCAAATAAGTGGATTCGGCTATTTCAGCCACACCCGTTGTTGACAGGTGACTAAAATTGAGAATGCAGGCATGCAATATCCATAGACAAACATTGGCAGTAGAATGGCCTTACTGAAGAGCTCAGTGACTTTCAACGTGGCACCGTCATAGGATGCCACCTTTCCAACAAGTCAATTCGTAAAATTTCTGCCCTCCTAGAGCTGCCCCGGTCAACTGTAAGTGCTGTTATTGTGAAGTGGAAATGTCTAGGAACAACAACATCTCAGCCTCGAAGTGGTAGGCCACACAAGCTCGCACAGTGGGACCACCGAGTGATGAAGCACATAGCGAGTAAAAATGGTCTGTTCTCAGTTGCAACACTCACTACCGAGTTCCAAATTGCCTCTGGAAGCAACATCCGCACAAGAACGTTGGGAGCTTCATGAAATTGGTTTTCCATGGCCGAGCAGCCGCACACAAGCATCAGATCACCATGCGCAATGCCAAGCGTCGTCTGGAATGGTGTAAAGCTCAAAGCCATTGGACTCTCAGTGGAAACTCGTTCTCTGGAGGGGTGAATCACACTTCACCATCTGGCAGTCCGACGGACAAATCTGGATTTGGCGGATGCCAGAAGAACGCTACCTGCCTGTATGCACTGTAAAGTTTGTTGGAGGAGGAATAATGGTCTGGGGCTGTTTTTCATGGTCCAGGCTCCTTATTTCCAGTGAAGGGAAGTCTTAATGCTACAATGACAATCTAGATGATTCTGTGCTTCCAACTTTGTGGCAACAGTTTGGGAAAGCCCTTCCTTGTTTCAGCATGGTTTGATCAGTGTGGAAGAACTTGACTGGCCTGCACAGAGCTCTGATCTCAACCCCATCAAACACCTTTGGGATGAATTGAAATGCCAACTGCGAGCTAGGCCTAATCGGCCCAACATCAGTGCCCAACCTCACTAACCTCTTGTGGCTGAATGGAAGCAAGTCCCCACAGCAACGTTCCAACATCTAGTGGAAAGCCTTCCCAGAAGAGTGGAGACTGTTATAGCAGCAAAGGGGGGACCAACTCCATATTAATGCCCATGATTTTGGAATGACATGTTCGACAAGCAGGTGTGCACATACTCTTTGTCATGTAGGGTATGTGATAAACCATAGTAGTAGCCATAAACATCCAATGTGGCACATCAAGGCACCGGGTCTCCTCTCAAGGTCTGATGATAGGAAACAGAAGGATACATAATCACAGGGCCAGAAATACCTATCATAAAGAGAATTTCTCCCAGCATGGAAAAAAATGTGTCCTAAGTCTACTCTCTCCTCCAGCAGCTTGCATAAGCAGTGGAAACTTGACTCGAGGACAGTTTAGACAGAATATAAATTGCACAGAGAAAGAGAGAGCGAGAGAGAGGGAGGGGGTGGGGGGTGGAGAGGAAGTGAGAGAGGAGTAGAGCGTTTACAGACAGGCGACTGCCAGTCGACCAGTGTTAATCAGGTTTTAGGGTTGACAATCAGCCAGGTGGTTGGTACCTCTATAGCAGGACTCAGTCTGTGATGAGGGAGCCTGAGGACCCCTGCTGTTCTGAGACAGAAAGAGAGAGGGATGGAGCGCTTACTTAAAAAAATAGAAAGCTGCAAAAGCTTAACAACGGGGCAGTGGGGGGTCATGGCAGTGGGCATTTTTTGCCATCCTTACACATATCATTGAATTGTGGTGGATTAAGGTAACACACAAACAAAACGTTTAAATTATTCCACAAGACTAGTTTAAATTATTCCACAAGACTGGACTAAGAGTAGTCCACTTTGGATTCAGTACAATCCTATTGATTCCCTCTATTCACATCTTAGCGAGTCTGTTGTAACAATTGACAAAACCTTCACATGAGAGAAGAGTGTGATGGATGAACAGCTTCTTAATCTCTTATTGGAATGTACGATTTTCATTTGGTACCAAAAGCATAGACACACAACAGATGAAATAAATAGCAAGTCACTGTCACTTTTAAGAAGCAGAACTTTATGTCCAACATCACATTATTCGGGAGAATATCTATGGATTATAGAGGCAATGTGGTTTTTTATTCTGTAAGAGAGCAATAAGCACTCAAAAACAGCCACAGACATATTGAAATCTCACTGTACGTGATAACACATGTTATTGAGGAATAAAGTCCCCTAGCTCAGGTGAGTCTGAGGAAGAATAAACAACACAAGGACCCAAGGAGGCAAGGTGGAGAGGAAAGATGAGTAAAATATGCCTCTGGAAACACTCAGGCACCAATATCAAGTCCCCTTCTATTTGTGATTCCAAAGAGAAAACATTCGGTGACTGTATGATGTCAGACATAACTCTAGGCATTTGTTTTATTTTATTTATCTTAGCCTCACCATGACCTTCAGGTCTCTCAACCCACCTAAAACTCACAATATACCAATTGCAATGGCTCTATTCTCTGTAAGGTAGTTTTTTCCCAATATGCATGACAAAATACTGACATTTGTTGTCATTGTAATTGCATTCATTGTCTTTTCATCACCCAGTAAAATAAATACTGAATTCATTACTACTTATTACCAATATCAATTAACAACAACAAAAAAGACATTAAGACTCACATCTTTCCATAGAGCCTGTTGACTGCTGGACTGAGAGCTATTTTCCATAATGCAAGCCCAGAGGAGAATTCCTTCAGATTCACCCGTCCTAGCTGGTAAAACTACTGAGTCTCTAGAAGGAAAAAAGTCCAAACTTCATTCCATTGGTAATTTCAGAGTGCACTGAAAGGGGAGGGATGTTTTAGATGGGATGGAATTA
Organism: Oncorhynchus mykiss; assembly: GCF_013265735.2. Taxonomy (NCBI): domain Eukaryota; kingdom Metazoa; phylum Chordata; class Actinopteri; order Salmoniformes; family Salmonidae; genus Oncorhynchus; species Oncorhynchus mykiss. The sequence continues at coordinate 20,564,932 of NC_048578.1, forward strand.
CCAAAACAATTGTGATTCCCATTATAAGAAAAGCAGATGTTTCCAGTGGAAATGTGCTCCAAACTCAAAGAGTGAAATACCTTATTTTTTTAAAATCTTCATTTTATTTAACTTGGCAAGTTAGTTAAGAACAAATTCTTATTTACAATGACGGCCTATTGAAAGGCAAAAGGCCTGTGGGGATGGGGGCTGGTAATACAAAAATATATAGGTCAAAACAACACACAGCACAACAAGACACAAGGTAGGTTTTTAACTATAAGATTCTGTACTACAGTCAGGAGAGTTATACTCATTTTACTTTAAGTTGTATTCCTCTTGGAGGACAAGTCAACTTTTGAAAGTGTTTGAGAAAATACATGGAATTATGAGAAAGAGAAGGCAAAGTTTGGCATTTGTGCTCCAGTCTGGCTGTCTAACCAATCTCAAGTGAATGCACCCACAGCAAACAAAGCAAAGACAGCAAAGACAGCAAGCACAGTAAACACAGCAAAGACAGCAAAAACAGCAGACAGCAAAAACAGCAAAGACAGCAAGCACAGCAAGCACAGCAAGCACAGCAGAGACAGCAGAGACAGCAGAGACAGCAGGCACAGTAAACACAGCAAAGACAGCAAGCACAGTAAACACAGTAAACACAGCAAAGACAGCAAGCACAGTAAACACAGCAAAGACAGCAAGCACAGCAAACACAGTAAACACAGAAAACACAGTAAACACAGCAAAGTGACTAATAGAAACAACACTCAGGATGATGTTCCCACACAGTGTAACAGAATCCAATTCATTTCCTGTTCCTTTGTTCGACAAAGAGCTTACTTTGACACACAATGAAACACTATCATAATTTGACACCCTATGCTGTTTGACACCTTTACAGTCTAAGGCCACGTGACACTGTGCAAACAGTTAAGCAGGAAGCTATCTAACATCTGGTGAAATCTGGCAGATTTCCAATCTTTCAGGCAAAAGGAGGACTTGAAGTTGTCTGGGAGTTAAAGTTGATAGTCCATATAGTATGTTGCTTCTACAGCACTAACTTTAAAGAATGTTAAAACCGCTTAAGATAAAAAAATAAAATAAAAAGAAGGGAATATGCCCGGACAAATCAACGGAATTGTCGTGGTGTTGTCCATGTCATTTTAGTAGATGGTCGAGGTAAATACTCCCACATACCTAGATTTCATAAGGAAGAGGAATACCAAGGACCAAGGTCAGTACAACGGAAATCATGGTGAAGCAGGACTTTAGTGTGACATGCAACATTTCAACACTCATTAAGTCTGTCAGATCTGATAGCCATGCGGCTTTGTCAGCTTTTTCCTATTGATATAAATCTTTACAATTACTGTCACATTTTGCCTGGGTAAATCAAGCAGCAGCTATTTCAGGAATAGTGTTGTGTCAGCACTGGAGTCAAGCAGCCACAGACCATCCTCCTTGCAGCATTCAGAGCAATACCATAGGATGGAATAAACAGCAATTCGGAGTCGAGTGTACGCCAGATACCTACAGATTAGAGGCGGGCTGATGGGAGCAGCTTGAGCAAACCATAAGAATGATGTAAGACCATAATTTCAGTCAGTTTGCTACAGCAGGAAACAAGAAATGTGACTTATTATGTGGATTATAATTCATTTGTAAGGGTTGATACATTTTTCATTAGGGCAAATCAGGTCTGAAATTTCAAAGTGGAAATTGCTAACTTTAGAAGCCTTTTAAAACTCAAATACACTACAAGTTTGCATTTCCTGCTGTGGGAAATTCTCTGCAACAAAAGAGTGATTAAGATCCTACATCTGAAATAAACATGTACTCTTTCCCCTTGAAGCTCCATCGCTGACCAGCATTTGACAGGAATTTGATGAACTATTCAGCCTCTTGTCTGTTTTGTTGGCTGTTCAGACGCAGCCATGGAGTAGAATGTGAGGCACATAAAAGTTCAAAATAAGTGAAGGTGCAAACAAGGCAAGTGTAACTTTTCCATAGCTTTGATGGCATGCATGTCACATTCTTCTTCACCCCTCACTCTCTCTTCTCCCCAGTCAAGGCCTTCCCACTCCGGCACAGAGCTGTTGAGGACACTCCACACATTTCCCCAGCCCATTGCCAAGGTACTCCAGCAGCCCCACTCTTCCCTGTCGCTACAGTAAGGCCTGCATCCATCTGGTCACGGCCAGTAGGCGCAGACATAGATTAACTGGGCTGCACGTGTGCAGTGAGACGATCAAGAGATAGGGTCCCATCTCTCACACACTAACAGCAGACGAAGCCAGCCCCTCCCTTTGGACTACACCGCAGCACCCTTGAGTGGCTCTGCACAGATCAAACATGGCCTTATTATCCTGTGTGATTCCATTATCCTCTCATGACCATTCTGCAGGTACTGCCTCAGTCTTTCATTACTGTGGAAGGAGAGGTGAGGGAGGAAGGGAGAGAGTGAGTATTAACGTTGAAGGCAGTCATGGAAACTACAGCTCTGGGGTCTGAGGAAGGAGTTGGCTGCCTCCCTTTCTCTCTCCCTGCCTCTCTCTCGCTCCGTCTGCCTCACTGTCTCTCCTTCCCTCTTTCTCTATCTGTGTCCCTTACTCTCTCTCCCTCACTCTCTCTATCCGTCTCACTCACTCTCTCCATTTTTCTCTATCCGTCTCCCATACTGTCTCTCCCTCACTCTCTCCCCCTCCCTCTTTCTCTTTCTGTCTCCCTCTCTCTCGCCATTCCTCTCTCTCAATCCATCTACCTCACTCTCTCTCCTCCCTCTCTATCTGTCTCCCTACCTCGCTCTCTCTCTCGCTTTCTCTGGGTTGTCATGCTTCAGTGAGGAGAGGAAGAGGTGTAGACCAGCACATGAAGCTTATGCACTTCACTGAGGAGCCTCTTGACTGTTTAATGTAGTGTAGCTGGAAACTGACCAGAACTGTCATTTATTCTACTAATCCTTTTCAATTCTGCTCTGCTATGTGCACAATTTCTTGGAAAATAACTGCCTCTCAAACATACACAAATATATACTGTATATAACCTATATTATTATTATTATTATTATACATGAGGTTATAATAGATTTGTCATTTGACAATACTGGTGTAAATGGCCGGTACTCTCTCCAAACCAGGATGCTGCAGATGAAGTGTCAAATCAGGGTTCATCACCAGAGCCTAGTCATTAATTAATTAATTATCAGATAATTATGAGCACAGCAATGTACTAGGGAATATATTTCTCAATGACAAGCGAGGCGACCACAAAAGGATAAAAATATGAGTGCAACAATAGAACAAGAATATATAATCTGGTAATGCAACATCTAGACATTGGCTGAAGGAAATCCTAGACAGAAGAAGCCATGGATGTTGCACCTATTTCTCCAGACGGAGCCATAATTTCCATGGATTTCTATGTGCAAGCAAAGTGAGTAAATTAAAGTTGGAGGGAGAACACTACACCCTCTCTTACGAGTTCCTTTGAACTGACAAACTGCGGGAAGCAAATTAATAGAAAGGTGGATTACCACGTTGCAAATCTCTCCAAGTTGCTGCAATCATTTTCCTAAAGCTCACCTTGAGAGGGAAAGCTGCTTGCAGTGGGATTTTCTCAATTTCTTGCTTGGCGGAACAGGTGTATTTACCTTGGTAATTGTATTCCTCATACAATTCATAATGTGATTAAATATTAATACAATTCAGAGTTTGAGGGGAGGCAGATCGGCAAAATTATCTAAGCGGCAATATTGTGGAATCGCTTTCTGCACTCCTAGACATTTCCCATAACCTTATAAAGAAAGGGAAATGTTAAAAGGGAAATCGTCCTCAATACAGTTTGCATAGAAAAAGTGTGCAGAGGTAAAAAAAGGGTATCAAAGTTAATGCTAGAAATGTGGGTATTTTTCACTGTCGTGATCTCTATTCACATTGACTGATTTGTTTAGCTCCTGGCAGTGCTCTCTGAGCCAAGCAACTGTTTAGTGGCATATTCAAAGCAACGCTCTCTGTATGAGCACTACGAGAGCAATGGGCCTTGTGCGTCCTTGGGCAGCGGCTGCAAATAATAGAGCCTTCCCATAAGTCATAGTCAAACAGTAATTACAAGGGCCCTAAACTGGCAGAAAGAGCACCGATTGACTCCTCATGGTTATTGACGTCAAGGTAGAAGGGTGATGATTCAAAGAAATAGAAAAAACGTATACTTCTATGTGATGATTAGCCTCGAGTCTCAGAGGCATGTTCTACACATGTTGTGCACTCTGAGCGACCACCTGAGTGCCACAGGGCAGCAGATGTGACTAAATAAGTAGGTGTAATAATTACTTTCAATCAGCTTCTTATGTTTAATAGACCTGTCCTGGCTTTCAGAGATGGTAGGTCATAGTAGAGTATTAGTGGATCCAAGCAATAATCAATATCAAGTGAGCTTTTATATTAAACCACACAACATCATGTTTTGAATATGACACAGATTACCCCCTATAAACAATGACATTATAGAGTTAGGCTCTAGTTTCGAGTCCACTTGTGACTGTGTTAACGTAACATCAATTATTGTCAATTCCCTTCACTCTGAGACCTGCCAATAAAATACTATGCAGTAGACAGTTAGCTGTCAGGCAGTCTTATTGAAAGTAACATACAACTGACAGTGATTCTCGTGTAATCAAATCCTCAAGGACATAAAGAGAGTAGCTGTTAACTATGATAACGATCCCTTAACTGGCCCGAACCATACCATTTATCATGTACAGCAGCCCGGCTTTATCCAGGAGCGATCAATTACAGCATAAATAATACAGTCTGGCAAGCACAACTAACTTGACTATCTTTTTTTAAAAGTGAACATTGAACATAAGTAGGGGATGTGCATGTAAGTTCCACCCTAACTCCCTTTGGGGTGACAATAGCAGTTTTACTTATGAGCAGGAGAGTATAAGCCTGTAACATTTACTCTGTGGTATGACTCTAGTGACTTAGTGGCAGGACTTGCATGTAATCACCTGGAAAGGAGTTATTGAGCTGTAGTAGGTGTTTTACTATAGAATTAAGGAAGTCATCATGTAGGCAAAGGTGATTGGTCCAGATTCAAATCTAGCTAATTCGAACTCAGTACAGTAAATAACAACTTGCAGACTCTGCCCCCTAAGACAGTACAGTACACAGTAATGTATGGCATGCATATTGTGACAAAGTGGAAATTCCTCCCTGACCTGGGTGCAAACTCAGAACCCTCTGCACCATAACACAAATACTCAAGAAGCACCAGCTGAGGCATTTCTGGATCCGGGACAACAGTATTTCTTGGTCTCCGGAAGGTATCAGCGATGCGCTTAGCCATCTGCTACATACTGTATGGGACATGTATGGTTCATTCTTAATACTTCATTGGATTAATGCCAGTCTCAACCACTTCCCTCCAATTCAAGACATCTGTATATCGAGGGAGAAAAACATAATTAAGTCAAAGGATTATTTCAAATCCACGAATTGGATTATGAAAGCTGAAATAACAGATTTGTATTTTATTTGACAATTTAAAATACGTAAAGAAGCCACACCAGGCAACTTGGAATCCCAATCCCTTACAGGGAACCCATCTGGCTTGCCCACGTCTACTGGAGCAGGTAAACAACTGTTTGCCAAATTATGCTAATAAACTTGCTACAGAAAGAACAGTGGGAGTTAAACTGAGCAAATACCCATTAAAAGCCTCCGGGGCCTAAAGGCGAATAAATAAAGTCATGCAATGAGCTACAACAAAAGGACTGGTGGGAACGGGGAAGTGGTTCCTAAGCAACTGTTGCAGAGACGCCATAGGGGGACGGTGGTGGGCCAATTGAGACCTGATCATTACGAGAGCTCCCTATTCAATCTCCAAACAGGCCTTCAGTTCACCATATTAGACCCAAATTAACTAACATGCGGGCTCAATTATGTTTGAGTCTTGCCAAGACACACTTTCTGGGAAATATCAACTTATTGTATGATTTGGGCCTTACAAGACGATAGCTGGTGATTTCAACCTGCACCATTGCAGGCTTGAAGGGAAATTCCACCACTTTTAACCTAATTTTCATTATCTCCAGCACTATACCAGTGTCTACATAAATGTATGTGAAAACGGCGCATTTCTACAAAAAACATAGAACGCTAAAAGGTTCTACCGATGACATCATCAACAGTTGAAACACTTTAAAAACAACGATTTTCAAACACTATGAGATTCATGGTGATGTAGGGAGCAAGAAAATACCTTACTTTTAATCCTACACTGTGATCTTTTTAAACCCAGATCATAGAAACACATACGTAGACACTGGTTTGGTGATGGAGATAATGAATATGAGGTTGAAAAGTGGAGGAATTGCCCTTTTAAACTTTTACAAGTTTTGAAGGCAGAAAAAAGTGGAAATGTCAGATAATGTCATAATAACAGTAATTACAGACCTTTTTGAAAATGTTGTTCCTGTCGACTGCCTTGGTTCTGTAATAAAGTTAGTCAAAGAGCAGTCCTGTCTAAACGAATAATCAATCAAATGATGATTGATTTGTGTCTATTACTGCCTCCGAAAGGGTGAAGGAACATTCTCTTATATCTATCTGAGGTATTTAAACAGTACATCCAAAATCATAGAGGAAATGACAAGGCCTGTATTCTGTATTCTGTGCAGGGTTGTCATTTAGTGAAATTTTTCTGTACCACAACTGCAGAGCAGATGTCAAGGACATAACATAGGTGCTATATCCTGATTTCTAAACGTATTAGTCATTATTCCAAAGCTACTTGACTTATGAGAAGTTATAGAAGAAAAAAACAAGAACTTGTCAAGTGCTAAGAAGAGCTGGGAAAAAACAGTCCTATTTATTACATAACAATTATTCAACAGTTGTGTCTGTATTTTGCCTCTATACAGTATTAAACAATTGGATTAAATTGAAAGACTATTCAAATGGACTGTTAGTCAAATAGTCTTTATCCAAAAGGAACGTTATTCAGAGTCTTTATCCAAATGGACTGTTATTCAGAGTCTTTATCCAAAAGGAACGTTATTCATAGTCTTTATCCAAATGGACTGTTATTCAGAGTCCTTATCCAAATGGACTGTTATTTAGAGAGTCTTTATCCAAATGGACAATTATTCAGAGTCTTTATCTAAATGGATTGTTATTCAGAGTCTTTATCTAAATGGACTGTTATTCAGAGTCTTTATCCAAATGGACTGTTATTCAGAGTCTTTATCCAAATGGACTGTTATTCAGAGTCTTTATCCAAATGGACTGTTATTCAGAGAGTCTTTATCCAAATGGACTGTTATTCAGAGTCTTTATCCAAATGGATTGTTATTCAGAGTCTTTATCCAAATGGACTGTTATTCAGAGTCTTTATCCAAATGGACTGTTATTCAGAGTCTTTATCCAAATGGAATGTTATTCAGAGTCTTTATCCAAATGGACTGTTATTCAGAGTCCTTATCCAAATGGACTGTTATTTAGAGAGTCTTTATCCAAATGGACTGTTATTTAGAGTCTTTATCCAAATGGACTGTTGTTTAGAGAGTCTTTATCCAAATGGACTGTTATTTAGAGAGTCTTTATCCAAATGGATTGTTATTTAGAGAGTCTTTATCCAAATGGACTGTTATTTAGAGAGTCTTTATCCAAATGGATTGTTATTTAGAGAGTCTTTATCCAAATGGACTGTTATTTAGAGAGTCTTTATCCAAATGGATTGTTATTTAGAGAGTCTTTATCCAAATGGATTGTTATTTAGAGAATCTTTATCCAAATGGACTGTTATTCAGAGAGTCTTTATCCAAATGGACTGTTGTTCAGAGTCTTTATCTAAATGGACTGTTATTCAGAGAGTCTTTATCCAAATGGACTGTTATTCAGAGTCTTTATCCAAATGGCCTGTTATTCAGAGTCTTTATCCAAATGGACTGTTATTCAGAGTCTTTATCCAAATGGACTGTTATTCAGAGTCTTTATCCAAATGGACTGTTATTCAGAGTCTTTATCCAAATGGCCTGTTATTCAGAGTCTTTATCTAAATGGACTGTTATTCAGAGTCTTTATCCAAATGGACTGTTATTCAGAGTCTTTATCCAAATGGACTGTTATTCAGAGTCTTTATCCAAATGGATTGTTATTCAGAGTCTTTATCCAAATGGACTGTTATTCAGAGTCTTTATCCAAATGGATTGTTATTCAGAGTCTTTATCCAAATGGATTGTTATTGAGAGTCTTTATCCAAATGGACTGTTATTCAGAGAGTCTTTATCCAAATGGACTGTTATTCAGAGTCTTTATCCAAATGGATTGTTATTTAGAGAGTCTTTATCCAAATGGACTGTTATTCAGAGAGTCTTTATCCAAATGGACTGTTATTTAGAGAGTCTTTATCCAAATGGACTGTTATTCAGAGAGTCTTTATCCAAATGGACTGTTATTCAGAGAGTCTTTATCCAAATGGACTGTTATTTAGAGAGTCTTTATCCAAATGGACTGTTATTTAGAGAGTCTTTATCCAAATGGACTGTTATTCAGAGAGTCTTTATCCAAATGGACTGTTATTCAGAGTCTTTATCCAAATGGATTGTTATTCAGAGTCTTTATCCAAATGGACTGTTATTCAGAGTCTTTATCCAAATGGACTGTTATTCAGAGTCTTTATCTAAATGGACTGTTATTCAGAGTCTTTATCCAAATGGACTGTTATTCAGAGTCTTTATCCAAATGGACTGTTATTCAGAGTCTTTATCCAAATGGACTGTTATTCAGAGTCTTTATCTAAATGGACTGTTATTCAGAGTCTTTATCCAAATGGACTGTTATTCAGAGTCTTTATCCAAATGGACTGTTATTCAGAGTCTTTATCCAAATGGACTGTTATTCAGAGTCTTTATCCAAATGGATTGTTATTCAGAGTCTTTATCCAAATGGACTGTTATTCAGAGTCTTTATCCAAATGGACTGTTATTCAGAGTCTTTATCCAAATGGATTGTTATTCAGAGAGTCTTTATCCAAATGGACTGTTATTCAGAGTCTTTATCCAAATGGACTGTTATTCAGAGTCTTTATCCAAATGGATTGTTATTCAGAGTCTTTATCCAAATGGACTGTTATTCAGAGTCTTTATCCAAATGGATTGTTATTCAGAGTCTTTATCCAAATGAATTGTTATTGAGAGTCTTTATCCAAATGGACTGTTATTCAGAGAGTCTTTATCCAAATGGACTGTTATTCAGAGTCTTTATCCAAATGGACTGTTATTTAGAGAGTCTTTATCCAAATGGACTGTTATTCAGAGAGTCTTTATCCAAATGGACTGTTATTCAGAGAGTCTTTATCCAAATGGACTGTTATTTAGAGAGTCTTTATCCAAATGGACTGTTATTCAGAGAGTCTTTATCCAAATGGACTGTTATTCAGAGTCTTTATCCAAATGGACTGTTATTCAGAGTCTTTATCCAAATTGACTGTTATTCAGAGTCTTTATCCAAATGGACTGTTATTCAGAGTCTTTATCCAAATGGACTGTTATTCAGAGTCTTTATCCAAATGGCCTGTTATTCAGAGTCTTTATCTAAATGGACTGTTATTCAGAGTCTTTATCCAAATGGACTGTTATTCAGAGTCTTTATCCAAATGGACTGTTATTCAGAGTCTTTATCCAAATGGATTGTTATTCAGAGAGTCTTTATCCAAATGGACTGTTATTCAGAGTCTTTATCCAAATGGACTGTTATTCAGAGTCTTTATCCAAATGGATTGTTATTCAGAGTCTTTATCCAAATGGACTGTTATTCAGAGTCTTTATCCAAATGGATTGTTATTCAGAGTCTTTATCCAAATGGATTGTTATTGAGAGTCTTTATCCAAATGGACTGTTATTCAGAGAGTCTTTATCCAAATGGACTGTTATTCAGAGTCTTTATCCAAATGGATTGTTATTCAGAGTCTTTATCCAAATGGACTGTTATTTAGAGAGTCTTTATCCAAATGGACTGTTATTCAGAGAGTCTTTATCCAAATGGACTGTTATTTAGAGAGTCTTTATCCAAATGGACTGTTATTCAGAGAGTCTTTATCCAAATGGACTGTTATTCAGAGAGTCTTTATCCAAATGGACTGTTATTCAGAGTCTTTATCTAAATGGACTGTTATTCAGAGTCTTTATCCAAATGGACTGTTATTCAGAGTCTTTATCCAAATGGATTGTTATTCAGAGTCTTTATCCAAATGGACTGTTATTCAGAGTCTTTATCCAAATGGATTGTTATTCAGAGTCTTTATCCAAATGGATTGTTATTGAGAGTCTTTATCCAAATGGACTGTTATTCAGAGAGTCTTTATCCAAATGGACTGTTATTCAGAGTCTTTATCCAAATGGATTGTTATTTAGAGAGTCTTTATCCAAATGGACTGTTATTCAGAGAGTCTTTATCCAAATGGACTGTTATTTAGAGAGTCTTTATCCAAATGGACTGTTATTCAGAGAGTCTTTATCCAAATGGACTGTTATTCAGAGAGTCTTTATCCAAATGGACTGTTATTTAGAGAGTCTTTATCCAAATGGACTGTTATTTAGAGAGTCTTTATCCAAATGGACTGTTATTCAGAGAGTCTTTATCCAAATGGACTGTTATTCAGAGTCTTTATCCAAATGGATTGTTATTCAGAGTCTTTATCCAAATGGACTGTTATTCAGAGTCTTTATCCAAATGGACTGTTATTCAGAGTCTTTATCTAAATGGACTGTTATTCAGAGTCTTTATCCAAATGGACTGTTATTCAGAGTCTTTATCCAAATGGACTGTTATTCAGAGTCTTTATCCAAATGGACTGTTATTCAGAGTCTTTATCTAAATGGACTGTTATTCAGAGTCTTTATCCAAATGGACTGTTATTCAGAGTCTTTATCCAAATGGACTGTTATTCAGAGTCTTTATCCAAATGGACTGTTATTCAGAGTCTTTATCCAAATGGATTGTTATTCAGAGTCTTTATCCAAATGGACTGTTATTCAGAGTCTTTATCCAAATGGACTGTTATTCAGAGTCTTTATCCAAATGGATTGTTATTCAGAGAGTCTTTATCCAAATGGACTGTTATTCAGAGTCTTTATCCAAATGGACTGTTATTCAGAGTCTTTATCCAAATGGATTGTTATTCAGAGTCTTTATCCAAATGGACTGTTATTCAGAGTCTTTATCCAAATGGATTGTTATTCAGAGTCTTTATCCAAATGAATTGTTATTGAGAGTCTTTATCCAAATGGACTGTTATTCAGAGAGTCTTTATCCAAATGGACTGTTATTCAGAGTCTTTATCCAAATGGACTGTTATTTAGAGAGTCTTTATCCAAATGGACTGTTATTCAGAGAGTCTTTATCCAAATGGACTGTTATTCAGAGAGTCTTTATCCAAATGGACTGTTATTTAGAGAGTCTTTATCCAAATGGACTGTTATTCAGAGAGTCTTTATCCAAATGGACTGTTATTCAGAGTCTTTATCCAAATGGACTGTTATTCAGAGTCTTTATCCAAATTGACTGTTATTCAGAGTCTTTATCCAAATGGACTGTTATTCAGAGTCTTTATCCAAATGGACTGTTATTCAGAGTCTTTATCCAAATGGCCTGTTATTCAGAGTCTTTATCTAAATGGACTGTTATTCAGAGTCTTTATCCAAATGGACTGTTATTCAGAGTCTTTATCCAAATGGACTGTTATTCAGAGTCTTTATCCAAATGGATTGTTATTCAGAGAGTCTTTATCCAAATGGACTGTTATTCAGAGTCTTTATCCAAATGGACTGTTATTCAGAGTCTTTATCCAAATGGATTGTTATTCAGAGTCTTTATCCAAATGGACTGTTATTCAGAGTCTTTATCCAAATGGATTGTTATTCAGAGTCTTTATCCAAATGGATTGTTATTGAGAGTCTTTATCCAAATGGACTGTTATTCAGAGAGTCTTTATCCAAATGGACTGTTATTCAGAGTCTTTATCCAAATGGATTGTTATTCAGAGTCTTTATCCAAATGGACTGTTATTTAGAGAGTCTTTATCCAAATGGACTGTTATTCAGAGAGTCTTTATCCAAATGGACTGTTATTTAGAGAGTCTTTATCCAAATGGACTGTTATTCAGAGAGTCTTTATCCAAATGGACTGTTATTCAGAGAGTCTTTATCCAAATGGACTGTTATTCAGAGTCTTTATCTAAATGGACTGTTATTCAGAGTCTTTATCCAAATGGACTGTTATTCAGAGTCTTTATCCAAATGGATTGTTATTCAGAGTCTTTATCCAAATGGACTGTTATTCAGAGTCTTTATCCAAATGGATTGTTATTCAGAGTCTTTATCCAAATGGATTGTTATTGAGAGTCTTTATCCAAATGGACTGTTATTCAGAGAGTCTTTATCCAAATGGACTGTTATTCAGAGTCTTTATCCAAATGGATTGTTATTTAGAGAGTCTTTATCCAAATGGACTGTTATTCAGAGAGTCTTTATCCAAATGGACTGTTATTTAGAGAGTCTTTATCCAAATGGACTGTTATTCAGAGAGTCTTTATCCAAATGGACTGTTATTCAGAGAGTCTTTATCCAAATGGACTGTTATTTAGAGAGTCTTTATCCAAATGGACTGTTATTTAGAGAGTCTTTATCCAAATGGACTGTTATTCAGAGAGTCTTTATCCAAATGGACTGTTATTCAGAGTCTTTATCCAAATGGATTGTTATTCAGAGTCTTTATCCAAATGGACTGTTATTCAGAGTCTTTATCCAAATGGACTGTTATTCAGAGTCTTTATCTAAATGGACTGTTATTCAGAGTCTTTATCCAAATGGACTGTTATTCAGAGTCTTTATCCAAATGGACTGTTATTCAGAGTCTTTATCCAAATGGACTGTTATTCAGAGTCTTTATCTAAATGGACTGTTATTCAGAGTCTTTATCCAAATGGACTGTTATTCAGAGTCTTTATCCAAATGGACTGTTATTCAGAGTCTTTATCCAAATGGACTGTTATTCAGAGTCTTTATCCAAATGGATTGTTATTCAGAGTCTTTATCCAAATGGACTGTTATTCAGAGTCTTTATCCAAATGGACTGTTATTCAGAGTCTTTATCCAAATGGATTGTTATTCAGAGAGTCTTTATCCAAATGGACTGTTATTCAGAGTCTTTATCCAAATGGACTGTTATTCAGAGTCTTTATCCAAATGGATTGTTATTCAGAGTCTTTATCCAAATGGACTGTTATTCAGAGTCTTTATCCAAATGGATTGTTATTCAGAGTCTTTATCCAAATGAATTGTTATTGAGAGTCTTTATCCAAATGGACTGTTATTCAGAGAGTCTTTATCCAAATGGACTGTTATTCAGAGTCTTTATCCAAATGGACTGTTATTTAGAGAGTCTTTATCCAAATGGACTGTTATTCAGAGAGTCTTTATCCAAATGGACTGTTATTCAGAGAGTCTTTATCCAAATGGACTGTTATTTAGAGAGTCTTTATCCAAATGGACTGTTATTCAGAGAGTCTTTATCCAAATGGACTGTTATTCAGAGTCTTTATCCAAATGGACTGTTATTCAGAGTCTTTATCCAAATTGACTGTTATTCAGAGTCTTTATCCAAATGGACTGTTATTCAGAGTCTTTATCCAAATGGACTGTTATTCAGAGTCTTTATCCAAATGGCCTGTTATTCAGAGTCTTTATCTAAATGGACTGTTATTCAGAGTCTTTATCCAAATGGACTGTTATTCAGAGTCTTTATCCAAATGGACTGTTATTCAGAGTCTTTATCCAAATGGATTGTTATTCAGAGAGTCTTTATCCAAATGGACTGTTATTCAGAGTCTTTATCCAAATGGACTGTTATTCAGAGTCTTTATCCAAATGGATTGTTATTCAGAGTCTTTATCCAAATGGACTGTTATTCAGAGTCTTTATCCAAATGGATTGTTATTCAGAGTCTTTATCCAAATGGATTGTTATTGAGAGTCTTTATCCAAATGGACTGTTATTCAGAGAGTCTTTATCCAAATGGACTGTTATTCAGAGTCTTTATCCAAATGGATTGTTATTCAGAGTCTTTATCCAAATGGACTGTTATTTAGAGAGTCTTTATCCAAATGGACTGTTATTCAGAGAGTCTTTATCCAAATGGACTGTTATTTAGAGAGTCTTTATCCAAATGGACTGTTATTCAGAGAGTCTTTATCCAAATGGACTGTTATTCAGAGAGTCTTTATCCAAATGGACTGTTATTTAGAGAGTCTTTATCCAAATGGACTGTTATTTAGAGAGTCTTTATCCAAATGGACTGTTATTCAGAGAGTCTTTATCCAAATGGACTGTTATTCAGAGTCTTTATCCAAATGGATTGTTATTCAGAGTCTTTATCCAAATGGACTGTTATTCAGAGTCTTTATCCAAATGGACTGTTATTCAGAGTCTTTATCTAAATGGACTGTTATTCAGAGTCTTTATCCAAATGGACTGTTATTCAGAGTCTTTATCCAAATGGACTGTTATTCAGAGTCTTTATCCAAATGGACTGTTATTCAGAGTCTTTATCTAAATGGACTGTTATTCAGAGTCTTTATCCAAATGGACTGTTATTCAGAGTCTTTATCCAAATGGACTGTTATTCAGAGTCTTTATCCAAATGGACTGTTATTCACAGTCTTTATCCAAATGGATTGTTATTCAGAGAGTCTTTATCCAAATGGACTGTTATTCAGAGTCTTTATCCAAATGGACTGTTATTCAGAGTCTTTATCCAAATGGATTGTTATTCAGAGTCTTTATCCAAATGGACTGTTATTCAGAGTCTTTATCCAAATGGATTGTTATTCAGAGTCTTTATCCAAATGAGTTGTTTTTGAGAGTCTTTATCCAAATGGACTGTTATTCAGAGAGTCTTTATCCAAATGGACTGTTATTTAGAGAGTCTTTATCCAAATGGACTGTTATTCAGAGAGTCTTTATCCAAATGGACTGTTATTCAGAGAGTCTTTATCCAAATGGACTGTTATTTAGAGAGTCTTTATCCAAATGGACTGTTATTTAGAGAGTCTTTATCCAAATGGACTGTTATTCAGAGAGTCTTTATCCAAATGGACTGTTATTCAGAGTCTTTATCCAAATGGATTGTTATTCAGAGTCTTTATCCAAATGGACTGTTATTCAGAGTCTTTATCCAAATGGACTGTTATTCAGAGTCTTTATCTAAATGGACTGTTATTCAGAGTCTTTATCCAAATGGACTGTTATTCAGAGTCTTTATCCAAATGGACTGTTATTCAGAGTCTTTATCCAAATGGACTGTTATTCAGAGTCTTTATCTAAATGGACTGTTATTCAGAGTCTTTATCCAAATGGACTGTTATTCAGAGTCTTTATCCAAATGGACTGTTATTCAGAGTCTTTATCCAAATGGACTGTTATTCACAGTCTTTATCCAAATGGATTGTTATTCAGAGAGTCTTTATCCAAATGGACTGTTATTCAGAGTCTTTATCCAAATGGACTGTTATTCAGAGTCTTTATCCAAATGGATTGTTATTCAGAGTCTTTATCCAAATGGACTGTTATTCAGAGTCTTTATCCAAATGGATTGTTATTCAGAGTCTTTATCCAAATGAGTTGTTTTTGAGAGTCTTTATCCAAATGGACTGTTATTCAGAGAGTCTTTATCCAAATGGACTGTTATTCAGAGTCTTTATCCAAATGGATTGTTATTCAGAGTCTTTATCCAAATGGACTGTTATTTAGAGAGTCTTTATCCAAATGGACTGTTATTCAGAGAGTCTTTATCCAAATGGACTGTTATTTAGAGAGTCTTTATCCAAATGGACTGTTATTCAGAGAGTCTTTATCCAAATGGACTGTTATTCAGAGAGTCTTTATCCAAATGGACTGTTATTTAGAGAGTCTTTATCCAAATGGACTGTTATTCAGAGTCTTTATCCAAATGGATTGTTATTCAGAGTCTTTATCCAAATGGATTGTTATTGAGAGTCTTTATCCAAATGGACTGTTATTCAGAGAGTCTTTATCCAAATGGACTGTTATTCAGAGTCTTTATCCAAATGGATTGTTATTCAGAGTCTTTATCCAAATGGACTGTTATTTAGAGAGTCTTTATCCAAATGGACTGTTATTCAGAGAGTCTTTATCCAAATGGACTGTTATTCAGAGAGTCTTTATCCAAATGGACTGTTATTCAGAGAGTCTTTATCCAAATGGACTGTTATTCAGAGAGTCTTTATCCAAATGGACTGTTATTCAGAGTCTTTATCCAAATGGATTGTTATTCAGAGTCTTTATCCAAATGGACTGTTATTCAGAGTCTTTATCCAAATGGACTGTTATTCAGAGTCTTTATCTAAATGGACTGTTATTCAGAGTCTTTATCCAAATGGACTGTTATTCAGAGTCTTTATCCAAATGGACTGTTATTCAGAGTCTTCATCCAAATGGACTGTTATTCAGAGTCTTTATCTAAATGGACTGTTATTCAGAGTCTTCATCCAAATGGACTGTTATTCAGAGTCTTTATCCAAATGGACTGTTATTCAGAGTCTTTATCCAAATGGACTGTTATTCAGAGTCTTTATCCAAATGGATTGTTATTCAGAGTCTTTATCCAAATGGACTGTTATTCAGAGTCTTTATCCAAATGGACTGTTATTCAGAGTCTTTATCCAAATGGATTGTTATTCAGAGAGTCTTTATCCAAATGGACTGTTATTCAGAGTCTTTATCCAAATGGACTGTTATTCAGAGTCTTTATCCAAATGGATTGTTATTCAGAGTCTTTATCCAAATGGACTGTTATTCAGAGTCTTTATCCAAATGGATTGTTATTTAGAGAGTCTTTATCCAAATGGACTGTTATTCAGAGAGTCTTTATCCAAATGGACTGTTATTTAGAGAGTCTTTATCCAAATGGACTGTTATTCAGAGAGTCTTTATCCAAATGGACTGTTATTCAGAGAGTCTTTATCCAAATGGACTGTTATTTAGAGAGTCTTTATCCAAATGGACTGTTATTCAGAGTCTTTATCCAAATGGATTGTTATTCAGAGTCTTTATCCAAATGGATTGTTATTGAGAGTCTTTATCCAAATGGACTGTTATTCAGAGAGTCTTTATCCAAATGGACTGTTATTCAGAGTCTTTATCCAAATGGATTGTTATTCAGAGAGTCTTTATCCAAATGGACTGTTATTCAGAGTCTTTATCCAAATGGATTGTTATTCAGAGTCTTTATCCAAATGGATTGTTATTGAGAGTCTTTATCCAAATGGACTGTTATTTAGAGAGTCTTTATCCAAATGGACTGTTATTCAGAGAGTCTTTATCCAAATGGACTGTTATTCAGAGAGTCTTTATCCAAATGGACTGTTATTCAGAGAGTCTTTATCCAAATGGACTGTTATTTAGAGAGTCTTTATCCAAATGGACTGTTATTTAGAGAGTCTTTATCCAAATGGACTGTTATTCAGAGAGTCTTTATCCAAATGGACTGTTATTCAGAGTCTTTATCCAAATGGATTGTTATTCAGAGTCTTTATCCAAATGGACTGTTATTCAGAGTCTTTATCCAAATGGACTGTTATTCAGAGTCTTTATCTAAATGGACTGTTATTCAGAGTCTTTATCCAAATGGACTGTTATTCAGAGTCTTTATCCAAATGGACTGTTATTCAGAGTCTTTATCCAAATGGACTGTTATTCAGAGTCTTTATCTAAATGGACTGTTATTCAGAGTCTTTATCCAAATGGACTGTTATTCAGAGTCTTTATCCAAATGGACTGTTATTCAGAGTCTTTATCCAAATGGATTGTTATTCAGAGTCTTTATCCAAATGGACTGTTATTCAGAGTCTTTATCCAAATGGACTGTTATTCAGAGTCTTTATCTAAATGGACTGTTATTCAGAGTCTTTATCCAAATGGACTGTTATTCAGAGTCTTTATCCAAATGGACTGTTATTCAGAGTCTTTATCCAAATGGACTGTTATTCAGAGTCTTTATCTAAATGGACTGTTATTCAGAGTCTTTATCCAAATGGACTGTTATTCAGAGTCTTTATCCAAATGGACTGTTATTCAGAGTCTTTATCCAAATGGACTGTTATTCACAGTCTTTATCCAAATGGATTGTTATTCAGAGAGTCTTTATCCAAATGGACTGTTATTCAGAGTCTTTATCCAAATGGACTGTTATTCAGAGTCTTTATCCAAATGGATTGTTATTCAGAGTCTTTATCCAAATGGACTGTTATTCAGAGTCTTTATCCAAATGGATTGTTATTCAGAGAGTCTTTATCCAAATGGACTGTTATTCAGAGTCTTTATCCAAATGGACTGTTATTCAGAGTCTTTATCCAAATGAGTTGTTTTTGAGAGTCTTTATCCAAATGGACTGTTATTCAGAGAGTCTTTATCCAAATGGACTGTTATTCAGAGTCTTTATCCAAATGGATTGTTATTCAGAGTCTTTATCCAAATGGACTGTTATTTAGAGAGTCTTTATCCAAATGGACTGTTATTCAGAGAGTCTTTATCCAAATGGACTGTTATTTAGAGAGTCTTTATCCAAATGGACTGTTATTCAGAGAGTCTTTATCCAAATGGACTGTTATTCAGAGAGTCTTTATCCAAATGGACTGTTATTTAGAGAGTCTTTATCCAAATGGACTGTTATTCAGAGTCTTTATCCAAATGGATTGTTATTCAGAGTCTTTATCCAAATGGATTGTTATTGAGAGTCTTTATCCAAATGGACTGTTATTCAGAGAGTCTTTATCCAAATGGACTGTTATTCAGAGTCTTTATCCAAATGGATTGTTATTCAGAGTCTTTATCCAAATGGACTGTTATTTAGAGAGTCTTTATCCAAATGGACTGTTATTCAGAGAGTCTTTATCCAAATGGACTGTTATTCAGAGAGTCTTTATCCAAATGGACTGTTATTCAGAGAGTCTTTATCCAAATGGACTGTTATTCAGAGAGTCTTTATCCAAATGGACTGTTATTCAGAGTCTTTATCCAAATGGATTGTTATTCAGAGTCTTTATCCAAATGGACTGTTATTCAGAGTCTTTATCCAAATGGACTGTTATTCAGAGTCTTTATCTAAATGGACTGTTATTCAGAGTCTTTATCCAAATGGACTGTTATTCAGAGTCTTTATCCAAATGGACTGTTATTCAGAGTCTTCATCCAAATGGACTGTTATTCAGAGTCTTTATCTAAATGGACTGTTATTCAGAGTCTTTATCCAAATGGACTGTTATTCAGAGTCTTTATCCAAATGGACTGTTATTCAGAGTCTTTATCCAAATGGACTGTTATTCAGAGTCTTTATCCAAATGGATTGTTATTCAGAGTCTTTATCCAAATGGACTGTTATTCAGAGTCTTTATCAAAATGGACTGTTATTCAGAGTCTTTATCCAAATGGATTGTTATTCAGAGAGTCTTTATCCAAATGGACTGTTATTCAGAGTCTTTATCCAAATGGACTGTTATTCAGAGTCTTTATCCAAATGGATTGTTATTCAGAGTCTTTATCCAAATGGACTGTTATTCAGAGTCTTTATCCAAATGGATTGTTATTTAGAGAGTCTTTATCCAAATGGACTGTTATTCAGAGAGTCTTTATCCAAATGGACTGTTATTTAGAGAGTCTTTATCCAAATGGACTGTTATTCAGAGAGTCTTTATCCAAATGGACTGTTATTCAGAGAGTCTTTATCCAAATGGACTGTTATTTAGAGAGTCTTTATCCAAATGGACTGTTATTCAGAGTCTTTATCCAAATGGATTGTTATTCAGAGTCTTTATCCAAATGGATTGTTATTGAGAGTCTTTATCCAAATGGACTGTTATTCAGAGAGTCTTTATCCAAATGGACTGTTATTCAGAGTCTTTATCCAAATGGATTGTTATTCAGAGAGTCTTTATCCAAATGGACTGTTATTCAGAGTCTTTATCCAAATGGATTGTTATTCAGAGTCTTTATCCAAATGGATTGTTATTGAGAGTCTTTATCCAAATGGACTGTTATTTAGAGAGTCTTTATCCAAATGGACTGTTATTCAGAGAGTCTTTATCCAAATGGACTGTTATTCAGAGAGTCTTTATCCAAATGGACTGTTATTCAGAGAGTCTTTATCCAAATGGACTGTTATTTAGAGAGTCTTTATCCAAATGGACTGTTATTTAGAGAGTCTTTATCCAAATGGACTGTTATTCAGAGAGTCTTTATCCAAATGGACTGTTATTCAGAGTCTTTATCCAAATGGATTGTTATTCAGAGTCTTTATCCAAATGGACTGTTATTCAGAGTCTTTATCCAAATGGACTGTTATTCAGAGTCTTTATCTAAATGGACTGTTATTCAGAGTCTTTATCCAAATGGACTGTTATTCAGAGTCTTTATCCAAATGGACTGTTATTCAGAGTCTTTATCCAAATGGACTGTTATTCAGAGTCTTTATCTAAATGGACTGTTATTCAGAGTCTTTATCCAAATGGACTGTTATTCAGAGTCTTTATCCAAATGGACTGTTATTCAGAGTCTTTATCCAAATGGACTGTTATTCAGAGTCTTTATCCAAATGGATTGTTATTCAGAGTCTTTATCCAAATGGACTGTTATTCAGAGTCTTTATCCAAATGGACTGTTATTCAGAGTCTTTATCCAAATGGATTGTTATTCAGAGAGTCTTTATCCAAATGGACTGTTATTCAGAGTCTTTATCCAAATGGACTGTTATTCAGAGTCTTTATCCAAATGGATTGTTATTCAGAGTCTTTATCCAAATGGACTGTTATTCAGAGTCTTTATCCAAATGGATTGTTATTCAGAGTCTTTATCCAAATGAATTGTTATTGAGAGTCTTTATCCAAATGGACTGTTATTCAGAGAGTCTTTATCCAAATGGACTGTTATTCAGAGTCTTTATCCAAATGGATTGTTATTCAGAGTCTTTATCCAAATGGACTGTTATTTAGAGAGTCTTTATCCAAATGGACTGTTATTCAGAGAGTCTTTATCCAAATGGACTGTTATTTAGAGAGTCTTTATCCAAATGGACTGTTATTCAGAGAGTCTTTATCCAAATGGACTGTTATTCAGAGAGTCTTTATCCAAATGGACTGTTATTTAGAGAGTCTTTATCCAAATGGACTGTTATTCAGAGTCTTTATCCAAATGGACTGTTATTCAGAGTCTTTATCCAAATGGACTGTTATTCAGAGTCTTTATCTAAATGGACTGTTATTCAGAGTCTTTATCCAAATGGACTGTTATTCAGAGTCTTTATCCAAATGGACTGTTATTCAGAGTCTTTATCCAAATGGACTGTTATTCAGAGTCTTTATCTAAATGGACTGTTATTCAGAGTCTTTATCCAAATGGACTGTTATTCAGAGTCTTTATCCAAATGGACTGTTATTCAGAGTCTTTATCCAAATGGACTGTTATTCAGAGTCTTTATCCAAATGGATTGTTATTCAGAGAGTCTTTATCCAAATGGACTGTTATTCAGAGTCTTTATCCAAATGGACTGTTATTCAGAGTCTTTATCCAAATGGATTGTTATTCAGAGTCTTTATCCAAATGGACTGTTATTCAGAGTCTTTATCCAAATGGATTGTTATTCAGAGTCTTTATCCAAATGAATTGTTATTGAGAGTCTTTATCCAAATGGACTGTTATTCAGAGAGTCTTTATCCAAATGGACTGTTATTCAGAGTCTTTATCCAAATGGATTGTTATTCAGAGTCTTTATCCAAATGGACTGTTATTTAGAGAGTCTTTATCCAAATGGACTGTTATTCAGAGAGTCTTTATCCAAATGGACTGTTATTTAGAGAGTCTTTATCCAAATGGACTGTTATTCAGAGAGTCTTTATCCAAATGGACTGTTATTCAGAGAGTCTTTATCCAAATGGACTGTTATTTAGAGAGTCTTTATCCAAATGGACTGTTATTCAGAGTCTTTATCCAAATGGACTGTTATTCAGAGTCTTTATCCAAATGGACTGTTATTCAGAGTCTTTATCTAAATGGACTGTTATTCAGAGTCTTTATCCAAATGGACTGTTATTCAGAGTCTTTATCCAAATGGACTGTTATTCAGAGTCTTTATCCAAATGGACTGTTATTCAGAGTCTTTATCTAAATGGACTGTTATTCAGAGTCTTTATCCAAATGGACTGTTATTCAGAGTCTTTATCCAAATGGACTGTTATTCAGAGAGTCTTTATCCAAATGGACTGTTATTTAGAGAGTCTTTATCCAAATTGACTGTTATTTAGAGAGTCTTTATCCAAATGGACTGTTATTCAGAGAGTCTTTATCCAAATGGACTGTTATTCAGAGTCTTTATCCAAATGGATTGTTATTCAGAGTCTTTATCCAAATGGACTGTTATTCAGAGTCTTTATCCAAATGGACTGTTATTCAGAGTCTTTATCTAAATGGACTGTTATTCAGAGTCTTTATCCAAATGGACTGTTATTCAGAGTCTTTATCCAAATGGATTGTTATTCAGAGTCTTTATCCAAATGGACTGTTATTCAGAGTCTTTATCCAAATGGACTGTTATTCAGAGTCTTTATCTAAATGGACTGTTATTCAGAGTCTTTATCCAAATGGACTGTTATTCAGAGTCTTTATCCAAATGGACTGTTATTCAGAGTCTTTATCTAAATGGACTGTTATTCAGAGTCTTTATCCAAATGGACTGTTATTCAGAGTCTTTATCCAAATGGACTGTTATTCAGAGTCTTTATCCAAATGGACTGTTATTCACAGTCTTTATCCAAATGGATTGTTATTCAGAGAGTCTTTATCCAAATGGACTGTTATTCAGAGTCTTTATCCAAATGGACTGTTATTCAGAGTCTTTATCCAAATGGATTGTTATTCAGAGTCTTTATCCAAATGGACTGTTATTCAGAGTCTTTATCCAAATGGATTGTTATTCAGAGAGTCTTTATCCAAATGGACTGTTATTCAGAGTCTTTATCCAAATGGACTGTTATTCAGAGTCTTTATCCAAATGAGTTGTTTTTGAGAGTCTTTATCCAAATGGACTGTTATTCAGAGAGTCTTTATCCAAATGGACTGTTATTCAGAGTCTTTATCCAAATGGACTGTTATTCAGAGAGTCTTTATCCAAATGGACTGTTATTCAGAGAGTCTTTATCCAAATGGACTGTTATTCAGAGAGTCTTTATCCAAATGGACTGTTATTCAGAGTCTTTATCCAAATGGATTGTTATTCAGAGTCTTTATCCAAATGGACTGTTATTCAGAGTCTTTATCCAAATGGATTGTTATTCAGAGTCTTTATCCAAATGGACTGTTATTCAGAGTCTTTATCCAAATGGATTGTTATTCAGAGTCTTTATCCAAATGGATTGTTATTGAGAGTCTTTATCCAAATGGACTGTTATTCAGAGAGTCTTTATCCAAATGGACTGTTATTCAGAGTCTTTATCCAAATGGATTGTTATTCAGAGTCTTTATCCAAATGGACTGTTATTTAGAGAGTCTTTATCCAAATGGACTGTTATTCAGAGAGTCTTTATCCAAATGGACTGTTATTCAGAGAGTCTTTATCCAAATGGACTGTTATTCAGAGAGTCTTTATCCAAATGGACTGTTATTCAGAGAGTCTTTATCCAAATGGACTGTTATTCAGAGTCTTTATCCAAATGGATTGTTATTCAGAGTCTTTATCCAAATGGACTGTTATTCAGAGTCTTTATCCAAATGGATTGTTATTCAGAGTCTTTATCCAAATGGACTGTTATTTAGAGAGTCTTTATCCAAATGGACTGTTATTCAGAGAGTCTTTATCCAAATGGACTGTTATTTAGAGAGTCTTTATCCAAATGGACTGTTATTCAGAGAGTCTTTATCCAAATGGACTGTTATTCAGAGAGTCTTTATCCAAATGGACTGTTATTTAGAGAGTCTTTATCCAAATGGACTGTTATTCAGAGTCTTTATCCAAATGGATTGTTATTCAGAGTCTTTATCCAAATGGATTGTTATTGAGAGTCTTTATCCAAATGGACTGTTATTCAGAGAGTCTTTATCCAAATGGACTGTTATTCAGAGTCTTTATCCAAATGGATTGTTATTCAGAGTCTTTATCCAAATGGACTGTTATTTAGAGAGTCTTTATCCAAATGGACTGTTATTCAGAGAGTCTTTATCCAAATGGACTGTTATTCAGAGAGTCTTTATCCAAATGGACTGTTATTCAGAGAGTCTTTATCCAAATGGACTGTTATTTAGAGAGTCTTTATCCAAATTGACTGTTATTTAGAGAGTCTTTATCCAAATGGACTGTTATTCAGAGAGTCTTTATCCAAATGGACTGTTATTCAGAGTCTTTATCCAAATGGATTGTTATTCAGAGTCTTTATCCAAATGGACTGTTATTCAGAGTCTTTATCCAAATGGACTGTTATTCAGAGTCTTTATCTAAATGGACTGTTATTCAGAGTCTTTATCCAAATGGACTGTTATTCAGAGTCTTTATCCAAATGGATTGTTATTCAGAGTCTTTATCCAAATGGACTGTTATTCAGAGTCTTTATCCAAATGGACTGTTATTCAGAGTCTTTATCTAAATGGACTGTTATTCAGAGTCTTTATCCTAATGGACTGTTATTCAGAGTCTTTATCCAAATGGACTGTTATTCAGAGTCTTTATCTAAATGGACTGTTATTCAGAGTCTTTATCCAAATGGACTGTTATTCAGAGTCTTTATCCAAATGGACTGTTATTCAGAGTCTTTATCCAAATGGACTGTTATTCACAGTCTTTATCCAAATGGATTGTTATTCAGAGAGTCTTTATCCAAATGGACTGTTATTCAGAGTCTTTATCCAAATGGACTGTTATTCAGAGTCTTTATCCAAATGGATTGTTATTCAGAGTCTTTATCCAAATGGACTGTTATTCAGAGTCTTTATCCAAATGGATTGTTATTCAGAGAGTCTTTATCCAAATGGACTGTTATTCAGAGTCTTTATCCAAATGGACTGTTATTCAGAGTCTTTATCCAAATGAGTTGTTTTTGAGAGTCTTTATCCAAATGGACTGTTATTCAGAGAGTCTTTATCCAAATGGACTGTTATTCAGAGTCTTTATCCAAATGGATTGTTATTCAGAGTCTTTATCCAAATGGACTGTTATTTAGAGAGTCTTTATCCAAATGGACTGTTATTCAGAGAGTCTTTATCCAAATGGACTGTTATTTAGAGAGTCTTTATCCAAATGGACTGTTATTCAGAGAGTCTTTATCCAAATGGACTGTTATTCAGAGAGTCTTTATCCAAATGGACTGTTATTTAGAGAGTCTTTATCCAAATGGACTGTTATTCAGAGTCTTTATCCAAATGGATTGTTATTCAGAGTCTTTATCCAAATGGATTGTTATTGAGAGTCTTTATCCAAATGGACTGTTATTCAGAGAGTCTTTATCCAAATGGACTGTTATTCAGAGTCTTTATCCAAATGGATTGTTATTCAGAGTCTTTATCCAAATGGACTGTTATTTAGAGAGTCTTTATCCAAATGGACTGTTATTCAGAGAGTCTTTATCCAAATGGACTGTTATTCAGAGAGTCTTTATCCAAATGGACTGTTATTCAGAGAGTCTTTATCCAAATGGACTGTTATTCAGAGAGTCTTTATCCAAATGGACTGTTATTCAGAGTCTTTATCCAAATGGATTGTTATTCAGAGTCTTTATCCAAATGGACTGTTATTCAGAGTCTTTATCCAAATGGACTGTTATTCAGAGTCTTTATCTAAATGGACTGTTATTCAGAGTCTTTATCCAAATGGACTGTTATTCAGAGTCTTTATCCAAATGGACTGTTATTCAGAGTCTTCATCCAAATGGACTGTTATTCAGAGTCTTTATCTAAATGGACTGTTATTCAGAGTCTTTATCCAAATGGACTGTTATTCAGAGTCTTTATCCAAATGGACTGTTATTCAGAGTCTTTATCCAAATGGACTGTTATTCAGAGTCTTTATCCAAATGGATTGTTATTCAGAGTCTTTATCCAAATGGACTGTTATTCAGAGTCTTTATCAAAATGGACTGTTATTCAGAGTCTTTATCCAAATGGATTGTTATTCAGAGAGTCTTTATCCAAATGGACTGTTATTCAGAGTCTTTATCCAAATGGACTGTTATTCAGAGTCTTTATCCAAATGGATTGTTATTCAGAGTCTTTATCCAAATGGACTGTTATTCAGAGTCTTTATCCAAATGGATTGTTATTTAGAGAGTCTTTATCCAAATGGACTGTTATTCAGAGAGTCTTTATCCAAATGGACTGTTATTTAGAGAGTCTTTATCCAAATGGACTGTTATTCAGAGAGTCTTTATCCAAATGGACTGTTATTCAGAGAGTCTTTATCCAAATGGACTGTTATTTAGAGAGTCTTTATCCAAATGGACTGTTATTCAGAGTCTTTATCCAAATGGATTGTTATTCAGAGTCTTTATCCAAATGGATTGTTATTGAGAGTCTTTATCCAAATGGACTGTTATTCAGAGAGTCTTTATCCAAATGGACTGTTATTCAGAGTCTTTATCCAAATGGATTGTTATTCAGAGAGTCTTTATCCAAATGGACTGTTATTCAGAGTCTTTATCCAAATGGATTGTTATTCAGAGTCTTTATCCAAATGGATTGTTATTGAGAGTCTTTATCCAAATGGACTGTTATTTAGAGAGTCTTTATCCAAATGGACTGTTATTCAGAGAGTCTTTATCCAAATGGACTGTTATTCAGAGAGTCTTTATCCAAATGGACTGTTATTCAGAGAGTCTTTATCCAAATGGATTGTTATTCAGAGTCTTTATCCAAATGGACTGTTATTCAGAGTCTTTATCCAAATGGACTGTTATTCAGAGTCTTTATCTAAATGGACTGTTATTCAGAGTCTTTATCTAAATGGACTGTTATTCAGAGTCTTTATCCAAATGGACTGTTATTCAGAGTCTTTATCCAAATGGACTGTTATTCAGAGTCTTTATCCAAATGGACTGTTATTCAGAGTCTTTATCCAAATGGATTGTTATTCAGAGAGTCTTTATCCAAATGGACTGTTATTCAGAGTCTTTATCCAAATGGACTGTTATTCAGAGTCTTTATCCAAATGGATTGTTATTCAGAGTCTTTATCCAAATGGACTGTTATTCAGAGTCTTTATCCAAATGGATTGTTATTCAGAGTCTTTATCCAAATGAATTGTTATTGAGAGTCTTTATCCAAATGGACTGTTATTCAGAGAGTCTTTATCCAAATGGACTGTTATTCAGAGTCTTTATCCAAATGGATTGTTATTCAGAGTCTTTATCCAAATGGACTGTTATTTAGAGAGTCTTTATCCAAATGGACTGTTATTCAGAGAGTCTTTATCCAAATGGACTGTTATTTAGAGAGTCTTTATCCAAATGGACTGTTATTCAGAGAGTCTTTATCCAAATGGACTGTTATTCAGAGAGTCTTTATCCAAATGGACTGTTATTTAGAGAGTCTTTATCCAAATGGACTGTTATTCAGAGTCTTTATCCAAATGGATTGTTATTCAGAGTCTTTATCCAAATGGATTGTTATTGAGAGTCTTTATCCAAATGGACTGTTATTCAGAGAGTCTTTATCCAAATGGACTGTTATTCAGAGTCTTTATCCAAATGGATTGTTATTCAGAGTCTTTATCCAAATGGACTGTTATTTAGAGAGTCTTTATCCAAATGGACTGTTATTCAGAGAGTCTTTATCCAAATGGACTGTTATTCAGAGAGTCTTTATCCAAATGGACTGTTATTCAGAGAGTCTTTATCCAAATGGACTGTTATTTAGAGAGTCTTTATCCAAATTGACTGTTATTTAGAGAGTCTTTATCCAAATGGACTGTTATTCAGAGAGTCTTTATCCAAATGGACTGTTATTCAGAGTCTTTATCCAAATGGATTGTTATTCAGAGTCTTTATCCAAATGGACTGTTATTCAGAGTCTTTATCCAAATGGACTGTTATTC
Organism: Oncorhynchus mykiss; assembly: GCF_013265735.2. Taxonomy (NCBI): domain Eukaryota; kingdom Metazoa; phylum Chordata; class Actinopteri; order Salmoniformes; family Salmonidae; genus Oncorhynchus; species Oncorhynchus mykiss. The sequence continues at coordinate 20,593,050 of NC_048578.1, forward strand.
AGAGTCTTTATCTAAATGGACTGTTATTCAGAGTCTTTATCCAAATGGACTGTTATTCAGAGTCTTTATCCAAATGGACTGTTATTCAGAGTCTTTATCTAAATGGACTGTTATTCAGAGTCTTTATCCAAATGGACTGTTATTCAGAGTCTTTATCCAAATGGACTGTTATTCAGAGTCTTTATCCAAATGGACTGTTATTCAGAGTCTTTATCTAAATGGACTGTTATTCAGAGTCTTTATCCAAATGGACTGTTATTCAGAGTCTTTATCCAAATGGACTGTTATTCAGAGTCTTTATCCAAATGGATTGTTATTCAGAGTCTTTATCCAAATGGACTGTTATTCAGAGTCTTTATCCAAATGGACTGTTATTCAGAGTCTTTATCTAAATGGACTGTTATTCAGAGTCTTTATCCAAATGGACTGTTATTCAGAGTCTTTATCCAAATGGACTGTTATTCAGAGTCTTTATCCAAATGGACTGTTATTCAGAGTCTTTATCTAAATGGACTGTTATTCAGAGTCTTTATCCAAATGGACTGTTATTCAGAGTCTTTATCCAAATGGACTGTTATTCAGAGTCTTTATCCAAATGGACTGTTATTCACAGTCTTTATCCAAATGGATTGTTATTCAGAGAGTCTTTATCCAAATGGACTGTTATTCAGAGTCTTTATCCAAATGGACTGTTATTCAGAGTCTTTATCCAAATGGATTGTTATTCAGAGTCTTTATCCAAATGGACTGTTATTCAGAGTCTTTATCCAAATGGATTGTTATTCAGAGAGTCTTTATCCAAATGGACTGTTATTCAGAGTCTTTATCCAAATGGACTGTTATTCAGAGTCTTTATCCAAATGAGTTGTTTTTGAGAGTCTTTATCCAAATGGACTGTTATTCAGAGAGTCTTTATCCAAATGGACTGTTATTCAGAGTCTTTATCCAAATGGATTGTTATTCAGAGTCTTTATCCAAATGGACTGTTATTTAGAGAGTCTTTATCCAAATGGACTGTTATTCAGAGAGTCTTTATCCAAATGGACTGTTATTTAGAGAGTCTTTATCCAAATGGACTGTTATTCAGAGAGTCTTTATCCAAATGGACTGTTATTCAGAGAGTCTTTATCCAAATGGACTGTTATTTAGAGAGTCTTTATCCAAATGGACTGTTATTCAGAGTCTTTATCCAAATGGATTGTTATTCAGAGTCTTTATCCAAATGGATTGTTATTGAGAGTCTTTATCCAAATGGACTGTTATTCAGAGAGTCTTTATCCAAATGGACTGTTATTCAGAGTCTTTATCCAAATGGATTGTTATTCAGAGTCTTTATCCAAATGGACTGTTATTTAGAGAGTCTTTATCCAAATGGACTGTTATTCAGAGAGTCTTTATCCAAATGGACTGTTATTCAGAGAGTCTTTATCCAAATGGACTGTTATTCAGAGAGTCTTTATCCAAATGGACTGTTATTCAGAGAGTCTTTATCCAAATGGACTGTTATTCAGAGAGTCTTTATCCAAATGGACTGTTATTTAGAGAGTCTTTATCCAAATGGACTGTTATTCAGAGTCTTTATCCAAATGGATTGTTATTCAGAGTCTTTATCCAAATGGATTGTTATTGAGAGTCTTTATCCAAATGGACTGTTATTCAGAGAGTCTTTATCCAAATGGACTGTTATTCAGAGTCTTTATCCAAATGGATTGTTATTCAGAGTCTTTATCCAAATGGACTGTTATTTAGAGAGTCTTTATCCAAATGGACTGTTATTCAGAGAGTCTTTATCCAAATGGACTGTTATTCAGAGAGTCTTTATCCAAATGGACTGTTATTCAGAGAGTCTTTATCCAAATGGACTGTTATTCAGAGAGTCTTTATCCAAATGGACTGTTATTCAGAGTCTTTATCCAAATGGATTGTTATTCAGAGTCTTTATCCAAATGGACTGTTATTCAGAGTCTTTATCCAAATGGACTGTTATTCAGAGTCTTTATCTAAATGGACTGTTATTCAGAGTCTTTATCCAAATGGACTGTTATTCAGAGTCTTTATCCAAATGGACTGTTATTCAGAGTCTTCATCCAAATGGACTGTTATTCAGAGTCTTTATCTAAATGGACTGTTATTCAGAGTCTTTATCCAAATGGACTGTTATTCAGAGTCTTTATCCAAATGGACTGTTATTCAGAGTCTTTATCCAAATGGACTGTTATTCAGAGTCTTTATCCAAATGGATTGTTATTCAGAGTCTTTATCCAAATGGACTGTTATTCAGAGTCTTTATCAAAATGGACTGTTATTCAGAGTCTTTATCCAAATGGATTGTTATTCAGAGAGTTTTTATCCAAATGGACTGTTATTCAGAGTCTTTATCCAAATGGACTGTTATTCAGAGTCTTTATCCAAATGGATTGTTATTCAGAGTCTTTATCCAAATGGACTGTTATTCAGAGTCTTTATCCAAATGGATTGTTATTTAGAGAGTCTTTATCCAAATGGACTGTTATTCAGAGAGTCTTTATCCAAATGGACTGTTATTTAGAGAGTCTTTATCCAAATGGACTGTTATTCAGAGAGTCTTTATCCAAATGGACTGTTATTCAGAGAGTCTTTATCCAAATGGACTGTTATTTAGAGAGTCTTTATCCAAATGGACTGTTATTCAGAGTCTTTATCCAAATGGATTGTTATTCAGAGTCTTTATCCAAATGGATTGTTATTGAGAGTCTTTATCCAAATGGACTGTTATTCAGAGAGTCTTTATCCAAATGGACTGTTATTCAGAGTCTTTATCCAAATGGATTGTTATTCAGAGAGTCTTTATCCAAATGGACTGTTATTCAGAGTCTTTATCCAAATGGATTGTTATTCAGAGTCTTTATCCAAATGGATTGTTATTGAGAGTCTTTATCCAAATGGACTGTTATTTAGAGAGTCTTTATCCAAATGGACTGTTATTCAGAGAGTCTTTATCCAAATGGACTGTTATTCAGAGAGTCTTTATCCAAATGGACTGTTATTCAGAGAGTCTTTATCCAAATGGATTGTTATTCAGAGTCTTTATCCAAATGGACTGTTATTCAGAGTCTTTATCCAAATGGACTGTTATTCAGAGTCTTTATCTAAATGGACTGTTATTCAGAGTCTTTATCTAAATGGACTGTTATTCAGAGTCTTTATCCAAATGGACTGTTATTCAGAGTCTTTATCCAAATGGACTGTTATTCAGAGTCTTTATCCAAATGGACAGTTATTCAGAGTCTTTATCCAAATGGATTGTTATTCAGAGAGTCTTTATCCAAATGGACTGTTATTCAGAGTCTTTATCCAAATGGACTGTTATTCAGAGTCTTTATCCAAATGGATTGTTATTCAGAGTCTTTATCCAAATGGACTGTTATTCAGAGTCTTTATCCAAATGGATTGTTATTCAGAGTCTTTATCCAAATGAATTGTTATTGAGAGTCTTTATCCAAATGGACTGTTATTCAGAGAGTCTTTATCCAAATGGACTGTTATTCAGAGTCTTTATCCAAATGGATTGTTATTCAGAGTCTTTATCCAAATGGACTGTTATTTAGAGAGTCTTTATCCAAATGGACTGTTATTCAGAGAGTCTTTATCCAAATGGACTGTTATTTAGAGAGTCTTTATCCAAATGGACTGTTATTCAGAGAGTCTTTATCCAAATGGACTGTTATTCAGAGAGTCTTTATCCAAATGGACTGTTATTTAGAGAGTCTTTATCCAAATGGACTGTTATTCAGAGTCTTTATCCAAATGGATTGTTATTCAGAGTCTTTATCCAAATGGATTGTTATTGAGAGTCTTTATCCAAATGGACTGTTATTCAGAGAGTCTTTATCCAAATGGACTGTTATTCAGAGTCTTTATCCAAATGGATTGTTATTCAGAGTCTTTATCCAAATGGACTGTTATTTAGAGAGTCTTTATCCAAATGGACTGTTATTCAGAGAGTCTTTATCCAAATGGACTGTTATTCAGAGAGTCTTTATCCAAATGGACTGTTATTCAGAGAGTCTTTATCCAAATGGACTGTTATTTAGAGAGTCTTTATCCAAATTGACTGTTATTTAGAGAGTCTTTATCCAAATGGACTGTTATTCAGAGAGTCTTTATCCAAATGGACTGTTATTCAGAGTCTTTATCCAAATGGATTGTTATTCAGAGTCTTTATCCAAATGGACTGTTATTCAGAGTCTTTATCCAAATGGACTGTTATTCAGAGTCTTTATCTAAATGGACTGTTATTCAGAGTCTTTATCCAAATGGACTGTTATTCAGAGTCTTTATCCAAATGGACTGTTATTCAGAGTCTTTATCTAAATGGACTGTTATTCAGAGTCTTTATCCAAATGGACTGTTATTCAGAGTCTTTATCCAAATGGACTGTTATTCAGAGTCTTTATCCAAATGGACTGTTATTCAGAGTCTTTATCTAAATGGACTGTTATTCAGAGTCTTTATCCAAATGGACTGTTATTCAGAGTCTTTATCCAAATGGACTGTTATTCAGAGTCTTTATCCAAATGGATTGTTATTCAGAGTCTTTATCCAAATGGACTGTTATTCAGAGTCTTTATCCAAATGGACTGTTATTCAGAGTCTTTATCTAAATGGACTGTTATTCAGAGTCTTTATCCAAATGGACTGTTATTCAGAGTCTTTATCCAAATGGACTGTTATTCAGAGTCTTTATCCAAATGGACTGTTATTTAGAGAGTCTTTATCCAAATGGACTGTTATTCAGAGAGTCTTTATCCAAATGGACTGTTATTTAGAGAGTCTTTATCCAAATGGACTGTTATTCAGAGAGTCTTTATCCAAATGGACTGTTATTCAGAGAGTCTTTATCCAAATGGACTGTTATTTAGAGAGTCTTTATCCAAATGGACTGTTATTCAGAGTCTTTATCCAAATGGATTGTTATTCAGAGTCTTTATCCAAATGGATTGTTATTGAGAGTCTTTATCCAAATGGACTGTTATTCAGAGAGTCTTTATCCAAATGGACTGTTATTCAGAGTCTTTATCCAAATGGATTGTTATTCAGAGTCTTTATCCAAATGGACTGTTATTTAGAGAGTCTTTATCCAAATGGACTGTTATTCAGAGAGTCTTTATCCAAATGGACTGTTATTCAGAGAGTCTTTATCCAAATGGACTGTTATTCAGAGAGTCTTTATCCAAATGGACTGTTATTTAGAGAGTCTTTATCCAAATTGACTGTTATTTAGAGAGTCTTTATCCAAATGGACTGTTATTCAGAGAGTCTTTATCCAAATGGACTGTTATTCAGAGTCTTTATCCAAATGGATTGTTATTCAGAGTCTTTATCCAAATGGACTGTTATTCAGAGTCTTTATCCAAATGGACTGTTATTCAGAGTCTTTATCTAAATGGACTGTTATTCAGAGTCTTTATCCAAATGGACTGTTATTCAGAGTCTTTATCCAAATTGACTGTTATTCAGAGTCTTTATCTAAATGGACTGTTATTCAGAGTCTTTATCCAAATGGACTGTTATTCAGAGTCTTTATCCAAATGGACTGTTATTCAGAGTCTTTATCCAAATGGACTGTTATTCAGAGTCTTTATCTAAATGGACTGTTATTCAGAGTCTTTATCCAAATGGACTGTTATTCAGAGTCTTTATCCAAATGGACTGTTATTCAGAGTCTTTATCCAAATGGATTGTTATTCAGAGTCTTTATCCAAATGGACTGTTATTCAGAGTCTTTATCCAAATGGACTGTTATTCAGAGTCTTTATCTAAATGGACTGTTATTCAGAGTCTTTATCCAAATGGACTGTTATTCAGAGTCTTTATCCAAATGGACTGTTATTCAGAGTCTTTATCCAAATGGACTGTTATTCAGAGTCTTTATCTAAATGGACTGTTATTCAGAGTCTTTATCCAAATGGACTGTTATTCAGAGTCTTTATCCAAATGGACTGTTATTCAGAGTCTTTATCCAAATGGACTGTTATTCACAGTCTTTATCCAAATGGATTGTTATTCAGAGAGTCTTTATCCAAATGGACTGTTATTCAGAGTCTTTATCCAAATGGACTGTTATTCAGAGTCTTTATCCAAATGGATTGTTATTCAGAGTCTTTATCCAAATGGACTGTTATTCAGAGTCTTTATCCAAATGGATTGTTATTCAGAGAGTCTTTATCCAAATGGACTGTTATTCAGAGTCTTTATCCAAATGGACTGTTATTCAGAGTCTTTATCCAAATGAGTTGTTTTTGAGAGTCTTTATCCAAATGGACTGTTATTCAGAGAGTCTTTATCCAAATGGACTGTTATTCAGAGTCTTTATCCAAATGGATTGTTATTCAGAGTCTTTATCCAAATGGACTGTTATTTAGAGAGTCTTTATCCAAATGGACTGTTATTCAGAGAGTCTTTATCCAAATGGACTGTTATTTAGAGAGTCTTTATCCAAATGGACTGTTATTCAGAGAGTCTTTATCCAAATGGACTGTTATTCAGAGAGTCTTTATCCAAATGGACTGTTATTTAGAGAGTCTTTATCCAAATGGACTGTTATTCAGAGTCTTTATCCAAATGGATTGTTATTCAGAGTCTTTATCCAAATGGATTGTTATTGAGAGTCTTTATCCAAATGGACTGTTATTCAGAGAGTCTTTATCCAAATGGACTGTTATTCAGAGTCTTTATCCAAATGGATTGTTATTCAGAGTCTTTATCCAAATGGACTGTTATTTAGAGAGTCTTTATCCAAATGGACTGTTATTCAGAGAGTCTTTATCCAAATGGACTGTTATTCAGAGAGTCTTTATCCAAATGGACTGTTATTCAGAGAGTCTTTATCCAAATGGACTGTTATTCAGAGAGTCTTTATCCAAATGGACTGTTATTCAGAGTCTTTATCCAAATGGATTGTTATTCAGAGTCTTTATCCAAATGGACTGTTATTCAGAGTCTTTATCCAAATGGACTGTTATTCAGAGTCTTTATCTAAATGGACTGTTATTCAGAGTCTTTATCCAAATGGACTGTTATTCAGAGTCTTTATCCAAATGGACTGTTATTCAGAGTCTTCATCCAAATGGACTGTTATTCAGAGTCTTTATCTAAATGGACTGTTATTCAGAGTCTTTATCCAAATGGACTGTTATTCAGAGTCTTTATCCAAATGGACTGTTATTCAGAGTCTTTATCCAAATGGACTGTTATTCAGAGTCTTTATCCAAATGGATTGTTATTCAGAGTCTTTATCCAAATGGACTGTTATTCAGAGTCTTTATCAAAATGGACTGTTATTCAGAGTCTTTATCCAAATGGATTGTTATTCAGAGAGTCTTTATCCAAATGGACTGTTATTCAGAGTCTTTATCCAAATGGACTGTTATTCAGAGTCTTTATCCAAATGGATTGTTATTCAGAGTCTTTATCCAAATGGACTGTTATTCAGAGTCTTTATCCAAATGGATTGTTATTTAGAGAGTCTTTATCCAAATGGACTGTTATTCAGAGAGTCTTTATCCAAATGGACTGTTATTTAGAGAGTCTTTATCCAAATGGACTGTTATTCAGAGAGTCTTTATCCAAATGGACTGTTATTCAGAGAGTCTTTATCCAAATGGACTGTTATTTAGAGAGTCTTTATCCAAATGGACTGTTATTCAGAGTCTTTATCCAAATGGATTGTTATTCAGAGTCTTTATCCAAATGGATTGTTATTGAGAGTCTTTATCCAAATGGACTGTTATTCAGAGAGTCTTTATCCAAATGGACTGTTATTCAGAGTCTTTATCCAAATGGATTGTTATTCAGAGAGTCTTTATCCAAATGGACTGTTATTCAGAGTCTTTATCCAAATGGATTGTTATTCAGAGTCTTTATCCAAATGGATTGTTATTGAGAGTCTTTATCCAAATGGACTGTTATTTAGAGAGTCTTTATCCAAATGGACTGTTATTCAGAGAGTCTTTATCCAAATGGACTGTTATTCAGAGAGTCTTTATCCAAATGGACTGTTATTCAGAGAGTCTTTATCCAAATGGACTGTTATTTAGAGAGTCTTTATCCAAATGGACTGTTATTTAGAGAGTCTTTATCCAAATGGACTGTTATTCAGAGAGTCTTTATCCAAATGGACTGTTATTCAGAGTCTTTATCCAAATGGATTGTTATTCAGAGTCTTTATCCAAATGGACTGTTATTCAGAGTCTTTATCCAAATGGACTGTTATTCAGAGTCTTTATCTAAATGGACTGTTATTCAGAGTCTTTATCCAAATGGACTGTTATTCAGAGTCTTTATCCAAATGGACTGTTATTCAGAGTCTTTATCCAAATGGACTGTTATTCAGAGTCTTTATCTAAATGGACTGTTATTCAGAGTCTTTATCCAAATGGACTGTTATTCAGAGTCTTTATCCAAATGGACTGTTATTCAGAGTCTTTATCCAAATGGACTGTTATTCAGAGTCTTTATCCAAATGGATTGTTATTCAGAGTCTTTATCCAAATGGACTGTTATTCAGAGTCTTTATCCAAATGGACTGTTATTCAGAGTCTTTATCCAAATGGATTGTTATTCAGAGAGTCTTTATCCAAATGGACTGTTATTCAGAGTCTTTATCCAAATGGACTGTTATTCAGAGTCTTTATCCAAATGGATTGTTATTCAGAGTCTTTATCCAAATGGACTGTTATTCAGAGTCTTTATCCAAATGGATTGTTATTCAGAGTCTTTATCCAAATGAATTGTTATTGAGAGTCTTTATCCAAATGGACTGTTATTCAGAGAGTCTTTATCCAAATGGACTGTTATTCAGAGTCTTTATCCAAATGGATTGTTATTCAGAGTCTTTATCCAAATGGACTGTTATTTAGAGAGTCTTTATCCAAATGGACTGTTATTCAGAGAGTCTTTATCCAAATGGACTGTTATTTAGAGAGTCTTTATCCAAATGGACTGTTATTCAGAGAGTCTTTATCCAAATGGACTGTTATTCAGAGAGTCTTTATCCAAATGGACTGTTATTTAGAGAGTCTTTATCCAAATGGACTGTTATTCAGAGTCTTTATCCAAATGGACTGTTATTCAGAGTCTTTATCCAAATGGACTGTTATTCAGAGTCTTTATCTAAATGGACTGTTATTCAGAGTCTTTATCCAAATGGACTGTTATTCAGAGTCTTTATCCAAATGGACTGTTATTCAGAGTCTTTATCCAAATGGACTGTTATTCAGAGTCTTTATCTAAATGGACTGTTATTCAGAGTCTTTATCCAAATGGACTGTTATTCAGAGTCTTTATCCAAATGGACTGTTATTCAGAGTCTTTATCCAAATGGACTGTTATTCAGAGTCTTTATCCAAATGGATTGTTATTCAGAGAGTCTTTATCCAAATGGACTGTTATTCAGAGTCTTTATCCAAATGGACTGTTATTCAGAGTCTTTATCCAAATGGATTGTTATTCAGAGTCTTTATCCAAATGGACTGTTATTCAGAGTCTTTATCCAAATGGATTGTTATTCAGAGTCTTTATCCAAATGAATTGTTATTGAGAGTCTTTATCCAAATGGACTGTTATTCAGAGAGTCTTTATCCAAATGGACTGTTATTCAGAGTCTTTATCCAAATGGATTGTTATTCAGAGTCTTTATCCAAATGGACTGTTATTTAGAGAGTCTTTATCCAAATGGACTGTTATTCAGAGAGTCTTTATCCAAATGGACTGTTATTTAGAGAGTCTTTATCCAAATGGACTGTTATTCAGAGAGTCTTTATCCAAATGGACTGTTATTCAGAGAGTCTTTATCCAAATGGACTGTTATTTAGAGAGTCTTTATCCAAATGGACTGTTATTCAGAGTCTTTATCCAAATGGATTGTTATTCAGAGTCTTTATCCAAATGGATTGTTATTGAGAGTCTTTATCCAAATGGACTGTTATTCAGAGAGTCTTTATCCAAATGGACTGTTATTCAGAGTCTTTATCCAAATGGATTGTTATTCAGAGTCTTTATCCAAATGGACTGTTATTTAGAGAGTCTTTATCCAAATGGACTGTTATTCAGAGAGTCTTTATCCAAATGGACTGTTATTCAGAGAGTCTTTATCCAAATGGACTGTTATTCAGAGAGTCTTTATCCAAATGGACTGTTATTTAGAGAGTCTTTATCCAAATTGACTGTTATTTAGAGAGTCTTTATCCAAATGGACTGTTATTCAGAGAGTCTTTATCCAAATGGACTGTTATTCAGAGTCTTTATCCAAATGGATTGTTATTCAGAGTCTTTATCCAAATGGACTGTTATTCAGAGTCTTTATCCAAATGGACTGTTATTCAGAGTCTTTATCTAAATGGACTGTTATTCAGAGTCTTTATCCAAATGGACTGTTATTCAGAGTCTTTATCCAAATGGACTGTTATTCAGAGTCTTTATCCAAATGGACTGTTATTCAGAGTCTTTATCTAAATGGACTGTTATTCAGAGTCTTTATCCAAATGGACTGTTATTCAGAGTCTTTATCCAAATGGACTGTTATTCAGAGTCTTTATCCAAATGGACTGTTATTCAGAGTCTTTATCCAAATGGATTGTTATTCAGAGAGTCTTTATCCAAATGGACTGTTATTCAGAGTCTTTATCCAAATGGACTGTTATTCAGAGTCTTTATCCAAATGGATTGTTATTCAGAGTCTTTATCCAAATGGACTGTTATTCAGAGTCTTTATCCAAATGGATTGTTATTCAGAGTCTTTATCCAAATGAATTGTTATTGAGAGTCTTTATCCAAATGGACTGTTATTCAGAGAGTCTTTATCCAAATGGACTGTTATTCAGAGTCTTTATCCAAATGGATTGTTATTCAGAGTCTTTATCCAAATGGACTGTTATTTAGAGAGTCTTTATCCAAATGGACTGTTATTCAGAGAGTCTTTATCCAAATGGACTGTTATTTAGAGAGTCTTTATCCAAATGGACTGTTATTCAGAGAGTCTTTATCCAAATGGACTGTTATTCAGAGAGTCTTTATCCAAATGGACTGTTATTTAGAGAGTCTTTATCCAAATGGACTGATATTTAGAGAGTCTTTATCCAAATGGACTGTTATTCAGAGAGTCTTTATTTTAAATGGACTGTTATTCAGAGTCTTTATCCAAATGGATTGTTATTCAGAGTCTTTATCCAAATGGACTGTTATTCAGTCTTTATCCAAATGGACTGTTATTCAGAGTCTTTATCTAAATGGACTGTTATTCAGAGTCTTTATCCAAATGGACTGTTATTCAGAGTCTTTATCCAAATGGATTGTTATTCAGAGTCTTTATCCAAATGAATTGTTATTGAGAGTCTTTATCCAAATGGACTGTTATTCAGAGAGTCTTTATCCAAATGGACTGTTATTCAGAGTCTTTATCCAAATGGATTGTTATTCAGAGTCTTTATCCAAATGGACTGTTATTTAGAGAGTCTTTATCCAAATGGACTGTTATTCAGAGAGTCTTTATCCAAATGGACTGTTATTTAGAGAGTCTTTATCCAAATGGACTGTTATTCAGAGAGTCTTTATCCAAATGGACTGTTATTCAGAGAGTCTTTATCCAAATGGACTGTTATTTAGAGAGTCTTTATCCAAATGGACTGTTATTCAGAGTCTTTATCCAAATGGATTGTTATTCAGAGTCTTTATCCAAATGGATTGTTATTGAGAGTCTTTATCCAAATGGACTGTTATTCAGAGAGTCTTTATCCAAATGGACTGTTATTCAGAGTCTTTATCCAAATGGATTGTTATTTAGAGAGTCTTTATCCAAATGGACTGTTATTCAGAGAGTCTTTATCCAAATGGACTGTTATTCAGAGAGTCTTTATCCAAATGGACTGTTATTTAGAGAGTCTTTATCCAAATGGACTGTTATTCAGAGAGTCTTTATCCAAATGGACTGTTATTCAGAGTCTTTATCCAAATGGATTGTTATTCAGAGTCTTTATCCAAATGGACTGTTATTCAGAGTCTTTATCCAAATGGACTGTTATTCAGAGTCTTTATCTAAATGGACTGTTATTCAGAGTCTTTATCCAAATGGACTGTTATTCAGAGTCTTTATCCAAATGGACTGTTATTCAGAGTCTTTATCCAAATGGACTGTTATTCAGAGTCTTTATCTAAATGGACTGTTATTCAGAGTCTTTATCCAAATGGACTGTTATTCAGAGTCTTTATCCAAATGGACTGTTATTCAGAGTCTTTATCCAAATGGACTGTTATTCAGAGTCTTTATCCAAATGGATTGTTATTCAGAGAGTCTTTATCCAAATGGACTGTTATTCAGAGTCTTTATCCAAATGGACTGTTATTCAGAGTCTTTATCCAAATGGATTGTTATTCAGAGTCTTTATCCAAATGGACTGTTATTCAGAGTCTTTATCCAAATGGATTGTTATTCAGAGTCTTTATCCAAATGAATTGTTATTGAGAGTCTTTATCCAAATGGACTGTTATTCAGAGAGTCTTTATCCAAATGGACTGTTATTCAGAGTCTTTATCCAAATGGATTGTTATTCAGAGTCTTTATCCAAATGGACTGTTATTTAGAGAGTCTTTATCCAAATGGACTGTTATTCAGAGAGTCTTTATCCAAATGGACTGTTATTTAGAGAGTCTTTATCCAAATGGACTGTTATTCAGAGAGTCTTTATCCAAATGGACTGTTATTCAGAGAGTCTTTATCCAAATGGACTGTTATTTAGAGAGTCTTTATCCAAATGGACTGTTATTTAGAGAGTCTTTATCCAAATGGACTGTTATTTAGAGAGTCTTTATCCAAATGGACTGTTATTCAGAGAGTCTTTATTTTAAATGGACTGTTATTCAGAGTCTTTATCCAAATGGATTGTTATTCAGAGTCTTTATCCAAATGGACTGTTATTCAGTCTTTATCCAAATGGACTGTTATTCAGAGTCTTTATCTAAATGGACTGTTATTCAGAGTCTTTATCCAAATGGACTGTTATTCAGAGTCTTTATCCAAATGGACCGTTATTCAGAGTCTTTATCCAAATGGACTGTTATTCAGAGTCTTTATCTAAATGGACTGTTATTCAGAGTCTTTATCCAAATGGACTGTTATTTAGAGAGTCTTTATCCAAATGGACTGTTATTCAGAGAGTCTTTATTTTAAATGGACTGTTATTCAGAGTCTTTATCCAAATGGATTGTTATTCAGAGTCTTTATCCAAATGGACTGTTATTCAGTCTTTATCCAAATGGACTGTTATTCAGAGTCTTTATCTAAATGGACTGTTATTCAGAGTCTTTATCCAAATGGACTGTTATTCAGAGTCTTTATCCAAATGGACCGTTATTCAGAGTCTTTATCCAAATGGACTGTTATTCAGAGTCTTTATCTAAATGGACTGTTATTCAGAGTCTTTATCCAAATGGATTGTTATTCAGAGTCTTTATCCAAATGAATTGTTATTGAGAGTCTTTATCCAAATGGACTGTTATTCAGAGAGTCTTTATCCAAATGGACTGTTATTCAGAGTCTTTATCCAAATGGATTGTTATTCAGAGTCTTTATCCAAATGGATTGTTATTCAGAGTCTTTATCCAAATGGACTGTTATTCAGTCTTTATCCAAATGGACTGTTATTCAGAGTCTTTATCTAAATGGACTGTTATTCAGAGTCTTTATCCAAATGGACTGTTATTCAGAGTCTTTATCCAAATGGATTGTTATTCAGAGTCTTTATCCAAATGAATTGTTATTGAGAGTCTTTATCCAAATGGACTGTTATTCAGAGAGTCTTTATCCAAATGGACTGTTATTCAGAGTCTTTATCCAAATGGATTGTTATTCAGAGTCTTTATCCAAATGGACTGTTATTTAGAGAGTCTTTATCCAAATGGACTGTTATTCAGAGAGTCTTTATCCAAATGGACTGTTATTTAGAGAGTCTTTATCCAAATGGACTGTTATTCAGAGAGTCTTTATCCAAATGGACTGTTATTCAGAGAGTCTTTATCCAAATGGACTGTTATTTAGAGAGTCTTTATCCAAATGGACTGTTATTCAGAGTCTTTATCCAAATGGATTGTTATTCAGAGTCTTTATCCAAATGGATTGTTATTGAGAGTCTTTATCCAAATGGACTGTTATTCAGAGAGTCTTTATCCAAATGGACTGTTATTCAGAGTCTTTATCCAAATGGATTGTTATTCAGAGTCTTTATCCAAATGGACTGTTATTTAGAGAGTCTTTATCCAAATGGACTGTTATTCAGAGAGTCTTTATCCAAATGGACTGTTATTCAGAGAGTCTTTATCCAAATGGACTGTTATTCAGAGAGTCTTTATCCAAATGGACTGTTATTTAGAGAGTCTTTATCCAAATGGACTGTTATTTAGAGAGTCTTTATCCAAATGGACTGTTATTCAGAGAGTCTTTATCCAAATGGACTGTTATTCAGAGTCTTTATCCAAATGGATTGTTATTCAGAGTCTTTATCCAAATGGACTGTTATTCAGAGTCTTTATCCAAATGGACTGTTATTCAGAGTCTTTATCTAAATGGACTGTTATTCAGAGTCTTTATCCAAATGGACTGTTATTCAGAGTCTTTATCCAAATGGACTGTTATTCAGAGTCTTTATCCAAATGGACTGTTATTCAGAGTCTTTATCTAAATGGACTGTTATTCAGAGTCTTTATCCAAATGGACTGTTATTCAGAGTCTTTATCCAAATGGACTGTTATTCAGAGTCTTTATCCAAATGGACTGTTATTCAGAGTCTTTATCCAAATGGATTGTTATTCAGAGAGTCTTTATCCAAATGGACTGTTATTCAGAGTCTTTATCCAAATGGACTGTTATTCAGAGTCTTTATCCAAATGGATTGTTATTCAGAGTCTTTATCCAAATGGACTGTTATTCAGAGTCTTTATCCAAATGGATTGTTATTCAGAGTCTTTATCCAAATGAATTGTTATTGAGAGTCTTTATCCAAATGGACTGTTATTCAGAGAGTCTTTATCCAAATGGACTGTTATTCAGAGTCTTTATCCAAATGGATTGTTATTCAGAGTCTTTATCCAAATGGACTGTTATTTAGAGAGTCTTTATCCAAATGGACTGTTATTCAGAGAGTCTTTATCCAAATGGACTGTTATTTAGAGAGTCTTTATCCAAATGGACTGTTATTCAGAGAGTCTTTATCCAAATGGACTGTTATTCAGAGAGTCTTTATCCAAATGGACTGTTATTTAGAGAGTCTTTATCCAAATGGACTGTTATTTAGAGAGTCTTTATCCAAATGGACTGTTATTCAGAGAGTCTTTATTTTAAATGGACTGTTATTCAGAGTCTTTATCCAAATGGATTGTTATTCAGAGTCTTTATCCAAATGGACTGTTATTCAGTCTTTATCCAAATGGACTGTTATTCAGAGTCTTTATCTAAATGGACTGTTATTCAGAGTCTTTATCCAAATGGACTGTTATTCAGAGTCTTTATCCAAATGGACCGTTATTCAGAGTCTTTATCCAAATGGACTGTTATTCAGAGTCTTTATCTAAATGGACTGTTATTCAGAGTCTTTATCTAAATGGACTGTTATTCAGAGTCTTTATCCAAATGGACTGTTATTTAGAGAGTCTTTATCCAAATGGACTGTTATTCAGAGTCTTTATCTAAATGGACTGTTATTTAGAGAGTCTTTATCCAAATGGACTTTTATTTAGAGAATCTTTATCCAAATGGACTGTTATTCAGAGTCTTTATCCAAATGGACTGTTATTCAGAGTCTTTATCCAAATTGTCACGACTTCCGCCGAAGTTGGCTCTCCTGCCTGTCCGGGCGGTGCTCGGCGGTCGTCGTCACCGTCCTACTAGCCACCACCGATCCCTTTTTCGTTTGTCTGTTGGTTTTGTCTTATTAGTTTCACCTGTGTGTATTTTAGTTTAATTAACGTCTTTATATGTAGTAGGTTGTCCCGCCCTTGTTTTGTGCGGGATTGTTTGTATTCATGTATTTGGTGTAATACGTGTGTGTTATTTCTCCGGTCTATTTTTGATCCTGTGTTGGATTATTTCACCCTGTATGTTGGGTTGACCGTGTTTTTGTGCGCCGGAGAATAAACTGTCGAATCACTGAAACCTGTCCCTCCGCCTGCCCTGTCGGAAGCTGGGGCCGCAGTGTGAAGAGCCGTTCAAAGTCCTGAGGAGAATAAACGAGGTGTGTTACAGGTTACAACTTCCTAGGTATTACCGTATTAACCCCTCGTTTCATGTGTCTCTCCTCAGGCCGGTGGTGGCTGGTCCCCTGCAAGAAGGTGAGGTGCCTGAGGTCCCTCCGCCCCCCCTGGACATCGAGGGGTCCCCGGCGTACACAGTTCGGGGCATTCTGGATTCGAGACGCTGGGTGGGGGGCCTACAGTACCTCGTGGACTGGGACGGGTACGGTCCGGAGGAGAGATGCTGGGTTCCGGTGAGGGACATTTTGGACCCTTCTCTCCTGAGAGATTTCCACCGCCTCCACCCGGATCGCCCAGCACCTCGTTCTCCGGGTCGTCCTCGTGGACGGTGGCGGCGCGCTGCGGGGGGGGGGGGGGGGTACTGTCACGACTTCCACCGAAGTTAGCTCCGTCCTACTAGCCACCACCGATCCCTTTTTCGTTTGTCTGTTGGTTTTGTCTTATTAGTTTCACCTGTGTGTATTTTAGTTTAATTAACGTCTTTATATGTAGTAGGTTGTCCCGCCCTTGTTTTGTGCGGGATTGTTTGTATTCATGTATTTGGTGTAATACGTGTGTGTTATTTCTCCGGTCTATTTTTGATCCTGTGTTGGATTATTTCACCCTGTATGTTGGGTTGACCGTGTTTTTGTGCGCAGGAGAATAAACTGTCGAATCACTGAAACCTGCTCTCTGCGCCTGATTCCACCCACCTTGATAATACGTGACACAAATGGACTGTTATTCAGAGTCTTTATCCAAATGGACTGTTATTCAGAGTCTTTATCCAAATGGACTGTTATTCAGAGTCTTTATCCAAATGGACTGTTATTGAGAGTCTTTATCCAAATGGACTGTTATTCAGAGTCTTTATCCAAATGGACTGTTATTCAGAGAGTCTTTATCCAAATGGGTTGTTATTCAGAGAGTCTTCATCCAAATGGATTGTTATTCAGAGACATGTTTTTCAAATTGTCTGTATTTCAGAGTCTTAATCCAAAAGGAGTGTTATTTAGAGTCTTTATCTGTCATGTATTGTCATGTTGTGTCTTGTTTCTGTCCTTTCCCTTCACCCTGTCTCCCTCTGCTGGTCGTTATTAGGTTACCTTTTCTCCCCCTCTTTCCCCCAGCTGTTCCTTGTCTCCTCCTAACTACCTCGTCACCCCTTTTCCCACCTGTTCCCTTTTTCCCTCTGATTAGTCCTCTATATCTCTCTCTGTTTTTGTTCCTGTCTTTGTCGGATTCTTGTTTGTGTTTTTCATGCCTGAACCAGACTATCGTCATGTTTGCTGCAACCTTGTCCTGTCCTGTCGGAATCTGCCGGTCCATCTGAGCCTACCTATGTTTTGTTATTAAAGAGGTTCTGTTTACGTTAATTCGCTTTTGGGTCCTCATTCACGCACCGTGACAGAAGAATCCGACCAAGAATGGACCCAGCGACTTCGGATCCTCTCCACTCTGCCGTCGAGATCCAGGGAGCGATGCTAGGCAGACACGAGCAGGAAGTGTCTGCTGCTCGACATGCCGTTGAGACCCTGGCCGCCCAAGTCTCCAACCTCACAGAACAGGTTCACCATCTCCGCCTCGATCCACCGGCCACTTCCAGGGCTTTCGAATCTCCGGAGCCCAGAATCAATAACCCGCCGTGTTACTCTGGGAAGCCCACTGAATGCCGCTCGTTCCTCACCCAGTGTGATATTGTGTTTTCTCTCCAGCCCAACACTTACTCCAGGAGCACAGCTCGTATCGCCTACGTCATATCTCTCCTTACTGGACGGGCTCGTGAGTGGGGCACGGCAATCTGGGAGGCAAGGGCTGAGTGTACTAACCAGTATCAGGACTTTAAGGAGGAGATGATACGGGTTTTTGATCGTTCTGTTTTTGGGGAGGAAGCTTCCAGGGTCCTGTCTTCCCTATGTCAAGGTAATCGATCCATAACAGACTACTCTATTGAGTTTCGCACTCTTGCTGCCTCCAGTGACTGGAACGAGCCGGCTTTGCTCGCTCGTTTTCTGGAGGGTCTCCGCGCGGAGGTAAAGGATGAGATTCTCTCCCGGGAGGTTCCTTCCAGCGTGGATTCCTTGATTGAACTCGCTATTCGCATAGAGCGACGGGTTGATCTTCGTCACCGAGCTCGTGGAAAGGAGCTCACGTTCTCCGTTGCCCCCCTCTCCGCATCACTACCATCTTCCTCTGCCGGCTCGGGTGCTGAGCCTATGCAGCTGGGAGGTATCCGCATCTCGACTAAGGAGAGGGAACGGAGAATCACCAACCGCCTCTGTCTCTATTGCGGTTCCGCTGGTCATTTTGTCACTTCATGTCCAGTAAAAGCCAAGAGCTCATCAGTAAGCGGAGGGCTACTGGTGAGCGCTACTACTCCTGTCTCTCCTTCAAGATCCTGCACTACCTTGTCGGTCCATCTACGCTGGACCGGTTCGTCAGCTTCCTGCAGTGCCTTAATAGACTCTGGGGCGGAGGGCTGTTTTATGGACGAGACCTGGGCTCGGGAACATAACATTCCTCTCAGACAGTTAAGGGAGCCCACGGCCTTGTTCGCTTTGGATGGTAGTCCTCTCCCCAGGATTCAGCGTGAGACGCTACCTTTAACCCTCACTGTCTCTGGTAATCATAGCGAAACCATATCTTTTTTAATTTTTCGTTCACCTTTTACACCTGTTGTTTTGGGCCATCCCTGGCTAGTTTGTCATAATCCTTCTATTAATTGGTCTAGTAATTCTATCCTCTCCTGGAACGTCTCTTGTCATGTGAAATGTTTAATGTCTGCTATCCCTCCTGTTTCCTCTGTCTCTTCTTCACAGGAGGAGCCTGGTGATTTGACAGGGGTGCCGGAGGAATATCACGATCTGCGCACGGTGTTCAGTCGGTCCAGGGCCACCTCTCTTCCTCCACACCGGTCGTCGTATGATTGTAGTATTGATCTCCTTCCGGGAACCACTCCCCCCCGGGGTAGACTATACTCTCTGTCGGCTCCCGAACGTAAGGCTCTCGAAGATTATTTGTCTGTAGCTCTTGACGCCGGTACTATAGTCCCCTCCTCCTCTCCCGCCGGAGCGGGGTTTTTTTTTGTCAAGAAGAAGGACGGGTCTCTGCGCCCCTGCATAGATTATCGAGGGCTGAATGACATAACAGTGAAGAATCGTTATCCGCTTCCTCTTATGTCTTCAGCCTTCGAGATCCTGCAGGGAGCCAGGTTTTTCACTAAGTTGGACCTTCGTAACGCTTACCATCTCGTGCGCATCAGGGAGGGGGACGAGTGGAAGACGGCGTTTAACACTCCGTTAGGGCACTTTGAATACCGGGTTCTTCCTTTCGGCCTCGCTAACGCTCCAGCTGTCTTTCAGGCATTAGTCAATGATGTCCTGAGAGACATGCTGAACATCTTTGTTTTCGTTTACCTTGACGATATCCTGATTTTTTCACCGTCACTCCAGATTCATGTTCAGCACGTTCGACGTGTCCTCCAGCGCCTCTTAGAGAATTGTCTTTTTGTGAAGGCTGAGAAGTGCACTTTTCATGCCTCCTCCGTCACATTTCTCGGTTCTGTTATTTCCGCTGAAGGCATTAAGATGGATCCCGCTAAGGTCCAAACTGTCAGTGATTGGCCCGTCCCTAAGTCACGCGTCGAGCTGCAGCGCTTTCTCGGCTTCGCGAACTTCTATCGTCGTTTCATCCGTAATTTCGGTCAGGTGGCAGCTCCTCTCACAGCCCTTACTTCTGTCAAGACGTGCTTTAAGTGGTCCGTTTCCGCCCAGGGAGCTTTTGATCTCCTCAAGAATCGTTTTACATCCGCTCCTATCCTTGTTACACCTGACGTCTCTAGACAGTTCGTTGTCGAGGTTGACGCGTCAGAGGTGGGCGTGGGAGCCATTCTTTCTCAGCGCTCCCTCTCTGACGACAAGGTCCACCCATGCGCGTATTTTTCTCATCGCCTGTCGCCGTCGGAACGTAACTATGATGTGGGAAACCGCGAACTGCTCGCCATCCGCTTAGCCCTAGGCGAATGGCGACAGTGGTTGGAGGGGGCGACCGTTCCTTTTGTCGTTTGGACTGACCATAGGAACCTTGAGTACATCCGTTCTGCCAAACGACTTAATGCGCGTCAGGCGCGTTGGGCGCTGTTTTTCGCTCGTTTCGAGTTCGTGATTTCTTATCGTCCGGGCTCTAAGAACACCAAGCCTGATGCTTTATCTCGTCTCTTCAGTTCTTCAGTAGCCTCCACTGACCCCGAGGGGATTCTCCCTGAGGGGCGTGTTGTCGGGTTGACTGTCTGGGGAATTGAGAGGCAGGTAAAGCAAGCACTCACTCACACTCCGTCGCCGCGCGCTTGTCCTAGGAACCTTCTTTTCGTTCCCGTTCCTACTCGTCTGGCCGTTCTTCAGTGGGCTCACTCTGCCAAGTTAGCCGGCCACCCTGGCGTTCGGGGTACGCTTGCTTCCATTCGCCAGCGTTTTTGGTGGCCCACCCGGGAGCATGACACGCGTCGTTTCGTGGCTGCTTGTTCGGTCTGCGCGCAGACTAAGTCCGGTAACTGCCCTCCTGCCGGCCGTCTCAGGCCGCTTCCCATTCCCTCTCGACCGTGGTCTCACATCGCCTTAGATTTTGTCACCGGACTGCCTTCGTCAGCGGGGAAGACTGTTATTCTTACGGTTGTCGACAGGTTCTCTAAGGCGGCTCATTTTATTCCCCTTGCTAAGCTTCCTTCTGCTAAAGAGACGGCACAAATCATCATCGAGAATGTTTTCAGAATTCATGGCCTTCCGTCAGACGTCGTTTCGGACAGAGGTCCGCAATTCACGTCTCAATTTTGGAGGGAGTTTTGCCGTTTGATTGGGGCTTCCGTCAGTCTCTCTTCCGGCTTTCACCCCCAGTCTAACGGTCAAGCAGAACGGGCCAATCAGACTATTGGTCGCATCTTACGCAGTCTTTCTTTTCGCAACCCTGCGTCTTGGTCAGAACAGCTCCCCTGGGCAGAATACGCCCACAACTCGCTTCCTTCGTCTGCGACCGGGCTATCTCCTTTTCAGAGTAGCCTCGGGTACCAGCCTCCGCTGTTCTCATCTCAGTTCGCCGAGTCCAGCGTCCCCTCCGCTCAGGCTTTTGTCCAACGTTGCGAGCGCACCTGGAAGAGGGTCAGGTCTGCACTTTGCCGTTATAGGGCGCAGACTGTGAGAGCTGCTAATAAGCGTAGAACTAAGAGTCCTAGATATTGTCGCGGTCAGAGAGTTTGGCTCTCCACTCAGAACCTTCCCCTTAAGACCGCTTCTCGCAAGTTGACCCCGCGGTTCATTGGTCCGTTCCGTATTTCTCGGATCATTAATCCTGTCGCAGTGCGACTTCTTCTTCCGCGATATCTTCGTCGCGTCCACCCGGTCTTCCATGTCTCCTGTGTCAAGCCCGTTCTTCGCGCCCCCGCTCGTCTTCCCCCCCCCCCCCATCCTTGTCGAGGGCGCACCCATCTACAGGGTCCGTAGGATTTTGGACATGCGTCCTCGGGGCCGTGGTCATCAGTACCTAGTAGATTGGGAGGGGTACGGTCCTGAGGAGAGGAGTTGGGTTCCCTCTCGGGACGTGCTGGACCGTGCGCTGATCGATGATTTCCTCCGTTGCCGCCAGGTTTCCTCCTCGAGTGCGCCAGGAGGCGCTCGGTGAGTGGGGGGGTACTGTCATGTATTGTCATGTTGTGTCTTGTTTCTGTCCTTTCCCTTCACCCTGTCTCCCTCTGCTGGTCGTTATTAGGTTACCTTTTCTCCCCCTCTTTCCCCCAGCTGTTCCTTGTCTCCTCCTAACTACCTCGTCACCCCTTTTCCCACCTGTTCCCTTTTTCCCTCTGATTAGTCCTCTATATCTCTCTCTGTTTTTGTTCCTGTCTTTGTCGGATTCTTGTTTGTGTTTTTCATGCCTGAACCAGACTATCGTCATGTTTGCTGCAACCTTGTCCTGTCCTGTCGGAATCTGCCGGTCCATCTGAGCCTACCTATGTTTTGTTATTAAAGAGGTTCTGTTTACGTTAATTCGCTTTTGGGTCCTCATTCACGCACCGTGACAGAATCAAAATTGACTATTTTTCGTAGTCTTTTTCCAAATATACTGATATTCAGAGCGTCTTTATCCAAATGGACTGTTGTTCAGACAGTTGTAACCCAAATAGACTCTTACTCAGAGGGTCTTTATCTAAATGGAGTGATTTTTAGAAATTCTTTACCCAAATGGAATGTTACTCAGATAGCATTAAATGGACTGTTATTCAGAGAGTCTTTATCCAAAGAGGATCCCTTAATTATTTTAATGTAGTCATTTGTCTGCTCTTTTCATCAGCCGACTATTAAGGGACCTTATACTGCACACAACTACATTTTAATTTCACATGCAGCCAGCAAGGGATAATGCACTTAATCACTTTTAATTAGCTATGCAGTTTATAATTGAATAATGGCTTTTTGGTATTTTATTATCCGTGTTCCATTTATGCCCAAGGTGACAAAAAAGTGTTAGGCTGACCTCAGGAAAAGAATAGAAAAGAAGAGCAGAGAAGTAAACTCTGTGGTTCATGGCTTTTCCATCGTTTTAATAGTGGGAACATTACTGCAATGACACTTAACCTTTATTCATTCTCAGTTTTCTACTGGAGCGAGATCCTGATTGTAAATCAAGATCCACATGAGCTCTCCCATGGAGACAACTCCTCCTTAACTTTAAACTCAGTCCCATGAGTATAACATCTTATTTCTTAACGACTACAGGTGCCTTTGCTACGACACAGGGTTTATCCTAGTAATGTTATTTAAGAGGAACATGAAGGAACTTAATGTAGAGTAGAACAGATCGTTCTCTGTCTTAACCCATCAACAACAAACATTGTACAGTGGATTTGATCCCATGGATTGTCAGGCCTTGCATCCATAAGTCCATCCAATTCATATGAAAGTGCTTTCTCCATCCCCGTTGCTCAGCTTTATAGTAAACAAGTGGCGGGGATGCCGTACCCACACTATTAATTCAACTGAATTTTGGTATGTAAATCTGAATAAATATTGCGGATATATGAAACATGGCTAAAGTTTTCATCAAAGTGGCTGACGTGTAGATATCTACATAAGAATGAGCCGTCGATGGAAAATTCACTCGTCCGTTTAATCCAAGGCCTGAGGCGATTGAACTTCCCCCAGAGGGTTGGCGAGCACACTCTGCGGCAAACAAATTGAAGCGTCTCTGTTAACACAGTACATTTCCTGTGAGGGGTGGTTACAAAGACAGAGGGAATGTGACAGAGCATATTTCCTTGGGTCTCCACCAACTCATGAGCAAATTTAATCAAACAGAATTAAACTGATTAAAATATGCAGAGGAATGGAGAGCGGACAGAGCATTACACTTTACAACATTTCCTCATTCAAATGATCTAATGCATAATTTTAATCAACCCATATGTACCCTCTACTCTAAATGTGCTCAATTCCGTCAGAATAGAGGGCTGTAATTGCTGTGTAATTACTCTGTGATATAATTAGACAGTGATTAGCTGGATGTTTTAATGATTTTTTATTTTTTTTCCTCCCTCTGTTTGAAATAGTCCTCATTGTGAAAGGCTAAGGTGATGGCGAGGATTGCTAAACACTATAAATGCTTGAAAGTAAAACCTGTTAACAATTGACCCAGAGTTTAGTTGCGATTGTCTTCACGTTATTGTTCATGGTTGCTGAATTTTTCATGTGATACTCAATTCTATATCAGTTGATTATGATAATGTGGAGATAAGGTGTTAATGATTTTTCAGCCATGTCGTTGACCATGAATTCACTGTATTCATAACTCATGAGGTGCGGTGGATTCATGCAATTGCAGTAGTCAGGTGGACTTTTTCAACAACCACATACCTTATGGAGGAGTTTACACAAGAAGATTGCCATATTCAAGATTACAATCAAATAATTTGCAGTCAGTTAATAACTATAAACAGTGGAATAACATGCACAAATGCCACATCCAACTAAATAGAAAGTTAATACACCATCAAAATGCTGTTTTGCTCATTTTCATCAAGGCACTCTGTGGACCAGACAGTCAGTTATGATCAAACATAAGGTGTTCATGATAGCAATCTGAAGGTCTGACCCCTCCTAGAAGTCTGTGTTCCAATTCATCCCAAAGGTCTTTGATGGAGTTGAGGTCAGGTCTATGTGCAGGCCAGTCAAGTTCTTCCACACAGATCTCGACAAACCATTTCTGTATGTCATTGTATGTTGTAACGTTAAGATTTCCCTTCACTGGAAGTATGGGGCCGAGCCCGAATCATGAAAACATCCCCAGACCATTATTCCTCATCCACCAAACTTTACAGTTGGTACTATGTATTCGGGCAGGTAGCATTCTCTTGGCATCCGCCAAACCCAGATTTGTCCGTCGGATGATGGTAAAGCGTGATTCATCACTCCAGAGAAAGAGGTTCCACTGCTCCGGAGTCCAATGGTAGCGAGCTTTACACCACTCCAGCCGACGCTTGCCATTGTGCATTGGTGATCATAGGCTTGTGTGTGGCTGCACGGCCATGGAAACCCATTTCATGAAGCTCCCGACAAACATTTATTGTGCTAACGATGCTTCCAAAGGCAGCTTGGAACTCGATAGTGAGTGTTGCAACCGAGGACAGATTTGCGCAGATTTTTACAATCTACGCACTTCAGCACTCGGCGGTCCCTTCCTCTGAGTTTGTGTGGCCTACCACTTCGCGGCTGAGCCGTTGTAGCTTCTAGATGTTTCCAGTTCACATTAACAGGATTTACAGTTGACCGGGGCAACTCTAGCAGGACAGAAATTTGACAAACTGACTTGTTGGAAAGGTGGCATCCTATGACGGCGCCACATTGAAAGTTACTGAGCTCTTTAGTAAGGCCAGTGTACTGCCAATGTTTGTCTATGGAGATTCAATGGCTGTGTGCTCAATTGTATACACCTGTCAGCAATGGGTGCGGTTGAAATAGTCGAATCCACTTATTTGAAGGGGTGTCCACATACTTTTGTCTATAAAGTGTATGTCAAATTGGAGCGCTTGCTAAATTGCCATGAAGGCATTCGAACAAGGCTTTCAAGTTTGATGTGTGTCCAAACCCTCAAAAGAAAAGAATTTGAAAAAAACAACCTCAAATCCTACCTTTTGAGATGGTGTCAGGTTGTTAACAGTAATTAAACATTAGTGTAAAAAGAGATTAAATATTATTGATATGAAATGTTAGAAGTGTTAACTGGTTACTGTTCCAATATCCAACCCCAGGCCTTCAGATTATCTGCAGTATATACAGCAAATAATCCAGACATAAACAGAAACTTCAGGGTCATCTGTACAAATCCTTAAAACATTGAAACTGAGGTGACCTGCAGTCTTTTGTCAGATTTACTGCCGCGCTAGTTCTGAAATATGTACTAAACATCACATACAGTCTCTCTCATTCCCCCTCTCTCCCCTCAACCCTACCCCCCTCCCATCTCCACCTCTCATTCCATCTATGCATCAGTCAGATTCCGAGAGGCTGTCCTAATATTACCAGTATCCAGAGGTCATTGTAAATGTCCTGTGGAGAAAACCCGTCACGCCGAGCGCTGCATGCTTGAGGCCTCTCCCCATCAACATTCTTTGCTGCCCCTAGGCCAATGAGCAGATTTTTCATGTCAGCTGGCATGCACCTCCAACTCATAAGTAGCTGTTTGACTTTCACAAGTCGCCCATCATCCAGGCAGCCTACACACTTCCACACAAGGTTGTCATATCCTTGGGTCTATAATTATATGCCAGTTAGGAGTGTCCGGTTACGCATGCAGATTGCCTCTGCTGTTCGCAACCAGGAGGTCACAGTCATACTACATAGCATGTATAGCAATAACAAAATACATCAATGACTGGTTGTGCTAAAGGTTGTTTTCATAACATTCCCTTTCCCCTTGTCAACGGAATACTTTCTATGTAAATATATAACGATTACCTTGGCTGTTCACGAAGTAACATTGGAGTGACATATACATCTAATGGCTCTAACATGAATGACCTGTGGGGAATGATTGATTGAAAACACATGAATATTAGACAAAGGGAAGATTGTCAACACATCCCTTAATTGATGGCACTTTTTTTGGACCAGAACAATTGTTTGAAAGAGGGGTTGGACCAGAACTACTGTTGAAAGTGGGGTTGGACCAGAACTACTGTTGAAAGAGGGGTTGGACCAGAACTACTGTTGAAGAGGGGTTGGACCAGAACTACTGTTGAAAGTGGGGTTGGACCAGAACTACTGTTGAAGAGGGGTTGGACCAGAACTACTGTTGAAGAAGGGTTGGACCAGAACTACTGTTGAAGAAGGGTTGGACCAGAACTACTGTTGAAAGAGGGGTTGGACCAGAACTACTGTTGAAGAGGGGTTGGACCAGAACTACTGTTGAAAGTGGGGTTGGACCAGAACTACTGTTGAAGAGGGGATGGACCAGAACTACTGTTGAAGAGGGGTTGGACCAGAACTACTGTTGAAAGTGGGGTTGGACCAGAACTACTGTTGAAAGAGGGGTTGGACCAGAACTACTGTTGAAGAGGGGTTGGACCAGAACTACTGTTGAAGAGGGGATGGACCAGAACTACTGTTGAAGAGGGGTTGGACCAGAACTACTGTTGAAGAAGGGTTGGACCAGAACTACTGTTGAAGAAGGGTTGGACCAGAACTACTGTTGAAGAGGGGATGGACCAGAACTACTGTTGAAGAAGGGATGGACCAGAACTACTGTTGAAAGAGGGGTTGGACCAGAACTACTGTTGAAGAAGGGATGGACCAGAACTACTGTTGAAAGAGGGGTTGGACCAGAACTACTGTTGAAGAGGGGTTGGACCAGAACTACTGTTGAAGAAGGGATGGACCAGAACTACTGTTGAAAGAGGGGTTGGACCAGAACTACTGTTGAAGAGGGGTTGGACCAGAACTACTGTTGAAAGAGGGGTTGGACCAGAACTACTGTTGAAAGAGGGGTTGGACCAGAACTACTGTTGAAGAGGGGTTGGACCAGAACTACTGTTGAAGAGGGGATGGACCAGAACTACTGTTGAAAGAGGGGTTGGACCAGAACTACTGTTGAAAGAGGGGTTGGACCAGAACTACTGTTGAAGAGGGGTTGGACCAGAACTACTGTTGAAGAGGGGATGGACCAGAACTACTGTTGAAGAGGGGTTGGACCAGAACTACTGTTGAAGAGGGGTTGTGCAAATCCAAATTGCAACAAAAAGATATACAGGAAATAGGCCACGGCTATAAAGACGGGTAAAGAACTTTGTACATTAAGTAAGAATAATGATATCCCCTGCTCCCCATTTAAGAGAGAGAGAGAGAGAGAGAGAGAGAGAGAGAGAGAGAGAGAGAGAGAGAGAGAGAGAGAGAGAGAGTGTGAGAGCTCAGCCGTGCCTTTGAGGAGATGACAGCTACAATATCATATTAAAGGATCCATCAAAAGTGACTGAGTGATTGCAACACACCCCGGCTGATGACTGATTGCAACTCACCCCGGCTGATGACTTACTGCAAAACATTGCGGCTGATAACTGATTGGAACACACCGCGGCTACAGTACCAGTCAAACGTTTGGACACACCTACTCATTCAAGAGTTTTTCTTTATTTTTACTATTTTCTATATTGTAGAATAATAGTGAATACATCAAAATAATGAAATAACACATATGGAATCATGTAGTAACCAAAAAAGTGTTAAACAAGTCAAAATATATATTCGATTTTAGATTCTTCCAAGTAGCCACCTTCAGACTTGATGACAGATTTGCACACTCTTGGCGTTCTCTCGACCAGCTTCACCTGGAATGCTTTTCCAACATTCTTGAAGGAGTTCCCACATATGCTGAGTACATGTTGGCTGCTTTTCCTTCACTCTGCAGTCCAACTCATTTTTTTTATTTTTTTTATTTCACCTTTATTTAACCAGGTAGGCTAGTTGAGAACAAGTTCTCATTTGCAAATGCGACCTGGCCAAGATAAAGCATAGCAGTGTGAACAGACAACACAGAGTTACACATGGAGTAAACAATTAACAAGTCAATAACACAGTAGAAAAAAAGAGAGTCTATATACATTGTGTGCAAAAGGCATGAGGAGGTAGACGAATAATTACAATTTTGCAGATTAACACTGGAGTGATAAATGATCAGATGGTCATGTACAGGTAGAGATATTGGTGTGCAAAAGAGCAGAAAAGTAAATAAATATAAACAGTATGGGGATGAGGTAGGTAAAATTGGGTGGGCTATTTACAGATAGACTATGTACAGCTGCAGCGATCGGTTAGCTGCTCAGATAGCAGATGTTTGAAGTTGGTGAGGGAGATAAAAGTCTCCAACTTCAGCGATTTTTGCAATTCGTTCCAGTCACAGGCAGCAGAGAACTGGAAGGAAAGGCGGCCAAATGAGGTGTTGGCTTTAGGGATGATCAGTGAGATACACCTGCTGGAGCGCGTGCTACGGGTGGGTGTTGCCATCGTGACCAGTGAACTGAGATAAGGCGGAGCTTTACCTAGCATGGACTTGTAGATGACCTGGAGCCAGTGGGTCTGGCGACGAATATGTAGCGAGGGCCAGCCGACTAGAGCATACAGGTCGCAGTGGTGGGTGGTATAAGGTGCTTTAGTAACAAAACGGATGGCACTGTGATAAACTGCTTCCAGTTTGTTGAGTAGAGTATTGGAAGCTATTTTGTAGATGACATCGCCGAAGTCGAGGATCGGTAGGATAGTCAGTTTTACTAGGGTAAGTTTGGCGGCGTGAGTGAAGGAGGCTTTGTTGCGGAATAGAAAGCCGACTCTAAATTTGATTTTAGATTGGAGATGTTTGATATGAGTCTGGAAGGAGAGTTTACAGTCTAGCCAGACACCTAGGTACTTATAGATGTCCACATACTCTAGGTCGGAACCATCCAGGTTGGTGATGCTAGTCGGGCGTGCGGGTGTAGGCAGCGAACGGTTGAAAAGCATGCATTTGGTTTTTACTAGCGTTTAAGAGCAGTTGGAGGCCACGGAAGGAGTGTTGTATGGCATTGAAGCTCGTTTGGAGGTTAGATAGCACAGTGTCCAAGGACGGGCCGGAAGTATACAGAATGGTGTCGTCTGCGTAGAGGTGGATCAGGGAATCGCCCGCAGCAAGAGCAACATCACTGATATATATACAGAGAAAAGAGTCGGCCCGAGAATTGAACCCTGTGGCACCCCCATAGAGACTGCCAGAGGACTGGACAGCATGCCCTCTGATTTGACACACTGAACTCTGTCTGCAAAGTAGTTGGTGAACCAGGCAAGGCAGTCATCAGAAAAACCGAGGCTTCTGAGTCTGCCGATAAGAATATGGTGATTGACAGAGTCGAAAGCCTTGGCAAGGTTGATGAAGACGGCTGCACAGTACTGTCTTTTATCGATGGCGGTTATGATATCGTTTAGCACCTTGAGCGTGGCTGAGGTGCACCCGTGACCGGCGCGGAAACCAAATTGTACAGCGGAGAAGGTACGTTGGGATTCGAGATGGTCAGTGACCTGTTTGTTGACTTGGCTTTCGAAGACCTAAGATAGGCAGGGCAGGATGGATATAGGTCTGTAATAGTTTGGGTCCAGGGTGTCTCCCCCTTTGAAGAGGGGGATGACTGCGGCAGCTTTCCAATCCTTGGGGATCTCAGACGATATGAAAGAGAGGTTGAACAGGCTGGTAATAGGGGTTGCGACAATGGCGGCGGATAGTTTCAGAAATAGAGGGTCCAGATTGTCAAGCCCAGCTGATTTGTACGGGTCCAGGTTTTGCAGCTCTTTCAGAACATCTGCTATCTTGATTTGGGTAAAGGAGAACCTGGAGAGGCTTGGGCGAGTAGCTGCGCGGGGGGGGGGGGGGGGGGGGGGCGGAGCTGTTGGCCGAGGTTGGAGTAGCCAGGAGGAAGGCATGGCCAGCCGTTGAGAAATGCTTGTTGAAGTTTTCGATAATCATGGATTTATCGGTGGTGACCGTGTTACCTAGCCTCAGTGCAGTGGGCAGCTGGGAGGAGGTGCTCTTGTTCTCCATGGACTTCACAGTGTCCCAGAACTTTTTGGAGTTAGAGCTACAGGATGCAAATTTCTGCCTGAAGAAGCTGGCCTTTGCTCTCCTGACTGACTGCGTGTATTGGTTCCTGACTTCCCTGAACAGTTGCATATCGCGGGGACTATTCAATGTTATTGCAGTCCGCCACAGGATGTTTTTGTGCTGGTCGAGGGCAGTCAGGTCTGGAGTGAACCAAGGGCTATATCTGTTCTTAGTTCTGCATTTTTTGAATGGAGCATGCTTATCTAAAATGGTGAGGAAGTTACTATCTCAATTGGGTTGAGGTTGGGTGATTCTGGAGGCCAGGTCATCTGATGCAGCACTCCATCTCTCTTCTTCTTGGTTAAATAGCCCTTACATAGCCTAGATTTGTGTTGGGTCATTGTCCTGTTGAAAAACAAATGAAAGTCCCACTTAACTCAAACCAGATGGGATGGCGTATCGCTGCAGAATGCTGTGGTAGCCATGCTGGTTAAGTGTGCCTTGAATTCTAAATTAATCACAGACTATGTCACCAACAAAGCACCCTCACACTGTCATTCCTCCTCCTCCATGCTTCACGGTGGGAACCAGGCATAAAGAGATCATCCGTTCACCTACTCTGCGTCTCACAAAGACAAGGCGGTTGGAACCAAAAATCTCAAATTTGGACCCCGGACGGATTTCCACCGGTCTAATGTCCATTGCTCGTGTTTGTTGGCCCAAGCAAGTCTCTTCTTATTATTGGTGTCCTTTTGTATTGGTTTCTTTTCAGCAATTTGACTGTGAAGGACTGATTCACCAGTCTCCTCTGAACAGATGATGTTGAGATGTGTCTGTTACTTGAACTCTGTGAAGCATTTATTTGTGCTGCAATTTCTGAGGCTGGTAACTAATGTACAGTATTTGTCCTCTGCAGCAGAGGTAACTCTGGGTCTTCCTTTCCTGTGGCGGTCCTCATGAGAGCCAGTTTCATCGTAGCGCTTGATGGTTTTTGCAACTGCACTTGAAGAAACTTTCAAATTTCTGAATTGGCTGACCTTCTTAAAAACTTCTCTAGGATAGGGGGCAGCATTCGGAATTTTGGATGCAAAGCGTGCCCAAATTAAACTGCCTGCTACCCATGCCCAGAAGTTAAGATATGCATACTATTAGTAGATTTGGATAGAAAACACTCTGACGTTTCTAAAACTGTTTGAATCATGTCTGTGACTATAACAGAACTTATTTGCCAGGCAAAACCCCGAATACAAACCATTCAGATTTTTATTTTTGAGTTCACTCTCTTGTAAATAAGTTTTCATTGGGAATCCAGATTTTTAAGGGACATTCTTGCAGTTCCTATCGCTCCCACTGGATGTCAACAGTCTTTAGAAATTGGTTGAGGTTTTTCCTTTGAGAAATGAAGAAGTAACTGTTCAGAATGAGGCTCGAGGGAAGTGTACTCTTTGTTAGAGGCGCGTGACCTGAAAGCATGCTACACATTGTTTTCCTCCGGTATTGATCACACATCATCCCATCTTCAATTTGATCAATTATTTACGTAAAAAAAAAACTAAAGTTGTATTACAAAAGTAGTTTGAAATGTTTGGAAAAAGATTACAGGTAACCTTTGTAGACATGTTGTGCGAGTTGGAACCAGTGTTTTTCTGGATCAAACGCGCCAAATAAATGGACATTATTGACGGATTAAATCGAACAAAATAACCATTTGTGATGTTTATGGGACATATTGGAGTGTCAACAGAAGAAGATCGTCAAAGCTAAGGCATGAATTATATATTTATTTCTGTGTTTTGTGTCGCGTATGGAGGTTTTAAATATGATGCTCTGTGTTTGTTTGCTTGGGTGCTATTCTCAGATAATAGCATGGTTTGCTTTCGCCGTAAAGCATTTTTGAAATCTGACACGTTGGCTGGATTCACAACAAGTGTAGCTTTAATTTGATTTATTGAATGTGTGATTTCATGAAAGTTTAATTTTTAGAGTAATTTATTTGAATTTGGCTCTCTGCATTTTTACTGGATGTTGGCCAGTTGGGACGCTACCGTCACACATATCCCAGAGAGGTTAAAGTAATGATGGACTTGGTCTTTAACCAAATGGGACTATGTTCTGTATACCACCCCTACCTTGTCACAACACAACTGATTGGCTCAAACGCATTAAGAAGGAAAATGAACTTTTAACAAGTCACACCTGTTAATTGAAATGCATTCCAGGTGACTAAGGTGTAAAGCTGTCATCAAGGCAAAGGGTGTCTACTTGGAAGAATCTCAAATATAAAATATGTTTTGATTTGTTGGTTATTACATGTGTAATTTCATAGTTTTGATGTCTTCACTATTATTCTACAATGTAGAAAATAGTAACAAATAATGAAAAACCCTTGAATGAGTAAGTGTGTCCTAAATTTTAACTGGTATTGTAGATGTAGCAACAATCAATTAAATCAAATCAAATAAAACGTTATTTGTCAGATGCGCTGAATACAACAGATTACACAGTGCTATTTCAGTATACTTATAAAACAATATGCATAGACAGCCTTTAATGAGGGATATACACATTTTATATGTCACAATCAAAACCACTCATTCTTCTACAGTACTTACGAAGCTTCAACAGGGTGAGGTGGCACCTGATTGACTTGTGACAGTGTGATGTGGAGGACTCAGGAGGATGCAGAGTGATTGCTGTCTTCCCTTGGTCTATACTCTAATTACCATGGCTAATGTACTGTACACTACAGCTACAGGAAACAGCTGTAGCATATATCAGCACCTGGCAGAGGAGGAACATTCTATTCTCTATTAATAAGTGCACTAGGGCTCTGCTCAAAAGTAGTGCACTATGTAGGGCATAGGGTGTCATTTGGGACGTAGCCTAGATATTCAGTCAGAGCTTGGGGTTTGAACTATGCACAAGATCCGGAAGCAGAAGGTGGTATAGTTTGATTCTCACATTATTTGTCACGCCCTGATCTGTTTCACCTGTCTTTGTGATTGTCTCCACCCCCTCCAGGTGTTGCCCATCTTCCCCATTATCCCCTGTGTACTTATACCTGTTTTCTGTTTGTCTGTTGCCAGTTCGTCTTGTTGTCAAGCTTACCAGCGTTTGTCCTGTCAGCACCTGTCTTTTCCTAGCCTCTTTTTTTCTCACACTCTTGTTTTTTATCACCCTTGCCAGTCCTGACCCCGAACCCGCCCACCTGACCACTCTGCCTGCCCCTGAGCCTGCCTGCTGTCCTGTACCTTTGCCCAATCTGGATTTCCGACCTCTGCCTGACCTGACCCTGAGCCTGCCCGCCGTCATGTACCTTTTGGTCTTACCTTATTCTGATAGTACGAACTGGCCATGACTGACCCAGCAGACCCCCAAGGAGCAACCATCGGGAGACACGAGGAACTGCTTCGTGGCCTTAAGGAGGGGGTCCAAATGTTGGCTGAACGCCATGACCGGGCATTGGACGGTTTGCTGGAGCAATTCCGTGGGTTGTCTGGGAGGCAGCCTACCACGGTGGTAACCCCACAGCTCCTCAGTAACCCAGCTGCTAGTAGCGCTGTCTCATTGGCCACTCCACCTTGTTGCCAGCGGAATGGCAATAAAAGATCGACACAAAGAGTTGTTTGTGTTGCGGGACTCTTGGTCATTTCGTGTCTTCTTGTCCTCTAAATAAGCCAGGCTAACCGGTAGGAGAAAGGACTCTGGTGGGCCAAATGGAGAACGTTTCTGCTTCCCGGCTCTCACCCCTTTTCATGCCATTCTGCTGTGGGAAGACCAGTCCAAATCTCTCCAGGTTCGACAACAGTTTTTTTGGACGCTACCCTGGCGCCTGAGCTGAACATCCCGACTCAGCCCCTCTCCATTCCCATGGACCTTAGTGCGATGGACGGGCGCTCTATAAACCGAGTCACCCACAACACCACTCCCATCCACCTACGGGTGTCACGGAACCACAGCGAGGCTATCCAGTTTCTGCTCATCAAGTACCCTCTAATTCCTGTGTTATTGGGATTCTTCTGGCTCCAACAACACAATCCCCTCATGAACTGGTCTACTGGTGCCATCATGGGCTGGAGCCCGTTCTGCCACTTCTTCCTGGGGGCTCGGAAGGTGCCCCGGACGTCTCCACCGTTCCCGCGGAGTACCAGGACCTCCGGGAGGTGTTCAGCAAGGCCCGGGCCAAGTGGCTTCCGCTGCACCGACCCTATGACTGTGGGATTTACCTTCTCCCTAGCACCACACTGCCCTGGGGACGTCTGTACTCTCTGTCGGGACCGGAGACCAAGGCTATGGATACCTACATTGGGGACTCCCTCGCTGCT
This sequence comes from Oncorhynchus mykiss, assembly GCF_013265735.2. Taxonomy (NCBI): domain Eukaryota; kingdom Metazoa; phylum Chordata; class Actinopteri; order Salmoniformes; family Salmonidae; genus Oncorhynchus; species Oncorhynchus mykiss. The sequence continues at coordinate 20,627,729 of NC_048578.1, forward strand.
GGATTTATCTGTCCCTCTTCCTCTCCCACCGGCGCAGGCTGCTTCTTCGTGGAGAAAAGGAACAAGACCCTGCGCCTGTGTATTGATGACCGGGGATTCAACAACATTACGGTTAAGAACTGTTACCCATTACTACTCATCTCCTCGGCCTTCGAGCCACTCCAGGGGGCCATTGTGTTTTCCAAGTTGGATCTAGGGAATGCTAACTACCTGGTGCGGATACAGGAGGGGGACGAGTGGGAGACCACCTTCAACATGGCCAGTGGCCACTATGAGTATCTGGTCATGCCCTTTGGCCTCACCAATGCCTCTGCTGTGTTTCAGGCTCTGGTGAATGATGTTCTCCGCGACATGTTGAACCGGTTTGTCTTCATCTACATTGACATCCTCATCTTCTCCCTCTCCCATCAAGAACACATGTTCCATGTCGGGCAGGTCCTTCAACACCTTCTGAGAATCCGCTGTTTGTGAACGTGGAGAAGTGCAAGTTCCATCCCTCCACGTTCTGGGTTACATCATCTCTGCTGGGGGTGTCCAGGTGGATCCCGGAAAGGTGAGAGCCTGTGATGGATTGGGTTCAGCCTACGTCCAGGGTGCAGCTGCAACGTTCCTGGTGTTCGCCAATTTCTATCTCCACTTTATCTGGGATTACAGCACCCTGTCTTCCCCCCTGACAGCACTCATCTTGCACAAGGTTCCATTCACGTGGTCCCCAGCTGCTGACCAGGCATTCTGGGACCTCAAACATCGCTTCACCACAGCTCACATCCTGGTTCATCCGGACCCATCTCGTCAGTTCGTGGTGGAGGCCGATGCTTTGGACTTCGGAGTGTGGGCTGTCCTGTCCCAGCATTCTGCCCTTGACCTCGCCACGTCCCTGCACCTTCTTCTCCCATCACCTCAACGCCATGAAAAGGAACTACGATGTGGGGAATTGGGAGCATCTCGCAGTGAAGATGGTGTTGGTGGAATGGAGGCACTGGCTGGAGGGGGCGGAACATCCGTTCATCGTGTGGACTGACCACAAGAACCTGGAGTATCTCCGCACCACCAAGTGCCTCATCTCCAGGCAAGCCAGATGGACCCTGCTGTTCACCCGGTTCAACTTCTCCCTCTCGTACCGGCCGGGATCCAAGAATGTCAAGCCGGATGCACTGTCCCGCCGCTATAGCCCCACGACTACTACCCCTGAATCCGAGACCATCCTTCCCACCTCATGCCTGGCAACGGAACTCAGCTGGGGAATTGGGAAGCAGGTCCGTGAGGCGTCGCATTCCCAGCCAAACCTTGGGGGGGGCCCTGATAACCGGATGTTTGTTCCCAACACCATCCGCTCTGCTCCGCGGTCCTGGAGTGGTCCCATTCCTACAGGCTGGCCTGCCACCCTGGCGCCTGTTGTACCCTGGCTTTTGTGCGACAGCACATTCGGTGGCCAACCATGGTTCCGGACGTGTCCGGATTCGACGCCGCTTGCACAGTTTGTGCACAGAAGAAGACTCCTCGGCATGCTCCAGCTGGTCTCCTCCAACCTCTGTCTGTCCCCCACTGTCCCTAGTCTCACATCTTCCTGGACTTAGTTACGGAACTTCCCCCGTCTGATGGCAACACCGCCATCCTGACCATGGTGGATCGGTTTTCCAAAGCTGCCCACTTCATTCTACTTCCAAAACTACCCTTTGCCAAAGAGATGGCCCAGCTAATGGTGCAGCACATCTTCCGGATCCATGGACTGTCCGTGGACATGGTCTCCGACCTGGGTCCTCAGTTCTCGTCCCAGTTCTGGAAGGCGTTCTGCACACTCTTTGGGTCGTCATTCAGCCTGTCCTCCGGGTTCCACCCCCAGTCGAACGGCCAGTTGGAGCAAGCCAACCAGGACCTCGAGACCACCCTGCGCTGCCTGGTCCCCGCAAACCCCACCACCTGGAGCCAGCAGCTGGTGTAGGTCGAATTGGCTCGCAACACCCTTCTCTGCTCTGCCACTCCCTTCGAGTGTTCCCTGGGGTATCAGCCTCCGCTCTTCCCTGAGCAGGAAGAAGAGGTCGGCATACCTTCTGCCTAGATGTTTGTCTGTCGCTGTCATCATACCTGGAGGAGAGCCTGGTCAGCCCTCCTCAAGACCACCTCCAAGTATCGATGACAAGCGGATCACCATCGGACCCCGGCTCTCAGGTATCGTCCCGGGCAGAAGGCAGGCTATCCACCCGGGATCTGCCCCTCCGTGTGGAGTTTCACAAACCGTCCCCCCAGTTTATCTGCCCTTTCACCATCTCCAAGGTCATTAGCCCCTCTGCTGTTCGTCTTCTGTTGCCCTGTACCCTTCGTATACACCCCACATTTCATGTGTCCTATATCAAACCTGTTTCTCTCAGTCCCTTGTCTTCCATTTCCAGGCCCACCCCTCCACCCTGTGTCGTAGATGGCCATCCGGCATACACTGTGAGACGCCTCCTGAGGGTTTGACCACAGACTGTGAGGGTTATAGCCCAGAGGAGATGTGCTGGGTCCCCGCTAGAGACATCCTGGACCATGCCCTCATCACCGACTTCCTCCACCGGCACCCCGGGCAACCAGATATGCGCCCAGGTAGGATGCCAGATGGCGCCCCTAGGGGGGTACTGTCACACCCTGATCTGTTTCACCTGTCTTTGTGCTTTCCTCCACCCCCTTCCAAGTATCACCCATCTTCCCCATTATCTTGGTGTATTTATACCTGTGTTTTCTGTTTGTCTGTTGCCAGTTCGTCTTGTTGTTAAGCTTACCAGCGTTTGTCCTGTCAGCTTCTGTCTTTTCCTAGCCTCTCCTTTTCTCCCCCTCCTGGTTTTTGACACTTGCCTGTCCTGACCCCTCTGCCTGCACCTGAGCCTGCCTGCCGTCCTGTACCTTTGCCCCATCTGGATTTCCGACCTCTGCCTGACCTGAGCCTGCCTGCCATCCTGTACCTATGCCTCTGTTGCTGTAGTAAACATTATTACTTCGACACAGTCTGCATCTGGTTCTTACCTTATCCTGATATTATTGAACATTGCAGCACAGAACTTCCCACTCGAGGTTGGAAGTCTATTGGAAAATATACAGGAAACAGATGTTTGTTGTCATAGGAGAAAGAGTAAGATGAGCTGTGTAGTACCATAATGACATAATGATTAGTACCATTGTACTAATATAATATATACCACTTAGCAGACACTTTATCCAAAGCAACCCTTTTGGACATAATTGAATGTTATGTACCCATTTATTCTTGAAGAATTTAACTATCATTTCCTCTTGAACCCAAAATATAATATTGTTTTACGCCAATATCTGAAAACAAAGTAAATGTAAACACAGCCTCAAAATGGTTAAAGCTAATCTTGATATCATGGATGGCATCCATAGCTCTGTCTATGAATTTGAGAGTGGTTACATTTACCGAAACCAGGGCAGGGAAAACACTTTATTGTTTCAACTGCTGATTGCCCCCTTCAAATAGTGTTTGCAAACATTGTTGAATGGGTGGCAGCAATGGGAATTCAAAACACGACCATGACATTTTAAGCTTTATCTTGGCAAGGTCGCAGTTGTAAATGAGAACTTGTTTTCAATTGGCCTACCTGGTTCAATAAATAAAAAAAGCACCATGCTCTACCAACTGAGCCACACAGGACTACTAACATGGAGTTTTCTGTTTGTACTAAAGATGTGGACGCCAACCGGTTGATCACAATCGACTGGTCGATCTCTAAAGCATGCCCAGTCGATCACCTAACATGTCTTTAAAAAAACGAACGAGAAAGCCTTGCTTTCATATTTTTTTATTCGTTGCTCGCTGTTGGCGGTAGATGCCGGGAAGGAAAAGGGCTCCCATGTTGATCCATTTCATGTGTCTGAAGGTAGAACTCCGCCTACCCAGCAGGGCAAGAGAGCAAATCAAGTGCATCTATTGGTCTACCGCTGACCAATCAGATAGCTCAGACACCAGCACAGTTTCCTTGAGCTATTGAGTGTAAAAAGAAACCTCGAACGTACAGCAAAATTTATACTGTGAGAATGAAAACCTTCTAAAACCATGACTAGAGAGAGACTCAACGAATACAGCAAAGAGCTGCTGTTTTTATAAGTGAGTTCATCTTTAAATTGTTATTCAGCACTGTCAACACTTTTATAAGACATAAAATGTGCGTACTCCAGCTCTGCAGCTGCAATAATTAGCATAGCAAAGTGTTCCTTTAAGCTTGCGTTGTTATTATTGGTGGCTTGTGTTCCTTTAAATATCGAGGAATATTTCACTTTCGCTGGTCATAGGAGTAACAACATGAATTTGTGCATGAGGCAGAAATAATGCAGTGCTAATTGATTTTCACCATCAGCTGGACTGTGTGCCCTTTTCTCAGTGGAGGTAGGGAAAGCGGCGGGATGGTGAAGGTACGTTTTGGCGATCAAATCAAATGTATTACATCAGCTGATATCTCAAAGTGTTGTACAGAAACCCAGCCTAAATCCCCACACAGCAAGCAATGCAGGTGTAGAAGCAAGGTGGCTAGGAAAAACTCCCTAGAAAGGCCAAAACCTAGGAAGAAACCTAGAGAGGAACCAGGCTATGAGGGGTGGCCAGTCCTCTTCTGGCTGTGCCAGGTGGAGATTGTAACAGAACATGGCCAAGATGTTCAAATGTTTATAGATGACCAGCAGGGTCAAATAATAATAATCACAGTGTTTGTCGCGGGCGCAACAGGTCAGCACCTCACAATTAAATGTCAGTTGACTTTTCATAGCCGATCATTCAGATTATCTCTTCTGCTCCTGCAGCCTCTAGAGAGTTGAAAACAGCAGGTCTGGGGCAGGTAGCACGTCCGGTGAACAGGTCAGGATTCCATAGCCGCAGGCAGAACAGTTGAAACTGGAGCAGCAGCACGACCAGGTGGACTGAGGAGTCATCAGACCCAGTAGTCCTGAGGCATGGTCCTAGGGCTCAGGTCCTCCGAGAGAAAGAAAGAAAGACAGAATTAGAGACAGCATAATTAAATTCACACAGGACACCGGATAAGACAGGAGAAATACTCCAGATATAACAGACTGACCCTAGCCCACCGACACAAACTACTGCAGCATAACTACTGGAGGCTGAGACAGGAGGGGTCAGGAGACACTGTGGCCCCATACGATACCCCCGGATAGGGCCAAACAGGCAGGATATAACCCCACCCACTTTGCCAAAGCACAGCCCCCACACCACTAGAGTGGATATCTTCAACCACCAACTTAGCATCCTGAGACAAGGCTGAGTATAGCCCACAAAGTTCTCCGCCACTGCACAACCCAAGGGGAGGCGCCAACCCAGACAGGAAGATCACTTCAGTGACTCAACCCACTCAAGTGACGCACCCCTCCCAGGGACGGCATGGAAGAGCACCAGTAAGCCAATGACTCAGCACCGGCAATAGGGTTAGAGGCAGAGAATCCCAGTGGAGAGAGGGGAACCGGCCAGGCAGAGACAGCAAGGGCGGTTCGTTGCTCCTTTGCCTTTCAGTTCACCTTCACACTCCTGGGCCAGACTACACTCAATCATAGGACCTACTGAAGAGATGAGGTTAGGTTAGGTTAGGTTGAAACCGAGTCTCCGTCTCTCACATGGGTAGGCAGACCATTCCATAAAAATGGAGCTCTATAGGGGGAAGCCCTGCCTCCAGCTGTTTGCTTAGAAATTCTAGGGACAGTTTGGAGGCCTGCATCTTGTGACCGTAGCGTACGTGTAGGTATGTACGGCAGGACCAAATCGGACAGATAGGTAGGAGCAAGCCCATGTAATGCTATGTAGGTTAGCAGTAAAACCTTGAAATCAGCCCTTGCCTTAACAGGAAGCCAGTGTAGAGAGGCTAGCACTGGAGTATTTTTTGGTTCTAATCAAGATTCTAGCAGCCGTGTTTAGCACTAACTGAAGTTTATTTAGTACTTTATCCGGGTAGCCGGAAAGTGTAGCATTGCAGTAGTCTAACCTAGAAGTGACGAAAGCATGGATTCATTTTTCTGCATCAATGTTGGACAGAAAGTTGGAACAAAGCTGTCCTTTAAACAGTCTTGATATGTTCATCAAAAGAGAGATCAGGGTCCAGAGTAACGCCGAGGTCCTTTGCAGTTTTATTTGAGACGACTGTACAACCATCAGGATTAGTTGTCAGATTCAACAGAAGATCTCTTTGTTTCTTGGGACCTAGAACAAGCATCTCTGTTTTGTCCGAGTTAAGTGGTTCTGACGATAAGTGGTTCCTCCCCTTGACAACTCTTCGCTCCAAAATATTGGCCTCTTCGTGGCCGTAGGCGTGAACCTACAAGTAAGTAATTAAATACATTTAGAAAATGTTTAAAAAATGATGTGTTATCAGCTAGCTAGCTGCAGCAGTCCACCGTGTCTAGGTTAATTATCTGCTTGTTATCTAACGTTAGCTAGCTAACTTTACATACTACAGCTAGTTATGTAGGCCTATTTATCTTTGCAAACTAAAAACTCATGCTCCAAAAACATTTGTAGATAACAGCAGTGGAAGAGGGTGAAAGGATTTTCTGCTCCAGCTGTCAGAAAAGGAAGTAGGTGTACTAGTTCGATAGGGCAGGTTGTGGGATGACATTATGAAAATATTCTCCAGTTTTAATCCCTAGAGAGTAAAACTATCAAGACAGATAATATTCATGGCTGTCTGATTGTAATAAAATGACGACTGTTTCTTTGTGATGTCTGTCCTCAGATAAGGAGAGCTGTGAAAGCCTGTCTGCAGATGGAGGTCCCAGTGAATGTCCCAAGAGACTGCTGGCACATCCTTCCTTGTATGCCAGGGTTTGTATGTGTACTTATGTTAGCAAATGTTGTATTTGACAATACAGTTAAAAGTCACACACAATGTAGGCTTCAAACGTATTACAACTGGAGCAGGCCTATCCTTCTCCTAGAGGTCTGCTGGGTGTGCAGGCTTCTGGCCCAGCCCAGCACTAACACACCTGATTTAATTTATCAAACCTAATGAATTGATAATAATGTGTAGTATTGCTGGGCTGGAATAGAAGCCTGCTCACCCAGTAGATCAGGGAGTGGAGTAAGGTTGGCTACCTATTGTATGGACTTTTTTGTTCACCTGAAATGATGCTTTAGTAATAATAGCCTACTTACCTAAGATGTTTAACATTTACAAACAAGTTAGATTATTTGTACATTTTGAAATTATATTTTGATTCATTCAATGTTGATCCATTGAAGTGAAGTGTTTAAACGTGTTTTAATTGTTAACTTAGAAACATTATTCAAGATGAACTAGTGTCAATGTTCATTCATCACAGATCACAATTCTGCAATATAAAGGTATGAAGGGGATCTGTCTAATTTGTCGGTGTTTCTGTGTCGCTTTCTCAAATGAACATGACCTTTTCATCCAGTCGCGAGCTCTTCAATGTAAAATTGTATAAGTAGATATTGTATATGAGGCTAACTATAAGACAGATTTTTGTGGCATGGGGAGCATTGATAATGCTAATGCAGAACTAATGACAGGCGGAAACTATGTTTTATGAACAAGATTTTCAAGCAAAAACATCTGCTCTGCACATGATTGGTTAACGGCAGCGTTGGCGGTGTGCAATTTGCATAAAGTAGAGCAGAGCTGAACTTTTTCTATCACTTTGCTTGCAGGGTTTGCACCGCTCACCTTCCCACAATCCCCTGCACATTGCTCCGCGGGCTCCAGTTGAAAATGAATGCTCCCTACCTCAGACTGACCATCAGATGCAGGTCATCAGTCCAGTAAATAAAAATAAGCAAATTATTATGTTCACTCAGCTGGGCCTCACAAGTAATACAGCAAATTATTAAGTTCACTCAGCTGGGCCTCACAAGTAATACAGCAAATTATCTATTACCAGTGATCATCTACTAATAACATTTTTTAATTAATTTTTAAAAATATTTTCTAATTTCAAAATGGTCTGAGAAGAACAACACTGGCAGGGCAATTCAAGCTTAGCCAATGTGCAGTGATAATGTACTGTATTGGGCCTATAGCCTACTGCACAAACCTCATTGCTACAGAGCAGTTTTTAATTGGTTATTGTTGCAAAGGCTTACGTTTCTAAGTCATGTTCAAAAATAAATCTGAGCGGTAGATCATTTTGACTCAGAAAGTGATCTCGACTCAGAAAAGGTTTGTGACCACTGTTCTAAAGAGTTACCGTTTATTAGAACCTTTTTATAATTTACTTAATGAGTAAACAGCATCAATAATTTATTATTTTTTCAAACATTTTTACTGTTGCTTCGACATCACTGGCAATTACCACTCAAACAACACATAAAGCTTTAGTTGTAAACACATGTTCTGACTTGGAGTGACAACTTTGTGTATTCCACTTGACACCAGTGTTAAGGCAGAGCAGACATCGAGCCATGAGGCAATTTCATTCTGCAGCCCTAGATCCAGTCTAAGTATGCCCTAGTCCCTTAAAAGTACTCTACTTTTGTCTAGGGCCCATAGGGCTCTGTTCTGGTGAGCTCTACTACAAAATACTCATGTCAAAGTTTGCTGTAGTCAGCACATTCAACATGGAGAACTTTGTGGCATGTTGTTGGCAATGGCAAGCCAACTCAAAATAGACACTGAGGAAAGATTGTATTTCTACTGTTGCAGTGTAGGACCTGCATCTCAGTCCAATAGTGTCAATCAAATTAATTATTTGTTTGTTTATTCTTTGGGACACATTACTTGAAATGTGAATGTGTTGTCTGTGAATGGCACTTTGCATAAGTAGTAAACAATGAATCCAGAAATGCAAATGTGTCTAGCAAACATGAAACTAATGAAACACACTTCAAGGCAGTTGACAGATTTTGGAACTCCTTCCACTCTGAATAGTGGCAAAGTGTAATGTATGAAACCTCAATGCTTTGGAACAGATGGTTTATTTATCTTCACAGAAACACAGAGAGCAAATCTGAGCACATAGGGAACAGGTGCAATAGACATCAACCATGCATATCCATCTGCTTTCAGAGTTAACACAGGGTGTGACTGGGGGATGAGGACAGGGTGTGACTGAGGGGATGAGGACATGGTCTGACTGGGGGATGAGGACATGGTGTGACTGGGGGGGATGAGGACATGGTCTGACTGGGGGGTGAGGACAGGGTGTGACTGGGGGGATGAGGACAGGGTGTGACTGGGGGATGAGAACAGGGTGTGACTGGGGGATGATGACAGGGTGTGACTGGGGGATGAGGACATGGTCTGACTGGGGGATGAGGACAGGGTGTGACTGGGGCATGAGGACATGGTGTGACTGGGGGGGGATGAGGACATGGAGTGACTGGGGGATGAGGGACAGGGTGTGAGTGGGGGATGAGGACAGAGTGTGAATGGAGGATGAGGACAGGGTAGGACGTAATGTGAGCCGCTCTAAAAATTGTCCTTCTTAAGATGAGAACATTGAAGAAGACGACAGTGTTATCAGTTTCATGCTTGTTCATTTTACGTTATTGGGCTACTTGATTGGACTACGTGGGTAAAGGTAGCTAATATTTAGCCTAATTTGCACAATGCTGACCTCACAGCTGAACATTTACTTCAGACGTTTAGCAGTTAACCCTCTCTACTTCACCTCGCTGGTTTTATTCTTACCCCATGGATTGAGCACACACGGGAACAGAGCTTCAAATTACGATCCAAAAAGACAGCCATGTGCTCCTAATGACAGAGGCTGATCCATTTATAAAGAAAATATGTCCCTTTAAAGAGAATGAAAAGCAAGCTAGGGGTATAATTAAGAGGTAGTGTCTGCAGAATTCACAAAGGCTACCGGCACAATGGTCGGTCGCCATAGCAACAGCCTTGTGGCCGGAGTGGGCTTAGGGCCGAAGGGACTTGATTATATCTTGGCCAAACAGGGAAGGTAAATATAATATCTCTGGGTAGAAATGCCAGTCATTGATTAGATATGATTGAGCCACATTAGTGGGGCTGTGCATGAGACCACACACCTGCTGCCGAGCGTGGATGGCACTCTGGGGTTTAGGTGGGTAATGAGAAAGGGGAAGGTTAAAAGCATTGCAATGGAACTAACAGTCCTAGATCTGCTTCATACAGTACAATGATCAGGTTAGTTGCCTTATAAAGATGTTAAGTATTCCAATTTCAGCTTATTTTAGTAAATGCATGGAAGCAACAGCATTTGTGACATTTCCAAACGTCTATCAGATTACAGTTGTAATGTATTCTCTGCATTACATCCCATGTTAATTAGGAATGCAAGGCTGTGTGTCCCAATTTACCCATGTGCAGTTGTGAATGTACAGCCTGAAATTCCCAAGCAGCCAGCACGTGTGTGTGTGTGTGTGTGTGTGTGTGTGTGTGTGTGTGTGTGTGTGTGTGTGTGTGTGTGTGTGTGTGTGTGTGTGTGTGAGTGTGTGTGTGTGTATTAGTGTGTACAGTATGCATGCATGTGTGTTAGTGTGTGTATTTGTATGAAGGTGTGAGTGCGTGTGTGTATGCCCGAGTCTCTAGCCTTTAATGAGGAAATTTTCTGCACTGCCAAACTGCTTCTTCTCCATTAGCGATGTGCTGTGGATGGTGGATTGACACACTTGATTTACCCTATCCTCAACGACATTAGAGGCATCAGTGAAAGAGAGGTGAATGCAGTGCTTAATTTGAGCCGGTGCTGGAACAGGATCCATCCAACTCTTTTGTTCCGGAACCTATTTGCCTGGATCCGGTATCTCCTTACAATGTAAAAATCCTAATAAAAGCGAGGAAAGTTCATTCGAGTTGCCTCTTAGTTAATTCTCCTGCCCCCACAAAAAAAACGTAATGTGAAAATGTAGATTTTCAGCCTGGGCCTAATATTCTAAGAGTTTATTTGGCTTGGGTTTATGGTTTGCGCAACACTGTAACCTATGTTTGAGACCAACAATTGGCCGTGGCTGTGTGAGAAGCAAGCCAGTGTCTCTGTTAGCGGGTCCAAACAACCACATTGTTGGCTAGCTATGGGCAGCTAGCATGCTAGCATACAGAAGCTTTAATTCATGCTAAGTGATAGGGTACTTTGTCAACCAATACCCACTGATCATAAGCGACGGCTTTATTGAGGCATTAGCAATATTTGAACCTTTGAGAAAGCACATGTATTATTTTGTTCTGATGCAGGTATGAAGAATATGAAGACAATGTATGTCAGGTAAACTGTTTCACCTTTAACTGCCCAGCTGTTCAAGACTTTTGGAAGCTACCGCCATTTACTTTGAATAAAGTGAATATGCCTACACTGTAGCTAGTTACTGTAGGTCGATACACATGGAAAACATGACAATGACACCAATAAAAGGACTAATTTGAGGTAAAAAGGATGGAAAACACTTTAGGTAATTGAAGGGCATACTACTGTAAAAACTATAAACTAATTCCCAGATAGCCGGGTGTTTCCAAAAACAAGCAAATTCAACATGAATATTTATCATGGTATCTTACACACTTAGTGTTAAAGGAATTAGGGGAATTTCTATTGAAAGAAAGCCTCTTGAGTGGAGAAAAGGATGACATTTCAAAACACTCACAATACTGTTGATGTCAACTGCACACCATCTTAGCAGGAGATATTACTACCAGATTAGTGTGAATAACATCCCATTGTGAATATTGTACAATACAACAGATCACATCTAAGCTGGGTTTTCACCCATCAGGTTTTCCCAACGCCTGTGGTTGAAACCCTAGGCTTCTCCCCTGGGGCATCACTTATCTAGCACACTGGAGTTGTGCCACCTTAGGTGTTAGTCAGGATTGTATTGTCTCACCCTCCTCTTTCCTGTGCCATGTACCTATGACTATAAGTATCTTTGCATCCTCCTTGGAGTGTGATATGGTAACCCCCATGGCTCAGCTCTCTACTGGCAGGTATGACACCTCACCCTTTTTACTTAGCTATCAGCGGAGCATCTATGTGACTTGGCCTGCTTTGAGGCCCTCTGACAGGGTACGCTTAAGGTTTTCAGGGCTTCCTCACTTCCTCCAGGTGACAAGGTTCAATAAAACATTGTATGTGTTCTGAATTCTTTCAAAAAGTTTTCCTCCCTGATAAATGAAAATGTGCCAGAAAAGACCTCTATTACCATTACTGTCTGTGGACCATCTCAATGTGATGAAAGAGTTGATTTAATGTGAGCTGGAATTCCCAACAGTATTACAATGTAAAGAGGGAACGCTCCACATACATTAGCCCTTGAAAGTGTCTCGTTTTAATGGTATCAAACAGCTTATGTGACTTTGGAGAGGGACATTGCAGAAACACTGAAATCATGTCATCCATCTTAGGCCATGCCTTCTCAAGAGCCTGCTTTGATTCGAATGTGAAAACGGTTGCGTGTTACTTCCCCGGAATTGAATTGATTGCTGTTATGTGCCTTTGTCCATATCTACATTAGATTCACTGCATTAGCCTAGGATACAGGCCCTCTGAGCTGCCACATAATTAGCCCAGAAGCACTCCAATTTGAGCCTTTCTTCATATGTAGCAGCAGAGAGTCTGAAAAAAATCCCTCTCTACTTAGTCAAATTCAGCGCTTGCCTGGATACCCCTAATTCTCATCCAACTACTTTTGCAGATTGCTTCTGAAGAGTGCAGAAAAGGAATGTCCATAGAAGCTGTTAGCTCCATGCCATGCTAGTGCCCCCTGCTTTAGAAGTCTAAGTACAGGTTATTGTACCTTATGGGGGGTTGTGATTGAGGTCAGAATGGCTGAGGCGGTGAAGAGAAGTGAGACGATTTGACAGACAGACTAATACATACCCTCTGAACTGAGGACTCCCTGAGGAACCGATCCGAGTTTGATCGTCAGCTCATACAACACTGTGAAACACACCTACTTAAATAACCTCTAGCGGCATGTGCATCTGGTCCAAATCAAATCAAATTTTGTTGGTCACATGCACATGGTTAGCAGATGTTAATGCGAGTGCAGCGAAATGCTTGTGCTTCTAGTTCCGACCATGCAGTAATATCTAACAAGTAATCTAACAATTTCACAACAAATACCTTTTAAACACAAGTATAAAGGAATGAATGAATAAGAATGTGTACATATAAATATATGGATGAGCGATAGCCGAACAGCATAGGCAAGATGCAGTAGATGGTATAGAGTACAGTATATACATATGAGATGAGTAATGTAGGGTATATAAACATTATATAAAGTGACATTGTTTAAAGTGACTAGTGATACATTTATTACATCCAATTTTTAATTATTAAAGTGGCTAGAGATTTGAGTCAGTATGTTGGCAGCAGCCACTCAATGTTAGTGATGGCTATTTAACAGTCTGATGGTGTCACGTTCGTCATAAGGATTGGACAAAGGCGCAGCGTGGTGTGCGTACATTCTTTTTTTAATGAATGAACAAAAACAACAAACAACCAAACGAAATGTGAAGCTATACAAACTAGTGCTGACAGGCAACTAAACATAGATATACAAAAATACCTAGATCCCTAGACATCCCTGGACTAGGGATCGTTGCTGAAGACCTCAGACTGGGGACCATCGCTGGAAATCCCGGACTGGGGATCGTTGCTGAAGACCTCAGACTGGGGACCATCGCTGGAAATCCCGGACTGGGGACCATCGCTGGAGACCCCGGACTGGGGACCTTCGCTGGAGGTCGCCGGAAGCTCTGGACTGGGAACCGTCGCCGGAAGCTCTGGACTGGGAACTGTCGCTGGAAGATCTGGACTGTGGAGGCGCACTGGAGGCCTGGTGCGTGGTGCCGGCACTGGTGGTACCAGGCTGGTGACACGCACCTCAGGGCGAGTGCGGGGAAGAGGCACAGGACGTACTGGACTGTGGATGCACACAAATATATGTGTTTGCCAGATGTACAATAGGGCAAAGGAGACCTGTTCAACGCACAGGCTGGCATTTATCGTCATGAATCTTGCCCTTGAGGCAGCTCTGCAGAGTGGTCACTAGCTGATACAGCCACAAGGTCATAAAGTCTGATTTTAAACCTAACCTTAACCCTAACTTTAACAACACTGCTAACCCACACTGCTAACCCTAAACCCACATTTTTACGAAACAAGCAATTTTCACATCGCAGCTGGCCCATCTATTGGAAATTGCTCAGTTTTGCCTCCAGGTCAAGAATTGTAAGGGATAATCAATGAGGGGCTATGCATTCTATGGAAAATAATTAAGGCATTAGGGGTTACATTTCAGCATTAATTCTGACTGGTTAAGGTTTGGGTTAAAACTGAAAAACTAAAATTACAAAATGACTGCCTAGTAGCACTGGGATTGAGCCCAGATGTTCAGAGCCGTACCTCACCTAGTAACAGGCCTAGTAACAGGCATTCGCATTGCACCTAGTGGCCGGTTGGAAATGGAACAAAAAGCCAAGCCATCTCATAACTTCCCCATTCTACTAAAGCCTGGACAGAGCGTAATCCATTGGAGTTTGGACTGTGTTCTTGAAGTTCCTTTAAGTGAGTTTCTCTCAAAGAAAATACAAAATAATCCTGACATGGGGGGTTGCTCTTTGGTTGTACTTGCCATCTCTGAACTCCATAGAGCAGCTGTGCCTGTAACCATGGAGAGATGAAGCCCTCTCCAACCCCTCTGGAGTGCAAACAGATGGGAGGTTCACCGGCTCGCCCCTGGCTCCTCTCCCTGTCTCTCTCTCTCCCTCTGTCGCTCTCTTGCACGTACGCACACACATACACACATAAATAAAACATGTAATTAATATATTTTTGTATATATTTTTATGTATTTGTGTGTCCCTATACATTTTCTGCAATGCCCAGGTGATGGCAGTGTACTTATAGCTTGTGTGACAGACAACTGCAACTGAGCTGCTTAAAGAGGTTGTTAATATGGAGCCTGCTCCAAAACTGATAAACTCTGTCCACTGTGGTAGTGTTTACACCAGGCTTTAAGCCCTGACATATGTTTTGGAAATTAACATCTGCCGAGGCTATGGCTAATCCTATAGGCAGCCCATTTAACACCCAGGGATCTCAGATAGGATATACTCTTCATGTATATTTCCCCCTTGCCTCTATTTTCTTGCAAACCGGTTTCCCAATAATATGCTTGAGTCTGGGCCTCTAAGCTCCCCCTCGCTAATGCTATTTATCTGGTCTGACACGTTAAGCGAGGTCTTTTCAGGGCCAAAATCACATTGACTTCACCCAAAATATGCTAGCTTTAATCATTTCACTTAGTGTCGGCAGCTGCTTCCCCTGCTTATCTGTTCAATCCAGTAGATTTGGGGGCCCCAGACACCCATGGTGCGTATTTGAGTAGGACTGAGAGTGCCTTACAGCAATGGCTTTAGCAGAGAGGAGTGCATATGGGACTAAGCCACACATGCTTTGCATCGAGGTAACCAAACTCAGATGCTCAGTCTCTGCCGGCATCTGTACATCTGTAATTGGACACACCTGCTCTAATGTCGTCACTGTAAATAAGAATTTGTTATTTTAACTGACTTGCCTAGTTAAATAAATGTTAAATAAAATAAACAATGCAATACAAGTACTTAACCCAAAGATTATCTAAACAGCATAAAAAGAAGCGACCATGTCTTTCAAAGATAATTAGTAAAAATCCAAATAACTTCAAAGATCTTAAATAATTAATGAACATGCACCTGTGGAACGGTCGTTAAGACACCAACAACTTACAGACGGTAGGCAATTAAGATCACAGTTATGAAAACTTAGGACACGAAAGAGGCCTTTCTACTGACTCTGAAAAACACCAAAAGAAAGTGAACGTGCCTTAGGCATGCTGCAAGGAGGCATGAGGACTGCAGATGTGGTCAGGGCAAAAAATTGCAATGTCCGTACTGTGAGACGCCTAAGACAGCACTACAGGGAGACAGGATGGACAGCTGAACGTCCCCGCAGTGGCAGACTACGTGTAACAACACCTGCACAGGATCGGTACATCCAAACATCACACCTGCCGGACAGGTACAGGATGGCAACAACAACTGCCAGAGTTACACCAGGAATGCACAATCCCTCTATCAGTGCTCAGACTGTCCTCAATAGGCTGAGAAAGGCTGGACTGAGGGCTTTTAGGCCTGTTGTAAGGCAAGTCCTCACCAGACATCACCGGCAACAACGTAGCCTATGGGCACAAACCCACCGTCGCTGGACCAGACAGGACTGGCAAAAAGTGCTCTTCACTGACGAGTCGCGGTTTTGTCTCACCAGGGGTGATGGTCGGATTCGCAGTTTATCGTCAAAGGAATGAGCTTTACACCGCTGCCTGTACTCTGGAGCAGGATCGATTTGGAGGTGGAGGGTCCGTCATGGTCTGGGGCGGTGTGTCACAGCACCATCGGACTGAGCTTCTTGTCATTGCAGGCAATGCTGTGCGTTATAGGGAAGACATCCTCCTCCCTCATGTGGTACCCTTCCTGTAGGCTCATCCTGACATGACCCTCCAGCATGAAGATGCCACTAGCCATACTGCTCGTTCTGTGCATGATTTCCTGCAAGACAGGAATGTCAGTGTTCTGCCATAGCCAGCAAAGAGCCTGGATCTCAGTCCCATTGAGCACGTCTGGGACCTGTTGGATCGGAGGATGAAGGCTAGGGCCATTGCCCCTGAAATGTCCGGGAACTTGCAGGTGCCTTGGTGGAAGAGTGGGGTAACATCTCACAGCAATAACTGGCAAATCTAGTGCAGTCCATGAGGAGGACATGCATTGCAGTACTTAATGCAGCTGGTGGCCTCACCAAATACTGACATTACTTTTGATTTAGACCCCCCCCTCCTTTGTACAGGGACACATTATTCCATTTCTGTTAGTCACACGTCTGTGGAACTTGTTCAGTTTATGTCTCAGTTGTTGAATCTTATGTTCATACAAATATTTACACATGTTAAGTTTGCTGAAAATGAACGCAGTTGACAGTGAGAGGACATTTCTTTTTTTGCTGAATATATTATGTTAACAAGATAGTTGAGTTACCGCTCTAACAATGGAAATACATGTCCTCAATGATTGAAGGCAGGCGAGATCAGGTGGGACCATTGTAGCCAATGAGAGGGCAAATATGCGTTTGAACAACAGACACAACTAAGTAGTTTTTCTCAAAGTTGCCAAAATGCCACGTACATCCACTTATATCAGTACATTTGTAACAGCCTAAACATTATGAAACTTCTATCTGATCAAATAAGCCTCACATAATTTGACACTCTGTCATAGACCTCCATACAAAAAGGGCTTAACTCAGGTGGACAAGTAAATCCTCTCTATTGCAGAGAATTCAGGGGGGTAGTCTGACCGGGACTCGAACATTCAGTCCAACACCTTAGCCATTACACCAAGAGATCAGAACCTCTTCATGAGTTTGCGTTGAGTTTTCTGTGCTGCAGAATAGAAAGTGACTGATGGCAAGGGTGCTAGTTACTTGACTGCGGATTCAAAATCAAGGTACTTTCTTTCCCAAGTAATATGACAAAACTCATATAAATCTAGTGTCATACTGTATGTGTGTCAATAGCGAAGTGATCTCTTAAACTGACAATCTGGGATTCAACAACAAAGCCATAACCAATTTTTTGCTAAACAGCTAATGGATGAGGACGGAAAAATGTAAGCACTCACATTCATGGATGCAAGGACTGACCATCGATGAGCATATATTTGGGGTTGTGATGGAGTACGATCAAAATATTTTTTTGATTTTAGATTCTTCAAAGTAGGCACCCTTTGCCTTGATGACAGCTTTGCATAATCTTGGCATTCTCTCAACCAGCGCCAACTCATCCCAAAACATCTCAATAGGGTTGAGGTTGGGTGATTGCTGAGGCCAGGTCATCTGATGCAATGCTCCATCACTCTCCTTCTTGGTAAAATAGCCCTTACACAGCCTGGAGGTGTGTTGGGTCATTGTCCTGTTGAAAAACAAATGAAAATCCCACTAAGTGCAAACCAGATGGGATGGCGTGTCACTGCAGAATGCTGTGGTAGCCTCGCTGCTTAAGAGTGCCTTGTATTCTAAATAAATCACTGACAAAGCACCCCCACACCATCACACCTCCTCCTCCATGCTTCACGGTGGGAACCACACATGCATTCACCTACTCTGCGTCTCACAAAGACCCGGTGGTTGGAACAAAAAAACTAAATTTTGGACTCATCAGATCAAAGGACAGATTTCCATCGGTCTAATGTCCATTGCTCTTGTTTCTTGGACCACGCAAGTCTCTTCTTCTTATTGTTGTCTTTTAGTAATGGTTAATCTGCAGCAATTGGACCATGAAGGCCTGATTCACGCAGTCTCCTCTGAACAGTTGATGTTGAGATATGTCTATTACTTGAAATCTGTGAAGCATTTATTTGGGCTGTAATTGCTGAGGCTGGTAACTCTAATGAACTTATCCTCTGTACCCTCAGTAGTGCCTTGCGGTCGGAGGCCGAGCACTTGCTACACCAGACAGTGATGCAACCAGTCAGCTGGTGCAGCTGTAGAACCTTTTGAGGATCTGAGGACCCATGCCAAATATTTTCAGTCTCCTGAGGAGGAATAGGATTTGTCATGCCCTCTTCATGACTGTCTTGGTATACTTGGACCATGTTTGTTTGTTGCTGATGTGGACACCAAGGAACTTAAAGCTCTCAACCTGCTCCACTGCAGCCCCATCGATAAGAATGTGGGCGTACTCGGGCCTCTTTTTCCTGTAGTCCACAATCATCTCCTTTGTCCTGATCATGTTGAGGAAGAGTTGTCCTGTCACCACACGGCCAGGTCTCTGATCTCCTCCCTATAGTCTGGTCGTTGTCGTTGATCAGGTCTACCACTGTTTTGTGGCAAATTTAATGATGGTGTTAGAGTTGTGCAGTCATGAGTGAACAGGGAGTAGAGGAGGGGACTGAGCATGCACCCCTGAGGGGGCCCTGTGTTGAGGATCAGCGTGGCAGATGTGTTGTTACCTACCCTTCAGGAAGTCCAGGATCCAGTTGCAGAGGGAGGTGTTTATTCCAGGGTCCTTAGATTATTGATGAGCTTTGAGGGCACTATGGTGTTGAACGCTGAGCTGTAGTCAATGAATAGCATTCTAAAATAGGTGTTCCTTTTGTCCAGGTGGGAAAAGGCAGTGTGGCGAGCAATAGAGATTGCACCATCTGTGGATCTGTTGGGGCGGTATGCAAAATGAAGTGGGTCTAGGGTTTCTGGGATAATGGTGTTGATGTGAGCCATGACTAGCCATTTAAAGCACTTCATTTCTACAGACGTGAGTGCTATGGGGTTGGTAGTTATTTAGTCAGGTTACCTTAGTGTTCTTGGGCACAGGCACTATGGTGGTCTGATTAAAACATGTTGGTGTTACATACTTGGACAGGGAGAGTTTGAAAAGGTCAGTGAAGACACTTGCCAGTTGGTTAGCGCATGCTCGCAGTACACGTCCTGGTAATCCGTCTGGCCTTGTGAATGTTGACCTGTTTAAAGGTCTTACATCTGCTGCGGAGAGATTGATCATACATTCTTCCCAAACAGCTGGTTCTCTCATGCGTGTTTCAGTGTTATTTGCCTCGATGCGAGCATAGAAGTAGTTTAGCTCGTCTGCTAGGCTCGTCACTGGGCAGCTCTCGGCTGTGCTTCCCTTTGTAGTCTGTAATGGTTTGCAAGCCCTGCCACATCCAACGAGCATCAGATCCAGTGTAGTGCGATTCGATCTTAGTCCTGTATTGACGCATTGCCTGTTTGATGGTTTGTCGGAGGGCTTAGCAGGATTTCTTATAAGCTTCCGGGTTAGAGTCCCGCTCCTTGAAAGTGGCAGCTCTAGCCTTTAGCTCAGTGTGGATGTTGCCTGTATTCCATGGCTTCTGGTTTGGGTATGTACATACGGTCACTGTGGGGACGACGTCATCGATGCACTTATTGATGAAGCCAATGACTGATGTGGTGTACTCCTCAATGCCATCGGAGGAATCCAGGAACATATTCCAGTCTGTGCTAGCAAAACAGTCCTTTAGGTTAGCATCTGCATCATCTGACCACTTTTTTATTGATCTTGTCACTGGTGCTTCCTGCTTACATTTTTGCTGGGAAGCAGGAATCAGGAATATAGAATTATGGTCAGATTTGCCAAATGGAGGGCGAGGGAGAGTTTTTTTTATGCGTCTTTGTGTGTCGAGTAAAGGTGATCCAGAGTATTTTTCCCTCTTGTTGCACATTTAACATGCTGATAGAAGTTTGGTGAATCGGATTTAAGTTTCCCTTTAATAAAGTCCCCGGCTACTAGGAGCGCCGCCTCTGGGTGAGCGTTTGCTTATGGCGGAATACAGCTCATTCAACGCTGTCTTAGTGCCAGGCGCTGTCTATGGTGGTATGTAAACAGCTACAAAAATACAGATGGAAACTCTATAGGTAGATAGTGTGGTCTACAGCTTATCATGAGATACTCTACCTCAGACGAGCAATAGCTCGATACTTCCTTAGATATTGTGTACCTGCTGTTATTTACAAAAATACATTGTCTGCTGCTCCTTGTCTTTCCAGACGCTTCTGTTCTATCCTGCCGGTGCAGCATAAAACCAGCCAGCTGTATGTTGATAGTGTCGTCGTTCAGCCACGACTCCCCGAAGCATACAATATTACAGTTTGTCAGTTTGAATGTCCCATTGTTAGTTTAATCTTCCACGTAGTAATCTATTTTATTACCCAAAGATTGCATGTTTGCTAGCAGAATGGAAGGAAGTGGGGGTTTATTCGATCACCTATGAATTCTCAGAAGGCAGCCTGCCCTCCGGCCCCTTTTTCTCCACCTCTTCACGCAAATCACAGGGATCTGGGCCTGTTCCCGAGAAAGCAGTTTATCGTCATTAAAGGAAAAATGATTCTGACAGTCCATGGTGAGTAATCGCAGTCCTGATGTCCAGAAGTTATTTTCGGTCATAAGTGATGGTATCAGCAACATTATCCACAAAATAAGTTAAAAAAACAAAGTTACAAACACAAATAAACAAAAACAATAATCAGTTGGGGGCACGTAAAACATCTGCCTTCTCCGGCGTCATTTCATCATAGGACTTGTTTTTTTTGACTGCACTTGAAGAAACTTTCAATGTTCTTGATATTTTCCGAATTGTCTTAAAGTAATGATGGACTGTCATTTCTCTTTGCTTATTTGAGCAGCTCTTGCCATAACTGATTGGCTCAAACGCATTAAGGAGGAAAGAAATTCCACAAATTAACTTTTAACAAGGCACACCTGTTATTTGAAATGCATTCCAGGTGACTACCTCATGAAGCTGGTTGAGAGAATGCCAAGAGTGTGCAAAGCTGTCAAGGCAAAGGGTGGCTACTTTGAATATTCTCAAATATAAAAAATATTTAGATTTGTTTATCACTTTTTTGGTTACTACATGATTCAATATGTGTTATTTCATAGTTTTTATGTCTTCACTATTATTCTGCAATGTAGAAAATTGTGAAAATAAAGAAAAACCTTGGAATGAGTCGATGTGTCACGATTGTCGTATGAAGTGGACCAAAATGCGGCGTGGTATGTGTTCATGATGATTTTTTAATAAAAGAAAGCACTGAACACTGAAAACAAAACAATAAACGAATAACAACCGTGAAGCTATAATGAGAACTGTGCTGACACAAGCAACTAACAGACAATCACCCACAACCCAAAATGACAAAACAGGCTACCTAAATATGGCTCCAATCAGAGACAACGACTAACACCTGCCTCTGATTGAGAACCATATCCGGCCAAACACAGAAACAGACAAACTAGACATCCAACATAGAATTCCCACTCAGATCACAGGTGTGACAAGATGTGTCCAAACTTTGACTGGTACTCTATATACAGTGGGGCAAAAAAGTATTTATTCAGCCACCAATTGTGCAAGTTCTCCCACTTAAAAAGATGAGAGAGGCCTGTAATTTATCATAGGTACACTTTAACTATGATAGACAAA
The DNA here is from genome assembly GCF_013265735.2 of Oncorhynchus mykiss. Taxonomy (NCBI): domain Eukaryota; kingdom Metazoa; phylum Chordata; class Actinopteri; order Salmoniformes; family Salmonidae; genus Oncorhynchus; species Oncorhynchus mykiss. The sequence goes on from NC_048578.1 coordinate 20,649,703, forward strand.
ATAAGAAAAAAAATCCAGAAAATCACATTGTAGGATTTTTTATGAATTTATTCCACCAAATGATGGTGGAAAATAAGTATTTGGTCAATAACAAAAGTCTATCTCAATACTTTGTTATATACCCTTTGTTGACAATGACAGAGGTCAAACGTGTTCTGTAAGTCTTCACAAGGTTTTCACACACTGTTGCTGGTATTTTGGCCCATTCCTCCATGCAGTTCTCTTCTAGAGCAGTGATGTTTTGGGGCTGTTGCTGGGCAACACAGACTTTCAACTCCCTCCAAAGACGTTATATGGGGTTGAGATCTGGAGACTGGCTAGGCCACTCCAGGACCTTGAAATGCTTCTCACGAAGCCACTCCTTCGTTGCCCGGGCGGTGTGTTTGGGATCATTGTCATGCTGAAAGACCCAGCCACGTTTCATCTTCAATGCCCTTGCTGATGGAAAGTTTTCACTCAAAATCTCACGATACATGGCCCCATTCATTCGTTCCTTTACACGGATCAGTCGTCCTGGTCCCTTTGCAGAAAAACAGACCCAAAGCATGATGTTTCCACCCCCATGCTTCACAGTAGGTATGGTGTTCTTTGGATGCAACTCAGCAATCTTTGTCCTCCAAACACGACGAGTTGAGTTTTTACCAAAAAGTTATATTTTGGTTTCATCTGACACGTCTGGCACTGCAGGATTTGAGTCCCTGGCGGCGTAGTGTGTTACTGATGGTAGGCTTTGTTACTATGGTCCCAGATCTCTGCAGGTCATTCACTAGGTCCCCCGTGTGGTTCTGGAATTTTTGCTCACCGTTCTTGCGATAATTTTGACCTCACGGGGTAATCTTGCGTGGAGCAAAAAAGATCGAGGGAGATTATCAGTGGTCTTGTATGCCTTCCATTTCCTAATAATTGCTCCCACAGTTGATTTCTTCAAACCAAGCTGCTTACCTATTGCAGATTCAGTCTTCCCAGCCTGGTGCAGGTCTACAATTTTGTTTCTGGTGTCCTTTGACAGCTCTTTGGTCTTGGCCATAGTGGCGTTTGGAGTGTGACTATTTGAGGTTGTGGACAGGTGTCTTTTATACTGATAACAAGTTCAAACAGGTGCCATTATTAATACAGGTAACGAGTGGAGGACAGAGGAGCCTCTTAAAGAATAAGTTACAGGTCTGTGAGAGCCATAAATCTTGCTTGTTTGTAGGTGACCAAATACTTATTTTCCACCATAATTTGCAAATAAATTCATTAAAAATCCTACAATGTGATTTTCTGGATTTCTTTTCTCATTTTGTCTGTCATAGTTGAAGTGTACCTATGATGAAAATTACAGGCCTCTCTCATCTTTTTAAGTGGGAGAACTTGCACAATTGGTGGCTGACTAAATACTTTTAGTTGTAGTTAATTTAAAAGTCTTAAAATTGATGCATCAATCCCATATTGCCCCTTTATTTGACTCAGATGGTGAAGGATTCATGCCCCAACTGATTTCTAAACAGTAGTGATAGGTCTTCACAGTCCGCTGACCCCTAATTACTCTAGCTAATTGGCTATTTTTAAGGCACTGCCAATGATTAATTAGAGAAGAAATCACATTTCTAAAATTATTTACATTTAGACACATGAAGTGGCAGTTTCATAAAGAGAAGATTTTCTTGGCGGTATGAGGCGCTAGTCCAAACATCAAACTAATTTGGAATGTGTGTAACGAGTGCGCTGGGAAGCAAGTTCAGGGAGTCGGGAAGCAAGTTCAGGGAGTCTGTGTTTTAATAAATAAACACAACTAAATACTAACCAAGAAACACAAACACCGCACAGACATGACAATGGAACAGAAACAATAACACCTGGGGAAGGAACCAAAGGGAGTGACATAAACTCATCAAAAAAAGAAACTTCCTTTCACTGTCAACTGCGTTTATTTTCAGCAAACTTAATTAACATGTGTAAATATTTGTATGAACATAACAAGATTCAACAACTGAGACATAAACTGAACAGGTTCCACAGGCGTGTAACTAACAGAAATTTAATAATGTGTCCCTGAAAAAAGGGGGGGTCAAAATCAAAAGTAATGTCAGTATCTGGTGTGGCCACCAGGTGCAATAAGTACTGCAGTGGACTGCACTGGACTGCACCAGATTTGGCAGTTATTGCTGTGAGATGTTAACCCACTCTTCCACCAAGGTACCTGCAAGTACCCAGACATTTCTGGGGGGAACGGATCCCAGACGTGCTCAATGGGATTGAGATCCGGGCTCTTCACTGGCCATGGCAGAACACTGACCTTCCTGTCTTGCAGGAAATCATGCACCGAATGAGCAGTATGGCTGGTGGCATCTTCATGCTGGAGTGTCATGTCAGGATGAGCCTACAGGAAGGGTACCACGGTGTAACGCTCATTCCTTCGACGATAAACTGCGAATCCGACCATCACCGCTGGTGAGACAAAACCGCGACTCATCAGTGAAGAGCACTTTTTGCCAGTCCTGTCTGGTCCAGCGACTGTGGGTTTGTGCCCATTGGTGACGTTGTCTTAATTGCCTACCGTCTGTCAGCTGTTAGTGTCTTAATGACCTTCCACAGGTGCATGTTCATTAATTGTTTATGGTTCATTGAACAAGCATGGGAAACATTGTTTTAACCCTCTACAATGAAGATCTGTGATGTAATTTGTATTTAACACAAAATATCTTTGAAAGACAGGGTCCTGAAAAAGGGATGTTTCTTTTTTTGCTCAGTTTATACAGGGAATGTAATCAGGAAGGTGATGGAGTCCAGGTGAGTCTGAAGACAAACAGGTGCGCATAACAATGGCGACAGATGTGAGCCATAACGAGCAGCCTGGTGACCTAGAGGCCGGAGAGGGAGCACAAGTGACAGTACCCCCTCCCCGACGCGCGGCTCCAGCTGCAGGACACTGACCAAAATGATGATCCCATGGATCAGGAGCGGACCGGCCACCTCTGCTGAGGCGCGGGAAACCTGTCAGTCCGTCTGGAGCGCGGGAACCTGACGAGCCGGTGGAACCAGGGGAGTCTGGCGATCAGGTGAAGGCATGAAAGCCCAACGATCCGGCTGAGGCAGGGGAGCCTGACGATCCGGCTGAGGCATGAGAGCCTGACGAGCCGGCGGAGGCAGGGGAGCCTGGCGATCTGTCTGAGGCATGACAGCCTCTAGCGGCTCCCGGACCTGACGTCATTCCCACTGAAAAAAACAAAAAACAAAAAAACACTCCCTGATGCTTCCCTCAGGTGAGGCGTTATTCTGTAATGAGTGCGCTGCGAGTTGGGAAGCAAGTTCAGGGAGTAGGTGGTTTATAAATAAACACAACTAAATACTAACCAAGAAACACAAACAACGCACAGACATGACACTGGAACGGAAACCCTAACACCTGGGGAAGGAACAAAAAGGGAGTGACAATGTGTTAACCTTGTGATGAGACATATTGTGCCCATTTGTGAGGGAGAAATTCCACAGCCCAAATTAAGAATGTTTTTTTTTAATGCTAATCTTATCTCCGGCACATCTATTACCTGTGGATCTAAATTATGTTTGTGAAATGAGCAAAAACACTCTCTCAGGAGGGACACAGGGAAGCCAATCACAAACAAAATGGTCTATCAAATGGCGGAATAATCGTCTATGTGCCTCATAGGCTGATGCCCATGATAGTGGAATTAACCTGAGGAATAAGCTGTGTCTTAAAGTAATTAGACTGAGTTATGGGGATCGCAAACACATTCTTAGAAACTCACGGTGAAAACATGATGCATAAATAAATGCTTTAGTGGCGAGACAACAGAATGGGAATTTGCTGAGCCACTCCAAAGAGTTACAGGGTGTGAATGACATCTACTTTCAATAGTTACGTTAAATATATTATTCTGAGACATTCGTTTTTCGTAGATGGAGTCACTTATTCATCATTTAGACTTTGGACAATGTGTTTTGAACTGTGTCACTCACAAATATTTGAATGCCACAAGAATAATCCCTAAATGGAAATGTAATGCACAACATATTTATGTTGCCTAATTGCAATTTGGGTTTTCAGTTCTCATTGACAACTGTGAATGAATAGCAATGATATTCATCTAGAAAGAGGGATAACGAAAAGGATTTGTTCTATTTCAGTTTTACTTAATTTAGCTTCAGACAGCCTCAAGTTGCTCATTTGAAATCTGTAATGGCTTCTATTTGGGTGAATGAAAAAAGTGCATGCCCCTTAAAAGAAAATGACCTATTCTGGAACAGTTCTGGGAAACCAACTTTTGCTTCCACCTGAAATAAACTACAACTTGTAAGGCTTAATAACGTCTTCACAAAACCTTAATTTACCTTTCTACAGCCTACATATATGCTTCCGAAATCATACATGTTTCAGTCATTTTTGGTGCACTTCAAGCAATGGTTATAGTTTTATCTCTAACTTCATTACTCTCCCAGCATTTGCAATTCTAGTAAACCTGTATTTATTTGAGTAAGCCTTCAGACACAATACAACTCTTTATTCTTGTTTTGCTCAGGATTATCAGTCAAATGCCATATCTCCCACATCGTATATGACCTTGCTGCTACAGGCGGCACAGATCATAAAATAGTAATGACAAAGTTGGCATTACACAGACCATCTACTACTGTCTTATTGCCAGTCTCAAAAGAGTGCAGGAATTTGTAATACCACAGGCAGAGATGAACACATTTTTCAATGAATTCCATCCATAGGAGATACAAAAGACAAATGGAAATAGCTTGGGAGAAATAGCTCGAGGCGACCTGATTTATAATCCTGTGTAATTCATTCAACAGGATTAGCCTGACTGAACTTCATTCATTTTCAAGGCTATTTGCTAAAGTCAACCCAACTGCATTTGCAACGAGACATCTTTTTTTATATAATTTTTTAATTCTTTGCAACTTCTTTGGCACCCAAAATTATATTAATTATAGAATGGATAAAATATAACTAAAGAAACACAACTTTTTAATACTTTTCATAGCGGCTTTTGTCCGATGGGAATGGCAGCTTTGGAAAAAGACAAAGAAAGAAACTCTAAAGGTTATAAACTTAATTTTCAAAAGAGCAAAGAGATATATTTTTTACAAACGCCATGACGGAAGTGATTACATATTTTTTTCCCTTAACACTGCTTTCACTGTCAGATCTCTGTTCAGAATCTACTACTTGATAATGGCAGCAGGTAAAGTTGATAATGTGATGTTGTTGAACCGATTTATTGATTGAACAGTTAATTAAATGTATTGATAAAGTTATCATACGGCATCCATATTAGGAAGTTGTCATCTGTCAGACAGAGCTCGGCAGTCCAACAGAAAAGAAGCACCTTTAAAATTCACTTTTGCTTTAGGTTTATGCATCCTTAAAAAACAAATACGAAAAAATGAAGCAATCTCCTGAGCTATATTATTAACAATAACTTGCTTATTATGGCCAGAGCTGGCATGTCTTACTTTTACAGTAGCACAATATAATATTTGCAGAATGTAGCCTTTCATTCTTCTTAAAAAGTCCAGGAGAGATCTTAACCAACGACTTGAGAATAAAAACAGTTCTGTAAATTATAGTTCTAATGAAAGTAACACCGAAGTGCCAATGTTCTCAGAGCATATTTCCACAGGACTTGAGGACAGTTTATCCTTGGCTGTGATTTATGGTCTCATTAATATATTTATGTCCCCTCTCGGTCTTTACTTTTTATGATTTACACTCACAAGCTGAAATACTGGTGAAAAAAGAAAAACATATTTTTTTCCCCTATATTCATGAAGTAGAAATAATAGAAAAATGCCTGGAGGTTAAAAAAACACAGAAAAGAAAGTGAATCCAATGAGTGAGCTACACAGCCCCTGCTGCTGCAGCTGCCACCTACTGCAGCCGCCACCTCCTCCAATCTGTGGCAGGAGATGAGTATCAGGGTGGTCAAAGAGCCTTCCTGTGTGCCGGAGCCATCCTTGGAACTATTTAATCATGACAGGAACACTGTGGCAAATTGGAGCGCTCCCATTGGCTTGCGCTTGACTACTGTGACCATATGGAGCGAAGTGATATACCTACCCGTTATCTTCCTTGAGTGATGTTCCCAGAAGAAATGATTACTTCATTTAGTCATGCATTATTGGGGTGGCTCTAGGGGGTAGGAGGGATATAACAATTTATCAGGTCATTGTTTGGCGTCTCCGCAGTGCATCACCTGAGCCTTTGGAGAGGCCATTCGCTCAGACGGAAATTACATTTGGTTAACTTGTTAACGGACATCAAAGCTAAAGTAAATATTATATTAAATGTCTACCAATGCTTTTGAGATGAGACAGAAAGTCATAACATTTTCAGTAAGAAAAATAAAATTCATCCCTTTTCTTGGAATCATTTATTTAATACATTTGACAGCAAATAATTCAAATATATGCAAAAATGTAACACGTTTATAGCTTCATAAATGTTAGCATGCTTATAGGTAAGCTTCTGCATGCTGTCTCTGTGTGTGAGTTAAGTCTATGGTTATTAGGTGGGTATATTGTCCCCATAGGCATCATTTCTGTAATGCATAGCACGCGTGCATACTGTATCACTTGTCATTGTGTGCATTTATAAGCAAATAACCAACTTTTGTCTTAACAAAGCAACCAAATATGAAATGTTAATGTTCCCAGGCGTCGGCACCCTTGTGTCAAATAATGGAAAAATATGAATTAATTTAGAAATGATCATTATATATGTCACGTGAATTTGGAAGCATGCACATCATTGCCTAATTTACCATTAAATCAGCAAATAACATATTGGGGTCATTATGTCCAGGTTGGTGGAAGAATGTGGTACTGATTGGATGACACCCTGTTGTGTAGGAGTGCTGAGACAATATCAAGTTTCAAAATGTAGTTATCACAGAGCATCTCAACTAAGTAAATCCCTCAGACTATTATTAAATTACCCATTGGCCTGTAGATATGTGTTGCGATTAACTGAATATTAAGTGTGTGATTAGATCAGAGAGCTGTGGGAATGAGACAGAGGTGATTTAACATTGTGATTGGAGAAACAAATGGGGACATTACTGATTGTTTGACACAACTACAACACGTGGAATCTGGTGAATCTTTGGGCATAATTGCATTAGAGATACAGTAAGTAGTATAATATAGTGACACACTTCTTAATTTATCAAGCCAGGCTGATTTGACTGTAACATGGTAGAGTGTGCCACTGAGAACTACATTTCCCAACCTACTGTAGATCATCTTGTGACCATAGAATCAGAAGACATATTGAAATGTTCTGCTGCTTTGGCATCAAAGGGGCTGGAGAATGTTTGTAAGTATTTATATACACCATAATAGGGATCTAAATCCACCGTCAAGCTGCTCTGATAAAACCTGAGCAGAGGAGACAGATCTGCTGATGCAATCGAAAAACACAAGGTGTGTATGGCATTCAGCATGGCCAATGGGCCCTTCCCAAATGGCAGCCTATTCCCTTTTAAAGTGCATCGTTTTTGACCAGAACCCTATTGAACCTGGTCAACAGTAAAGCGAATATGGTTCCATTTTGGACTGGCCCATTTCTATTTCATTCATGCATATCTCAGACATGCCACCTACTGTGCTATATTAGACAATCATGTCCAACTTCAATCTATATATTCATCATTTGGACAGGCATTGACTTGTTGTTTATACTTACAGGATTGTCCCCACGCCTAAATCGCTCTAAGAAACATCAACATGCCACAAAGAACGTACTTTGGGAGATGTGCCCATTCCCAAGTGACAATAAAGTGGGAGAAATCATTTTTATTCTACACATTTCCCGGAAGGGACTATTTGTGGAGGCCGGTTTAGATTCCTGTTACAAATTAAGTTTGAAAAATAAACCCCTTGGAAAATGTCGCAAAGCAGATAATAATGCCTATGAAATTATGTGGCAACATCACCATTGACATAGCCAAACATGTTCAAAGGGTTGTTTCTCAAAGACTGTACTTATAACTGAGAAAATTATCTTTAATGCTAAATAACACACCAGGATGATAATATGGACTAGTACAATGTTAAGCAAATTTGTGGAGTTTAAAATGATATTTTAAATGTGTAACAATTATTTTATTTTAATTACATTTGGAGTAGAAATGTCACCAGAGCTGCATTCAGTACAAAAAACGTTCAATTAAAAAGAAACTGTGCTGTTCTAAACGAAAAGTTGAAAAACACGGAGGGGTTGGGTTGTCAGTTCAAAATGCACCGCTGCCCTTCAAATACGTCACTCATTGCTTCAAGCCACACCCACTAAACGGTGCAAACATATGCTACCTCAAAGTCTGTACAAGAACATTTATAATGTTTTGGGGAAACGTGCCATTCAGTACAATCCGTTACGCAATGTAGCAAACGTTCAATCGAACGCACTCCATCACTGATTTTCTCACAGTTGTTCTACAAAATAAATTCCAAGCATGGTTTCATTCTGAACTGATAGTTAGACCAACAGTTTAAAGTAATACAGAAATGATTGGTATTTCAAATCAAATAAAACTTTATTTGTCACATGCACCGAATACAAGTGTAGACCAACAGTGCAGTTCAGGACGAGCTAAGAAAATATTTACCAAATAAACTAAAGTGAAAAATAAAATAGAAAAATAATAAAAAGTAACATAATAACATAACAATAATGAGGCTATATACAGGGGGTACCGGTACCGAGGCAGTGTACAGGTTAGTTGAGGTAGTTTGTACATATTGTATAGGTAGGGGTGAAATGACAATGCATAGATAATAAGCGAGTAGCAGCAGTGTACAAGACAAATGGGGGGGGGGGGGGGGGGGGGTCAATGTAATAGTCCGGTGGCCATTTTATTAATTTTTCAGCTGTCTAATGGATAGATATCATTTCCAAATTATCAGGAAAGTTTGGGATGTATTTTCCCTTGAAAATCTCCAGAGTGGGGGTGTATGCCCCCAGACCCTCCTAGATGGGTGTTGACTGTGGAACCCATTGACCCTGACCCCCCCAATATGCAACACAAAGTTACACCCTTGCTCACATCCACCGAGTAGGACTTACTTTATCTGTGCACACAAGTGCTCCTGAGATGTGGTTGAACTTTAAAAAATGCATGCTTTCCTCCAAGGGAAAGGGCAAGGTGCAGATTCAAACATTCACTTCCTCTTGTGTCTGTTTGACTCACTTCTCATTAGTATTCTCGACCACACAGGCTTTTTGTTTGTTTCCATTCCTTTAGTTTAATAAGGCTGCTAATATCAATTACACCAAAGATTGCCTTGTGTCTCCATGTCTGCAGCTCAGGGTGTGCACTCAGGAAAGATCACGGCACGGGGAAGAGAGGTAACCTCTAAACACGGGATCTCTAATTGCTCTGACATTGCTCACGCCATTGGGCCTCATTGGAATATTAAAGTGAAGGAGCAATTTGGGTGTAATCCGTTGACACAGATCATTTCCCCCCCACCTTTTCTTTCTCTCACTAACTTTCTCTTTCTTTCTTTACCTCACTTCATCAGCAGTAGGTGGACGGAGACAGAGAGAGAGTAAAATACTGAACCCATCTGTTCATCTGTCAGACCTTTTTTCCTCTCAATTTATGGCATGTGTCTATTTGTTGAAGTGTCTGGCCTCCCATGGAAACTGAGAGATAGAAGCTGGGAACAGAAGTGAGTGATTCTGGCTTCTGCGTCAGATAACCTCTAAAGCTTATATGAGTGCTGGACCATTTGCAGCAGAGGTTCTCGACAGATCCGGGACTAACGGGTGTCAAGGCTACAAATTGCGCCCACTCGGACCTACTGTGCAAGACTGTTATCTGAGCCGATGTATAGCAGGAGAGATGGTCCGGTTGAGATACGTTTGGGCGATGACTAACCTTCCATGAGACCTGAACATTCCAGAGCAAATGCCTAGGCTTTGGCTTAAAGGGGTAACATGATGTTAAGATGCAAAGACGGCATTGGATCGATATGAGGGTGATCGCACCTGTAAGGAGACTTGGATGGGTGTGATTTTGGCAGGTCCTCGTAAAGCATTGTTAGGCGCCTTTTTGTCGTTCCACCCCACTTTCCGTTTCTACCAAAGAGACGGGGGTTGTGTGATTTTCCTCCCCCCGACCAGCTGTTGGCTTTGATCTACATGCAAGGCTCAGTTAGTTTGCATTATGAAGCCATCTTTATCCATACAGGCCCATATTTTATCCAGCAGGAAGCCAGAGACTCTGCCATCTGACACAACCCCTAAAACAGCCGCTGATTAACAACAGAAGGGCAATCAATTCCCACCGTGGGCGTGCTCAGGCTCCAGCGTCGCTTCTATGGCAGACATATGGGAAAATCATCAATTAACATAAATTACATCACGCCCCACTTGTACGAATCTAGCAGAGGACTGTGAATACCGCTACTCCGGGGTAGGCTCTTAAAATAGTGTTTACTGCACTATATCTTTAAACAGGTCTTGACTATTCAACATTATGCAGCTTTAGAGGGAGGTCACATCTGAACATGTTCCTAAAGTCATCTCTGCGTATACCTGGTCCAGAGTAGAATGAAACAGTATGTATTCCAGAGTAGAATGAAACAGTATGTATTCCAGAGTAGAATGAAACACCACGTATTCCAGAGTAGAATGAAACACCACGTATTCCAGAGTAGAATGAAACACCACGTATTCCAGAGATGAATGAAACAGTATGTATTCCAGAGTAGAATGAAACAGTATGTATTCCAGAGATGAATGAAACAGTATGTATTCCAGAGTAGAATGAAACAGTATGTATTCCAGAGTAGAATGAAACAGATGTATTCCAGAGTAGAATGAAACTGTATGTATTCCAGAGTAGAATGAAACAGTATGTATTCCAGAGATGAATGAAACAGTATGTATTCCAGAGATGAATGAAACAGTATGTATTCCAGAGTAGAATGAAACTGTATGTATTCCAGAGTAGAATAAAACAGTATGTATTCCAGAGTAGAATGAAACTGTATGTATTCCAGAGTAGAATGAAACAGTATGTATTCCAGAGTAGAATGAAACAGTATGTATTCCAGAGATGAATGAAACAGTATGTATTCCAGAGATGAAGGAAACAGTATGTATTCCAGAGTAAAATGAAACTGTATGTATTCCAGAGTAGAATGAAACAGTATGTATTCCAGAGTAGAATGAAACAGTATGTATTCCAGAGTAGAATGAAACAGTATGTATTCCAGAGATGAATGAAACAGTATGTATTCCAGAGATGAATGAAACAGTATGTATTCCAGAGTAAAATGAAACTGTATGTATTCCAGAGTAGAATGAAACAGTATGTATTCCAGAGTAGAATGAAACAGTATGTGTTCCAGAGTAGAATGAAACAGTATGTATTCCAGAGAAGAATGAAGCAGTATGTATTCCAGAGTTGAATGAAACAGTATGTATTCCAGAGTAGAATGAAACAGTATGTGTTCCAAAGATGAATGAAACAGTATGTATTCCAGAGTAGAATGAAACAGTATGTATTCCAGAGTAGAATAAAACACCACGTATTCCAGAGTAGAATGAAACACCACGTATTCCAGAGTAGAATGAAACACCACGTATTCCAGAGTAGAATGAAACACCATGTATTACAGAGTAGAATGAAACACCACGTATTCCAGAGAAGAATGAAACAGTATGTATTCCAGAGATGAATGAAACAGTATGTATTCCAGAGTAGAATGAAACAGTATGTATTCCAGAGTAGAATGAAACAGTATGTATTCCAGAGTAGAATGAAACAGTATGTATTCCAGAGTAGAATGAAACAGTATGTATTCCAGAGTAGAATGAAACAGTATGTATTCCAGAGTAGAATGAAACAGTATGTATTCCAGAGTAGAATGAAACAGTATGTATTCCAGAGTAGAATGAAACAGGATGTATTCCAGAGTAAAATGAAACAGTATGTATTCCAGAGTAAAATGAAACTGTATGTATTCCAGAGTAGAATGAAACAGTATGTATTCCAGAGTAGAATGAAACAGTATGTGTTCCAGAGTAGAATGAAACAGTATGTATTCCAGAGAAGAATGAAGCAGTATGTATTCCAGAGTTGAATGAAACAGTATGTATTCCAGAGTAGAATGAAACAGTATGTGTTCCAGAGATGAATGAAACAGTATGTATTCCAGAGTAGAATGAAACAGTATGTATTCCAGAGTAGAATAAAACACCACGTATTCCAGAGTAGAATGAAACACCACGTATTCCAGAGTAGAATGAAACACCACGTATTCCAGAGTAGAATGAAACACCACGTATTACAGAGTAGAATGAAACACCACGTATTCCAGAGAAGAATGAAACAGTATGTATTCCAGAGTTGAATGAAACAGTATGTATTCCAGAGATGAATGAAACAGTATGTATTCCAGAGTAGAATGAAACAGTATGTATTCCAGAGTAGAATGAAACAGTATGTATTCCAGAGTAGAATGAAACAGTATGTATTCCAGAGTAGAATGAAACAGTATGTATTCCAGAGTAGAATGAAACAGTATGTATTCCAGAGTAGAATGAAACAGTATGTATTCCAGAGTAGAATGAAACAGGATGTATTCCAGAGTAAAATGAAACAGTATGTATTCCAGAGTAAAATGAAACTGTATGTATTCCAGAGTAGAATGAAACAGTATGTATTCCAGAGTAGAATGAAACCATATGTATTCCAGAGTAGAATGAAACAGTATGTATTCCAGAGTAGAATGAAACCGTATGTATTCCAGTGTAGAATGAAACCGTATTTATTCCAGAGTAGAATGAAACAGTATTTATTCCAGAGTAGAATGAAACAGTATGTATTCCAGAGTAGAATGAAACAGTATGTATTCCAGAGTAGAATGAAACAGTATGTATTCCAGAGTAGAATGAAGCAGTATGTATTCCAGAGTAGAATGAAGCAGTATGTATTCCAGAGTAGAATGAAACAGTATGTATTCCAGAGTAGAATGAAACAGTATGTATTCCAGAGTAGAATGAAACAGTTTGTATTCCAGAGTAGAATAAAACAGTATGTATTCCAGAGTAGAATCAAACACCACGTATTCCAGAGTAGAATGAAACAGCAAGTATTCCAGAGTAGATAAAACAGTATGTATTCCAGAGTAGAATGAAACAGTATGTATTCCAGAGTAGAATGAAACAGTATGTATTCCAGAGTAGAATGAAACAGTATGTATTCCAGAGTAGAATGAAATAGGATGTATTCCAGAGTAGAATGAAACTGTATGTATTCCAGAGTAGAATGAAACTGTATGTATTCCAGAGTAGAATGAAACAGTATGTATTCCAGGGTAGAATGAAACAGTATGTATTCCAGAGTAGAATGAAACAGTATGTATTCCAGAGTAGAATGAAGCAGTATGTATTCCAGAGTAGAATGAAACAGTATGTATTCCAGAGTAGAATGAAACAGTATGTATTCCAGAGTAGAATGAAACAGGATGTATTCTAGAGTAGAATGAAACAGTATGTATTCCAGAGTAGAATGAAGCAGTATGTATTCCAGAGTAGAATGAAACAGTATGTATTCCAGAGTAGAATGAAACAGTATGTATTCCAGAGTAGAATGAAACAGTATGTGTTCCAGAGTAGAATGAAACAGTATGTATTCCAGAGTAGAATGAAGCAGTATGTATTCCAGAGTAGAATGAAACAGTATGTATTCCAGAGTAGAATGAAACAGTATGTATTCCAGAGTAGAATGAAACAGTATGTATTCCAGAGTAGAATGAAACAGTATGTATTCCAGAGTAGAATGAAGCAGTATGTATTCCAGAGTAGAATGAAACAGTATGTATTCCAGAGTAGAATGAAACAGTATGTATTCCAGAGTAGAATGAAACAGTATGTGTTCCAGAGTAGAATGAAACAGTATGTATTCCAGAGTAGAATGAAACAGTATGTATTCCAGAGTAGAATGAAACAGTATGTGTTCCAGAGTAGAATGAAACAGTATGTATTCCAGAGTAGAATGAAGCAGTATGTATTCCAAAGTAGAATGAAACAGTATGTATTCCAGAGTAGAATGAAACCGTATGTATTCCAGAGTAGAATGAAGCAGTATGTGCTACAGCATAAAATTAAGTTAATTGGGTGGAAGAGTGAAATTATACAGTAGCCTACATCATGGTCCGGCTTCTCTAGGCATAGGAAATATGTTTTTCCAAAATTCATGTTGCTCCTCTTTTTTATATATACTTAAGTTCAGTCCAGGATTCTGTCTACGACGGCACAAAGACGTTTGATCATTGTATCAACCGCTCTTCAAAATCAGGTTGTTTTTAATGATCCGTTTTGAAACGCATCAACACTCTCGTAAGTGAATGGGAGCTTGTCTTTACATATGTAGTGCCGCTCTCTGGCACTCTGTGGGCACATCAGCTTTGACTGACAGGCCACGGTTCCCAGTTCTGATTTTAGGCTAATAAAAAAATAAGCTTCACTTTCTACTACCCTGGCTGACATTCTGCATACAGGAGGGGGGGGCAGGAGGAGTGGCAATTTATTTCTTTACAAGGGGTAACTTGTATGTTTAATAATTCATATGGCATATGTCGAGCCGTCAGTTATTCTGCTTTGATCAAAAGCCAAACGTGTCTCTCGTGGAGCCAGCAGTTTCATATGAAAGCGCCGGGACTTTCAGCGGCGTACACCTGCCAGAAAAATGCTATGCATGCTCTCTTCCCCAAATGTTTACACACACACTAAAATCTACTAAAATGGTCTTAGCAGATATAAGGTCATAGAAGATATACCACCACGGCTCATGGAGAAGTTAGCTCTCAAATTACATTGATAACTTCCGCAGTCATGATATTCTTACAATTCCTTCCAAAACAACCCCTGATAGGACTAATGCTTGAGAATGCTAATGCCGTTGGAAACAGAGGAAAAACATCTGGCTCCCAGGTTATATGCAATAGATTATCATGGATGGGTAAGCATGTGGTTCTGAAAATAGAAATGCAAACACATCTTCTAGGCCAGGGATGGTTAACTGGTGGCCCGCAGGCCTACTCTAGGACAGGGATGGGGAACTGGCAGCCCAATAAAAAAAATATAAAAAAACTTTGGTAGACCTAGTACTACATACAGTGACTTTGGAAAGTATTCAGACCCCTTGTGTCACGACTTCCGCCGAAGTTGGTGCCTCTCCTTGTTCGGGCGGCGTTCGGCGGTTTCCGTCACCGGTTTTCTAGCTGCCACTGATCTACGTTTCTTTTTTTATGTTGTTTTGTCTTGATTGTACACACCTGGTTCCCGTTACGTTAATATTATTTCCCTATTTAACCCTCTGGTTCCATATATGCTTTGTGCGTGTTTGTTCCTTGTTGAGTGTTAGAATGCTGAGTTATGGTGTGTTTTCCCTGCATGGAATTTATGGTTGTTTCTTTTCGACAGCCCGCTTGGAGTTGACAAAAAAGGCCTCTCAAACCATGACAAACTAGATTCTCTGGTCTGATGAAACCAAGATTGAACTCTTTGGCCTGAATGCCAAGCATCATGTCTGGAGGAAACCTGGCACCATCCCTACGGTAAAGCATGGTAGTGGCAGCATCATGCTGTTGGGATGTTTTTCAGCGGCAAGGACTGGGAGACCAGTCAGGATCGAGAGACAGATGAACGGAGCAAAGTACAGAGAGATCATTGATGAAAACCTTCTCCAGAGCGCTCAGGACCTCAGACTGGGGTGAAGGTTCACCTTCCAACAGGACAACGACCCTAAGCACACAGCCAAGACAATGCAGGAGTGGCTTCGGGACAAGTCTTGTGAGATGGCGCCGGAGAAGAAGGCAGATGTTTTACGTGCCACCAGCTGATTGTATTTTTGTTGTTGTTTATTGGCGTTGTTTGTAACACATTTTTTAACTTATTTTCTACATAATTTTGCCGCTACCGTCTCTTATGACTGAAAACAAACTTCTAGACATCAGGACTGTGATGACTCACAATGGACTAGCAAAATCCTTTTTTCCTTTCATGACTCTGACGAGCCCGAAGTGAAGGATATACTGCTTCCTCGGGAACAGGCCCCGATCCCCGTGATCTGCATGAAGAGGAGGCAGAGAAAGAGGGGCCAAAGTTCGGGCTGCCTTCTGAGAATTCTATGCGATCTAATAAACCCCCACTTCCCTCCATTCTGATAGCAAACATGCAATCGTTGGAGAATAAAATCGACGGGTTATGCTGAAGATTAAACTACGAACGCCACATTCAAAACTGTAACATCTTATGCTTCACGGAGTCTTGGCTGAACGGCGACAATATCAACATAGAGCTGGCTGGTTATATGATGTACTGGCAGGATAGAACAGCGGTGTCTGGTAAGACAAGTTGCGGCGGTCTATGTATTTTTGGAAACAACAGCTGGTGCACGATATTTAAGGAAGTCTCGAGCTATTGCTCACCCGAGGTAGAGTATCTCATGATAAGCTGTAGACCACACTACCTACCGAAATAGTTTATCTGTATTCTTTCTAGTTGTTTACATACAACCACAGTCAGAGGCTGGCACTAAGACAGCATTGAATGAGCTGTATTCCACCATAAGCAAACACAAAAGCGTTCACCCAGCGTTCACCTTTAATGCAGAGAAACTTAAATCCATTTTATGACATTTCTATCAGCATGTTAAATGTGCAACCAGAGGAAAAAGAACTCTGACACAGAGACACATATAAACCTCTCTTTCGCCCTCCATTTGGCAAATCTGACCATAATTCTATCCTCCTGATTCCTGCTTACAAGCAGATATTAAAGCAGGAAGCACCAGTGACTAGATCAATAAAAAGTGGTCAGATGAAGCAGATGCTAAGCTACAGGACTGTTTTGATAGCACAGACTGGAATATCTTCCGGGATTCCTCAGATGGCATTGAGGAGTACACCACATCAGTCATTGGCTTCATCAATAAGTGCATTGATGACGTCGTCCCCACAGTGACCGTACGTACATACCCCAACCAGAGGGCCATGGATTACAGGCAACATCCACACTGAGCTAAAGGCTAGAGCTGCCACTTTCAAGGAGCAGGACTCTGACCCGGAAGCTTATAAGAAATCCCGCTATGCCCTCCGATGAACCATTAAACAGGCAATGCGTCAATACAGGATAAGATTGAATCATACTACACCATCACCATCTCTTCTATGTTCGCTTCAAGGCAAATAACACTGAAACATGCATGAGAGCACCAGTTGTTCTGGAAGACTGTGTGATCATGCTCTCCGCAGCCGATGTGAGTAAGACCTTTAAACAGGTCAACAATCACAAGGCCGCAGGGCCAAACGGATTACCAGGACGTGTACTGCGAGCATGCGCTGACCAACTGGCAAGTGTCTTCACTGACATTTTCAACCTCTGCCTGTCCGAGTCTGTAATAACAAGTTGTTTTAAGCAGACCACCATAATCCCTGTGCCCAAGGTAACCTGCCTAAATGACCACCGACCCATAGCACTCATGTCTGTAGCCATGAAGTGCTTTGAAAGGCTTGTCATGGCTCAAATCAACACCATCATGCCTGAAACCCTAGACCCACTCCAATTTGCATACCACTCCAACAGATCCCCAGATAATGCCATCTCTGTTGCACTCCACACTGCCTTTTCCCACCTGGAGAAAAGGAACACCTATGTGAGGTAACAACACATCCACCATGCTGATCCTCAACACAGGGGCCCCTCAGGGGTACGACTCCAACACCATCATTAAATTTGCCTGATCACTGACAACGACGAGACAGGCTATAGGGAGGAGGTCAGAGACCTGGTGGTTGGGTGCCAGGACAACAACCTCTCTCTCAACGTGATCAAGGCAAAAGCTTCCTGCCATCGAGGACCTCTATACCAGGCGGTGTCAAACGAAGGCCCTAAAAATTGTAAAGACTCCAGCCACCCTAGTCATAGACTGTTCTCTCTGCTACCGCACGGCAAGCGGTACCGGAGCACCAAATCTAGATCCAAGAGGCTTTTAAACAGCTTTACTCCAAACCATAAGACTCCTGAACATCTAGTCAAATGGCTATCCAGACTATTGGCAGTGCCTCCCCCCAATCCCTCTTTACACCATTGCTACTCTCTGCTGTCATCTATGCATAGTCACTTTAATAACTCTACATACTATCTCATCTAACCTGTGCCCACACACATTGACTCTGTATCGGTACCCCCTGTATATAGTCTCGCTATTGTTATTTTACTGCTGCTCTTTAATTACTTGTTACTTTTATCTCTTATTCTTATCTGCAATTTGTTAAACTACATTGTTGGTTAGAGGCTCGTAAGTAAGCATTTCACTGTAAGGTATTCGGCGCATGTGACTAATAACATTTTATTTTAAGTCTCTGAATGTCCTTGAGTGGCCCAGCCAGAGCCCGGACTTGAACCCGATCGAACATCTCTGGAGAGACCTGAAAATAGCTGTGCAGCAACACTCCCCATCCATCTGATAGAGCTTTAGAGGATCTGTAGAGAAGAATGGGAGAAACTCCCCAAACACAGGTGTGCCAAGCTTGAAGCGTCATACCCAAGAAGACTCAAGGCTGTAATCGCTGCCAAAGGTGCTTCAACAAAGTGCTGAGTAAAGGGTCTGAATACTTATGTAAATGTTATATTTAATTGTTTAATTAATTAGCAAAAACGTGTTTTTGCTTTGCCATTATGGGTTATTGTGTGTAGACTGATGAGGGGGAAAAAACTATTTAATCCATTTCAGAATAAGGCTGTAACCTATCAAGATGTGGAAAAAGTCAAGGGGACTGAATACTTCGGAGCCTCCGAAAATAAGGATTATGAGGGCATTATTAGTGCTGGAGTAATGGGGGAGCTCGCCGAATTTAAATGACTCTATAAATACCTTCATGGAGACATGAACCACACTTCAGAGACAAAAATATGATTAACATTGGAATGAGGAACATGTGGCCACATATAAAAAATGTGATTAATTCACAGACAATGTTTTTACATTTACGCTTTTTCAGGATGGTGTTGTCGGACTTTCACCCTGTTGTTATTCACGACTCTTCTTCTTAATGTAAACATCATTTGACTCTGAGTGGATGCATAGGAACGTGTTCATATTTCCCACAAGGTAGAAAAGGGCAGATGAGGATAATAAAGTAAGGTTTCCATGGCAACAGACCAACTGGGTAGACACTGGTTGAATCAACGTTGTTTCCACGTCATTTGAAATAGACGTTGAATTGATGTCCGTGCCCAGTGGGAAGCGAACTAGAAGAGTGAATCTGTACATTTCTTTGAGATTTGGCTGAACCGTCTGGCTTTTTTCCTTTGACTTTAGACTACAAATGGCTATAGATGGCCAATCATGCAAAATCAACAAATATTATATTTAGGTTTTTTTTGTACACTAAATGTTGAAGGACTACTGGAGTAGTACTATTTATTCCTATTTTTTATGAATATTTTTTTATTTCACCTTTATTTAACCAGGTAGGCTGTTGAGGAGGAAAGGCAATAAGTAGGCCACAGAGGTGAAATAATTACAATTCTTTCTTTCCTTCTTTCTTTCTTTCTTTCTTTTTTCTATCTCTCGGAGGACCTGAGCCGTAGGACCATGCCTCAGGACTACCTGGCCTGATGACTCCTTGCTGTCCCCAGTCCACCTGGTCGCGCTGCTGCTCCACTTTCAACTGTTCGGCTATGGAACCCTGACCTGTTCACCAGACGTGCTACCTGTCCCAGACCTGCTGTTTTAAACTCTCTAGAGACAGCAGGAGCGGTATAGATACTCTGAAAGATCAGCTATGAAAAGCCAACTGACATTCACTCCTGAGGTGCTGACCTGTTGCACCCTCTACAACCACTGTGATTATTATTATTTAACCCGGATGGTAATCTATGAACATTTGAACATCTTGGCCATGTTCTGTTATAATCTCCACCCGGCATAACAAGAAGAGGTCTGGCCACCCCTCATATCCTGGTTCCTCTCTAGGTTTCTTCCTAGGTTCTGGCCTTTCTAGTGAGTTGTTCCTAGCCACCGTACTTCTACACCTGTATTGCTTGATGTTTGGGGTTTTAGGCTGGGTTTCTGTACAGCACTTTGTGACATCAGCTGATGTAAGTAGGGCTTTATGAATAAATGTGATTGAAATAAATACATTTGATTGATCAGAGAATCACCAGCAGCAAGAGCAGCATCATTGATATACAGTTGAAGTCGGAAATTTACATACACTTAGGTTGGAGTCATTAAAACTATTTTTTCAACCACTCCACAAATTTCTTGTTAACAAACTACAGTTTTAGCAAGTCAGTTACGACATCTACTTTGTGCATGACACATTTCATTTTTCCAACAATTGTTTACAGACAGATTATTTCACTTATAATTCACTGTATCACAATTCCAGTGGGTCAGAAGTTTACATACACACGTTGACTGTGCCTTTAAACAGCTTGGAGAATTCCAGAAAATGATGTCATGGCTTTAGAACCTTCTGATAGGCTAATTGACATCATTTGAGTCAATTGGAGGTTTACCTGTGGGCGTATTTCAAGGCCTACCTTCAAACTCAGTGCCTCTTTGCTTGATATATTTGAAAATTCAAAAGAAATCAGCCAAGACCTCAGATATTTTTTTTGTAGACCTCCACAAGTCTGGTTCATCCTTGGGAGCAATTTCCAAATGAAGGTACCACGTTCATCTGTACAAACAATTGAACGCAAGTATAAACACCATGGAACCACGCAGTCGTCATACCGCTCAGGAAGGAGATGCGTTCTGTCTCCTAGAGATGAACGTACTTTGGTGTGAAAAGTGCAAATCAATCACAGAACAACAGCAAAGACCTTGTGAAGATGCTGGAGGAAACAGGTACAAATGTATCTATATCCACAGTAAAAACGAGTCCTATATCGACATAACCTGAAAGGCCGCTCAGCTAGGAAGAAGCCGCAGCTCCAAAACCACCATAAAAAAGCCAGACTACGGTTTGCAACTGCACTTGGGGACAAATATCGTACTTTTTGGTCTGATGTCCTCTGGTCTGATGAAACAAAAATAGAACTGTTTGGCCATAATGACCATCATTATTGTTGGAGAAAAAAGGGGGAGACTTGCAAGTCGAAGAACACCATCCCAACCGTGAAGCATGGGGGTGGCAGCATCATGTTGTGGGGGTGCTTTGCTGCAGGAGGGACTGATGCACTTCACAAAATAGATGGCATTATGAGGCAGGAAAATTACGTGGATACAGTGCCTTGCGAAAATATTCGGCCCCCTTGAACTTTGCGACCTTTTGCCACATTTCAGGCTTCAAACATAAAGATATAAAACTGTATTTTTTTGTGAAGAATCAACAACAAGTGGGACACAATCATGAAGTGGAACGACATTTATTGGATATTTCAAACTTTTTTAACAAATCAAAAACTGAAAAATTGGGCGTGCAAAATTATTCAGCCCCTTTACTTTCAGTGCAGCAAACTCTCTCCAGAAGTTCAGTGAGGATCTCTGAATGATCCAATGTTGACCTAAATGACTAATGATGATAAATACAATCCACCTGTGTGTAATCAAGTCTCTGTATAAATGCACCTGCACTGTGATAGTCTCAGAGGTCCGTTAAAAGCGCAGAGAGCATCATGAAGAACAAGGAACACACCAGGCAGGTCCGAGATACTGTTGTGAAGAAGTTTAAAGCCGGATTTGGATACAAAAAGATTTCCCAAGCTTTAAACATCCCAAGGAGCACTGTGCAAGCGATAATTTTGAAATGGAAGGAGTATCAGACCACTGCAAATCTACCAAGACCTGGCCGTCCCTCTAAACTTTCAGCTCATACAAGGAGAAGACTGATCAGAGATGCAGCCAAGAGGCCCATGATCACTCTGGATGAACTGCAGAGATCTACAGCTGAGGTGGGAGACTCTGTCAATAGGACAACAATCAGTCGTATATTGCACAAATCTGGCCTTTATGGAAGAGTGGCAAGAAGAAAGCCATTTCTTAAAGATATCCATAAAAAGTGTTGTTTAAAGTTTGCCACAAGCCACCTGGGAGACACACCAAACGTGGAAGAAGGTGCTCTGGTCAGATGAAACCAAAATTGAACTTTTTGGCAACAAAAAGCATACACAGCTGAACACACCATCCCCACTGTCAAACATGGTGGTGGCAGCATCATGGTTTGGGCCTGCTTTTCTTCAGCAGGGACAGGGAAGATGGTTAAAATTGATGGGAAGATGGATGGAGCCAAAGACAGGACCATTCTGGAAAAAAACCTGATGGAGTCTGCAAAAGACCTGAGACTGGGACGGAGATGTGTCTTCCAACAAGACAATGATCCAAAACATAAAGCAAAATCTACAATGGAATGGTTCAAAAATAAACATATCCAGGTGTTAGAATGGCCAAGTCAAAGTCCAGACCTGAATCCAATCGAGAATCTGTGGAAAGAACTGAAAACTGCTGTTCACAAATGCTCTCCATCCAACCTCACTGAGCTCGAGCTGTTTTGCAAGGAGGAATGGGAAAAAATGTCAGTCTCTTGATGTGCAAAACTGATAGAGACATACCCCAAGCGACTTACAGCTGTAATCGCAGCAAAATGTGGCGCTACTAAGTATTAACTTAAGGGGGCTGAATAATTTTGCACGCCCAATTTTTCAGTTTTTGATTTGTTAAAAAAGTTTGAAATATCCAATAAATGTCGTTCCACTTCATGATTGTGTCCCACTTGTTGTTGATTCTTCACAAAAAATACAGTTTTATATCTTTATGTTTGAAGCCTGAAATGTGGCAAAAGGTCGCAAAGTTCAAGGGGGCCGAATACTTTCGCAAGGCACTGTATATTGAAGTAACATCTCAAGACATCAGTCAAGAAGTTAAAGCTTGGTTGCAAATGGGTCTTCCAAATGGACATTTACCCCAAGCATATTTCCAAAGTTGTGGCTTAAGGACAACAAAGTTAAGGTATTTTATCATTATTTAACTAGGCAAGTCAGTTGAGAACAAATTCTTATTTTCAATAACAGCCTAGGAACAGTGGGTTAACTGCATTGTTCAGGGGCATTTGATCTTGCAATCTTTTGGTTACTAGTACAATGCTCTAACCGCTAGGTTACCTGGAGTGGCCATCACAAAGCCCTGACCTCAATCCAATAGACAATCTGTGGGCAGAACTGAAAAAGCACGTGCGAGTAAGGAGGCCTACAAACCTGACTCAGTTACACCAGCTCTGTCAGGAGGAATGGGCAAAAATTCACCCAACGTATTGTGGGAAGCTTGTGGAAGGCTACCTGAAACATTTGACCCAAGTTAAACTATTTTAAAGGCAATGCTACCAAATACTAATTGAGTGTATATAAACTTCTGACCCACTGGGAATGTGATGAAAGAAATAAAAGCTGAAATAAATCATTCTCTCTACTATTACTCTGACATTTCACATTCTTAAAATAAAGTGGGGATCCTAAATGACTTAAGACAGGGCATTTTTACTAGGATTAAATGTCAGGAATTGTGAAAAACAGAGTTTAAATGTATTTGGCTAAGGTATATGTAAACTGACCAACAGAGGCATATCTGTATTCCCAGTCATGTGAAATCCATAGATTAGGGCCTAATTAATTCATTTCAATTGACTGATTTCTTTATATGAACTGTAACTTTGTTCAGTGTAGAACTTGGCTGGTCTTCATGCATGAGCCACATTCTTATTATTTGGAGGCCCAAAGAAGTAAACATGTAATTTTAGATTCATTTAATAAAGGTAATAAACACATGTGGTATGGGATTGTACAATCTTATTGGTGTATCATACTGATTTCACAGCATTTAGAACATAGCTGGTCTCTATGAGCCATGTTCCTATTCCTTAGAGGACCAAATAAGTAAAGGAAGTCATTTACATAAGCACATGTGGTATTGCATTGTGTAAGATGTCACTATAAATACAGCATTCACGCCCAGGGTGTTATTCAAGGAAATAACATTTAAAGCAAGTTAATTATGCTAATGGTTGGCAAATTGTACTTATAATTACCTCTTGAAAGTAAAAGAGTGATACGAAATATATAATTGTATAATTATCAAGGCCATTAGACAGCCCACTAACAAGCACGTTGCAGGTTTGATCAAATGAAGGATTTTAGGCAATTTAATATAATCTCAACTGTTTACCTGCACCTCTAACTCAGAATCTTTCCCCATGGTAAATCTAATCAGAGCTAACACGAAAGTATAACACGCTTATTGAGAACTCAGCCATACATGTCCACATCTGCCACGCCATATTTCTATGGGCCGCATTTGGGTCCTCTGTCATCTTTTATTAATTCATTAACAAGCTGTCTCTCTTTACACTGTGGGCCTTAATGAAACTACTCATTTGTATTGTATGCACGGTGGTCCTTTGATTGATACAGTCCTTAGTGGGTAATTTGAGACTACTATATTGAATGTGTGCTAGCACAAAGAGAAATCACCCGGGCAACTCGAAAAGCAAATCAAAATAGATTGTGACTCTTGCGTTATACATCAGGAGAACACCCGGGAAGGTTAACCTGTTCAACTCTGATTGGTTATTTTGAAAAAACAAACAAACATCTTTGGTATCTTGGGCTCTGTTATAGTCACATGTTTCTGAATCCCACATTTCTTATCTTTTTATTTATTTTTTATTTTATTGAACCTTTATTTAACTAGGTAAGTCAGTTAAGAATAAATGTGTCTTTACAATGACGGCCTACCCCGGCCAAACCCTAACCCAGATGATGCTGGGCCAATTGTGCGCTGCCCTAACTTTCCAACTGTACTATTGTGATTTTGTAGGACTAGTTTTGAAACCCGAAATGTACTTCATGAGGGTGGTATATAATATTATGCGTCATTTAGAAAATGCCACTGGAGCGTGTGTCAAAGTTTAAGAGGTTTTTAAGATGGTCTAGTCATCTGGCCACCTCAGAGGGACCTCTCAGTGGGAACAAAAACAGGTTGGTTCTGTTAACAATAATCACTGCTCAAATCTCACACACGAATGACAGGAGAACATCCAAAAGCCCTGCGACCATGAAATCCACGCTGCTACATGTATGACAGTTTGTTAAATAAGTGCCCAAGCTATCATCCCCTTCCTCTGAAATGTGTATGAAAACCACTAAATGGTCTGCCAGCCTGTACTCACTGGGCCTCTCTAAAGTGTTATTTTCCTTGGGTGTCTTGCTGAGTTATGAGCCATTGTCGGTGGAGAACAGTGGTGAGAATGCACTGTGACCTGGAGTAGAGCGGGAGAAAGGGAGAAGGCTGTTCACCCGGGCCCTGCTTCACTGCAGCGAATAATGAAGTAGCAGGATTGTGCCTTGAAAATCCTCCCTCCTCACAATACAGTCTATCTCCAGTAGATAACCCCCTCCAAGCAACTCCACAGCCATTCATTCTACTCCACAGCCTAATACGCCATAATTTCCCTCTGAGCAAACTAAGAGCACTTAGTGTCAACATAAAACCTATCTGTTAGTTTTTAAAGCTGTCGTCTGCGAGACCAAAGTCCCAGGGACTTCTCTTACTTACTTTCTGCGAGCCCTTTGATGCCCCTTAGGGTTTGACTTAAAGAGGGAGTGAAGGCAAACTACAGCTAGAAATAGTTACGACCGTGTACACCATGCAGCAAGACTCCTATCTACTGGTTCATAACATTTTAGACACCAAATTATTTTTCCTCTCAAACACTCTTTCTCAATGTACCCACAGAAAAGTCAGTAGAAAAACACTAAATGTACTAGTATGTTTTATAATGGTTTCTTTACAGACTTCTTCCACACATGCTCACACAATTTTAATTGCTCAGTTCATTTTCACTGAATTAATTTGTCACATGTAAGTACTGTAAATGACCAATGAAGAAGAACACTCCGAGCAGAATTACCAGAGCATTTCTCCAGGGATTTCACGTAGCCTATCTAGAGTTAAATATCCCCAGTGAAAACGCTTAGTTTACTCCCATATGGACGGTTGTGGGGCAGCAGAACAGCTCTATAAAGCCTATACGTCTATGTCATTATGACATACATGATGAAGGCATGATGTAAACGTGCGGGTACATATAGAGTTACAGTCATAATGCAGTCATACAGTCATCCTTGGGAATGTGTAATGTAACGATAATGTGGTGTTCAACGTGTCACCTCTTGTAACTGCTGTCTTCCTCTGACGAGGAGGAGTAGTAAGGATCGGAGGACCAATGCGCAGCGTGGTACGTGTTCATGTTCTTTATTAAACCAAGCGAACACTGAAACAAAACAATAAACGACACGTGAAATGACAAACCGAAACAGTTCCGTGTGGAACACACAGACACAGAAAATAAACACCCACGAAACACAAGTGGGAAAAGGCTACCTAAGTATGATTCTCAATCAGAGACAACTAACGACACCTGCCTCTGATTGAGAACCATACCAGGACAAACGCAAACACAACATAGAAAACGAAACATAGACAAACCCACCCAACTCACGCCCCGACCATACTAAAACAAAGACATAACAAAGGAACTAAGGTCAGCAGCCCCCTTTCATCTATGAAAGGGCTACTGGGCCGTCAGGGATTAGGAGAAGAGATGGATTAAGTTGTTATAAAATGATCATTTAAATAAAATGTTTTTAAAAAGGGCTGATGGACAGGAAACAATTGAAACAATTGATAAGCAAGACAGCACTTAATCAGTCAACTTTTTTGTGCAGTGTCCGTGTTATCATTCTCTTGTTAGGGATTAAAGGAATGCTAATATGTGCTTTAAATTGTTGATGCCGAGGCCTGGCTAAGAGAGGGGAATTATGGGAACAGGAAAAGATGTGCAAGGTCCTTTGGGAGGATTACTGTACTGTATTTAGTCAAAGGTCCTGTAACCCAGGTGCCTCAACCTCTCAACAGCCTCTGAAGCCTAGACCAATATTTCCTTTGATTAAGCCATTGCTGCCTGCTTGTCTCCACTTCCAGCATGGGCGATCAAAAGACACTTTAGCGAAAAAGCTAAGGAGCAAAACTTTCCCCCACTACAAATTCGCTAATATGCCCAGATTAACGTTACAAATCCAGAGCGTCCGTAGATGACATGAACATTGTTCATGGCAGTCCCCCTGTGCGATTGCTATATCACCCTCCCCCCACTTCAGAAAATGTATTAGGGGATTTGTGTTCCTAATGACACCTGGCCCCTGCCACTGGAGCAGTGTAAATAATCCCATCACAGAGCCCAACCTCATCAGCGACAGGGTAATCCCTTGTTTAAGGCAGTTACACCAACCCCACCCATTAATTCCCCCTTCATAAGGACGCAGCTTAGCATACATTACCCAGTTATGATTTGGTGAAGGAAATGGAACGCTCGCAGCCAGGCTGGGGGGAGCTAGTTCGCTCTCCTAACTCTCTTTTTCGGTTCCAGGAAGAACATGTCACCTCGCTTTGCTTCATAAAGGGCTCAGCCACATGACAGCCGTTTTCAGAAACGCCAGAGAAACGCCAGAGTTAAAAATGTAAAACTCTCCGGTCGGTGACATATTGGGACAGAGTTAAGGCCGTGATAAATCAGGCAAAGGCAAAGGGATTTAGTCCTCAGAAAGAAGTGTTAAGAGGAGTGGAGGAGTCAGACAGGGAGCTAGTGTAGGATCCTGTGAAAACTATTCTGCCCATAGAGGACATAGTTACAGTGTTTTTGTACTTACAACTTTAGGAGTGCCTCTGAAAAGCCTGACAGTGTGGTCTTTTAGATTAAAGTCTACCGACACAAACTGTGCTATGGTACATTCTTGAGAAAAACTAAAACCTACACACAGAAATTTTACCATGTAGACACAGAGCCGTGGCTCTGAGAAGCCTGAACAACATGATGTTTCAGATTAAAGTCTATGGACCTGGTAACAATTTACATTTAGTTGCTCTTATACCTGTGTGGTAACTCTGTAATTACTACAATAGCAATATTGCTGTTACATAGAAGTAATGGCAGATGGCAGATGAAGAAGGAACTGGAATGGTTCTGTCACTGGAACCGTTTAAATGTATATCATACACAATTTTTGAAAACATATATTTAACTAGGCAAGTCAGTTAAGAACAACTTCTTATTTTCAATGACAGCCTAGGAACAGTGGGTTAACTGCCTTGTTCAGGGGCAGAACAACACATTGTTTACCTTGTAAGCTCAGTGATTCGATGTTGCAACCTTCTGGTTACTAGTCCAAAGCTCTAACCACAAGGCTACCGGCCTTCCCAATCTCACAGAGTTAGAAAATTGACCAGAATTAACCAGAGATGGGGAGTAGTGGACTACATTTTGTTCAACTAGTAACTTAAGTACATTTTCCAGTATCTTGGGGGTAGTTGAACTAAATTCATATCTGGGTAGTGTTTTCAGCAGTTAAAACTTCTTATGGCTTGAATTCCGCTAACGGGATCGATATGACAACAGCCAGTGAAAGTGCAGGGCGCCAAACTCAAAACAACAGAAATCTCATAATTAAAATTCTTCAAACATAGAAGTATTTTACACCCTTTTAAAGATAAACTTGTTGTTAATCCCACCACAATGTCCGATTTCAAAAAGGCTTTACAGCGAAAGCACAACAGCCTAGTCACAAAAACACACACAGTCATTTTCCAGCCAAAGAGAGGAGTCACAAAAAGCAGAAATAGAGATAATTAATCACTAACCTTTGATGATCACCCTCCCCCCACACTCATAGGACTTCATGTTACACAATACATGTATGTTTTGTTTGATGAAGTTCATATTTATACACAAAAATCGGAGTTTACATTGGCACGTTTAGTAGTTCCAAACCATCCGGTGATTTTGCAGAGAGCCACATCAATTTACAGAAATACTCGTAGTAAACATTGATAAAATATACAACTATCATGCATGGAATTATAGATACACTTCTCCTTAATGCAACCGCTGTCAGATTTCAAAAAGATTTTACGGAAAAAGCAAACCATGCAATAATCTGAGTACGGCCCTCAGACAACAAATCAATCATACAGATATCCGCCATGTTGGAGTCAGCAGAAGTCAGAAATAGCGTTATAAATATTCACTTACCTTTGATGATCTACATCAGAATGCACTCCCAGGAATTCCAGTTCCAGAATAAAAGTTTGATTTGTTTGATAAAGTACATAATTTATGTCCAAATACCTCCTTTTTGTTTGCGCGTTTAGCCCAGTAATCCAAATGCTCAATGCATGAGCGCTTAGTTCAGACGAAAAGTCCAAAAAGTGATATTACAGTTCGTAGAAACATGTCAAGCAAAGTAGAGAATCAATCTTTAGGATGTTTTTATCATACATCTTCAATAATGTTCCAACCGGAGAATTCTTTTGTCTTCAGAACTGCGATGGAACTCAAGCTAGCTCTCACGTGAACGTGCGTGGTCAGCTCATGCCTCTCTGGCAGACCTCTGACTCAATCCCCTCTTATTCCCCCCTCCTTCACAGTAGAAGCATCAGACAAGGTTCTAAAGACTATTGACATCTAGTGGAAGCCTTAGGAAGTGCAATTTGACCCCATAGACACTGTGTATTTGATAGGCAGACTTGAAAACAGTTTTAGAAACTTCAGAGTGTTTTCTATCCAAATCTACTAATAATATGCATATATTAGCAACTGGGCCTGAGTAGCAGGCAGTTTACTCTGGGCACCTTATTTATCCAAGCTACTCAATACTGCCCCCAGCCATAACAAGTTAATAACTTTGTTTTGCCATGTAGTTAAACTACTGGAACTAGACACTAGTCTTTTAGCAATAATAAGATCAAATAGGGGTGAAGTAGTCAAGTGATGCCTTTCTATTTTAGAATCAGAGCTGCCTAATTCTCACTTCAAACATTATTTTTGTGTTTAGTAGACTAAATTACATATTCTGTTAATATATAACCTCAAAGTGATCTGTTTTTAGTCTATGACATTTCAGATTTACATATAATAATTTTTCACAAAGGGGTTTTCATGTAGTAAACTACATTTTTCTTAGGGGTAGCTTTGGTGTAGCTTAACTTATTTCAGTGTGTAATTGGTAGCTTAGTAAACTATCTTTTCAGAGTAGCTTCACCAACACTGGAATTACATTTCTTAGAGATTCTTATCTTGTAACTTGCCCCTTTTGATTTGTCACTCAGTCGATATATCTCCATAACCCTGCTAAATGAGAAGAGAACTCTAAATAACGGGAACATTCCAGGAGTGGGTTTCAATAAGGCAAAGTACAGACTGGTTAGCATGCACTTCAGAATTGAGAGATGGTTCAGAGTGCTCCCTCTTTAATGAATACAAATGTTTGTGGGAAAGGTATCATTATGTGTCATGTGTCACATTATTCTTCCTACTCAACAAAGAGGTTTTAATGCATCCCCACACTTTTATCCTGGAAGATGAAGGCTTGGCACACAGAGTCAGAGTAAGAAGTAAAAACGGTGAGATGGTTCCATTGCAGGAGGCAGTGTGGAGGGAAATAGAGAGTCTTCAACATGTATATCCACATTTTAAACTCAAGAAGAGGAATGGGGGGAGAGAGAGGGTGAGGGAGAAGGAGAGAAAGACAGGAGAGAGTGAAGGAGTGGGTAAGAAGGAAGAGAGAGATGTTTCTAAACAGGAAGGGAAGGAAGCAGTATGAATTTAATTGCCTGAGAAATGTGCTATGAATATACCAATTGGCATCACCAGAGGAAACACTAAACCTACTGTTAATGGATTTACATGGCATGAGCCACGCAATGAATGCATAGAATATTCAGAGGATGACATCTGGGACATGCTAAGTGATAGTATCCTGGCTGAACATGACAATCCATATTATCATACCTTAATTTCTATGAACATATTTTATATGTTCTTTCAGCAAACCTTTTAAAAACCTGTCCTTAGGAGAGACAATATTGGATAAAATATATGTTTTAGAGAAGAATCTAAACTGGCAAAGAAACGTGATTAAATGTATAACACTGTTTTACATGGATCCTTGAGTACAACCCTGAGGCACATCCGAGAAATGTACAATACAAATACGCCTTTAAAAGAGCTCACCTTGACCTTCAAATGGAAGGAAAAACTTTGAGCCAAGCTGACATCATGTGGTCCACATATCCTTGGTCCGGTGAACTCACATTGAATAGTCTGCTTTGGATTTGTGAATATTGCCGATACATTTTAGGTAGCTGTGAAATGTGGATGCTTTGTAAACTGTCAATGCCATTTAAAATATTCTCAATTAAAAGTTTCATTGTTGTACAACACTCATTGAGAGCCAACTTGATAAAACCATGCCCAAAGACTAGGTCGACATTATGTTTAATCTTGTGATAGGCCATCTTTTTTTAAACTGTTGAACTACTGATGTTTTTTTTTACAGGTGTGTCACTTTCAAGAAATGTTAGAAATACTGCAAGAAAGACTATCATCCAACTATAACAGTGTTTTTGTATAGGCACACTGTAGACATCCCCTTAATGTATGACCATGAACTAAATCATTGCTGTAACAAATAAACATGTACAGTCGGCTACTCTCACTGCTGTTGTGAAACCTGTTAGGTAGCACACTGACAAACCTACTCTTGCTATGTTTTGGGGTCCTAGGCCTGCTTACATTAACTGGTCCGTATCCTGATAGAAATCTGTGCATTTAACATGTAAGTAAGAGCAAGCGCACGTTGTTGTCCCTAGGGCAGACAGCATACACACAAGGGACTATGTACAGTACATTCCTAACACTGCTGAGAACATATTTATATCAACATTGACTCATCTCACACTTTAATAACACAATGTTCTTCAGACATATTGTATATAATGTCAACTAACTTCAGTATCTGTGTTCTGATGCCGTGCTGTAAAAAACAACCACAATATATTTTGTTTGTTCTCAACCGATACAGTGTGTGTGTATTATCCAGTGTGTGTTGTGTATTATCCAGTGTGTGGTGTGTATTATCCAGTGTGTGATGTGTATTATCCAGTGTGTGCTGTGTATTATCCAGTGTGTGGTGTGTATTATCCAGATTGTGGTGTGTATTATCCAGTGTGTGGTGTGTATTATCCAGTGTGTGGTGTGTATTATCCAGTTTGTAGTGTGTATTATCCAGATTGTGATGTGTATTATCCAGTGTGTGGTGTGTATTATCCAGTGTGTGGGGTGTATTATCCAGTGTGTGGGGTGTATTATCTAGTGTGTGATGTGTATTATCAAGTTTGTGGTGTGTATTATTCAGTATGTGGCGTATTTTATCAATAAAATGATTCAATATCCAACACTGCTTGTTTAAGTAATAAAGCAGGACTCCAAGAGATACACAGAGACAGACTCCAAGAGTTACACGGAGACAAACTCAGAGAAATACACGGAGAGAGACTCAGAGAGATACACGGAGACAAACTCAGAGAAATACACGGAGAGAGAGAGAGATACCCAGAGACAAACTCAGAGAAATACACGGAGAGAGACTCAGAGAGTTGCACGGAGACAAACTCAGAGAAATACACGGAAAGAGACTCAGAGAGATACACGGAGACAAACTCAGAGAAATACACAGAGAGAGACTCAGAGAGATACACGGAGACAAACTCAGAGAAATACACGGAGAGAGACTCAGAGAGTTGCACGGAGACAAACTCAGAGAAATACACGGAGAGAGACTCAGAGAGATACACGGAGACAAACTCAGAGAAATACACAGAGAGAGACCTTAGAGAGACACACGGAGAGAACAAATGGTTGCCTCTAGAGTCCATCAAGTACATGGGGAAAATGTGTGCTTGTTAGAACAAACACAGACATCAGAAGGCTAACCTCTGCATTGATAACAGCAGTCATTACGGCACTGCCATGTTTCAGCACTGATAAACTAACGCCTTGGTAAAAGGTTGACGGATAATACGACACTCAGATTAGAATGAATTGGAAGTGAGATGCATTTTGAGGTTGTTTGGCTGAAATCAATTCAACATTTAAGAAATATGTCTGATTGTTTTTGGTAGAACACATGACATTACAACTCTGCCATAATAAAACACATACAGTTGAAGTCGGAAGATTACATACACCTTAGCCAAATACAGTAGTGGCCAAAAGTTTTGAGAATGACACAAAAATGAATTTCCACAAAGTCTGCTGCTTCAGTGTCTTTAGATATTTTTGTCAGATGTTACTATGGAATACTGAAGTACAATTACAAGCATTTCATAAGTGTCAAAGGCTTTTATTGACAATTAGATGAAGATGCAAAGAGTCAATATTTGCAGTGTTGACCCTTATTTTTCAAGACCTCTGCAATCTGTCCTGGCATGTTGTCAATTAACTTCTGTGCCACATCCTGACTGATGGCAGACCATTCTTGCATAATATATGCTTGGAGTTTGTCATAATTTGTGGGGTTTTGTTTGTCCACTCGCCTCTTGAGGATTGACCACAAGTTCTAAATGGGATTAAGTTCTGGGGAGTTTTTTGGCCATGGACCCATAATATCGATGTTTTGTTCCCCGAGCCACTTAGTTATCACTTTTGCCTTATGGCAAGGTGCTCCATCATGCTGGAAAAGGCATTGTTCCTCAGAGGATGTGTTGGTACCGTTCTTTATTCATGGCTGTGTTCTTAGGCTAAATTTAGTGAGCCCACTCCCTTGGCTGAGAAGCAACCCCACACATGAATGGTCTCAGGATGCTTTACCGTTGGCATGACACAGAACTGATGTCTCACCTTGTCTTCTCCGGACAAGCTTTTTTCCGGATGCCCCAAACAATTGGAAAGGGGATTAATCAGAGAAAATGACTTTACCACAGTCCTCAGCAGTCCAATTCCTGTACCTTTTGCAGAATATCAGTTTGTCCCTGATGTTTTTCCTGGAGAGAAGTGGCTTCTTTGCTGCCCATCTTGACCCCAGGCCATCCTCCAAAAGTCTTTGCATCACTGTGCATGCAGATGCACTCACACCTGCCTGCTGCCATTCCTGAGCAAGCTCTGTACTGGTAGTGCTGTACTGGTAGTGCCCCAATCCCGCAGCTGAATCAACTTTAGGAGACGGTCCTGGTGCTTCCTGGACTGTCTTGGGCGCCATGAAGCCTTCTTCACAACAATTGAACCGCTCTCCTTGAAGTTCTTGATGATCCGATAAAAGGTTGATTTAGGTGCAATCTTACTGTCAGCAATATCCTTGCCCGTGAAGCCCTTTCTGTGCAACGCAATGATGACGGCACGTGTTTCCTTGCAGGTAATCATGTTTGACAGAGGAAGAACAATGATTCCAAGCACCACCCTCCTTTTGAAGCTTCCAGTCTGTTATTCGAACTCAATCAGCATGACAGAGTGATCTCCAGCCTTGTCAACCCTCACACCTTTGTTAACAAGAGAATCAAAGACATGATGTCAGCTGATTCTTTTGTGGCAGGGCTGAAATGCAGTTGAAATGCTTTTTGGGGATTCGGTTAATTTGCATGGCAAAGAGGGACTTCATCTGATCACTCTTCATAACATTCTGGAGTATATGCATACGGCCATCATACAAACTGAGGCAGCAGACTTTCTGAAAATTAATATTTGTGTCATTCTCACTTTTGGCCACGACTGTACATTTAAATTCAGTTTTTCACAATTCCTGACATTTAATCCTAGTAAAATTCCCTGTCTTAGGTCAGTTAGGATCCCCACATTATTTTAAGAATGTGAAATGTCAGAGTAATAGTAGAGAGAATTATTTATTTCTGCATTTATTTATTTCATCACATTCCCAGTGGGTCAGACGTTTACATACACTCAATTAGTATTTGGTAGCATTGCCTTTAAATTGTTTAACTTGGGTCAAACGTTTCGGGTAGCCTTCCACAAGCTTCCCACAATAAGTTGGGTGAATTTTGGCCCATTCCTCCTGATAGAGCTGGTGTAACTGAGTCAGGTTTGTAGGCCTCCTTGCTCGCAACAAGGAGGCCCACATATTTTCTATAGGATTGAGGTTAGGGATTTGTGATGGCCACTCCAATACCTTGACTTTTTTGTCCTTAAGCCATTTTGCCACACCTTTGGAAGTATGCGTGGGATCATTGTCCATTTGCAAGACCCATTTGTGACCAAGGTTTAACTTCTTGACTGATGTCTTGAGATGTTGCTTCAATATATCCACATAATTTTCCTACCTCATGACGCCATCTATTTTGTAAAGTGCACCAGTCCCTCCTGCAGCAAAGCACCCCCACAACATGATGCTGCCACCCCCATGCTTCAGGGTTGGGACGGTGTTCTTCGGCTTGCAAGTCTGACCCTTTTTCCTCCAAACATAATGATGGTCATTATGGCCAAACAGTTCTATTTTTGTTTCATCAGACCAGACATTTCTCCAAAAAGTATGATCTTTGTCCCCATGTGCAGTTGCAAACCGTAGTCTGGCTTTTTTATGGCGGTTTTTGAGCAGTGGCTTTTTCCTTGCTGAGCGGCCATTCAGGTTATGTCGATATAGGACTAGTTTTACTGTGGATATAGATACTTTTGTACCTGTTTCCTCCAGCATCTTCACAAGGTTCTTTGCTGTTGTTCTGGGATTGATTTGCACTTTTCACATCCATGTAACATTCATCTCTAGGAGACAGAACGTGTCACCTCCCTGAGCGGTATGACGACTGCGTGGTCCCATGGTGTTTATACGTGTGTAGTATTGTTTGTACAGATGAACGTGGTACCTTCAGGCGTTTGGAAATTGCTCCCAAGGATGAACCAGGCTTGTGGAGGTCTTGGCTGATTTCTTTTGATTTTTCAATGGTCAAGCAAAGAGGCACTGAGTTTGAAGGTAGGCCTTGAAATACATACACAGGTACACCTCCAATTGACTCAAGTTATGTCAATTAGCCTATCAGAAGGTTCTAAAGCCATGACAATATTTTCTGGAATTTTCCAAGCTGTTTAAAGGCACAGTCAACTTAGTGTATGTAAACTCCTGACCCACTGAAATTGTGATTATAAGTGAAATAATCTGTCTGTAAACAATTGTTGAAAAATGACGTGGGTCATGCACAAAGTAGATATCCTAATCAAGTTGCCAAAACTATAGTTTGTTAACAAGAAATTTGTGGAGTGGTTGAAAAACGAGTATTAATTCAACCTAAGTGTATGTAAACCTCCGACTTCAATTGTACATTCACGTTGCCTATGTCTACTGTATATACTGATTCCTCTGTAATAGCACTGTGTAAATTAAATGTATAATTTTATTATTATAAATGCCCCTGAAATGACCCCGATAGACCATACCATGCCATGACAAATGTGAACCATTTTGGATTCAATGCATTTCAGATGCACTACCCAGAAATCACTTCACCATTTATTGGTTGCTACATTTCTAATAGTTCATCTAATTTCAGTTTGTGACAAAACAAGAAACATTGAAATGTACCATCTAAACCGCTGTGCAATATTTTTTCAGCTGTTTCAGCTGTTTGAAGCTGGTGTTCAAAACCAAAAGTATAAGATGCAAAAAAGAAACTAAAACACGGGGAGCATAGAAATAGCGCACATAGAACCGAAATACCGCTTCTTGGACTTGCTTTCAATAACAATGACAGATCTATAACTCACATTTTTATGTGAATTCGGTTGGGTCGGCCAAAATGTTACATATTGCAGCTTTAAGTTTATATTCCCCCCCTATGGCTCCTGATTGGCCTCTATATACCCAAACTGGAGACAACAATCTCCAACCCAACCTCCGTGGGACTCCTGTAGACAGCCCACTTGTCAGCATTGGAGGCAGGGGGGAAATTCATGTGAAGGGACAAGGTCTGAGAGTGCAGGGGAAAGTAGGCTCAATTGGATTAGGGTGTCAGATATGCTGATCCACTGTCCTTGGCCCAGACCACACAGAGCGGTCTAACTCGATTTCCACCTCTGACTCGTCCGTTAGATGCCAGGAGAAGTTATTATTAATGAAACTGAATTTTTAGGAGGGAAAAAGGAAAAGGGAGAAAAAAGAAAAAAGATTGGAGAGGGTGCTGTGTTGACTGTCAATATGATGTGTTGTACAAAACAAAGTCTTCCGCGATTGGATTATCTATATCAAATCAGAGTATCAAAGCCAATGACACATTTTCAAAATGCTGCTCTAACCATGTGTGTTCTGGCTCTGGTCCAACCAATCCGTTTTTGGGACCAGTCAGAACAGTTAGAACGGTTAGAATGTGTTTGCATTCTAGAAATCATCGGGAAGGTACTCAGATTCAGACTCATTGTGGAGAAGAAACTAGCGTCCGTGGGCGTGGCATCTCGTCAAATTGGAAGGAAATGTGTCAGGGCTGTCCGATCATAAACTCATCACCTTCACCCTAGCTCTTCTACCGACGCCAAAATAAACATTCCATTCAGCTTAGGAGTCTGAAAACAATGAACACTGTCCAGCTTACTGAATCCATATTCTACCTACCAGTTACTGACTCTGTGGCTCAATAAAACACTGCCTTGGCCTCCATACTGGATGAAATTGCTCCTTTGAAAACCTGTATGGTGTCTTTCTCCAAAACTTCTCCCTCGTACACTAAATAGCTACCCTCTCTCAAAGCAACTGGCCATCATCTAGAACAACAGTATAAGAAAACTGGGCTAACTGTGCATGCACAGATGCATGAGCAGCATCAGCTAAAACACAAACAGGCCTTACATGCAGCTCAGACATCTTACTACTCCCAACTAATGAGCAACGGCACTGGTAACTCCCGGGAGCTGTTCTCTACTGTGAGCAAGCTCCTCCAACCTATGAACAATTCTGCTACCTCCGCCTCCCCAGAAGGGTGCAATCAATACCTGTGCTTCTTCCAAAGCAAAATTGGAAACATCAATAACACTATCCTGTCCTCTCCTGCCCCAGTAGTTGAGCTACCCAGTCCCACGCTCTCCAACTTCACCACAGTCACTGCAGCTGATTTAACCAAGCTGGTTAGGACAATGAGACCCACCACTTGCTCACTTTGCCCTATCCCCACCTCCCTTGTCAAGACCTGCTTACCTGCTCTGGAGCCTTTCTTCACAGAAATTATCGACAAGTCCATCATCACTGGATGTGTTCCTCCTCAGCTCAAACAGTTTGCAGTCACACCAGTACTGCAAAAGACTGAGTTCATCCTGATTGGCTCTGGCACCATCATTAACAACAACAGCAGCCACAGCCTCAATATTGATGGCATCAAGGTCCTCCCCTCCAGGGAGTTTCAAAAACGTAATATTTGACAGTCAGCTCCCAAAAATATGACCAAAGTCAAATTTTTCCATCTACGGAACATTGCCAGGTCACGATCTGTGCTATTACAACCTGCAGCTGAGCGACTCATCTACGCCTTTATTTCATCCCGTCTGGACTACACCCTTTTTGTTGACGCATCTGCCAAGTTTCTAAATATGTCCAGAACTGTGCTGCATGTGTCCTCCCCCACACCTCCCCCACGTGCACATCACTCCAGAGCTGTTAATCATCACTGGCTACCCACATCCTGACGCATTGACTACAAAACCCTGGTTCTCACCTACCAAGCTATCCACAACTCTGGACCCAAGTACCGGTCTCACCTCTCATTCTACCCTCCTGCCCCACTCACACCCTTCTCTCCTCCCGGTCCGTCTCCCTTCAGCAGCCCAGCAGCAGTCTAAACTATGGGTGACAGGGTTTTCAGTTGCACGGCTCCTCAATCTGCCACTGCGTGTGTGTGTGCTCTCTAACAACACTGACAACCTCCTCCAGGAGCCTTTGACCATGAGGCTAATGTCATTACACTGTAAGTATTACTGAACAAGCAAACACTTTCCCTCATTAAACCCTAATTGCAACTTTGCCCCAAACTATCACAGAGAATATTTCAAATGATCCTGACATCATATCACTGCACAATTTACCAAGATAACAAGTTTGCTCAATTCACTAATTTACACAATGTCCCTTTGGCTGACTTGTCAGATCAACAAAATAGTGTTTACCGAGACCACCTCCTCTTAATTAAACACACACGCAATATTGAACAAAACAAAGAAACTGAAATAATGTACGCTCTCAGCTAAGAGAATGTCTTAGAGTGCACTCTGCAATATCATCCTACCACCCTATCACTGTTCCAAATGTATTCTCTGTGATTAAAACTGCCTCTTGTTTTCAAATTCCACACAAGGCTGAGGAGACAAATACAGGAGCTCAGTCTTGATTATGAAAACAATTTCTCCACATCTCCACATCAGAGGCAGCTTCTCAAAGGCCCAGATTCACTGTGCACCATCAGCCCTGCTATTATTCCTTGCAGTGGGAGCGCAGAGACAAAAAGGAGAAACACTCAAATCAGTAGGTTGCATCCCATCAGGGGTGGCAGGTAGCCTAGTGCTTAGAGCGTTGGGCCAGTAACTGAAAGGTTGCTAGATCAAATCCCTGAGCTGAAAAGGTAAACATCTGCCGTTCTGCCCCTGAACAAGGCAGTTTACCCACTGTTCCTAGGACGTCATTGTAAATAAGACTTTGTTCTTAACTGAGTTGCCTAGTTAAATAAAGGTTAAAAAGAAATAGCACAATACAGTGCCCTACTTGTGACCAGGGCCCATAGGGCTCTGCTCAAAAGTAATGGACTATATAGGGTTCCATTTGGGATGCAGACACTCTTTCCAGGTAATGGTATAAATTACAGTGTCTACAAGACTAATCACTCAGTAATTGTATTGCATGTCACAAGCGGAAAAATACGACAAAGGCACTATGGATAGTTCATACAGAGAGCATCAAGCAAATCCCATTCTTGTTAACTCACTATTTTTGCTCGGTAATGGCATTATTAGTCAGAAAGAACAATGACGACAATACAACAAATTAATATAAAAACACACCTTTTTGTTCATGGAGCAATATGACACAAAGACTATGCCATATCAATATAAACAGTGCAAGCAAGCAGAATAAGACATTTTCATGGACAGTTATCCCATACTGGAGAGGGGGGAGACAGGGAGAGAAATAGAGATTGAGAGAAAAGAGAAAAATCCCAATCACGTGTGTCCACTTCCGTCTCCTGTTGCATCTGTCTCAAGTGTTGATGGGAAGGACCAGCTAATTAGCTAGCCTTTTGATCCAGTTCTGCAGTAGAGTACTAGGACCATAACTAGCATTGATTCAACTGGTCGTAAATGGCGGTGGAGCATCAAGAATCCGATTTAGTGAAATCTAACAGATGAGTAGGCGCTGCAGTGATTGTGTGAGTTCAGAATGATGGTTGAACACCTAATGAAATCATGGAGGACAGGGAATCGCTACTGTTCTCAGTCAATGAAACAGCTCAATTGGTGTTAGCAGAACGGAGGGATGATATAAAATGACAACTGCAAAATACTGTATTTCAGTATGTAGTTATCTTTTCACATCCCATTGTTGAGTTACAGCTATAATACCAACAAGAAAACTCGAAATCCTTAAAGCATGTTCAGAGGCGAGCCCTTCTTTCTTCTAGCACCAAATGAGCTGTTATTTTAGGATTTGGTTTTTAAAAGCAGTATGGTGGAGGTGGTTTTAGTCTTCATTTCTCTACCCGTTAGCATGCATCTAATATGGATTTGTGAATCACCTCAAAGTATCCACAAACTCAGATACACAGAGAAATACTTGGTTTAAATGTAATCGGTCACCTTATACCATGCTATTTGTGAATGAATTATACCATGTGCCTGTGTAGATGGTGTTATGATCCCATGTACTGTTGTAATGTGGATGTGATATCCTAGGCATGTTAGTGCAGCATATTGAGATTATTTATCAGTCAGAATGGCACCCTCAGGCAAAGAGGTATGCTTAGATAACCTATGCAGAAAAACACGCATTTTTAAAAATGCTAGTCTTAAATTTTGAGCCCCATCTAAAATAATTGGTGAATGACACCGCTGATAAAACCAACACCATTAGCAAACAAAACACATTTTGGAAGTTGAACATATCATACTAACATCAGTGGATGTTAATCAAATAATGAAAGTACTCTCATCTGTAGAATATGAACAAGCTTAAAGTACACCCTAAATTGCTGACAAACTGTTACAAACCCTTGCATTCCCACTAGGTCGAAGAATACTGAATCTCTATCCCACATTGGGATGTTAGAGAGGACAAGGAAGGAAGTTAGGAAAGTGCCCCATGTCAGCCAATTAGTGCTAATCATGCGATTGTAACTATCAAGGCACAAGGTAAGACCCAGATGCAGACACAGGAGGCAGATGGTTGGAGTCTTACAATGTTTATTAATCCAAAAAGGGGGTAGGCAAGAGAATGGTCGTGTACAGGTAAAAGGTCAAACCAGTTCAGAGTCCAACAGGTCCCGAAGGGCAGGCAGATTCAAGGTCAGGGCAGGCAGGATGATCAGGCAGGCGAGAAAGTAGTCCAGAGTCAGGCAGTGTTCAAAACCGGGAAGACTATCAAAAGAGAATAGAAACTGAGTACGGTGGAAAACCACACTGGTTGACTTGACTAAACATTCAAGACAAACTGACACAGAGAGACAGGAAACACAGAGATAAATACACTGGGGAAAATAAGCGACACCTGGAGGGGGTGGAGACAATCACAGGGACAGGTGAAACAGATCAGGGTGTGACAGTAACAAGAATAAAAAAAAAAACACCTGTAGGCTATCTTGTCCATTAGATCACACACTTGCATTCACCACCCCAAAATTGACGTTTTGTTTATCATCTCTTTAACTTATTGATAGGCAGAGCAAAAGTGTGCTTAATTTGGAAGCACTATATTGAATATACGAGTGGAATATTTACCATTTGTCAGGGCTCTTCTAAAATTGAGAGACACTTTGAATTATCTATCAGAGGAATATAGATGTTTGGGAGAGAGAGAGAGAGAGACGCTGTTGGTTAATCAATATGCACATTCTTCCTGGCAACTAGAGCTAAGAAAAATCTGTCAGGATCAGCCAGACTGCTTGGTGCACTGAGTATTTACAGGGGAGATTCTCTGCAGTAATTGCATGTTAGAGTGTGTGTACTGTTGTCATTATCCATACTGTATGTTGAGAGGGTTTTACAGGCTTTCCATGGTCAATGCTAATTAACCTAGACGGAACATTTTGCTTAAGCTTATGATGAATGCAAGGGATAGTACACAGAGAAAAATGTACCTCCCAGTATTTGAAATGCAAAAGAAGAACACATGCATTTCATGTAGTGTCAATATTTAAAAGTTTGTGGTTTCTGCCTCAAATATTAGCCAAGGAACACTAATAATTCCCCCAAATGACCTAAAAAAATGAATTGACAACATCAGCAAATGCAGTCCAGGGTATATATATTGCCATAAGATACAACATAATATTTGACTGAAAGGTAGACTGCTATATGACATCATAATTTACTGACTTGCCTAGTTTAAATAAAGGTTACGTTTTTTTTATATGCAGAGGGAAAACTTCCTGCTGTTGACACTGTATCTATAAGGTAGGAGGTGTGACACTGTGTATGATGTCACATTGCTGAATCTACCTTGGAAACAACATACTTTCTTTAACATGGCTCAAGACAAGATTGTGAACACTGAATTTGTCTGCTACTTTCTTAATGTAACCGAGCAGCGTTTCCACACAAGTTTACCCCCTGGTGGATATGCCAAGAATTGACCACTGTCGTCAAGCCATAGAACACATTTGTAGTATGACAAGAACAACCCACGTTACTTATTTGTGACATCAGAATTTCTATCTAGACACAATTAATAATAAATACACATTCACAAAGTACCCCCTTAAGAGTAGGTTAATAAAGGGATCTGATTGCAAAATGTCCCTCTGAGTCCCATTGTTCATTCAGTTCAGATGTCTAGATCACAGCGCTGCATTACATGTTCCAGCACCTCAATTAGAACTTGGCCGCACAGCCCCAGACAGTCAGTCAGTGTGACTGAAAAAAATAAAAAATAATAATAAATAAATGCGAAGCAAGACATTTCCCTTTGAGAGGGCTATTATTGAAATTATAGCTCTTAACACTGTCTATTCCCTGTGACATTGCAGAATGTTCTCTCCATTTTGAAAGAGTGAGCTTCCATCCCATATGGTACCCTATTCCCTAAATAATGCCCTACTGTTGACGAGAGCCCATCCTAAGTAGTAGTACACTATAAAGGGCATAGGGTGCCATTTGGCATGACCATTGAGAGAGAGAGGGGGGGGGGGGGGGGGGAGAGAAAGAGAGAGTGAAAGAGATTGCGAGAAAGAGAAATAGAGAGTGACTGAGAGAGAAAATAGAGAGAAAGAGAGAGAGAGAAACTATTACACCCGCCCAAGCCCCATCCTGCGACCTAAGAGGTATGTATCAGATGCTCAACATCCTCTGTTCACACCGACTGTGATGGTCCAGACCTAAACACTAGATACTATTGAACACAAAGCTTTTACTATCTCATCCTGGAATATGTAAGGTCTGAGGTCATCTGCCTTTGGCCTAAAAATCAGGAACCCAGACTTCATCAAAGAAATTGGAAATACAGACATTATCATCCTACAAGAAACATGGTATAACAGAGACGGACCCACTGGTTGCCCTCTAGGTTACAGAGAGCTGATAGTCCCATCCACCAAACTACCAGGTGTGAAACATGGGAGACTCAGGGGTCATGCTAATTTGGTATAGAGCAGACCTAACCCACTCTATTAAATTAGTCAACATTTTACATCTGGATAGAAATTCCTAATAACCCCAATTTACAATTGGCTCATTCATCCCCCTCCTCTCCCCTGTAACTATTCCCCAGGTCGTTGCTGCAAATGAGAACGTGTTCTCAGTCAACTTACCTG
Organism: Oncorhynchus mykiss; assembly: GCF_013265735.2. Classification (NCBI taxonomy): domain Eukaryota; kingdom Metazoa; phylum Chordata; class Actinopteri; order Salmoniformes; family Salmonidae; genus Oncorhynchus; species Oncorhynchus mykiss. Next base: position 20,693,568 of record NC_048578.1, read on the forward strand.
GTAAAATAACGGATAAATTATTATTTATTTTTTTAAATAAGGAAATAATCTAAAAATAGAAAAATGGCTTCATGTGTGCCACCTATATTCCCCAATAGAATCCCCATACTTTAATGATGACAGCTTCTCCATCCTAGAGGGGGAGATCAACAATTTACAGGCTCAGGGACATGTACTAGTCTGTGGCGACCTAAATGCCAGAACTGGACAAGAATCCGACACCCTCAGCACACAGGGGGACAAACACCTACCTGGAGGTGACAGCATTCCCTCCTCCATATAACCCCCTAGAAACAACTACAACAACATAACCAACAAAAACAGGCCACAACTACTGCATCTCTGTGGGATGCTGGGTATGCACATAATCAGTGGTAGGCTTCGAGGGGACTCCTATGGTAGATACACCTACAGTATAGCTCATCTCTTGGCCGTAGTACTGTAGACTACTTTATCACTGACCTCAACCCAGAGTCTCTTAGAGCGTTCACAGTCAGTCCACTGACACACCTATCATATCACAACAAAATCACACTACTTGAACAGAGCTATGCTCAATCATGAGGCATCATATCCAAAGGAACTGAATACAAATGATATAGATGGAAGGAAAGTAGTGTGGAAATCTACCAAAAAACTATTAGGCAACAACAAATTCAATTCTTCTAGACAATTTCCTGGACAAAAGGTTTCACTGTAATAGTGAAGGTGTAAACTTGGCAGTAGAACACCTCAACAGTATATTTGACCTCTCAGCTTCCCTATCAAATTTAAACACTTCAAGCAGAAAACCTAAGAAAATGAACAACAATGACAAATGGTTTGAGTAAGAATGCAAAAACCTAAGAAAGAAATTGAGAAACCTATCCTACCAAAAACATAGAGACCCAGAAAACCTGAGCCTATGCCTTCCCTATGGTGAATCACTAAAACAATACCGAAATAACCTACGGAAAAAGAAGGAACAGCACGTCAGAAATCAGCTCAATGTAATTGAAGAATCCATAGAATCTAACCACTTATGGAAAAATTGGAAAACTCTAAACAAACAACAAAACAAGTTATCTATCCAATTGTAGGCTACCCTGGGGCGGCAGGGTAGCCTAGTGGTTAGAGCGTTGGACTAGTAACCAGAAGGTTGTGAGTTTAAACCCCCGAGCTGACAAGGTACAAATCTGTCGTTCTGCCCCTGAACAGGCAGTTAACCCACTGTTCCCAGGCCGTCATTGAAAATAAGAATTTGTTCTTAACTGACTTGCCTGGTTAAATAAAGGTAAAATAAAAAAAAAAAATATCCAAAATAGAGATGTATGGATAAACCACTTCTCCAATCTTTTTGACTCTAGAACAAAGAACAAACAGCAAAAACATATACATGATCAAATACAAATCTTAGAATCAACTGTTAAAGATTACCAGAACCCACCAAAAAAATTGACCGCAATAACTACCGAGGGATATACGTCAACAGCAACCTTGAGAAAATGGTGTTGGGGGAAAAACAGACGACATTATAAAATCCACGTAAACCAACAACAAATGTGTGGTTAAAATTGGTAAAAAACACACATCTCTTTCCACAGGGCCAGGGGGTGAGACAGTGATGCAGCTTAAGCCCCACCCTCTTCAACATATATATCAACGAATTGGCGAGGCCACAAGAATAATCTGCAGCACCCAGCCTAACCCTGCTAGAATCCAAAGTCAAATATCTACTGTTTGCTGATGATCTGGTACTTCTGTCTCCAATCAAGGAGGGCCTACAGCAGTACCTAGATCTTCTGCACAAATTCTGTCAGACCTGGGCCCTGACAGACCTGGGCCCTGACGTAAATCTCAGTAAGACAAAAATAATGGTGTTCCAAAGAATCCAGTTCTCTCCAGGAAAAACATCAGGGACAAACTGATATTCTGCAAAAGGTACAGGGATTGGACTGCTGAGGACTGCGATAAAGTCATTTTCTCTGATGAATCCCCTTTCCGATTGTTTGGGGCATCCGGAAAAAAGCTTGTCCGGAGAAGACAAGGTGAGCACTACCATCAGTCCTGTGTAATGCCAACAGTAAGGCATCCTGAGACCATTCATGTGTGGGGTTGCTTCTCAGCCAAAGGAGTGGGCTCACTCAATTTTGCCTAAGAACACAGCCATGAATAAAGAACGGTACCAACACATCCTCTGAGGGTCAATGCCTTTCCAGCACGATGGAGCACCTTGCCATAAGGCAAAAGTGATAACTAAGTGGCTCAGGGAACAAAACATTGATATTTTGGGTCCATGGCCAGGAAACTCCCCAGACCTTAATCCCATTGAGAACTTGTGGTCAATCCTCAAGAGGCGGGTGGACAAACAAAACCCCACAAATTCTGACAAACTCCAAGCATTGATTATGCAAGAATGGGCTGCCATCAGTCAGGATGTGGCTCAGAAGTTAATTGACAGCATGCCATGGCAGATTGCAGAGGTCTTGAAAAAGAAGGGCCAACACTGCAAATATTGACTCTTTGCATCAACTTCATGTAATTGTCAATAAAAGCCTTTGACACTCATGAAATGCATGTAATTATATTTCAGTATTGCATAGTAACATCTGACAAAAATCTGAAGCAGCAAACTTTGTGGAAATTAATATTTGTGTCATTCTCAAAACTTTTGGCCACGACTGTATATAGACATAATGACATTTGAAATGTCTTTATTCTTTTGGAACTTTTGTGAGTGTAATGTTTACTGTACATTTTTATTGTTTATTTTGTTTATTATCTTTTATCTATTTCTCTTGCTTTTGCAATGTAAACATATATTTCGCATGACAACAAAACCCCTTATATTGAATTGAAATTGAATTGAGAGACAGCGACAGAGAAAGAGAGAGAGAGAGAGAGAGAGAGAGAGAGAGAGAGAGAGAAAGAGAGAGAGAGAGAGAGAGAGCGAGAGAGAGATGGAGGGGGTTAGCAGTGACCTGAGGGCTCCATACTTCATTAGAGAGGAGTGATGTCACATTTTGCTGACAGATTCAAATGGAAGTGAAACTTTCTCATGAAAAACACAGCCATGGAGTAATTAGTGTATTTAGATGATATAATGGCATCCATTTGCAAATAAGTATGCAAATAAATGTAAAGTAATTGTAGAAATCCCAATTTAGAGTTCGCTGAATGGTAATAACACATTCTTAGATAACCAAGACCAGCAGAAACATTGGTGGCATTGCAACAGCATTGCATATTCAATCCCCAGCGTCATGTCCCAAACATACAGTACGTGTTAGCAATAATTGACCATCTTCTTCCCTGGATGGATGTATCCCCTCCCTTACAGACATGCAGTATGTTTACTACAAACAGTCCTTCGTCTATTATCCCCACCAGTAACGGATGGAGTGTGTCGTTCATTCCCTCCAACAAACCCGCTAGAGCAGGAACATCAGCTCTCAGTACATTAACGCACATGAGTGAGAGAAGGGAAGTCGGGAGAAAGTCTCCCAGGAATTCAGTGGAGAGGAAGAGGAAACATGGGGGAACTTCTGTGTTAAACGAACACAACTGTCCCGCAGCATGGGCATATAAATGGTTCTCCTTCCCTCAGCAGATGCGTCCAGACACATTGTCTGCCTCCACTGCTTTGCTGCTGCAGAGGGAAAGGGGGACTTAGGACCCACAATCCATCACCCCGAATCCTGGACATCTGGTGCAGACACCGCGGAGCAAAACCCGGGCAAGGGGGGAGGACATTTCAATGTGGAGCGCACCACCATCTCCGACTTCACCGTCAACTAGCGTCTGTCTCATCTACTTCAATCTGCATCCCAAACAGTACCCTATTCCCTATTTAGTGCACTTATAGGGTTCTGGTCAAAAGTAGGTCATAGGGAAGAGGGTGCCATTGGAGATCCAGCGCTAGACTCACTGAGCAATTGACTCATTAACTCAGTGCAGAGTGGCAACAGTCTGCCCATGCATTATTCAGAGCTTGGGGTGGCCACCGGGTGTGTCACACAGGTGGGCAGCAGTCTCAGAGGGCCTCAGGGGTTTGGCGGCCAGGATGGGCAAGGGACAGGGTGTTCTGTTCGCGAAGACAGCATGCAGATGTTGGTCAATTTTAGGGCAACCAGGCATTCACTGCAGGACGGGCCCATGTGTTAAGCCCATGGGAGTTAGGCTCTCCTGTACCCTTGTATAATTGGGGTGTGTCTCAATAATTTGTCTACTTTCTCTATTCTGCAGAGAGAAGGCCAATTTAGGCTATTGAGATACAGACTGCATCCAATTTGCTGAGTAGAGTGTTGGAGGCTATTTTATAAACGATATCGCCGAAGTTGAGGATCGGTAGGTTAGTCAGTTTTACGAGGGTATGTTTGGCAGAATGAGTAAAGGATGCTTTGTTGCGGAATAGGAAGCCGATTCTAGAGTTAGTTTTGAATTTGAGACGCTTAAAACCTGTTGTGACTAGGGGGCAGTATTTTCATTTTGGGAAAAAAAACGTTCCCGTAATAAACGGGATATTTTGTCAGGACAAGATGCTAGAATATGAATATAATTGACAGCTTAGGATAGAAAACACTCTAAAGTTTCCAAAACTGTACAAATATTGTCTGTGAGTATAACAGTTGCAGGCGAAAGCCTGAGAAAAATCCTATCCGGAAGTGCCTCCTGTTTTGAAAGCGCTGCGTTCCAATGAGTCCCTATTCAGCAGTGAATGGACTATCAACCAGATTACTATTTCTCCGTATTCCCGAAGGTGTCTACAGCATTGTGACGTAGTTTTACGCATTTATGTTGAAGAATACCCGTAAGAAGCTACATTGCGTAAGTGGTCACCTGATGCTCCCAGAGAGATTCTCGCATAAAATACAGAGGTAGCCATTAATCCAATCGGTCCTACTGAAAAACTAATTGTCCCGATGGATATATTATCGAATAGATATTTGAAAAACACCTTGAGGATGGATTATAAACAAAGTTTGCCATGTTTCTGTCGATATTATGGAGCTAATTTGGAATATTTTTCGCCGTTTTCGTGACTGCAATTTCTGGGTGATTTCTCAGCCAAACGTGAAGAACAAACAGAGCTATTTCGCCTACAAAAATAATATTTTTGGAAAAAAGGAACATTTGCCATCTAACTGGGAGTCTCGTGAGTGAAAACATCCGAAGCTCATCAAAGGTAGACGATTTACAGTGCCTTGCGAAAGTATTCGGCCCCCTTGAACTTTGCGACCTTTTGCCACATTTCAGGCTTCAAACATAAAGATATAAAACTGTATTTTTTTGTGAAGAATCAACAACAAGTGGGACATAATCATGAAGTGGAACGACATTTATTGGATATTTCAAACTTTTTTAACAAATCAAAAACTGAAAAATTGGGCGTGCAAAATTATTCAGCCCCCTTAAGTTAATACTTTGTAGCGCCACCTTTTGCTGCGATTACAGCTGTAAGTCGCTTGGGGTATGTCTCTATCAGTTTTGCACATCGAGAGACTGACATTTTTTCCCATTCCTCCTTGCAAAACAGCTCGAGCTCAGTGAGGTTGGATGGAGAGCATTTGTGAACAGCAGTTTTCAGTTCTTTCCACAGATTCTCAATTGGATTCAGGTCTGGACTTTGACTTGGCCATTCTAACACCTGGATATGTTTATTTTTGAACCATTCCATTGTAGATTTTGCTTTATGTTTTGGATCATTGTCTTGTTGGAAGACAAATCTCCGTCCCAGTCTCAGGTCTTTTGCAGACTCCATCAGGTTTTCTTCCAGAATGGTCCTGTATTTGGCTCCATCCATCTTCCCATCAATTTTAACCATCTTCCCTGTCCTGCTGAAGAAAAGCAGGCCCAAACCATGATGCTGCCACCACCATGTTTGACAGTGGGGATGGTGTGTTCAGCTGTGTTGCTTTTACGCCAAACATAACATTTTGCATTGTTGCCAAAAAGTTCCATTTTGGTTTCATCTGACCAGAACACCTTCTTCCACATGTTTGGTGTGTCTCCCAGGTGGCTTGTGGCAAACTTTAAACAACACTTTTTATGGATATCTTTAAGAAATGGCTTTCTTCTTGCCACTCTTCCATAAAGGCCAGATTTGTGCAATATACGACTGATTGTTGTCCTATGGACAGAGTCTCCCACCTCAGCTGTAGATCTCTGCAGTTCATCCAGAGTGATCATGGGCCTCTTGGCTGCATCTCTGATCAGTCTTCTCCTTGTATGAGCTGAAAGTTTAGAGGAACGGCCAGGTCTTGGTAGATTTGCAGTGGTCTGATACTCCTTCCATTTCAATATTATCGCTTGCACAGTGCTCCTTGGGATGTTTAAAGCTTGGGAAATCTTTTTGTATCCAAATCCGGCTTTAAACTTCTTCACAACAGTATCTCGGACCTGCCTGGTGTGTTCCTTGTTCTTCATGATGCTCTCTGCGCTTTTAACGGACCTCTGAGACTATCACAGTGCAGGTGCATTTATACGGAGACTTGATTACACACAGGTGGATTGTATTTATCATCATTAGTCATTTAGGTCAACATTGGATCATTCACTGAACTTCTGGAGAGAGTTTGCTGCACTGAAAGTAAAGGGGCTGAATAATTTTGCACGCCCAATTTTTCAGTTTTTGATTTGTTAAAAAAGTTTGAAATATCCAATAAATGTCGTTCCACTTCATGATTGTGTCCCACTTGTTGTTGATTCTTCACAAAAAAATACAGTTTTATATCTTTATGTTTGAAGCCTGAAATGTGGCAAAAGGTCGCAAAGTTCAAGGGGGCTGAATACTTTCGCAAGGCACTGTAATTTGATTGCTTTTCTAATTTCCATGACCAAGTTACCTGCTGCTAGCCGGACAAAATGCTATGCTAGCATATTTTGAAAATCTGAGATGACAGGGTGATTAACAAAAGGCTAAGCTGTGTCTCAATATATTTCATTTATGATTTTCATGAATAGGAATATTTTCGAGGAATATTTATGTCTGTTGCGTTATGCTAATTAGTGTCAGCCGATGATTACGCTCCCTCATGCGGAATGGGGAGTCACTAGCTTTGGTGACAAAACGGATGGCACTGTGATAGACTGCATCCAATTTGCTGAGTAGAGTGTTGGAGGCTATTTTATAAACGATATCGCCGAAGTTGAGGATTGGTAGGTTAGTCAGTTTTACGAGGGTATGTTTGGCGGGATGAGTAAAGGATGCTTTGTTGCGAAATAGGAAGCCGTTTCTAGATTTAGTTTTGGATTAGAGATGACACCAATGTGTCAGAGGAAACACCGTACACCTGGCGACCGTGTCAGTGTGCACTGCACCCGGCCCACCACAGGAGTCACTAGTGCGAAATGTGACAAGGATATCCCTGCCAGCCAAAGCCTCTCTAACCCAGACGACGCTGGGCCAATTGTGCCCCGCCCCACGGGCCTCCCGGTCACGGCCAGCTGTGACAGAGCCTGGACTCAAACCCAGAATCTCTAGTGGCATAGCTTGCACTGTGATGCAGTGCCTTAGACCATTGTGCCACCCAGGAGGCCAATAGCATCATTTTTAATATTTGGGCTGCAGAGATAGCCTGCAGAGTTCTGTCATACTATCCAGGTCTGTGCCCAAACAATTCAAGCTTCTACTTATAAAAATCCACCTTTCCAGAAACAAGTCTCTCACCACTGCCGCTTGTAAAAGACCACCTTCTGCCCCCAGCTGTGCTCTGGACACCATATGTGAATTGATTGCCCCCCATCTATCTTCATAGCTCGTACTGTTAGGCAGAGGTGTGAACTCGAGGCACATGACTTGGCCACGAGTCAGACTCAAGTCACAAATATGATGACTTGCAACTCGACTTTGACTTTAACACCAATGACTCTTGACTTGACTTGGACTTGAGCCTTATGACTCGACCTGACTTTGGGCAAGTCTGGAAAGGTGGATTTTTAGAAGTAGAAGCTTGAATTGTTTGGGCACAGACCTGGATAGTATGACAGAACTCTGCAGGCTATCTCTGCAGTAGATTGCAACTCCGCCCCCTTTGGTAGTTCTGTCTTGTCGGAAAATGTTATAGTTAGGGATGGAAATTTCAGGATTTTTGGTGGCCTTCCTTAAACAGGATTCAGACACGGCTAGGACATCCGGGTTGGCAGAGTGTGCTAAAGGAGTGAATAAAACAAATTTAGGGAGGAGGCTTCTGATGTTAACATGCATGAAACCAAGGCTTTTACGGTTATAGAAGATGGTTGGACATGTTGAATTTGTTCCAAAACGACACTGGAATTGTGACGCAAGTGACAATTTAGTTTGGGATGGACAGCTTTAACGATCAATACATAGATTTTTTTTAGATTTATTTGGTTTGTTTAGGGCCTACATTTTAATTGCCATTGGAAATTTGTACCGTGTGACTAACCTGCCTTTATAGCAGTGATAAATATGCCACGATATACAGTATAGGGAACATGACATCACTATAGAGCAGGCATGGGAATTCAGTGTTGATTCTCCAATACTATGTCTCCGTTCAAAATGGGACCCTATTCTCTATGTTTGACCAGGGCCCATGGGGCACTATGTAGGGAAGATGGTGTAATTTGGGACGTGACCTTTGGTAGGCTACATTGTAAAAATGTGTCTCTTGTTGGATGCAAGAGCAGGGGAGCCAATTAAAAGCAGCCTGCATGTTTTATGTTTTACCACACTTGCTACACCCATAATGCTAATCAGGGGGCCTTTGTGGCTGTGGCCAATGACACAACACAGCAATCTCCAGTGGTGGAAAAAGTACCAAATTGTCATACTTGAGTAAAAGTATAGAAACGTTAATAGAAAGTTACATAAGTAAAAGTAAAAGCCACCCAGTAAAATACTACTTGACTAAAATTATTTGGTTGTGAATATACTTAAGTTTCAAAAGAAAATGTATTTGCTCAAATATACTTAAGTATCAAAAGTAAAAGTATATATCATGTCAAATTCCTTCAATTAAACAAAACAGGCAGCAGCATTTTTTTGTTAAAAAAATGTATGGATAGCCAGGGGCACACTCCAACACACAGACATCATTTACAAAAGATACATTTGTGTTTAGTGAGTCCGCTAGATCACAGGCAGAAGGGATGACCATGTGTTTTCTTGATAAGTGCAGGAATTGGACCATTTTCCTGTCCTTCTAAGCATTCAAAATGGTACTTTTGGGTGGCAGGTAAAATGCATGGAGTAAAAAGTACATTATTTTCTTTAGGAATGTAGTGAAGTAAAAGTAAAAGTTGTCATGAATATAAATCGTAAAGTAAAGTACAGACACCTCAATCTACTTAAGTAGTACTTTAAACTATTTTACTGAACTACATTACACCACTGGCAATCTCCAACTCAGTGTGTGTGTGTGCATTTACACTATACGTTGTTTGTGTGTGCCTGTTTGTGTTTGTGCTCATGTGTCAAAAAAATATATACTGTATATACACTGCTAAAAAAATAAAGGGAACACTTAAAACAACACAATGTAACTCCAAGTCAATCACACTTCTGTGAAATCAAACTGTCCACTTAGGAAGCAACACTGACTGACAATACATTTCACATGCTGTTGTGCAAATGGAATAGACAACAGGTGGAAATTACAGGCAATTAGCAAGACACCCCCAATAAAGGAGTGGTTCTGCAGGTGGTGACCACAGATCACTTCTCAGTTCCTATGCTTCCTGGCTGATGCTTTGGTCACTTTTGAATGCTGGCGGTGCTTTCACTCTAGTGGTAGCATGAGACGGAGTCTACAACCCACACAAGTGGCTCAGGTAGTGCAGCTCATTCAGGATGGCACATCAATGCGAGCTGTGGCAAGAAGGTTTGCTGTGTCTGTCAGCGTAGTGTCCAGAGCATGGAGGCGCTACCAGGAGACAGGCCAGTACATCAGGAGACGTGGAGGAGGCCATAGGAGGGCAACAACCCAGCAGCAGGACCGCTACCTCCGCCTTTGTGCAAGGAGGAGCAGGAGGAGCACTGCCAGAGCCCTGCAAAATGACCTCCAGCAGGCCACAAATATGCATGTGTCTGCTCAAACGGTCAGAAACAGACTCCATGAGGGTGGTATGAGGGCCCGACGTCCACAGGTGGGGGTTGTGCTTTACAGCCCAACACCGTGCAGGACGTTTGGCATTTGCCAGAGAAGATTGGCAAATTCGCCACTGGCGCCCTGTGCTCTTCACAGATGAAATCAGGTTCACACTGAGCACATGTGACAGACGTGACAGAGTCTGGAGACGCCGTGGAGAACGTTCTGCTGCCTGCAACATCCTCCAGCATGACCGGTTTGGCGGTGGGTCAGTCATGGTGTGGGGTGGCATTTCTTTGGGGGCCGCACAGCCCAGGCGTTGTAGGGAGGTCATACAGGCACGTGGAGGCCACACACACTACTGAGCCTCATTTTGACTTGTTTTAAGGACATTACATCAAAGTTGGATCAGCCTGTAGTGTGGTTTTCCACTTTAATTTTGAGTGTGACTCCAAATCCAGACCTCCGTGGGTTGATAAATTTGATTTCCATTGATCATTTTTGTGTGATTTTGTTGTCAGCACATTCAACTATATAAAGAAAAAAGTATTTAATAAGAATATTTCATTCATTCAGATCTAGGATGTGTTATTTTAGTGTTCCCTTTATTTTTTTGAGCAGTGTATATATGCATAGATAATTTTCACAGAACCAGCATACAGCAATTACATCTCAGTAAGTACAACTGTCAGACATCTACGTATTAGTCCATGGTCTAACACTGTAAATCCACTAACAGTAAGGATTAGACATCTGTCATCATTACAAGAATTTTCTTTTTTGTATTTCAAGATGTCTGTTATCAAGAGTACCACATACTAGCAGCCACACAGCTCCAGATGGGTCCATCCTGCTCATAATACCTCTTGGATTAGGAAGGGAATCATGGGTTTTAAACAATTATATATAAATACGCTAGATGACTGACAGGGGACGCTGTTTTGAAGCCACTGCACCTCCATCTTGGCACTCTCCCACCATTTAATCAAAATATTTTGGAAGCTATAGATGGGTTGGGTGTTTAGCAACAAAACCGACGCGTGTGCAACTTTGGAGCAAAACAGACAGGGATCACTTCCAAACTAGATTTCATCTCCAATGTTTATTGAAAACATAAATACACTGAACACAATGAACACTTGTTGCACAATGAACACTTGTTGCCTCTCAAAAACATAATTACAGTTGTTGGTTAGCTAGCAAATGTTTTGCCATATTAGCATAGGCATAACATTAGTTAAAACACCTCAAAACATGACATGGTATCAAGAGCAAGATAAAACTAGCTGAAACGAGCCACCTACATGTCAGCTTCTTGCCATTGTTGCTAGCTATCTGGCCATCCAGAGTCACAACAACACATGAACTTCTTCCCAATTAAAGAGTGCAAATCGTTTTATGTGACGTTGTCAGCTAACCTATCTATAGAAATGCATTTATTAATGTCTACATTTGTTTTTGCCACATGTATCTATTATAGACACCTTTAACCAGTTAGAGCTCTAGGGGCGCTATTTCATTTTTGGATAAAAAACGTTCCCGTTTTAAGCGCGATATTTTGTCACGAAAAGATGCTCGACTATGCATATTCTTGACAGTTTTGGAAAGAAAACACTCTGAAGTTTCAGAATCTGCAAAGATTTTGTCTGTAAGTGCCCCAGAACTCATTCTACAGGCGAAACCAAGATGATGCATCACCCAGGAATTAGCAGAATTTCTGAAGCTCTGTTTTCCATTCTCTCCTTATATGGCTGTGATTGCGCAAGGAATGAGCCTACACTTTCTGTCGTTCGCCCAAGGTCTTAGCAGCATTGTGACGTATTTGTAGGCATATCATTGGAAGATTGGCCATAAGAGACTACATTTTCCAGAGGTCCGCCCGGTGTCCTTTGTCTAAATTTGTGCGTAATCTTCAGGTGCAGGCATTTTCTCCTGGGATTCAGGAGAGAAAGCATGTTTCCAAGAACGATGTATCAATGAAGAGATATGTGAAAAACACCTTGAGGATTGATTCTAAACAACGTTTGCCATGTTTTCAGTCGATATTATGGAGTTAATTTGGAAAAAAGTTTGCGTTTTGAGGACTGGATTTATGGATTTTTTTTGGTAGCCAAATGTGATGTATAAAACGGAGCTATTTCTAATACACAAGGAATCTTTTTGGAAAAACTGAGCATCTGCTATCTAACTGAGAGTATCCTCATTGAAAACATCAGAAGTTCTTCAAAGGTAAATTATTTTATTTGAAGGCTTTTATGTTTTTGTTAATGTTGCGTGCTGGATGCTAACGCTAATGCTAACGCTAAATGCTAACGCGAAATGCTAACTCTAGCTAGCTACTTTTACACAAATGATTGTTTTCCTATGGTTGAGAAGCATATTTTGAAAATCTGAGATGACAGTGTTGTTTACAAAAGGCTAAGCTTGAGAGATGGCATATTTATTTCATTTCATTTGCGATTTTCATAAATAGTTAACGTTGTGTTATGCTAATGAGCTTGCTGATAGATTTACACAATCCTGGATACAGGGGTTTTTTCATAGCTAAACGTGACGCAGAAAACGGAGCGATTTGTCCTAAACAAATAATCTTTCAGGAAAAACTGAACATTTGCTATCTGAGAGTCTCCTCAATGAAAACATCTGAAGTTCTTCAAAGGTAAATTATTTTTTTGAATGCTTTTCTGTTTTTTTGTGTAAATGTTGCCAGCTGAATGCTAATGCTAAATGCTACGTTAGCCATCAATACTGTTACACAAATGATTGTTTTGCAATGGTTGAGAAGCATATTTTGAAAATCTGAGATGACAGTGTTGTTAACAAAAGGCTAAGCTTGAGAGCTAGCATATTTATTTCATTTCATTTGCGATTTTCATGAATAGTTAACGTTGCGTTATGGTAATGAGCTTGAGTCTGTATTCACGAACCCGGATCCGGGATGGGGAGATCAGAAAGGTTAAGCATACTTTTAAATGATATTATGTGAGCTCAAATAAAGACGAAAAACATTTAAAATATCTAAAAGCCTTTTCCTCCCACTCCTCTTTCTATTCTGGTTAGAGACAGTTTGGGCAGCTCTGTGAAGGGAGTAGTACACAGTGTTGTATGAGATTTTCAGTTTCTTGGCAATTTCTCACATGAAATAATCTTCATTTCTCAGAACAAGAATAGACTAACGAGTTTCAGAAGAAAGTTCTTTGTTTCTGGCCATTTTGAGCCTGTAATCGAATCCACAAATGCTGATGCTCCAGATACTCAACTAGTCTAAAGAAGGCCAGTTTTATTGCTTCTTTAATCCGTACGACAGTTTATCTGTGCTAACGTAATTGCAAAATGGTTTTCTAATGATCAATTAGCCTTTTAAAATTATAAACTTGCATTAGCTAACACAACGTGCCATTGGAACACAGGAGTGATGTTTGCTGATAATGGGCCTCTGTACGCCTATGTGTAGATATTCCATTATAAATCAGTCGTTTCCAGCTACAATCGTCATTTACAACATTAACAATGTCTACACTGTATTTCTAATCAATTTGATGTTATTTTAATTGACCCCCCAAAAAATTGTCTTTCAAAAACAAGGACATTTCTAAGTGACTCCGAACTTTTGAACAATACTGTATAGCATCAGTAATACAGGGTTAATATAGAGTATATCATCAGTTTAAAACTTGAGAGAAGGGTGTTGCAGGATGCTACTGCTGCTGCCTCAACCCATAGACAGCCTACCACCCCTCTGCCCAGCAGATAACGCTGCCTGCTCCATCCTCTTCCAAAAGCCTAGCTTTGGCATTTTGTTTTATTGAATAAGTTCCCAAGGAGGAACGACAGCAGTGCTCATCGATGGGAGCCAAAACCAGCAGGGCTCTCCAAACGAGGCGGCTTACATTTTAGTCGTTTCCAAACGAGAGCAACTTACAGTGAGTGCATTCATTTTCATACGGGTCCCCTGTGGGAATCAAACCCACAACCCTGGCATTGCAAGTGCCATGCTCTACCAACTGAGCTATATGGGAACTTATAGATAGAAGCAGAGAGACAGAAATCTCGCCTCCTTGTCTCTCTGGTTGACATCTCATCTTTCGTCTAAATCGCAGCCTTGATGTGTGCAGGCTGGCTCCACTCGGCTCAGAGAGGTTTTATTGGCCTCTAATAGGTATGTCATTTGAAAAGTGACAAATCGGACAGTTATAATTGGAGGGGGGCTCGGCTCTTTATTAGAGCCGTTGGTCGTCGGTTTCCGTTTTCCCTCTAATGAAGGAAGATAAGAAAGTGATGGTGGAGCTGGGGTCTTTTTTTAAATATATACCCGGTTTGCGGAGACTTTACACGAGCCGCCGTGTCAAAACATCTTTGTTCTACCATGAAGGGATTCTGGGGGTTTCGGGCGACATGGTGTTCTTGGGAACCAAGGCCCGTCTTCCTGGGGATAAAGTCTCTTCATTTCCACCCCCTTTCCTTCCATCCCTAGATACTCCTCATGGTCTACATGTATTACACTGATAGTGCATGGAAATGCCTCTGCCTGACATTTGATTCTAAAACTACCAACATCTAAACATGTTGACAGAAGCTATGAAAGCTATGAAAATAATAAGAGTTTCAGTTTTGCCTTAAAAGACCTTTCAAAGATGGTGAAATGAAATGAAATAGAGGATAGAAGACTAGCTTCTTTTCAGCGTCATGAATCACGTATGATGATAAAAGATTTAAGTCCTACAAATCTACGGCTTGAGATGATTCTGCTCCTCTTAGAGAGCTTAGGATCACCATAACTCACGGTGGCAGAGCCCCGTGTTATGACAGTGGTGAAATATCCATCATTTGGTTTTACAACCACTTTTTGTCACCAGGGTGCAAAATTTGCATATAAAATATAGATGTTTCATCATGTTCTTCATGCATTCTATTTAATCTACTTATCACAATATATTGTTTAAGTCGGTTTAAATATCTAGAATCATTCCACTCATACTTACACTGACCAAAAATCAACCGTTCCACAATGTTGTGTTGACAACAGTATCACAGTAGAGTACATCTGCAATGCAGGGGGCTCCATTGTGTGTCCTCTATTTCACATGTCACTGCCTCACACCTCTCCCTTCACTCTTGCTCTGAGCATCTGTCAGGGAAGGTGTACAACAAGGAACAGACCATGTGCCAGGACAGGGGGATCTGGGGGGTGGGAAGGATGGACAGATTAGTTAAGGGGATCTGGGGGTGATGAACAGATTAGTCAGGGGGATCTGGGGGTGATGGACATATTAATGGTGGCCCTTGTCAAAGAGGTGGGGCTTTATAAGAGACTGAAAGATAGCTAAAGGGAGGGAGTTCCAGAACCTAGGAGCAACCCTGGAGAAGGCCCTGTCGCCATAGCTCTGGATCTACGGCCTGGGGATGATGCTGGGTTGGTGGGGGAGAAGAGGGTCTGAGAGGTAAAGGGGGGGGGGGGGGGTGGCATGGCAAGGTGGTGAATGGCTTAGTAGGTCAGAAGAAAGATCTTGTAATCAATACATTGGGCGACAGAGAGCCAGTGGAGTTCATTGAGGACAGGGGCGATGTGGCTGCCAGGACAACCGCCCTGTAGCACTCACGCCTGTAGCCATTAAGTGTTTTGAAAGGCTGGTCATGGCTCACATCAACACCATCATCCCAGTCACCCTGGACCCACTCCAATTTGCATACTGCCCCAACAGATCCACACTACATACTGCCCTTTCCCACCTATGTGGGAATGCTGTTCATTGACTAAAGCTCAGCATTCAACACCATAGTGCCCACAAAGCTCATCACTAGGCTAAGGACCCTGGGACTGAACACCTCCCTCTGCAACTGGATAGTGGAGTTCCTGACGGGCCGCCCCCAGGTGGTAAGGGTAGGCAACAACACATCTACCATGCTGATCCTCAACACCGGTTCCCCTCTGGGGTGCGTGCTCAGTCCCCTCCTGTACTCCCTGTTCACCCACGACTGCATAGCCAAGCACGACTTCGACACCATCATTAAGTTTGCTGATGACACAACAGTGTTGGCCTGATCACCGACAACGATGAGATAGCCTATAGGGAGGTGGTCAACGACCTGGCAGTGTGGTGCCAGGCCAACAACCTTTCCCTCAATGTGAGCAAGACAAAGGAGATGATCATGGACAACAGGAAAATGAGGGCCGAACAGGCCCCCATCTACATCGACGGAGCTGAAGTGGAGTGGGTCGAGAGTTTCAAGTTCCTTGGTGTCCACATCACCAACAAACTATCATGGTCCACACACTAAGACAGTCGTGAAGAGGGCATGACACCTTTTCCCCCTCAGGAGACTGAATAGATTTGGCATGAGATCCCAGATCCTCAAAAAGTTCAACAGCTGCACCATCGAGAGCATCCTGACCAGTTGCATTACCGCCTGGTATGGCAACTGCTCTGCATCTGACCGTAAGGCGCTACAGAGGGTAGTGCGTATGGCCCAATACATCACTGGGGCCATGCTTCCTGCCATCCAGGACCTATATACCAGACGGTGTCAGAGGAAGGCCCCAAAAAATAGTCAAAGACTCCAGTCACCCAAGTCATAGACTGTTCTCTCTGCTACTGCTCGGCAAGCGGTACCGGAGTGCCAAGTCTAGGTCCAAAAGGTTCCTTAAACCTCTTAGAGCTCTAGGGGCGCTATTTCATTTTTGGATAAAAAACTTTCCCGTTTTAAGCGCGATATTTTGTCACGAAAAGATGCTCGACTATGCATATTCTTGACAGTTTTGGAAAGAAAACACTCTGAAGTTTCAGAATCTGCAAAGATTTTGTCTGTAAGTGCCCCAGAACTCATTCTACAGGCGAAACCAAGATGATGCATCACCCAGGAATTAGCAGAATTTCTGAAGCTCTGTTTTCCATTCTCTCCTTATATGGCTGTGATTGCGCAAGGAATGAGCCTACACTTTCTGTCGTTCGCCCAAGGTCTAAGCAGCATTGTGACGTATTTGTAGGCATATCATTGGAAGATTGGCCATAAGAGACTACATTTTCCAGAGGTCCGCCCGGTGTCCTTTGTCTAAATTTGTGCGTAATCTTCAGGTGCGGTCATTTTCTCCTGGGATTCAGGAGAGAAAGCATGTGTCCAAGAACGATGTATCAATGAAGAGATATGTGAAGAACACCTTGAGGATTGATTCTAAACAACGTTTGCCATGTTTTCAGTCGATATTATGGAGTTAATTTGGAAAAAAGTTTGCGTTTTGAGGACTGAATTTATGGATTTTTTTTGGTAGCCAAATGTGATGTATAAAACGGAGCTATTTCTAATACACAAGGAATCTTTTTGGAAAAACTGAGCATCTGCTATCTAACTGAGAGTATCCTCATTGAAAACATCAGAAGTTCTTCAAAGGTAAATGATTTTATTTGAAGGCTTTTATGTTTTTGTTAATGTTGCGTGCTGGATGCTAACGCTAATGCTAACGCGAAATGCTAACGCGAAATGCTAACTCTAGCTAGCTACTTTTACACAAATGATTGTTTTCCTATGGTTGAGAAGCATATTTTGAAAATCTGAGATGACAGTGTTGTTTACAAAAGGCTAAGCTTGAGAGATGGCATATTTATTTCATTTCATTTGCGATTTTCATAAATAGTTAACGTTGTGTTATGCTAATGAGCTTGCTGATAGATTTACACAATCCTGGATACAGGGGTTTTTTCATAGCTAAACGTGACGCAGAAAACGGAGCGATTTGTCCTAAACAAATAATCTTTCAGGAAAAACTGAACATTTGCTATCTGAGAGTCTCCTCATTGAAAACATCTGAAGTTCTTCAAAGGTAAATGATTTTTTTGAATGCTTTTCTGTTTTTTTGTGTAAATGTTGCCAGCTGAATGCTAATGCTAAATGCTACGTTAGCCATCAATACTGTTACACAAATGCTTGTTTTGCAATGGTTGAGAAGCATATTTTGAAAATCTGAGATGACAGTGTTGTTAACAAAAGGCTAAGCTTGAGAGATGGCATATTTATTTCATTTCATTTGCGATTTTCATGAATAGTTAACGTTGCGTTATGGTAATGAGCTTGAGTCTGTATTCACGAACCCGGATCCGGGATGGGGAGATCAGAAAGGTTAACAGCTTCTACCCCCAAACAATATGACTGCTGAACAATTAATCAAATGGCCACCCGGACTCTTTACATTGCCCCACTCCCTTTATTTTTACACTGCTGCTACTCACTGTTTATCATCTATGCACAGTCACTGCACCCCTACCTACAGTACATGTACAAATTACCTCGACTAACCTGTACCTCCGCACATTTACTCAGTACCGGTGCCCCCTGTATATAGCCTCGTTATTGTTATGTAATTCTACTGTGTTACTTTTCATTTTTCATTTATTTTAGTAAATATTTTCTACACTTTATTTATTGAACTGCACTGTTGGTTAAGGGCTTGTAAGTAAGCATTTCACGGTAAGGTTGTATTCGGCGCATGTGACAAATACAACTTGACTAGATTTGACTCCACACTGCCCTTTCCCGCTTGGACAAAAGGAACACCTACGTGATAATAACTGTTTCTTGACTACAGCTCAGCATTCAACACCATAATGCCCTCCAAGCTCATCACTAAGCTAAGGACCCTGGGACTGAACACCTCCCTCTGTAACTGGATCGTAGGCTTTCTGACGGGCCGCCCCCAGGTGGTGAGGGTAGGCAACTACACATCCGCCACACTGACCCTCAACACAGGGGCCCCTCAGGGGTTAGAAGTACTTGCTAACTAGCTTTTAGCACAATGACTCCAGCCACCCAAGTCATAGACTGTTCTCTCTGCTACAGCACGGCAAGCGGTACCGATGCACCAAGTCTGGAACCAAAAGGGCCCTGAAAAGTTCCTACTACCAAACCATAAGACTACTAAATAATTAGCTAAATAGTTTTTAAAAAGTCTGGGTAGCTATTTGGCTAATTGACCCTTTTTAACTCATCACTTACGCTGCTACTGTTCATTATCTATCCTGTTGTCTAGTCACTTTAACTCAATTACCTCATACCCCAGCACATCGACTCGTACTGGTACCCCGTGTATATAGCCAAGTCATCGTTACTCATTGGTATTTATTCCTTGTGTATTTCTATTATTATTTATTTTTTCTCTCTCTGCATTGTTGGGAAGGACCCATAAGTAAGCATTTCACTGTTGGTAAACAACAGGTGTAGACTAATAATGTGACAAATAACAATTGATTTGACACACACACACACACACAGCTTCCAGAGACACCTATAGGAAGAAAGGAGCACACATAGAGATGATATACATATGGCTACGGTCTTCTGAAGGGACCCCTGACCCTGTCACATCTCGTTTTCCACTGCCCATGTTTTCCTCACCCAGATACAAACACAACACTGTATGATTATCTGAGCCCAGGCGTAGTCAACCCTGCTACCACCACATGGGAAGTTGTTAAAAAGGCAAGACAGACAAGTCAACGGGAAAAACAAGAGTTGTTTGTCGGTAAGAAACTAGTCTGATTGTGGCGGGAACCAGTGGAGGCTGGGGGCCGGTTGTGGCCGCATGGGGACTTCACATAGGGAGGTATCAATAAAGCCAAAGTGACAGAGGCACACTTGATTAGAAGTGACGGCTACATCTGGCAGCCTTGGCCATTACTTTCCCACCAGCCCGTCCCCTAGGGTGGCATGAACTGACAGGCCCACCAGCCCGTTCCCTGGGGTGGCATGAACTGACAGGCCCGGTCAGGCCTTCCATTACCACCTCCACCGCCTAGCCCTGCCAGGTAGCACACAGCTACCTCGCCGCGGCAGAAAATAGCTATCTAAGGGGTGGGAGGAAGAGGGGGTGAGGAAAGAGGAAGGGAGGGAGGGACCGAGGAAGAGAGAGCACAGTAGAGCTGAATACACACGGGGAACGTCCGTCAACGTTGTGTTTCTGCCTGCAAATAAAGCGAGCGTTGATTCATTGAATTATAAATAGATGGTTCTCTCTTGAAATCAGAGTTAAATCGTTACAAAATTGCAACATTTTTACAGACATGTCAGACCATAATAAATAATACATGTATTTTGTATAGTGCTTGTCATTACATTTTTTTACATTTTTATAAAATAATGATGTACAATAAAAACAACATACATTAAAAAGGAATCATAGGTAAACTAACAATATTGTAAACTTGATGCTACACACAATTTTTTTTGGCTTTAGTGTGTGTGTGTGTCCAACAACCACTTAGTTATGTTAGGAAGTGTGCCATCTTCATTACCGTCCCTGGTAACTTCACCCCAACTTCTCTTATCCCCAGAACACAGTAACATAAGAACATAAGTGTTTTTCTGACATTTTGGGGAAATTGAACTGAAAAATAAAGAATACAGCCCTTGCAGAGCCACAAGTCCCATGGGGACGTCCTCTAGGGCATGGATGTTCTCCCAATCAAAGGCCAGCGGGTTTTCACTCTCATGGTGAAATGGATTTCCGTCGATGTGCAGTAAAGGAGTGGGGTGCGGTGAAATCTGTGTCAACAAAAGTAAGAAAAAAGATTAATACACATACAATTAACAAAGAACATAACAAATGTTCAGCTGTAGCTTCTGTTTGTGAAAAAACGGATTATTGGTGCAGAGGCATACCTTGTCACGGACATGAAGGCCACTCTGGTTCTCATAGAAGAGGTAGGGCAAGAGCAGGATTGCTGCTGTGGTCTCGAGTCCAAGTAAAGTAAAGCAATGATCTTACTACACTTGTTCATTTTATGACAAAATACATAAGAGAAAGGGGAGGAATAAGAGCAAATACCTCTTGTGTATTGTCCTTTACCTCTTGCTAGTCCTTGAATTATCTTTTTGTTTATATCTATTCCATGGACTTGATTCATTTCTGAGAAGAGCTGAAAAGATCATTTGCACACATTTGTATGCTAATAGATTTCAGTTTGTATTGACTGCTGTGTAGGTTACATGTACACTTCAAATGCAGCTGTCCTACAACATATCCGTACCTTCTTTTTGATCCCAATTGCATTGTGTCCATGCTCTGTCCTATAAGAATTTCAAAAGGACGATTGTTTAAAAACAAGAAATGGACAGTGATGGGGGTAAGGGGGGATACCTAGTCATATTTTGCGTCATCATTGCATGCGATCATCATTCTCAAAGCCGCTGTTTACTTCTAAGATCACTTTAGCACCACCCTAAAACCCGATTCAAATTCGACACAAACCTTCAAATAGGTATGTAATGACTCTTTATAGGGTTTTATTTACATTTTAGAGGCGATAAGGTGATAAGTTGGACAGATCGAGTGAAAAAAAGCAACTTTCCCACACAACATCTCTCCTTCTCCTCGTTTACGTTAATGTTATGCCCCCTTGTGAGTTCATAATAGTATTGCATGCTGTCGCAGCCTATATAAAGAGGAAGCCCTCCGTTGACGATTCAGTTCGTTGTAACATCTCGTCTGGACAGGGCACCATCCTTAGTTAGTTAGTTAGTTAGTTAGCTAGCTAGCTAATGTCAACGAAGCTAGCATTAGCTAGTTCATTCTCACACAAGTGAGAACTGCTCTAGATTGGAAACTTACTTTTTCTGTCTATCGTTGTCTCTGATTGGGAACCATACTTAGGCAGCCCTTTTCCCACCTGTCTTGATGGGTAGTTGTCTTTGTTTGTTGGCACTATAGCCTTTAGCTTCACGGTTGTTTTTGGATTGTTTATTGTTTTTGTCAGCGTCATATAAATAAAGGAATATGTACGCTCACCATGCTGCACCTTGGTCCTCTTCATTCAACGGCCGTGACAATGAGTGTAAAGCCATGTTGGCTTTATGGAAATTATATACAATATATGGGGTAGAATATAGTTTAGAAAATAATACAAACCTAGTTCTGCCTAGTTAGGACATAACTTTAGCTAGCTAGCTAACGTTACTGTACTGTAGGTCATACAACGCCAACGGTCAAACCTGGCTTTCTAAAATGTACGTTAGTTCTTCTAAACTATAGCTATAGTAATGTTATGGAAGCTATTCACAGAAGACCATAATTGTCTCTGTTATTCATTAGTATTTTATATTATTATTTAAATGATTTTGATACATATTCAGAGCCAAACATCAACCCAACGTACCTTTTTAACTGTTGTCGCATTCAAACTCGGCATGAGGGTTTTTAGTTGCAATTGCGAAGTTCCCCGAAGGATGCCAGTAACAATGGGGGTTCCTTGATGAACCCCACCTCCTAAGTAGTTCTTTGAAGAACCTTTTGGCGTTGTTTTTCATTGCCAAGGATGAGGATATTTGAGGATCTTAGAAGAACTACAATTGAACTCCTAATTTTTAGAGTGTAGGTAGGCTGCTATATACCCATGATCAAATCAACACAGGTAGGTAGGCTGCTATATACCCATGATTAAATCAACACAGGTAAGTAGGCTGCTATATGCCCATGATTAAATCAACACAGGTAGATAGACTGTTGCATTGTTTTTAAACAGCCTATTTGTCAGTTTAACCAAAGCACACAGCCCAATATATTGTTTTACCTTACAACTTTACTTAGCAAAGTAGGGAAGATCTTCGAACTTCCTTTCTACAAATGACCCACTCAATCTCTAGACCAGATTTGATTCATTTGAACAAAGGCACTCACTAACCATGCACTTTGTTTGAACTGTATCAATCAAATCGTCTCATATCGTCTCTAAGCAACAATTGACAACGTGACATACACTGAGTATACCAAACATTAAGAACATATTTCTAATATTGAGTTTGTCTTGCCCATTCACCCTCTGAATGGCACACATACACAATCCATGTCTCAATTGTCTCAAGGATTAAAAATATTTGTTTTACCCGTCTCCTCCCCTTCATCTACACTGATTATTATTTGTTGTCAAATAAGGGATCATAGCTTTCACCTGGATTCACCTGGTCAGTCTATGCCATGGAAAAAAACAAAGTAGTTGATGTGGACTTCAGGAGACAGCAGAGGGAGCACGCCCCCATCCACGTCAACGGGGACGCAGTGGAGAAGGTAAAAAACTTCATGTTCCTCGGCGTACACCTCACTGAATCTCAAATGGTCCACCCACACAGAGAGTGTGGTGAAGAAGGTGCAACAGCGCCTCTTCATCCTCAGGAGGCTGAAGAAATTCAGCTTGGCTCTGAGGACCCTCACAAACTTTTACAGATGCACCATTAGGAGCTTCCTGTCAGGCTGTATCACTGGACTCTCCAGAGGGTGGGGCGGTCAGACCAATGCATCATCGGATCACCGGGAGCACACTGCCTGCCATTCAGGACATCTACAGCACCCAATGTCACAGGAAGGCCAAGAAGATCATCAAGGACCTCAGCTACCCGAGCCACAGCTTGCTCACCCCTCTATCATCCAGAAGGCTAGGTCTGTACAGTTGCATCAAAGCTGGGACAGAGAGACTAAAAAACAGATTCTATCTCAAGGCCATCAGACTGTTAAATAGTCATCACTAGTCGGACTCCAGCCAGTACCCTGCTTGTACACGATTGAGAAAAACTGTACCTATACATTTCACACTTCCAGAGGTAACAGTGCACTTAGTCTATTTTCATACAAAGTATTAGTACATTTTTACCAACGTTGCTTGACTTAGACGCCATTGACGCGGTTGACGCTTGCGGCCTGTACGTTCTCTCTCGTTCACTCCCATGCATTCCATTTCAAGCATTCGCACGGTCGTTCACATGTATATAAAAAAATCTCCCTTTATTATTTGGGCTTATGGAGGGAGAAAGAGAACGAGAGAGAGGGAGAAGAGAGAGAGAGAGAGAGATAGGAGGAAAAGAGAGTGAGAGAGGGAAAGTGAGAGCACACAGTGGGAGAGAGCACAGGGGTTCAGCACAACACGTATCAGAGATAATTATTACACCACCGCCGCTCTCAAGAGAGAGTTGAGTTCACTATCTACGGTGTGTGAGTGTGTGTGCGCCAGTGTGCCCTCTGAATAATAGACCCTTTCTCCATTCTTTGTTATTAACACTTGCTTTGTGCGATATCTGATCTCAATCGGATCCCTAACGTGAACTCTCGCGTATCAAAGGCAGACTGACATTAAAAGAAGTCTCCATCATGGTTGATGTTTGTTAATCTTCCTAGGCAAAATACAAGATGCGTGTTTGCTGTACGGAACAGCATGAAACCCATTCATTCAAAGATGCTCTACAATGGAGGCAATAATAAACAGGGGATAATTTTGCTCTCTGGAGGCTTTGAGCGCAAATGGAGCTCAGAGGGCACTTAAACAACCCCTAGTACGGGAGGTGTCCCATTCAGTCCATGCTATATGAAATGGTTTCAAACACAGCAATGGGAAAATTATAGATTTGCGGCAGAGGAGGCTGGTGGGAGGAGCTATAGGAGGATGGGCTCATTGTAAAGAATGGAATGGATGGCACAGTATCAAACACATCCAACATATTTGACTCTGTTCCATTTCAGCCATTACAATGGGCCTGTCCTCTTATAGCTCCTTCCACCAGCGTCCTCTGATCGGAAACCTACTGTGTGTCTGGTTGTTTTTCATACACAGAGGCCAGAGAGTTGACACTGTATCTGGTACTGGAAAACATATGGTAACAGTATTCTTTTGATGGCTGTCAATGACAATCTATGACTTTTGTGTTGCCACCCGTAAGAAAAGGTAATTGAATGAGAACTACATATTGACACACAGAGGTCGGTGAAAGGTCGCTGCTGCTGCATTAGATTGAACATTCCCCAGTCTCTGTCTCTATTCCAGTTCACTTCCTAAATCACAACAACACTGATATAATAATTTCACTGGAAAACCTCCAATGACTCAGGACTTAACATGGCTACATCACTTACTTGTAGGTAAACCAATGTGTGGTTACCTACAAACACCACTTGTGTAAAGCAGTTTCGCTGGAAAATCTAACAACCCAAAAAGAACCCAACAAACCGGTTGGACCCAGACGTACAGTATCTATAACAGTAACAGGTCTACCTTACGAGGACACCAAAGATACGTCAGAAAAGGTGAGGGAGCTACGCTGAGGGTCTGTGCTGTGAGCAGTTGCCAGAGTTGGTGTCCAATGAAAGAATGAGAGCGAGAGGCTGGGGACCAAGAGTTTTGAAGGTCGCATTCCGGAGGCTCAAAGTTAAAGTTCATGTACGCCGGCTGAAGCAACATCTGAAGAGCAGGCCAAAATTTGAGAGGGTGTTCATCAGGTCGGCCAAGTCCCACATAGATCGAGTCATCAAACTCAAATTCAGAACACTCA
Source organism: Oncorhynchus mykiss (assembly GCF_013265735.2). Classification (NCBI taxonomy): domain Eukaryota; kingdom Metazoa; phylum Chordata; class Actinopteri; order Salmoniformes; family Salmonidae; genus Oncorhynchus; species Oncorhynchus mykiss. The sequence continues at coordinate 20,718,896 of NC_048578.1, forward strand.
TACAAGAGATTTCTACATTTCAGGGAATGGGAGGATGCTAAAGCAGTCTCCTGATCCCGAGGGTGACGACAGGCGCCGGGGAGCTGGACCCACTGATCATGCCCAGGAAGGCTGAAAACCATCTATCTAGTCCCTAAGGGCTGAACAATTTTCTTTAATTCACTGGAACGTTAATGGGCATACGACCACAAACTGTACACTTAGAACATCACTACTACAGTCCCTAAACCCTCTTTATTTATTTGAATGAAACTCATTTGTATGGTGACTCCACTATTGACTTAGATGGTTATTCTTGGTTTGAACACAACTGAAACATTCATAGAAGACCTCCTAAAGCTTCAGGTGGCGTCAGACTTTTTGTTAGGAACAAATTATTTTAACAATATAGGAGTGAGCATTGTAGACAAGTCAATGGATGGAATAATTGGTGTAAGATTTTAACACAGTGTGTTGCAATATTCTTTTGTTATTTTTTTCTTGTTATTTACCACCGGAGGGTTCTATAAGTGGACGCGACTCATGTTTTTTTCAGCCATTGTTGGCGCAGGGGTATTCTCTGGACACCTAGAGTTGCTATAGACACAGGTGGAAATAGGCATGGGGAAACTTCCATTGAATTCTTAAAGGATTCCAAGTGCTGCATTCTGAATGGTAGATTATCACCGCAAAATGATTATTTCACATCAATATCAACAAAGGTAAAAGCAGTCGTCGACTATATATTGTAATTGTTGAATGTGATTACCTCAACTGAGCTTGCAGAAAGTAGGTAGAGTACCTGATCATTCATTGTTGTTTTTGAAATTCATGGAGGTCAAATACACTGCTCAAAAAAATAAAGGGAACACTAAAATAACACATCCTAGATCTGAATGAATGAAATATTCTTATTAAATACTTTTTTCTTTACATAGTTGAATGTTCTGACAACAAAATCACACTAAAATTATCAATGGAAATCAAATTGATCAACCCATGGAGGTCTGGATTTGGAGTCACACTCAAAATGAAAGTGGAAAACCACAATATAGGCTGATCCAACTTTGATGTAATGTCTTTAAAACAAGTCAAAATGAGGCTCAGTAGTGTGTGTGGCCTCCACGTGCCTGTATGACCTCCCTACAACGCCTGGGCATGCTCCTGGTGAGGTGGTGGATGGTCTCCTGAGGGATCTCCTCCCAGACCTGGACTAAAGCATCCGCCAACTCCTGGACAGCCTGTGGATGGAGCGAGATGTCTCAGATGTGCTCAATTGGATTCAGGTCTGGGGAACTGGTGGGCCAGTCCATAGCATCAATGCCTTCCTCTTGCAGGAACTGCTGACACACTCCAGCCACATGAGGTTTAGCATTGTCTTGCATTAGGAGGAACCCAGGGCCAACCGCACCAGCATATGGTCTCACAAGGGGTCTGAGGATCTCATCTCGGTACCTAACGGCAGTCAGGCTACCTCTGGCGAGCACATGGAGGGCTGTGCGGCCCCCCAAAGAAATGCCACCCCACACCATGACTGACCCACCGCCAAACCGGTCATGCTGGCGGATGTTGCAGGCAGCAGAACGTTCTCCACGGCGTCTCCAGACTCTGTCACGTCTGTCACGTGCTCAGTGTGAACCTGATTTCATCTGTGAAGAGCACAGGGCGGGCGCAAGTGGCGAATTTGCCAATCTTGGTGTTCTCTGGCAAATGAAAAACGTCCTGCACGGTGTTGGGCTGTAAGCACAACCCCCACCTGTGGACGTCGGGCCCTCATACCACCCTCATGGAGTCTGTTTCTGACCGTTTGAGCAGACACATGCACATTTGTGGCCTGCTGGAGGTCATTTTGCAGGGCTCTGGCAGTGCTCCTCCTGCTCCTCCTTGCACAAAGGCGGAAGTAGCGGTCCTGCTGCTGGGTTGTTGCCCTCCTACGGCCTCCTCCACGTCTCCTGATGTACTGGCCTGTCTCCTGGTAGCGCCTCCATGGTCTGGACACTACGCTGACAGACACAGCAAACCTTCTTGCCACAGCTCGCATTGATGTGCCATCCTGGATGAGCTGCACTACCTGAGCCACTTGTGTGGGTTGTAGACTCCGTCTCATGCTACCTCTAGAGTGAAAGCACCGCCAGCATTCAAAAGTGACCAAAGCATCAGCCAGGAAGCATAGGAACTGAGAAGTGGTCTGTGGTCCCCACCTGCAGAACCACTCCTTTATTGGGGGTGTCTTGCTAATTGCCTATCATTTCCACCTGTTGTCTATTCCATTTGCACAACAGCATGTGAAATGTATTGTCAGTGGACAGTTTGATTTCACAGAAGTGTGATTGACTTGGAGTTACATTGTGTTGTGTAAGTGTTCCCTTTATTTTTTTGAGCAGTGTATATTGGGGAGGAAGGGGGTGTAGGCTCATCTAAAGTGGGAAGGGGATGTAGGCTCATCTAAGGAGGGAAGGGGATGTAGGCTCATCTAAGGAGGAACGGGATGTAGGCTCATGTAACGGTTTTCTTGGTGAGAAGGAGAGTCGGACAAAAATGCAGCGTATAGATTGCGATCCATGTTTTAATAACCAAACGTAAAACACGAATCAATACAAACACTACAAAATAAAGAAAGTAATGAACGTAACGAAAACAGCCCTATCTGGTGAAAACACATAGACAGGAACAATCACCCACAAACACACAGTGAAACCCAGGCTACCTAAATATGGTTCCCAATCAGAGACAATGACAAACACCTGCCTCTGATTGAGAACCATATCAGGCCGAACAGAGAACTGGACAAACTAGACATGTAACATAGAATGCCCACTCAGATCACACCCTGACCAACCAAAACATAGAAACATACAAAGTAAACTATGGTCAGGGTGTGACAGTACCCCCCCCCCCCTAAGGTGCGGACTCCGGCTGCAAAACCTGAACCTATAGGGGAGGGTCTGGGTGGGCATCTGTCCGCGGTGGCGGCTCTGGCGCTGGACGTGGACCCCACTCCATAATAGTTTTAGTCCACCTCCTTAGCGTCCCTAGATAGGTTACCCTCCTAAATGACAGCTCGGGACAGAGGGGCAGCTCGGAACAGAAGGACAGCTCGGGACAGAGGTAGCTCGGGACTGAGAGGAAGCTCAGCACTGAGAGGAAGCTCAGGCAGGTAGTTGGATCCGGCAGATCCTGGCTGGCTGGCGGTTCTGGCGGATCCTGGCTGACTGGCAGATCTGGAAGAGTCTGGCTGACTGGCAGATCTGGAAGAGTCTGGCTGAGTGGCAGATCTGGAAGAGTCTTGCTGACTGGCAGATCTGGAAGAGTCTTGCTGACTGGCAGATCTGGAAGAGTCTTGCTGACTGGCAGATCTGGAAGAGTCTTGCTGACTGGCAGATCTGGAAGAGTCTGGCTGACTGGCAGATCTGGAAGAGTCTGGCTGACTGGCAGATCTGGAAGAGTCATGGCTGACTGGCAGATCTGGAAGAGTCATGGATGACTGGCAGATCTGGAAGAGTCATGGATGACTGGCAGATCGGGAAGAGTCTGGCTGACTTGCAGATCTGGAAGAGTCTGGCTGACTGGCAGATCTGGAAGAGTCTGGCTGACTGGCAGATCTGGAAGAGTCTTGCTGACTGGCAGATCTGGAAGAGTCTGGCTGACTGGCAGATCTGGAAGAGTCATGGCTGACTGGCAGATCTGGAAGAGTCATGGCTGACTGGCAGATCTGGAAGAGTCATGGATGACTGGCAGATCTGGAAGAGTCATGGATGACTGGCAGATCGGGAAGAGTCTGGCTGACTTGCAGATCTGGAAGAGTCTGGCTGACTGGCAGATCTGGAAGAGTCTGGCTGACTGGCAGATCTGGAAGAGTCTGGTCGACTGGCAGATCCGGAAGAGTCTGGTCGACTGGCAGATCCGGAAGAGTCTGGTCGACTGGCAGATCCGGAAGAGTCTGGTCGACTGACAGATCCGGAAGAGTCTGGTCGACTGACAGATCCGGAAGAGTCTGGTCGACTGACAGATCCGGAAGAGTCTGGTCGACTGACAGATCCGGAAGAGTCTGGTCGACTGGCAGATCCGGAAGAGTCTGGTCGACTGGCAGATCCGGAAGAGTCTGGTCGACTGGCAGATCTGGAAGAGTCTGGTCGACTGGCAGCTCTGGCTGCTCCATGCTGACTGGCAGCTCTGGCTGCTCCATGCTGACTGGCTGCTCCATGCTGACTGGCAGCTCTGGCTGCTCCATGCTGACTGGCTGCTCTGGCTGCTCCATGCTGACTGGCTGCTCCATGCTGACTGGCTGCTCCATGCTGACTGGCTGCTCTGGCTGCTCCATGCTGACTGGCGGCCCTGGCTGCTCCATGCTGACTGGCGGCCCTGGCTGCTCCATGCTGACTGGCAGCCCTGGCTGCTCCATGCTGACTGGCGGCTCTGGCTGCTCCATGCAGACTGGCGGCTCTGGCTGCTCCATGCAGACTGGCGGCTCTGGCTGCTCCATGCAGACTGGCGGCTCTGGCTGCTCCATGCAGACTGGCAGCTCTGGCGGCTCCTTGCAGACTGGCAGCTCTGGCGGCTCCTTGCAGACTGGCAGCTCACTGCAGACTGGCAGCTCCTTGCAGACTGGCAGCTCTATGCAGACTGGCAGCTCCTTGCAGACTGGCAGCTCCTTGCAGACTGGCAGCTCCTTGCAAACTGGCAGCTCCTTGCAAACTGGCAGCTCTATGCAGACTGGCAGCTCCTTGCAGACTGGCAGTTCTGAACAGGCGGGAGACTCCGGCAGCGCTGGAGAGGAGGAAAGCTCCGGCAGCGCTGGACAGGCGAGGCGCACTCAATACAAACACTACAAAATAAAGAACGTAATGAAAACCTAAACAGCCCTATCTGGTGAAAACACATAGACAGGAACAATCACCCACAAACACACAGTGAAACCCAGGCTACCTAAATATGGTTCCCAATCAGAGACAATGACGAACACCTGCCTCTGATTGAGAACCATATCAGGCCGAACATAGAACTGGACAAACTAGACATGTAACATAGAATGCCCACTCAGATCACACCCTGACCAACCAAAACATAGAAACATACAAAGTAAACTATGGTCAGGGTGTGACAGCTCATCTAAGGAGGAACGGGATGTAGGCTCATCTAAGGAGGAACAGGATGTAGGCTCATCTAAGGAGGAACTGGATGTAGGCTCATCTAAGGGGGAACGCAATGCCACAGATGTCTGAAGTTGAGGGAGTGTGCAATTAGAATGCTGACTGCAGGAATGTCCACTGAGATTTTGCCAGATAATTGAATGTTAATTTCTCTACCATAAGCTGCCTCCAAAGTTGTTTGGGAGAATGATTTTGCGAACCTATTTGCAACAATGTCCCATCTGTGTTTGATGAGGACTTCTTAAATTATACTTCTAACTCAAAGAATGGGTCAATAGGACTGGATACACCTCAAACTCATTCCTGAATGAAAAATGTAAGTTAGGAAGGCTGTTAAGAAAGCAAAAACAAGAAAAGAAACAGGAATAGAGGAGTTTGCAAATTAAATCCTAAATTCTCTTAGGTTACTGCAGACTCTATTTTGTCTATTTCAAATGTGTTTTGAAAAAGGTATCATCACATCAACTTGGTACAGGGCTATCATTAAACCAATCCCAAAGACATAAAAGAATGGTCCATGGGTTCCATTAAAGGACAGAGGCATCCGCATTATTAGCACAGTCTACAATCTATACTCTGGTATCTTAAACAACAGGTTGACTCAGTATTTGGATGAACAGAATGGGTTTGGTAAAATCAGGGTTCATATACTGTAGATCAAATTTCCACTGTATCCTCTGTGATTTGAGCCAGACGACAAGAACGGAAACATATATGTGTTTGTTTTATTGGTTTCCAAAAGGTCTGGGTAAATAAATATCTTCTTGCTTTCAAACGTATAAATTCTTCGGTGGATGGTAAATATTATGATGCAATTAAGCTCTATATAGAGCTCAAATGAGTTGAAGACGGGATGGTTTCCTATATAGAGCCCCAGTCTCCTGTGGACAGGTAAATGAGTTGAAGACGGGATTGTTTCCTATATAGAGCTCCAGTCTCCTGTGGACAGGTAAATGAGTTGAAGACGGGATTGTTTCCTATATAGAGCTCCAGTCTCCTGTGGACAGGTAAATGAGTTGAAGACGGGATGGTTTCCTATATAGAGCTCCAGTCTCCTGTGGACAGGTAAATGAGTTGAAGACGGGATGGTTTCCTATATAGAGCTCCAGTCTCCTGTGGACAGGTAAATGAGTTGAAGATGGGATTGTTTCCTATTTAGAGCTCCAGTCTCCCGTGGACAGGTAAATGAGTTGAAGACGGGATTGTTTCCTATATAGAGCTCCAGTCTCCTGTGGACAGGTAAATGAGTTGAAGACGGGATTGTTTCCTATATAGAGCTCCAGTCTCCTGTGGACAGGTAAATGAGTTGAAGATGGGATAGTTTCAAATCATGTCAAAATAAAATTGTATTAGTCACATGCGCCGAATACCACAGTGAAATGCTTACTTACGAGCCCCTAATCAACAATGCAGTTTAAAAAAATTAGAATAAGAAATAAAAGTAACACGTAATTAAAGAGAAGCAGTAAATTAACAATAGCGAGACTATATACAGGGGGGTACCGGTACAGAGTCAATGTGCGGGGGGCACCGGTTAGTTGAGGTATTATGTACATGTAGGTAGAGTTATTATAGTGACTATACATAGATGATAACAACATAGAGTAGTAGCTGTGGAAAGGGGGGGGGGGGGGGGGGTAACCATTTCCCACTCCGTTTGGAGTTTGGAGTCAAACAAGGCGAGAGGCCTAATTGGTCATAATTTCATGTTAAGCCTAACATTTCACGAAGCTACAGTATACACAGTGTTGCAATGCTGCCATTTATTTAGACTACTGGCAATAATGGAATTACTTGTTCAGTAATTATGTTGGAAATTCAAATGTTGCAGAATGTCAAATAAATGTTTGATGCAACAGCATACGAATCAGCTACCAATTAATATAAAACTGTCCTGTATAGGCTACATGAACCTGCATGACATGAGCCGTCCTCACTGGCTAATAGCCCTCACAAATGAGCTGCAATATTCAAGGTAAATTCAATTCAACTTGAGAGACTCCCATGGCCTCCTGAAAGGGAATTTCACCCTGGCCCTGCAACGGCGTATAGTCATCACTATATTTTTAACAACATTACGTTTTTATCATAAACATCCCCATAATCCCCATTTTCATTTCACTGGTAGAATCGTGAAGTTTCGACACCGTGTGTATTGGTCTGCTCATAACGGATCCTGATACCGCCCTCTAGGTAGAGGGGGCTTGCCCACAAATGTGAATAATGGTTATATTTACTTCGAACGACCAGCACACAATAATCTCAGAATTTCTCTAGAAGTTCGGATGGGACGTTTCGGATGGGATGTTAAACGGGTGTCCTGACTCTCTGAGGTCATTAAAGATCCCATGGCATTTATCGTAAGAGTAGGGGTGTTAACCCCGGTGTCCTGGCTAAATTCCCAATCTGGCCCTCAAACCATCACGGTCACCTAATAATAATTGGCTCATTCATCCCCCTCCTCTCCCCTGTAACTATTCCCCAGGTCGTTGCTACAAATGAGAACGTGTTCTCAGTCAAATTTACCTGGTAAAATAACGGATAAATAAATAAATAAAAATAGTATTTTGAATACATTTGTTTTTCACTTTTTGTCATGTGGTGTTCTTGTTACGGTGCGTGAATGAGGACCCAAAAGCGAATTAACGTAAACAGAACTTCTTTAATAACAAAACATAGGTAGGCTCAGATGGACCGGCAGATTCTGACAGGACAGGACAAGGTTGCAGCAAACATGACGATAGTCTGGTTCAGGCATGAAAAACACAAACAAGAATCCGACAAAGACAGGAACAAAAACAGAGAGAGATATAGAGGACTAATCAGAGGGAAAAAGGGAACAGGTGGGAAAAGGGGTGACGAGGTAGTTAGGAGGAGACAAGGAACAGCTGGGGGAAAGAGGGGGAGAAAAGGTAACCTAATAACGACCAGCAGAGGGAGACAGGGTGAAGGGAAAGGACAGAAACAAGACACAACATGACAATACATGACAGTACCCCCCCACTCACCGAGCGCCTCCTGGCGCACTCGAGGAGGAAACCTGGCGGCAACGGAGGAAATCATCGATCAGCGCACGGTCCAGCACGTCCCGAGAGGGAACCCAACTCCTCTCCTCAGGACCGTACCCCTCCCAATCTACTAGGTACTGATGACCACGGCCCCGAGGACGCATGTCCAAAATCCTACGGACCCTGTAGATGGGTGCGCCCTCGACAAGGATGGGGGGGGGAAGACGAGCGGGGGCGCGAAGAACGGGCTTGACACAGGAGACATGGAAGACCGGGTGGACGCGACGAAGATATCGCGGAAGAAGAAGTCGCACTGCGACAGGATTAATGATCCGAGAAATACGGAACGGACCAATGAACCGCGGGGTCAGCTTGCGAGAAGCGGTCTTAAGGGGAAGGTTCTGAGTGGAGAGCCAAACTCTCTGACCGCGACAATATCTAGGACTCTTAGTTCTACGCTTATTAGCAGCTCTCACAGTCTGCGCCCTATAACGGCAAAGTGCAGACCTGACCCTCTTCCAGGTGCGCTCGCAACGTTGGACAAAAGCCTGAGCGGCGGGGACGCTGGACTCGGCGAACTGAGATGAGAACAGCGGAGGCTGGTACCCGAGGCTACTCTGAAAAGGAGATAGCCCGGTCGCAGACGAAGGAAGCGAGTTGTGGGCGTATTCTGCCCAGGGGAGCTGTTCTGACCAAGACGCAGGGTTGCGAAAAGAAAGACTGCGTAAGATGCGACCAATAGTCTGATTGGCCCGTTCTGCTTGACCGTTAGACTGGGGGTGAAAGCCGGAAGAGAGACTGACGGAAGCCCCAATCAAACGGCAAAACTCCCTCCAAAATTGAGACGTGAATTGCGGACCTCTGTCCGAAACGACGTCTGACGGAAGGCCATGAATTCTGAAAACATTCTCGATGATGATTTGTGCCGTCTCTTTAGCAGAAGGAAGCTTAGCAAGGGGAATAAAATGAGCCGCCTTAGAGAACCTGTCGACAACCGTAAGAATAACAGTCTTCCCCGCTGACGAAGGCAGTCCAGTGACAAAATCTAAGGCGATGTGAGACCACGGTCGAGAGGGAATGGGAAGCGGCCTGAGACGGCCGGCAGGAGGGGAGTTACCGGACTTAGTCTGCGCGCAGACCGAACAAGCAGCCACGAAGCGACGCGTGTCATGCTCCCGGGTGGGCCACCAAAAACGCTGGCGAATGGAAGCAAGCGTACCCCGAACGCCAGGATGGCCGGCTAACTTGGCAGAGTGAGCCCACTGAAGAACGGCCAGACGAGTAGGAACGGGAACGAAAAGAAGGTTCCTAGGACAAGCGCGCGGCGACGGAGTTTGAGTGAGTGCTTGCTTTACCTGCCTCTCAATTCCCCAGACAGTCAACCCGACAACACGCCCCTCAGGGAGAATCCCCTCGGGGTCAGTGGAGGCTACTGAAGAACTGAAGAGACAAGATAAAGCATCAGGCTTGGTGTTCTTAGAGCCCGGACGATAAGAAATCACGAACTCGAAACGAGCGAAAAACAGCGCCCAGCGCGCCTGACGCGCATTAAGTCGTTTGGCAGAACGGATGTACTCAAGGTTCCTATGGTCAGTCCAAACGACAAAAGGAACGGTCGCCCCCTCCAACCACTGTCGCCATTCGCCTAGGGCTAAGCGGATGGCGAGCAGTTCGCGGTTTCCCACATCATAGTTACGCTCCGACGGCGACAGGCGATGAGAAAAATACGCGCAAGGGTGGACCTTGTCGTCAGAGAGGGAGCGCTGAGAAAGAATGGCTCCCACGCCCACCTCTGACGCGTCAACCTCGACAACGAACTGTCTAGTGACGTCAGGTGTAACAAGGATAGGTGCGGATGTAAAACGATTCTTGAGGAGATCAAAAGCTCCCTGGGCGGAAACGGACCACTTAAAGCACGTCTTGACACAAGTAAGGGCTGTGAGAGGAGCTGCCACCTGACCGAAATTACGGATGAAACGACGATAGAAGTTCGCGAAGCCGAGAAAGCGCTGCAGCTCGACGCGTGACTTAGGGACGGGCCAATCAATGACAGCTTGGACCTTAGCGGGATCCATCTTAATGCCTTCAGCGGAAATAACAGAACCGAGAAATGTGACGGAGGAGGCATGAAAAGAGCACTTCTCAGCCTTCACAAAAAGACAATTCTCTAAAAGGCGCTGGAGGACACGTCGAACGTGCTGAACATGAATCTGGAGTGACGGTGAAAAAATCAGGATATCGTCAAGGTAAACGAAAACAAAGATGTTCAGCATGTCTCTCAGGACATCATTGACTAATGCCTGAAAGACAGCTGGAGCGTTAGCGAGGCCGAAAGGAAGAACCCGGTATTCAAAGTGCCCTAACGGAGTGTTAAACGCCGTCTTCCACTCGTCCCCCTCCCTGATGCGCACGAGATGGTAAGCGTTACGAAGGTCCAACTTAGTGAAAAACCTGGCTCCCTGCAGGATCTCGAAGGCTGAAGACATAAGAGGAAGCGGATAACGATTCTTCACTGTTATGTCATTCAGCCCTCGATAATCTATGCAGGGGCGCAGGGACCCGTCCTTCTTCTTAACAAAAAAAAACCCCGCTCCGGCGGGAGAGGAGGAGGGGACTATGGTACCGGCGGCAAGAGCTACAGACAAATAATCTTCGAGAGCCTTACGTTCGGGAGCCGACAGAGAGTATAGTCTACCCCGGGGGGGAGTGGTTCCCGGAAGGAGATCAATACTACAATCATACGACCGGTGTGGGGGAAGAGAGGTGGCCCTGGACCGACTGAACACCGTGCGCAGATCGTGATATTCCTCCGGCACCCCTGTCAAATCACCAGGCTCCTCCTGTGAAGAAGAGACAGAGGAAACAGGAGGGATAGCAGACATTAAACATTTCACATGACAAGAGACGTTCCAGGAGAGGATAGAATTACTAGACCAATTAATGGAAGGATTATGACAAACTAGCCAGGGATGGCCCAAAACAACAGGTGTAAAAAGTGAACGAAAAATTAAAAAATAAATGGTTTCGCTATGATTACCAGAAACAGTGAGGGTTAAAGGTAGCGTCTCACGCTGAATCCTGGGGAGAGGACTACCATCTAGGGCGAACAAGGCCGTGGACTCCCTTAACTGTCTGAGAGGAATGTCATGTTCCCGAGCCCAGGTCTCGTCCATAAAACAGCCCTCCGCCCCAGAGTCTATTAAGGCACTGCAGGAAGCTGACGAACCGGTCCAGCGTAGATGGACCGACAAGGTAGTGCAGGATCTTGAAGGAGAGACAGGAGTAGTAGCGCTCACCAGTAGCCCTCCGCTTACTGATGAGCTCTGGCTTTTACTGGACATGAAGTGACAAAATGACCAGCAGAACCGCAATAGAGACAGAGGCGGTTGGTGATTCTCCGTTCCCTCTCCTTAGTCGAGATGCGGATACCTCCCAGCTGCATAGGCTCAGCACCCGAGCCGGCAGAGGAAGATGGTAGTGATGCGGAGAGGGGGGCAACGGAGAACGCGAGCTCCTTTCCACGAGCTCGGTGACGAAGATCAACCCGTCGCTCAATGCGAATAGCGAGTTCAATCAAGGAATCCACGCTGGAAGGAACCTCCCGGGAGAGAATCTCATCCTTTACCTCTGCGCGGAGACCCTCCAGAAAACGAGCGAGCAAAGCCGGCTCGTTCCAGCCACTGGAGGCAGCAAGAGTGCGAAACTCAATAGAGTAGTCTGTTGTGGATCGATTACCTTGACATAGGGAAGACAGGGCCCTGGAAGCCTCCTCCCCAAAAACAGATCGATCAAAAACCCGTATCATCTCCTCCTTAAAGTCCTGATACTGGTTAGTACACTCAGCCCTTGCCTCCCAGATTGCCGTGCCCCACTCACGAGCCCGTCCAGTAAGGAGAGATATGACGTAGGCGACACGAGCAGTGCTCCTGGAGTAAGTGTTGGGCTGGAGAGAAAACACAATATCACACTGGGTGAGGAACGAGCGGCATTCAGTGGGCTCCCCAGAGTAACACGGCGGGTTATTGATTCTGGGCTCCGGAGATTCGAAAGCCCTGGAAGTGGCCGGTGGATCGAGGCGGAGATGGTGAACCTGTTCTGTGAGGTTGGAGACTTGGGTGGCCAGGGTCTCAACGGCGTGTCGAGCAGCAGACAATTCCTGCTCGTGTCTGCCTAGCATCGCTCCCTGGATCTCGACGGCTGAGTGGAGGGGATCCGAAGTCGCTGGGTCCATTCTTGGTCGGATTCTTCTGTTACGGTGCGTGAATGAGGACCCAAAAGCGAATTAACGTAAACAGAACTTCTTTAATAACAAAACATAGGTAGGCTCAGATGGACCGGCAGATTCTGACAGGACAGGACAAGGTTGCAGCAAACATGACGATAGTCTGGTTCAGGCATGAAAAACACAAACAAGAATCCGACAAAGACAGGAACAAAAACAGAGAGAGATATAGAGGACTAATCAGAGGGAAAAAGGGAACAGGTGGGAAAAGGGGTGACGAGGTAGTTAGGAGGAGACAAGGAACAGCTGGGGGAAAGAGGGGGAGAAAAGGTAACCTAATAACGACCAGCAGAGGGAGACAGGGTGAAGGGAAAGGACAGAAACAAGACACAACATGACAATACATGACAGTTCTGTGCTAATTACAAACAAGCTAAAAAATGTGTTATCTTTCACCATTCTACCTACCAGAGATTTATCCCGATTCTGCCAGTGGCTTGCGGCTATCAAGAATGATGCGGTGACCAAAGATTATCAGAGGGATTTTTAGTCTGAACTGATGGGGAATCCATTTAGACGACAGTTGAGAAGTGGTGCGTTTACCAGCGATGTTTTTTCCTTCACAAAAAAAAGAAAGATTCTCAATTAGAGGTAACCTAACGTTAGTTAGCTTGCAAGTCATACTGGACTAGCTGGGTAAATTAGCTAGCTAGCTAACGTTACTGTACTAAACTCTGAAAGCTATCAGTTAAATCATATAGCTATCTTTTGGTATACACACTGTCAATCAACTACGCCTATACCCTGGTAGTCACTGCTAGACTGGTAGCTAGCAAACATGTTTGTTTGTTCGTTCTATCTTTGACTGACGTTAGTTAACATAAGCTAATAAGCATAATAATAATCTTGCTTCCAATGTAGTGACGCTAGCTAGCTAACAGCGAGATGACAATATTGAAATGACCAATGTTAAGTACACCATACATGACCAAATGTATGTGGACACCTGCTCTTTGAACATCACATTCCAATATCATGGGCCTTAATATGAAGTTGGTCCCCCATTTGCTGCCAGAACAGCCTCCACTCTTCTGGGAAGGCTTTCCACTAGATGTTGGAACATTGCTGTGGGGACTTGCTTACATTCAGCCACAAGAGTATTAGTGAGGTTGAGCACTGATGTTGGGAGATTAGGCCTGGCTCGCAGTCAGCATTTCAATTCATCCCAAAGGTGTTCGATGGAGTTGAGATCCACATACTTTTGTATGCATAGTGTAGCTAGCTAAGTTAGCAAACAAACATTTGATTTCCCTCCCCCCACTGTACCATAGTAGTTTGTTAGCCAGCAATATACAATATGGGTTTGTAAACTAAAGTTGTAGAAAAAATATCTTACTAAGCCACCGTATTTGTCATCTGCCCTCTTGGTGCTGGCATTAGCTGTAGCTGAGCTTCTAGCTAAACAATCCTTTGGGAAAACTGAAAGAACTGATCAGATGCAACGGCTTCAAGTAATTCCTCTTATCAACACGAATTTGACGTTGGAGCATCTATTAGCTACATGGTGACATTTAACCATAAATGTTTAGACCGGGATATAGCGAAGAGGATTCAAAACAAAGAGTTTTTTGTTTTGAATCCTCTTCGCTATATCCCGTCTAAGAGGAATTACTTGAAGCCATTGCATCTGGTCAGTTCTTTCAGTTTTCCCAAAGGATTGTTTGTTAGTGTCCGCCTCCTTTGAAAAAAGCTTGCCTTGGGGAGGGATGGGGGCACAGAGAACCGGACAACACAAGTTGTAGTCTTTCACAGACTGAAAAAGGTGTGTCTGCTTGTATATTTACTAAATCATTTGTCATTTGGAACATCGCTGAAAGACGGCCAATGGCTCTATCGAACCAGGACAACCATATATATACCCACAAAAGCATATAGTGTGGTCAGTATAACATACAGCCTTCACGAAATGCCACAAAGCAGGCCTACATGTGTTTCTAGATAAGTCCCCCCCCCCCCCCATCAATACACCGGAAGTCCCCATCAATACACCGGAAGCCGTCATAGGGTTTATCATTCAGCGCGCAAAGACCTGACCTGCCTTCCTCCTGAGCAATTATGTGTGAAACACATCTCAATGTCCTAGATATGCCTCAGACATGATGAAAACAAGCCCAGAATCCCCCACTGTGAAATTCCCCTTGAAGAGCTCCTTGCTACTTCTCTCTCTTTTTCTCTGTCTCTTTTTCTCTTTCTTTCTCTTAGAGTAAAGTCTCTGTGTCTGTGCTTTTCCCTCATTTTCTTCTACGTAGAGGCGTATAGTAGTGACGTTATATGTCTGCATCGTCTTGCATTTTTGCATGCAAATGTTTTCACCACGATCTGTAAGTCCAGGTAGCGTGCTCGACTGTATTCTATCCTGAATATTGCAAACCTGGACGGTCTTTACTGAGACATTGTGCATTATATGTCCATTGCGCTGCACACAATTTAAATGATCCATGCCAATATAAGGGTCTGTTGATATCGCAACCACACAACTCAAATGCCGGTTCACCAGTATGAACGAAATCCCAAACCGCTTTTTTTTGTTCAAGCTCAGACGAACTGTTGTCCACTAAAGATGATCATCTGTTTGCATCTGCCAATTTATTGGCTGTCCAGTATCCAGACAACCTGACCCCAGAGCTTCCTATACAGTTAATCTCATTTCGTAACGTGTTGAGGCCGGCAATTAAGGAGAATGAGAGGCTCAATTAAAGATGTTGCAGAACTGCTGTATTTGAAGCATCACTCCCTTCTGCTCAGTTTCCCAGATGTTGCTATGGCAATCAAGCTGTTTTTACCATCCCTGTAACTGTCGCTTCTGCGGAGAGATCGTTTTCTAAACTAAAACTCATAAAGAACTCCCTAAGAAGCATTAGGCCCTTGGTCTAATATTTTGAACACCTGAGTAAGCTCTACTCATTGCATTGGAGCAGAGTAGCTTTGACCGCGGCGTTTGTTCACCAATATCCACTTACTGTCAATCAGTTTAAAATGTTCTTAGCTTCCTGGTACGTATGGATATTTTTGGATGGTACTGTCAAAATAATTTATGAATTAAAAAAAGAAATAGGCCCCAATGATAGGCACATGGGCCCCCAAAGCTCGTGAGCCCCCCAGCCTTGCAGGGGCTGCGGGGGTGTCCGGTACGCCAGTGACACAAACCCAGTGATGAACTTCTCAATCTCAGATCCCCGTAATACGCATCAGAACAAGTGGGGCAAGCTGCAGACTCAGCTGCAGCGGGTCGTCAAAATGATTCAAAGAGAGCAATCCCATTTAACCTTAACTCCCCTAAGCCAGTGTTCTAGAGATTCAGTTTCAAATAGCTTCCTTCCTCACCAACTGTTACAATCAAAGCAGCCACAGCTCAAGACACACTGAAGCTCTCATCCATCTCCACCATGAGAGAGAGAGAGAGAGAGAGTGAGAGAGAGAGAGAGAGAGAGAGATAGAAAGATACGTGAAAGAGAGAGAGAGAGAGGAGATAGAGGGAAGAGAGAGCGAGAAAAAAAGATTGAAGAGAAAGAGAGAGGAGAAAGAGGGAAGAAAAATAGCAGAGAAAGAGGGAAGAGAGAAAGAAAGAAGGAAAGAGAGAGGAGAAAGAGGGAAGAAAAAGAGAGTGAAATACTGCTAATTACTAGTAAAAAATTACTCCTGCTTCTGTTCATAGGAGCATTTGACACAAAGGATGTGCCGCGTGGCTGTTTTAATTTGTAACGGGTGTGCCGGAATGGATTAATCTTCATATCTGGAGTGCTCCGACAGCATTGTAGGTGTGCATCATTTCTCCAGTGTGTTCCTCCCTACCCTCAATCATGTAGACATTAATTAACCCTAGTCTGATGAATATACCCCTCACCACTCTTAAATAAAGAAGACACTGTAGTCATGAATAAAAGCCAGGTTCCTAGGTGACATAGTACACACTGGTACACAGTCCGCGCTCCTCAGAGACGTGTAATTTAGCACAGGGTAGGAGGATGACAGACAGAGTAGCACCAGTCTTTTCTGTGGTTCTTATTAGTTCTATTGTGTTGTATTGACAACATTATTAATGACACTTAAGAAGCTCCTGGTGATTTGCGTTTGGCGGTGCCAAGGGCTAATAGCGAATAAGGAAGTTCTGTCTGGTGTGTGTATGTAACAGAAAGAGAGATATTATATTAATATAATAATATTATAAAGATGGTGAGTGTGACATGTATGTGTGTGGATATGTGTGTGTGTAGGTCCATGTCTGTTTGTGTGTGTGTTCCACCCAACCACGGGTGCTAAATTAACCCCAGGACCCGTCTCCATTAGGGGGGTTGATATGCGCCTGACAGCGAGGGACCAGCTAGCTAATTAGAGTGCCATTCATCTGGCGGGTTGTCACCCTGGACAATTCAACGCTATGTACCCAACTGTAGTTGACAGCAAACAATGCCCTTCTACCTCAATTATTATAACATAAAGTTGCCATGGGTACCGCATTTAAGTAAATTAGGCATCTCTCAGTGTCCAGATACTCGCTGGAGCACACAGGAACAGTGACTGGAGGTGGATCTATTGAGGCAAAATAGAGGCACTCTCTTTATGTGCCCGGTGTCGTGTCTTTGGCATCATTAAAGGTGAAGACTATTTTATCAAATCAATTCTCTGTCATTAGTAAATTTAATTAACTAGGAAGGCGGTGAACCACGGAAAATATTCAGATTACGAAGTTATAATTTTCCGAATATAACTCTTCAGATATTTTAATATCTGATCAATTATTATTCTATTACTGAATTATTCTTAACCTCATGTCAGTCTCATCTGAACGTTGTGAATTGTTGGTTATCTGCACGAACCCAGCCTTTACTGTAAATCATACACCAATTGGCTTAATCATTTATTTACAAACTAACTAAATAATCACAGAAATGCATAAACAAACAACACAGTGGATATGGTTACAAGGAAATGATAGGGGATGTTCCCTAGTGGGCTAAGCCGATATGATGGCTTGGTGGACAAAGGGAAGTGGGTGTGGACTGAAGAGGGTGGGAAAGACAAAAGGAATCACTACACAGTTGATCATTCTATTAATTGAAATGCTAATCCTTTGGACATGAACACTCACTCATTCGGGAATAATTGCAATCAATATATTTATGCCCAGTGTGTCGTCGTGATCTCTGTTGGAATCGTCCGTCTGTCTGTTGGAGAGTTCGTCTGAGCGTCTCTCTCTCTGCTTCCCTGAAGATCAGGGAAGCAGATCAGTCTTTCGGGGTTAGAATGGATACTTCAGAGTACCATTCAGAAATGTTCTCATAGAATAGATGTTTCGGCGGTTGTTGGTCTTCGCATCCGAGGTTTACATAATTTCTAGCTGCAGACTCGTAATTAGTATCTAAGATTTGCTCTTATTCTGTAGGGATCAATAGTCTCAGAGTTTAACCATTTCCAACCGTGTAGCCAATACTCCATGTAGTATGGTTAGGAATTCAATAACTATTCGCAATCACAGCTCATGCTGTGGGTTAGTCTCCGCCAGGAATTTACGACCTGAACATGGGTGAAGGAGAGAGTGAGAAAGGGGGAAGCCACGATCTAGACCTAGAAAGGGTCACGTCATGACACTGGGATAAATGTGAATCCCAATCTGCTGTCAGCCAACACTATGGTAACCATACTAGCTAGCGGTGTTGCTAATTTCACAACCTCAGACCACATATCTGAGGTCCTTGTCAGAAATGATAAGGTATCTGATGTTGTGCTGCTCCTCTATAATTGAAGGCCTGGGGTTGACATCTTCACTCTGAGTCTCCACGAATCAAATTGCATGAGTAAAAACATGAAGGAACAGAATTCCAGATGAAAAGACGTGTGTGTGAGCATGAGTATGCGTGAACATGTGTGTGTGTGTCTGTGTGAGAATGTTACATTAGGAAAGTTGGGGCAACAGCATTACCGCATTTGACCTAGCTTCCACTGAGCCTACCTATTAATCCATATTCCCATCTGGTCCGAGGTGAGACATCCGAGGTGAGATATCTCCTCCCGTGCCCTGGGAAACCTCCAATGAGTCATGTTACCCCACCAATGTGCCACGCAGTGCAGGTCCCAAAACCCAGTGATGATCCCTGGCTCATCCCACCAACTGTGGAGGCATCAACCACCCGACCAGCTCCCACGAGGGCCCATGCTTCTCCATGTCGCCGGGGGAAGAGATAGAGAGATACAGTGTGTGTGTGTGTGTATCGGTATTGTGTTTTTTAATAGGCGCCTTGGGAGGTGAGCAGCCTGTGACAGGAGGAGGCATTTGACTCGACCTGTCTCTCCCCAGGCTGGGGGAAACAGCTGTTCGAGTCACCCAGACGTAGAGCGCGAAATGTGCAGCCGTACCGATGGCATGTCTAGCCCTGCAAAACGCTTCCATCCTAAAAATAGACGCTTTAAAGGCATGCAAAAAAACTCTGGTGGGCGCATAATGCCTTCAAAACGGCTGATTGCTGAGTGGGGAAATTCTAGTTCACTTATTGTCATTCGGAGATGGCTGGAAATTGTCGATGACAAACAGTGAGAGGGTGTTTCAAATTGGGCTAAATGCACCAGTGATATTTGTATACCTGTGGTAAAGGAAGCACTATTTGTTTCCCTGGCACAATTTTAGGTTATTTAAATGCTTTAACGTGTTTATTTTGGATTTTGGGAATGAGGCCCTTCCCCAGATAAACTTGTGGATAACAGTATGAAGGAAGTTAGAGGTATGTCATCCAGTCCTTGCGCTAACGGTAGTTAGCATTGGCTCGCAAAACGCGAGCCAATGCTAACTACCGTTAGCGCAAGGACTGGATGTCTATGGGTGTCTGCTGGCATGCTAGATCACATGTAACTCTCTTAATTATAACAGTAAGCATGCATCATGATTCACTGCTTAATTTTAATTGTTTCCATTTGAAATCATCTTAAAGGCCTTCTCCAGTTGTCTTGCCAAGTGACGATGATGTAATCTGCTAAAGGCGGTCTGAGTACGGAGCACTACTGATTGGAATCAACTGATGAGCAGTTAGACATGCACACAGTGAGTAGATGACCAGATGAATACCAAACACATCTTCCTTTGTGTCCTCTCTCTAGTCTAGAAATGAGCGACTTCATTACTGGGGGCTTTGCTAGTGCTGGCTGTTTTGAACTGGCCGGGTCAGAATAAAAATTGCGTTTGCCAAAGGCAGAGGACCGGGTCACTGGGGACCAAGTGCCCCAGATATAAAGAGCCCAGCTTATCTCTCTCTGAATCAGCCCCAGTCCCCAGCCTCGAAGGCTCCAGCTTGCAGCTTGCAGCCAGCCAAAACAAACTGCATGTTCTTATGGGAGATCAATCTCAGCAAACTGGGGGAGATTTTCTCAGAGCAGTCATTCAGACTGGGGGAGACTTTCTCAGAGCAGTCAATCAGACTGGGGAGACGTTCTCAGAGCAGTCAACGTTCTCAGAACAGTCAACGTTCTCAGAGCAGAGATGTGGGTCTCGTCCCAAATTACACCCTATTCCCTGTATATTGCACTACTTTTGACCAGGGCCCATAGGGATCTGGCCAAAAGTAGTGCACTATGTAGGGAATAAGGTACCATTTGGGATGAGACCTACATCTCCACACATCTCTATCACTGTTGCTCATATTGCTAAAATCCATCCCTTTCGTGCCTGGTATGACCATGTAGCTGTCCTTGATCAATGCATCAGTAATGCTGGGTGTCAAAAGGGCAGCGTTACAGATCAAAAATGGAATGTTGTTATTAGATTGGGCACCCCAATGGGAATATTTATGCTACTCATCTATTGCCATATGTGTGTGTTTAAAACGCCCCTATTTAGTAGGTTTTTTAATATAAGCTTGAAATAGGCTTATAGACTAGAGCACTGACCAATTGAAGATCTTAGATGACTCATTTGTGGGGAGCCCTATAACTGCAGTGTCCATACTCTAAATGTACTCTAAATATAATTCCAGTGATTTAGCAATGATAGCTGCTAAGAGGTTTTCAGTAAAGTACACAGGATAAAATATGGATTTATTTATGATTCAGGGGGATTTATTGCCACAACTGATGTTCCCCTGTTGGGGATCTGCCATATTGAATTGACAGGATGAGAAGTACTAACAATATTTAGTTTGTCATTGCTTTTTGCAGGCTTCAATTGTTCCAGCATGTTTCTAAAATTAATTGAATATGTCCTTCCTTCTCTAGCAAATCACCATCACTACTCATGTGGATGTTGGTGCCTCTTCATTCCATCTGGGCTGTTTTTTCAAAGGTTTCTGAATCGCAGGTCACAGGGTTTGGAACATGGCGTCCTTGGCCACAGCAAAAACGCAAAATTGGTCTTTTAGCTATTTGAGCTTCTTTATTAGGTTATGCTGATTATTTATTGCTCGTATGTGAGCTATGTCAACCCAACATGTCATATTCTCCCTAAATGTCAAGGTCAAGCCTCTATTTGCCTCAACCAAAACACATTTTTGTCACATTGTTTTGAATTGAATCCTTAGCCCTATTTGATATAGGCTTCAGTTACAGCCTGGCAAATATTAGCAGGAAAGTGTGAGCATATTCTCAATAACGAAGTCAAATGAGACCTTGAGAAGAATCATAACACAACCCTGCTTTTAGTAAATGGTCCAGAAAGTCTGCAAGGCAATTACTTGTTACATACATACTACATAATACTGCGTAATTACAGAATAACTAAAGGTTTGCAAATAAACTCAAGAGGAAGATACCTCTAATCTTAAGCAATAATGCTACAGTGATGTGAGGTAAAACACAGTTAGTTTTTTGGACACAAAGATTTGCAATATGTAATTAAACCAATTTCAAACAGCGATCACTGATGCTGTATAACCAACAACTTAATAGTGGTGAGGGTCTAACAGACAAAATGTTGTTATTTGCTCTTGTTGTTATCAAAGGGCGCAACTTTGATTTTACAAGTGGGGGGGACATATATATTTTTTATTATTATAATTTTTTGGTCAGATAAACACTCTAAACAGCCTACTGTATCACATTGGGGGGGGGGGGGGGGGCATAAAAAATAGCATAAAATAACATTGATGATCTCTTTTTAAATGCAGACCCTGTAACCAACAATTTATACCTACACACAGTAATGACATTGCACAGGTGAATACACACACATATCTCCTGAATATATACTGTTGTAGCTTACTCTATGTATGTAATGTAGCCTAGATATTGACTTTGTACTTTTTACCTACTGAACATGCATGTACCTACTGTAGATATTAAATTGTAATTGTAAAATTGCATTGCCTCTTGCAGAATGAGATGTGGATATAGTGTAATATTGCCAATCAGGCCCAGACTCTCAAAAAAGTTTAGAGAAAAATAATGGATACAGGCTCCTGGGACTATTATTTTTGTAATTTCTCTTCTCGCCGTTTTCCCCAAAGATGTATTAGACACAGTTTAACTAACAGGAGGCCTGAACAACTCCTCTTCGCTATATTATAGAGATCCTTTCCCATTAAACAATTTAATCAATATAACATTTCAAGGACTCCCTTCAATGTTAAGATTATCACTTCAAACACAAGCTGTTGACACACTGGAAAGCATTAACTCCTTAATGAATGAATCATGACATTCATCAGTGTACTTGGTCAGAACGAGATGTTTTGTTGTGACACCCGGTACTCTGCCCTGCACCTTAGATACTGCTGCCCTATGTACATAGTGTCACGTTCTGACCTCTATTTCCTTTGTGTTGTATTTATTTAGTATGGTCAGGGCGTGAGTTGGGTGGGCAGTCTATGTTTGTTTTTCTATGTTGTGGGGCAGTTCTATGTTTTCGGCCTAGTATGGTTCTCAATCAGAGGCAGGTGTCATTAGTTGTCTCTGATTGAGAACCATACTTAGGTAGCCTGGGTTTCACTGTGTGTTTGTGGGTGATTGTTCCTGTCTTTGTGTAGTATTCACCAGATAGGCTGTATTAGGTTTTGAGTTCTCACGTTTCTTGTTTTTTCGTTAGTTTGTTCATGTATAGTGTCGTGAATAAAATACAATGAACAACCACCACGCTGCGCTTTGGTCCGCTTCTCCTCCTCCTACAGACGAACGCCGTTACAGAATCACCCACCACAAAAGGACCAAGCAGCGTGTCAACAGGCAGGAGCAGCGCGAGGAGACGCGCAATAAGGATTTCTGGACATGGGAGGAAATCCTCGACGGGAGAGGACCCTGGGCTAAACCAGGGGAGTGTAGCCGCCCAAAGGTGCAGCGGGAGAAGAAACAACAGGAGCAGCCCAAAGAGGAGTACAGTATGGAGTATACGACTTGGGAGGAGATCGACAGGTGGGCGGCCGACCCAGGGAGAGTGCCGGAGCCCGCCTGGGATTCGATGGAGCAGTGCGCGGAAGGTTATCAGAGAATGGAGTTGGCGAAGCAGGCACGGCGGCGCGGAAGGAAGCCCGAGAGGCAGCCCCAAAAATTTATTGGGGGGGGGCTAACAGGGAGTATGGCTACGCCAGGTAGGAGACCTGGGCAGACTCCCTGTGCTTACCGGGGGGCTAGAGAGACCGGACAGGCACCGTGTTATGCAGTGGTGCGCACGGTGTCTCCAGTGCGGGTGCATAGCCCGGTGCTGTATATTCCAGCTCCGCGTGTCGGCCGGGCTAGATTGAGCGTCGAGCCTAATGCCATGAAGCCGGCTCTACGCAGCTGGTCCCCAGTGCGTCTCCTTGGGCCGGCTTACATGGCACCAGCCTTGCGCTCGGTGTCTCCGGTTCGCCTGCATAGCCCAGTGCGGGCTATTCCACCTCGCCGCACTGGCAGGGCGACCGTGAGCATTCAACCAGGTAAGGTTGGGCAGGCTCGGTGCTCAAGAGCTCCAGTGCGCCTGCACGGTCCGGTTTTTCCAGTACCACCTCCACACCCCAGCCCTCCGGTAGCAGCTCCCCGCACAAGGCTTCCTGTGCGTGTCCTCGGTGCCAGCACCACGCATCAGGCCTATAGTGCGCCTCGCCTGTCCAGCGCTGTCGGAGCCCTCCTCCTCTCCAGCGCTGTCGGAGTCTCCCGCCTGTTTAGCGCTGTCAGAGCTTTCCGCCTCTACAGCGTTGCCGGAGTCTCCCGCCTGTTCGGAGCTGCCAGTCTGCATGGAGCTGCCAGTCTGCATGGAGCTGCCAGTCTGCATGGAGCTGCCAGTCTGCATGGAGCTGCAAGTTTGTATAGAGCTGCCAGTCAGCAAGGAGCTGCCAGTATGCATAGAGCTGCCAGTCTGCAAGGAGCTGCCAGTCTGCAAGGAGCCGCCAGAGCTGCCAGTCTGCAGGATGCTGCCAAAGCTGCCAGTCTGCAAGGAGCCGCCAGAGCTGCCAGTTTGTAAGGAGCCGCCGGAGCTGCCAGTCAGCATGGAGCAGCCAGAGCTGCCAGTCAGCATGGAGCAGCCAGAGCAGTCTGCCAGCATGGAGCAGCCAGAGCTGCCAGTCAGCATGGAGCAGCCAGAGCTGCCAGTCAGCATGGAGCAGCCAGAGCAGCCAGTCTGTGTCGACCAGTCTCTTCCAGATCTGCCAGTCGTCCAGACTCTTCCAGATCTGCCCGTCGTCCAGACTCTTCCAGATCTGCCCGTCGTCCAAACTCTGCCAGATCTGCCAGTCGTCCAGACTCTTCCAGATCTGCCAGTCGTCCAGACTCTTCCAGATCTGCCAGTCGTCCAGACTCTTCCAGATCTGCCAGTCGACCAGACTCTTCCAGATCTGCCAGTCGACCAGACTCTTCCAGATCTGCCAGTCGACCAGACTCTTCCAGATCTGCCAGTCGACCAGACTCTTCCAGATCTGCCAGTCGACCAGACTCTTCCAGATCTGCCAGTCGACCAGACTCTTCCAGATCTGCCAGTCGTCCAGACTCTTCCAGATCCGCCAGTCGACCAGATTCTCCCAGATCCGCCAGTCGACCAGATTCTCCCAGATCCGCCAGTCGACCAGATTCTTCCAGATCTGCTAGTCGACCAGGATCTGCTGAAACCGCCAGCCAGCCAGGTTCTGGTAGTTTCTACTACCTGCCTGGGCTTCCTCTCAGTGCTGAGCTTCTTCTCAGTGCTGAGCTTCCTCTCAGTGCTGAGCTACCCATCTGTCCCGAGTTACCTCTGTCCCGAGCTGTCCCTCTGTCCCATGTTATCATTGTGGTGGGTAACCTATTTAGGGACGTTTAGGAGGGGGATTAAAACTGTCATGGAGTGGGGTCCACGTCCAGCGCCAGAGCCGCCACCGCGGACAGATGCCCACCCAGACCCTCCCCTATAGGTTCAGGTTTTGCGGCCGGAGTCCGCACCTTGGTACTGGGTACTGTCACGCCCTGACCATAGTTTACTTTGTATTTTCTATGTTTTGATTGGTCAGGGTGTGATCTGAGTGGGCATTCTATGTTTCATGTCTAGTTTGTCTAGTTCTATGTTCGGCCTGATATGGTTCTCAATCAGAGGCAGGTGTTCGTCATTGTCTCTGATTGGGAACCATATTTAGGTAGCCTGGGTTTCACTGTGTGTTTGTGGGTGATTGTTCCTGTCCTATGTGTCCACACTATATAGGCTGTTAGGGTTTCGTTTTGTTTTGTAGTATTGTATTGGAGATTCGTGTTTCGTATTATTAATAAACATGGATCGTAAACCACACGCTGCATTTTGGTCCGACTCTCCTTCTCATCAAGAAAACCGTTACACATAGAGTCATTGAACACTGGTTACTTTAATAATGTTTACATACTGTTTTACCCACTTCATATGTAAATACTATATTCTCATCAAGGCTTATCCTATATACTGTACCTTCAAAAAGTATTCACACCCCTTGGGTTTTTTTCACATTTATTGTGTTACAAAGTGGGATTAAAATGGATTTGTCATTTTTTTGTCAACAGTCTACTGAAAAGTGATTTGTACTGTCAAAGTGGAAGAAGATTAATAAACAAGAAAATCGGAAATAAATATAGTATATCAAAAGTTTGTAAAAGTACTCAGCCCGTTTGTTTAGGCAAACCTAAATGAGTTCAGGAGTAAAATTTGGCTTAACAAATCACATAATTAGTTACATGGACTCACCCTGTGTGAAATAACAGGGGTTGATGTGATTTTTGAATGATTAACTCTTCCTCTGTCCCCCATTCATACAAAGTCTTTAAGGTGCCTCTGTCAAGTATTGAATTTCAAGCACAGATTCAACTACAAAGACCAGGGAGCCTCATAACAAAGGGCAGTGTTTGGTATATGGGAACAATAACACATCAGACATTGATTATCTCTTTAAGCATGGTCAAATTAATTATTATCTCTGACAAGGTGAAAATCATTCTGCCCCTGAGCAAGCCAGTTAACCCACTGTTCCCCTGGAAGCCGAAGACGTGGATGTCGATTAAGGCAGCCCTCCGCACCTCTCTGATTCAGAGGGGTTGGGTTAAATGCAGAAGACACATTTCATTTGAAGGCATTCAGTTGTACAACTGACTAGGTATCCCCCTTTCCCTATATATGGATGTCCTTTGGGTGGTGGACCGTTGTTGATACACACAGGAAACTGTTCAGTGTGAAAACCCCAGCAGCATTGCAGTTCTTGACTCAAACCGGTGCACCTGGCAGCTACTACCATACCCCATTCAAAGGCACTTAAATATTTTGTCTTGCACATTCCCCCTCTGAATGGCACCCATACACAAGCCATGTCTCAATTGTCTCAAGGCTTAAAAATCGTTCGTTAACCTGTCTCCTCCCCTTCATTTACACTGATTGAAGTGGATTTAACAAATTACATCAGTAAGGGATCAAGGCTTTGACCTGGATTCACCTGGTCAGTCTATGGAAAGATCAGGTGTTCTTAATCCTTTGTATACTCAGTGTATATATTCATATTTCGGTCTCTGACATTGCTCGTTCTGATATTTCTTAATTTATCGGTACTACTGTATGTGTGTATTGTTTTGTATTGTTAGGTATTACTTCACTGCTGGAGCTAGAAACACACGCATTTCGCTGCTGCACCTGCTATAACATCTACAAATCTGTGTGCGCGACCAATAAACTTTGATTTGATTTGATTTGACCCTGCAGTAAGAGTACTTACCCGACTTTCAGGCTGGCAGTGGTGTGTGGGGGCATGGGAGTTATGCTAAGTTGTTTGGAGACTGGGAAAGACAAGATAAAGTCACCTTCTTCCCCTTGATCGTTCCCTCCGCCCTTGGCAAGAAAATAACGAGACAATTAGGAGAGGACAAACTGAGTTTAATCGGTGTCTTAAACACAGGAGATCGGCTAGGATCATTAAGTTCCCCCTCATTATCTGAGAAGTGTTACCGAATAGTACACCTAGCGTACGAGACCACACGTCTCCTCCAGCACCACAGACGGAGACGGAGGAGTAGACACGGCGCTGACATCTGTTACTCTGCCACCGTAAATCATTCAAACGGTTTTATATTGCACCATTTATAACCCTGATAATAAACATCAACATTTACAGCTAGCTAGGTCAACCCAAGAGCGAAAGAGCTTGTGGAGGACATTGACATGTAGTAACACAACAAAGATCACATGTTTGATAACGCCTGGTGAGTGAGTGACAAGTCATAGTTGCTCAAAACATCCCTTTGAAACAGCCAACTGAACACAGTTATTGGTTCCAGAGCATTTGAGTTGTCGACTTTGTGGTAGAAACAGAAGTTTACAATACAACATGTATGCTTGGGTTTACTTTGGTAGTGGTATAAGACTTGCCATGATAAAGAGGCAAAGCAGGGGTGTATTCGCTAGGAACCAAACAGAAACAAACGGAACAAAACAAGGAGAGACTTATCTGAATTAGTCCAATAGAAACTCAACTGTTTACAACGGTTTTGGACTAATGATTACACCCCAGGTTTCCATCAGCAACTCCATTCACAGTCAGTAATGATTTATTCTACCAGCATCTCCCATCCACAGACTCCATGATTAGTGTCCGTCTCCCCAGACTTCAGTAAAAATCACAAATAGGAAAGGAAGGAATAAGTGCTAGATTGATCGAGATCAGAAAAACCCTTGTTATTTCTACACTGCAACTAACAAGATGCCTGGTGAAAAAGCACAGTACCGCCAGTTGAAAATGAATTATTCTGAAGAGAAGAAGGGGTTTAGAATGATCTCGACCTAACAGGCAGCGTATAATGAGAACAAAACTCTCGGGGTGATCAATACAGCGCCTGCCATCTCAAACTTTAAATGGAGTAGTCCCATCTCTTTTCCTGCTGAAAAAACACGTGAGATTAAAAGATTCAAAAACAAAAAAGCTCACCCTGAACCTCATAATGAGATGGCTGTACAGTATGATGTTGCTGAACTATTTGGTTTATCTGCCTTAGCTACAGCTCCACTGTAACCTACAGTATAACAACAGTTAGATAAAATCACGCCGTACTATTAAAATCGCGCCGTACTACTACGGCTGACAATGGAAAACAACACATTTCACTGAACCTATCTAAAGCTTGTGACAATAACACTTTTTTTTATTGGAATCCTTGAGAAAGATGAGCAAAAAAGACTGTATAAAATAAATATAAAAAATACTGAGTTATATTGTATGCAGAAAATATATATTATTTTATACTAATACAATTGTTCAGAGAAAAAATATGTTGTTTAACAAGTAATAAAAACAAATCTCCAAAAGATAGGTATCAAAATTATTCGCACCCCTGTTTTCTATGTGCACCTTCCACTTTCTAACATATAATGTTTTATGAGATTGAAGGACACATTGGGAAGGTTCTTAGGCCATTCCTTCATACAGAATCTTTCCAGATCCTTGATATCATGCAGTCTATGCCTATGGACTTCCCTACTCAAGTAAAACCACAGGTTTTCAATGGAGTTCAAGTCTGGAGACTAAGATCTTTGGTGGTCAATGGAGTTCAAGTCTGGAGACTAAGATCTTTGGTGGTCAATGGAGTTCAAGTCTGGAGACTAAGATCTTTGGTGGTCAATGGAGTTCAAGTCTGGAGACTAAGATCTTTGGTGGTCAATGGAGTTCAAGTCTGGAGACTAAGATCTTTGGTGGTCAATGGAAAATTTCTTTGCAGATTTTGATGTGTACTTGGGATTATTGTTTTGCTGGAAGATCAATTTACGGCACAGTGTCAGTTTCCTGGCAGAAGCAACCAATTTTTATGGCTAAAATATACTTGGTAGAGTTGCTTACCAAGAAGACAGTGAATGTTCCTGAGTGGTCAAGTTATAGTTGTGACTTAAATCTGCATGAACATCTATGGCAAGACTTGAAAATGGCTGTCTAGCCATGATCCCCAGCATCTTGACAGAGCTTGAAGAATTTTGAAAAGAATAATGGGCAAATATTGCACAATACAGGTGTGCAAAGCTCTTATGAGACTTACCCAAGAAGACTCACAGTTGTAATCACTGACAAAGGTGCTTCTAACATGTATTGATCTAATCAAGGTATATTCATATTTTATTTTTCATGAATCTATTTAACATTTTTGAATTTTAGAACATTACAGTGTATTTTGTGTAGATCATCGACAAGAAATGACAATTAAAACCATTTGAATTCCACTTTGTAACACAATAAAATGTGTGGAAATCCATGGAGGTGTAGACTTTTCTCAACAGTCTGAGCAATTGTATTAGTATAAAAGTATATATATAAAATTGTGTTTGTATTATTTATTTCATTGTCTTTTTTGCTCATCTTTATTAAATATTAATTTTGGAGGTGTATGTATTCCTGTGTCAATGATATCATAGAGCATACCGTCTGCTTTCGACCAAAAATAGCTTTGAGTTAACAATGAATGACTCTTATACCGTGGCAGGCAAGTGGGCAATAAATGGACGCTCGCTAAGTAGGACAGCGGTCATACGGCTCCGAGAGCTATCTGTCAGGCTGTCAGGACCCGTGTGGGGAGGGGGGACCTGGAACACACTCACACAGATAGCCGCGGTGCTATCAGTGCCGCTAAGGTCAACACCGAGCTCCCGGCACATGAGATCTCCCTCTGCATTCGACCTGTAAGCTGGTTCAGCAACATCCAGCAACGTCCCCACTGACCACTGTGATCTCGGGCCAAGTGGCGGCCAGCCGCCAGCTCCCTCCTGCCTGATCAGACCCAGCACCTCTTGTTCGCCGGCCAACTGGCCTCGTTCTCTGAGCAACCTCGGCCAGGTCTCCTCCTGGTTCCGTATGTTCTGTCTCTTTTTTTTGGCCCTGTGATGATGGATGCAGACCAAGCAGCCGTCCCTGGGTACCCTCAGATGCAGAACCAGAGGGGGGGATTAAATCTGTTTTTCCCCACCCAAAAGGGGGCGGCTGAGCGTAATCACCTATAATCTCAAATTCAGAGGCCGGCCTCTTGGTAATGAAACGGGGCCTGTTTCAAACCAGCGGATCAAGTCCCTTCAGTCACCAACTTAAGAGGAAGCCCACGTGAAGGCCACAAATTTGGAGTGGAGAAGTGGAGAAGAGTTTGAGTTGAGGTAAAAAGAGCCCAGCAGTGCTACTCAGTATACTTCCAAGCTCCATTTTGTAGTTGTACAGGCTGTACTGCAAATCCATGGGTCATTCCTAATATTCACGAAAACATTAAGTACACAGTCAATTTAGCCAATGAACCTTTAGTTATTGATCCTGCAGAGTCATTACGAGTGTGGCTAAAATGGAAACCAGACGGGAACCGGAGAATTGCTCCAACACGTAATGGGAAGGAATGTAGAGCATCTTTGAGCATTAAAGCCCAGTGGCCCCCCATTACATGTAATTACACATAGTTTATCTTGGAGGTCAATTGTATACTATGTCTTGATTTCTAAGGCCCACGACAAACCCATGGAGCCTAACGAATTGGCTACACATGCCAATCGATGCAGCGATTCAGCCATGGTTGGGACACACAAAGCTTGTAAGTACAGGTGTCCTTCTGCACTTTAAGGTGACTTTCCTTCTAAGTAATCTATCAAAACAAAGACAGACAGACTTAAGAGTGGGAGGAGTTATACAAGTAAAGGACTCCAGCGCAGAGAGACACCGATACCACTAGACGAGACACCCAATGTGCCGGGGGTGTTACTTGAGAATAAAACTGCAGAGAGAAAGAGAAGCGGTGTGAAAACGTAATGTAAATTCTTGACAGGGACGTCTGAGAATGAAGCTGGCAGTGAAGTGTGACAGAGAGTTGTTCAGTGACAAGGCAGGAGAAGGGAATTGTCAACACGTCCCTCCCTCACAACACGTGCTGGCACCATGGAGCCTGCTAAGAACAATCCCGAGAGAGAGGTGGCAGAGAGATATATAGAGAGAGAGGGCGAAGGAGAGAGATTAAGATGAGTACAGTATATGAAGTCACGTAGGTTAGAAAGAGGAGTGAAGTAAGCAGTCATACTGCATGTGCTTCTTCATTCCATTGATTTTGTGTAGTGGGAAACACATGGAGGATGTAACAACTTCAAAGGTAGACAACGATGTACACAAAATGTTGAGTAATGTTGTTTGCTTCCACCTCTCCATCTTCCATATGAAAATAGAATATCACACTATGCAAATAGTGTAATTGCACACATATGCACATATTGCAGACAGAGATTATAAATGAATATGGTAAAAACAACTACATTTAACATCTACATGTTAAAGAAGAAGTAGAAGAAGTATGGTTTATTTAAGTGAGTGTTTGTCAATATGTCTGACTTCTCAGTGTTTGTGCACACAGGTGACAGAGGCAGACCCTGAGTCCTTTAATTACATTATGACTCTTAAAGTTAAGTCTTGAGAGTTGAACAGTGAACTCGTGTTAGCAACCCAGGAGCCGCCATGATGTCTTTACTATCTTATCTCCTTTCATCCTAATCAGCATTGTTATCAGAGCCGTCTCGATGGGAGCTTCTTCTTAATCTCATTTCATCTGTGCAAAGGGGCTGGAATCCAGAGAAAGGACATTGGAAAAGTACCTTGTCACCGCAGGTCTGTGAAAGTTCTAAAAACCTGGAACCAGCGTGTTTCTTCCTTCTTTCTAAGGCATGATAATGTTGAACCGGGCTTGGGTCTTGATGTCAGATCCTGTCCTCCTCACATCGTTGTTCCCTTCTTTGATCAGTGTCCACATTAACCAGGGTCGGCTTCTTCGCTGTAATAGCTTAGCTCGATTACAACGAGGTAAAGTACTACATTACTTCTTCCATTCATGAATCATTAGGCAGTAGTAATGATCAATCTGCCCTGCGATGAACTGCCCAATCAAAGAAATGGAGGCGGCGTGGTGCAGTGTGAGGGCAGCTGGATAGAACATTCCAAACAGAAGTCTATGTGTGAACGATAGCACACACTGAGCTCTTTGAGGTAGAGAGTGAATAAGGCAGGTACATGAGTGTAGTTAACTTTTATTTTCATGCTACTCATTTCACATCATAATGTGCTAATTAGAGTTAATAAAGAAAGTGTACAAAGAAAGTGAATGACGAAAGTTGTCCGCCACCATCTTGCAACTAAGAAGAGACGATAGAGAAAGAAAAATCATAGAAAAATACAGAAACTGAGTTAGAAAAACGAAAGTTCGCCATCACATCCATCACCACCAACACCATCATCACAACCATCACTACTATCACCACCATCACTACCCAGCATGCATATGTATTCCATGTCATCTAATTATACAATGTGAATGTGAGAAGGTAACATATACCTGTGATAAATGCAACAATCTAGCCGTTAGATTGTTCCCACTCTACTTGAGTTAACACAATGTTAAAAGAAAGATGGCGGCTGATGCAACACTGACACAGTATTGTTAAAATACAGATTGGTGAGGTGATGTGAGTGAGTTGGTGGGGAGGTGGAGGATATGTCCCAAATGGCACCCTATTTCCTTTTATAGTACACAACTTTTGAACAGAACGCTATAGGGTGCCATTTGGGATGCACACAGAGAGATCAGCAGATTGGTTGACAAGCAGGGGGAAGGAAAGGAAATAAATGGATACAGACAGACAGACAGACAGACAGACAGACAGACAGACAGACAGACAGACAGACAGACAGACAGACAGACAGACAGAGACAGAGACAGACAGACAGACAGACAGACAGACAGACAGACAGACAGACAGACAGACAGACAGACAGACAGACAGAGGGCCGGTGAAGCAGAGAGCTCATAGTCTGTCTCTGTGCTGCTGCATTAAGAAAGGGATAGATCCTGGAGTCACAGAGGTTGGAGACATGTCCACTTTAAGAGAGAGAGAGAGAGAGCGAGAGAAGAATAGAGAGGAAGGGAGAGGGAGGTGAAGGGAGAGGAAAGAGGAATATTGATGGAGGTGAAGGGAGAGAGGGAGAGAAGGGAGAGGAAAGAGGAAGATTGGGAGAGGTGAAGGGAGAGGGAGAGAAGAAGAAAGTATAGAGAAAAGGAGAGTGAGGGAGAGGAGGAGAAAGCAGCACTGGTAGAGAAAGGAGAAACAAGTTAGAATGGAGAGAGGACAGAGAGAGATCGAGACTGAATCTGCCAGCCGGCATCCATGTGTGATGCTTGGAGGAGTAAAATTGATGAGCTCATCTTCCGCTCATTATTGCCGTGATGGATCAGATTGCTGACGAGTTCCCTCAAAGGCGACTTAATGATTCGGTGACACAAATCAGAATGACTTAGTTTTCCAACTGGTTGGCTATTAGGGCTCCACACAGCTCTCTGGTGTACTTAAACAAATAGGTAATTATTAATAACCAACCGCTGTCATCTTGTTAATAAATTACATCAATAAGGGGCCAATCATATTGTGTTTGCTACGTTCAACTTGTCATACATACAGGAAGTCAAGTGCTGCTGTTTAATATCCATTAATACTTTCTTTGTGAGATCTGGGCATTAAAATCAGTAAGATATACAATGATTATACCTCTTGGTTGTGTTCATTAGGCACCAAACTGAAGAAACCAGACTTAAACAGGGTGTACTTGTCCAATAAGAAAACGTTGTTCCTTTGCGTGCCCGAATGAACACGGCAATGGTTCAGACATACTACTATTATCCCTTTGAATTGACTGGATCTGAACAACAGCTTTGATAGCGCTCTTCCTTCCTGCCGGCCTGTTCATGCAGTACAGACTACGTAAACAAGGTGGCAATATTACCATAATTACTGCATGCTCCTCTCTTTCATGGCTGCCTCTGTCCCTCTGTTCCTTCCACCTCCCATAGCCCTTTCCCTCCCTCCCTCCCTCCTCCTCTCATTTGTGTTGTTTCTCTGCCGTTGGTATTGCTCAGCCTCTAATGGGCATGGCGTCTCCTTCGACTGGGCTTAAAAACTTCTGTCTGCCTCCTCTCCATCCCTCCATCCCCTTAGTTATTTAATAATGAGACCACACAAGGAAGTGTCTCTATTCATAATGGGGCTGTCTCGGTGGCTGTGTACAAATCGTAGCAGACAGCGGCAAAGCACTCTGATAGATCTTAATTGAGATATGAATGCTGCCTTTCTCTCTCTCTACAGCTGATTGACTCAAGGAGCCGATGCTGAACTTTGTGCCTCTTGTTGATATAAAGTATCAAGGCTGCGCTTGAGGAGTCTGTCGAAAGCAGACAGCTCCGCATTTCTTGCCGCAACGACTAATCCGTGTGTCATAAAGAGAGGGCGGCGCTTGCTCCTAAATATGGAGATCTGAACGAACAGCGTTGGCGGCGTGTTTGTGCAGGTACTGTCCCTCAACAACCTTGTGGTTGTTTCTGCCTGTCATAGGCCCTCCTTTTTGGTTGGTCTCTCTCTATTCACATCAGAGAGAGAGAAAGAGAGAGAGAACAAAAGAAAGAGAGAGA
This sequence comes from Oncorhynchus mykiss, assembly GCF_013265735.2. Taxonomy (NCBI): domain Eukaryota; kingdom Metazoa; phylum Chordata; class Actinopteri; order Salmoniformes; family Salmonidae; genus Oncorhynchus; species Oncorhynchus mykiss. The sequence continues at coordinate 20,753,128 of NC_048578.1, forward strand.
AGGAGAGACAGCGAGAGAGAGAGAGAGAGAGAGAGAGACGATTAATAATTTATTTAAGTTTTAAGCAGATCAGTGCATGATCTAGATCTCTAGATGTAGTCATTTGGATGATTGCAGTTTGAGCTACTGAGTACATTTACATGCACACTAATAATTCAATATTAAAACTGATTATGGCAGTAGGCAGATTATAAAATAATCATGAAAACACCTTACTCTGCTTATCTTAATCGGCATAAGGTCAAAATCGAAGTAAGCATACCCCGATTAAAATACCTGGTTTTCAGAGCAATCTTTTCAGTTATTAGGACACGTAAACAGCTGGTGCGGTGTATTTGATCTAAGCATGTGCCAGCACCAGTATGGAAAGGCTTCCTCTTATGCACGAGTAAAGTAAGAAGTATGCATCTTAGAAATACACTGAACAACAACAACAAAAAGCTCAATATGTAAAGTGTTAGTCCCATGTTTAATAAGCTGGAATAGAAATCCCAGAAATGTTCCATAGGCACAAAAAGCTTATTTCTCTCAAATGTTGTGCACAAATTTGTTTACATCCATGTTAGTGTGTTACACCCTGATCTGTTACACCTGTCTTTGTGCTTGTCTTCACAACCCTCCAGGTGTTGCCCATCCTCCCTATTATCCCCGGTGCATTTATACCTGTGTTCTCTGATTGTCTGTTGCCAGTTCGTCTTGTCTCATCAAGCCTACCAACGTTTTTTCCCATACTCCTGTTTCTTTTAGTTCTTGTTTTCCAGTTCTCCCGGTTTTGACCATTCTGCCTGCCTTGACCCTGAGCCTCCCTGCGTTTCTGTACCTTACAGACTCTGCCCTGGATTACTGACCTCTGCTTGCCCTTGACCTTTTGTTTCCCTGCAACCGGTCCTGTAAATAAACATTTGTTATTTCGAACTGTCTGCATCTGGGTCTTATCCTGAGGTCTGATATAGTGAGCAATTCTCCTTTGCCAAAATAATAAATCCACCTGACAGGTGTGGCATATCAAGAAGCTGATTAAACAGAATTATCATTACACAGGTGCACCTTGTGTTGGGGACAATAAAAGGCCACTTTAAAATGTGCAGTTTTGTCACACAACACAATGCCACAGATGTCTCAAGTTTTGAGGGAGTGTGTATTTGGCATGCTGACAGCAGGAATGTCCACCAGAGCTGTACCAAAATAATGTAATGTTAATTTCTTACCATAAGCCGCCTCCAACATCGTTTTAAAGAATTTGGCAGTATGTCCAACTGGCCTCACAACTGCAGACCTCGTGTAATCATGCCAGCCCAGGACCTCCACATCCGGCTTCTTCACCTGTGGGATCGTCAGAATGGGGGTGGTGGAGGGTGCTGAGGAGTATTTAATTTATTTTTTATTTTTATTTCACCTTCATTTAACCAGGTAGGCAAGTTGAGAACAAGTTCTCATTTACAATTGCGACCTGGCCAAGATAAAGCAAAGCAGTTCGACACATACAATGACACAGAGTTACACATGGAGTAAAACAAACATACAGTCAATAATACAGTATAAACAAGTCTGTATACGATGTGAGCAAATGGGGTGAGATAAGGGAGGTAAAGGCAAAAAAAAGGCCATGGCCATTTATGTCTGTAATAAAGTCCTATTGTGGGGAAAACTCATTCTGATTGGCTGGGCCTGGCTCCCCAGTGGGTGCACCCCTGCCCAGTCATGTGAAATCCATAGATTTAGGGCCTAATGTATTTATTTCAAATGACTGATTTCCTTACATGAACTGTAACTCAGTAAAATCCTTGAAATTGTTGCATGTTGCATTTATATTTTTGTTCAGTGTTGTTTTCAGATACAAACTCTCTACAATACATAATACCCAATAATGACTAAGCAAAAATATGTTTATTAGAAAGAAAAAAATGAAATATCACATTTACAAAAGTACCCTTTTTACTCAGCCTCTAGTCTTCTTGGGTATGACCCTACAAGCTTGGCACACCCGTATTTTGGGAGTTTCTCCCATTCTTCTCTGCGGATCAATGGGGAGCATTGCTGCACAGCTATTTTCAGGTCTCTCTCCAGAGATGTTTGACAGGGTTCAAGTCCGGCCTCTGGCTGGGCCACTCAAGGACATTCAGAGACGTGTCCCAAAGCCACTCCTGCGTTGTCTTGGCTGTGTGCTTAGGGTTGTTGTCCTGTTGGAAGGTGAACCTTCGCCCCAGTCCTGAGCACTCTGGAGGATCTCTCTTCGTCAAGGATCTCTCTGTACTTTACTCTGTTCATCTTTCCCTCGATCTTGACTAGTCTCCCAGTCCCTGCCGCTGAAAAATATCCCCACAGCATGATGCTGCCACCACCATACTTCACCATAGGGTTGGTGCCAGGTTTCCTCTAGATGTGACCTTTGGCATTCAGGCCAAATAGTTCAATCTTTATTTCATCAGACCAGAGAATCTTGTTTTTCATGGTCTGAGAGTCTTTAGGCATCTTTTGGCAAACTCCAAGCAGGCTGTCATGTGCCTTTTACTGAGGACTTCCTTCCGTCAGGCCACTCCACCATAAAGGCCTGATTGGTGGAGTGCTGCAGAGATGGTTGTCCTTCTGGAAGGTTCTACCGTCTCCACAGAGGAACTCTGGAGCTCTGTCAGAGTAACCATCGGCTTCTTGGTCACTTCCCTGACCAAGGCCCTTCTCCCCCAATTGCTCAGTTTGGCCGGGCTACCGGCTCTAGGAAGAGTGTTGGTGGTTCCAAACTTCTTCCATTTAAGAATGATGGAGGCCACTGTGTTCTTGGGGACCTTCAATGATGCAGATATTTTTTGGTACCATTCCCCAGATCTGTGCCTCGACAAAATCCTGTCTCTGAAATCTACGGCAGATTCGTTCGACCACATGGCTTGCTTTTTGCTCTGACATGGATTGTGGGACCTTATATAGACAGGTGTGTCCCTTTCCAAATCATGTCCAATCATTGGAATTTCCCAAGTTGTAGACACACCTCAAGGATGATCAATGGAAACAGGATGCACCTTAACTCAATTTCGAGTCTTATAGCAAAGGGTAAAGAAGGTATTTCTGTTTTAAATATTTTATAATTTTTCAAAAAAATCTGAAAACCTGTTTTTGATTTGTCATTATGGTGTATTGTGTGTAGATTGATGATGTTTTTTTTTATGTAATCCATTTTAGAATAAGGCTGTAACGTAAAAAAATGTGGAAAAAGTCAAGGGGTCTGAATACACTGTATGTCCGAATCAAATAGGCTTCGCAAAAAATAACATGGTCGCTGTGGTAGAACGTTTATTTTGATCTGCAATGTTCTGCATTTATTTAGGTCCCATCATCAGGTTGCCTGATTTCAGATGTGCCCATGTGAACAGGAGTATTAGATAAATTATTCTTCTTGCAAAGCATGTAAACATTTTAAACAAACTTATAGTTATATATATATATATATATATATATATATATAACTATATGACTACTGTGCATGTAACCATAGTCACTGTAACATTCTTCAGTGAAAATCCTGGAAAAAAGGACCGTTTCTGAAGTTCACTCTCATGACCTCGCTTCTCACTGATATAATTTCAATTGAGAAGCAGATACGGAACGCTGCTTCCATGAGAACACGTACGGCACAAGTAATCAGGCAGAAACATGTGGCACACACACAAATCTCATGGTGTATTGCAGGTGTCTAATTAGTCCATTTAAATTCCTTTCCTTCAGTATCTGTGGCAAATGAAGAAGAAAGAGGAGAGGAATTTAGCTTTCCTTGGGTGAAGCATGCAAGCATCTTTCTCCCATCTTCATCAAAGTGTAAACAAAGGGCATGTACAGTACATTAGGCTTCCTGTGTGAAGCTATTCGCTTCTCCAGACAACTCCATGGGTAACAAGGACACACAATGGAAAATGTTTCAAAACGTTTCACAAAATAAACAATTACAAAAGGAAAATTAACGTTTATTACGCCAGGTATCTCCTCCCTGTTTCAGTCCGTTTTGTTTTATATTGTACCTAATGAACATGATTCTGGCTCCCTCCTAAATCCCCCTAGAAACCCCATGCATGTTAAGAAGGCTGAGGAATTGGTAAGCAGGCAATGGGAAGGAGGGGACTCTGTTTAGTAAGCAGGTGCTTGCAGGAGGCTTAACAAGGGAAGGTGAGGAAGGCCACAGGCAGCCTACGGGGACTTAGACACGCTAGAGTTTTGATGCATTTTAAATTGACCTCGAGCGCACTTCGGAGACAGGCAGAGAGAAAGCAGGGTTTCGGCAAACAAGCGATCAATTACTATTTTATAATTGGACAGGCCTTAATGAGGCAGGCGGATGCAGCCTTGTGCAACTCTGTCAACCCAGAGCCTCGCACAAGGGTGGCCCTATCAAACGGCCCAGTCGCTTAGCATAAGCCCCAGCATGCAACACACTGCTTGGAAAATGACAACAATCTCAATGGAGAGTCCTCCAGAACTCTTCATGTTTATGTATGCTGTGTATTCAGAAAGACACCTTAGTAGGTGTAGGTGTAACCGATGTGAAATGGCTAGCTAGTTAGCGGTGGTGTGCGCTAATAGCGTTTCAATCGGTGACGTCACTTGCTCTGAGACCTTGAAGTAGTGGTTCCCCTTGCTCTGCAAGGGTCGCGGCTTTTGTGGAGCGATGGGTAACGATGCTTTGTGGGTGTCAGTTGTTGATGTGTGCAGAGGGTCCCTGGTTCAAGCCCGGGTATGGGCGAGGGGACGGACTAAAGTTATACTGTTACATAGGCATGCTTTCTTGTATTCTCTATGGTATGGTTGTCAGGTTGCCAACTCTAAAACATTTTGTGGTTCCCAAAGCTTTAAGAGTACAACATCCCTAGCAGAAGCATTTCAGGTACAGTAGCAACCCTTTCACAACTCCAGGGTGACATTCCTTGAATGTTGGATTATAACATAAAACTTTTTTTTTTAAACAAGATGTGTTCCTTTCATCTTCTCAAATAATTTCTGGAAAACTGACTATAAAACTATGATCAGGAAATCTTGCAATGTAATTTATTGGAAGTCAAAAAGGTGCCGTTGAAGTTTTATTCACCTCATAATGCATGAGGTTTCTTGAAATGAACTTTGTGTCTGTCTCATAGCAATGGGTCTTGTTTTCTCTAAGTGCAGTGGCGGCAGGTCTCTCTCTTTCTCCTTCTCTCACTCACTCTCTTTCTAATAGACACACGCAGCTCAAAGTGAATGCTAAATGAATATGCAAATGGCCGCTACTGAATCATCCTTAGACGGACTAATGTTTGATCATTACACTGTCATTAATTCCGGCCTAATGCAGCCGGGGCCATCAAGTGGATTGTGTTCCCTTCCATACTCAAGCTAGTGATTATGATGGGGAATATAAGCTTCCCATCATTTGGGAGAATCTCCATGCCTTTCAGAGACTTCATCTGAGCTTCAAACGCGTCTCTCCAAGTCAGTCGAGCAAGATGTTGTTTGGTTATTGTATGATTCATGATACATCACATGGCCTGCCTGCAAATTACCAACAACCGGAACATCCTGCTTCCTGCCATGTTTTTAGAATCCCATTGTGTCAATAGACTTGAAGTCTTACATCAGGCTTAGGAAAATCACTTAACTACTACTTAAAACCATAATGTGCTCCAGAAGCAAGAGCAGACAGACACAAATTGCTCTTATATTTATGGGACCTTGCAAAATATAGTACATGTTTACTACTGTCTGTACCTTAAAGTCAAACCAAAACAAGTTGACAAGTTTTCAGTGTCAAAAGTTTAAACTATGTCCAAGGTCAAAGACAACCAGTGTCACACCATCTGTTGTATTAATATGAAGCGCGCCACCCTGTCTGACTGTCAGACGTTAATGATAATGGACAGGGATATTAGCGGCTCTTGACAGGGGGAGCCAGGGTGTAAAGCATACAGAAACAGAACAGCAGAACAAAGTGAACGAAATGCTAATGTGACAGAGTTGCAAAGCGCCCAATTCCCAGAATATTAACCTAATCTCCCATTGGACAAAGACCTTTTAAGCCTTTATTTATTCATAAAATCAAGCTGAATAAACTGCACTTGTCTATTAAGCCCCGAAAAACTGAAATCGTGGAATTGCAGCCTCGTACACACTGGGTGTTTTATGCCAGGTTTAACAGTGAAATCTCAAAGGCTCATTAGCTTGTCTTCTGGAACCTTTTCCACTGCTGCTATAGGGCATCTGCAATTCATATCTGAAGTGGCATGGCTCGCTCAAATAAGACAAGGGTTATTAAACAACTGGGGGACTCAGTTGGCTCGGTGATAAAACACAGCTCCAGAAAACTTGTAGGAAGTAGCAGAATGTTTAATGTCTCAGCCATGCTGCCTCCAGCCCTTGGGCATTGTGGGCCGTCTCCGGCTGGATTCAGGTAAACTGATAGGGCTCATCATTACCGTCCTCGCACTGCACTCTTGGTAGAGGAAGAGATAGAGAGTGTTGCGCTTCTAGTTGTGCCACATCTGCAATTCAAGTGGTAGGCCTCCTCATGCTCTTGACATGGGGGTGTGTTGGGCATCACACATCTGTACTGTATCTACCCTGGACGCTTCATGGCGTGGAGTGGCTTGGAGGAGGCGGTGGGTGACAGCAGGTGGGGATGCAGCCCAATTAGAGGAGGGCTGTTGGGGGATGATGAATGTGCCTGCCTTGTAGGGGCCGGGGAGGACCAAGGCGAAAGCAGGCACGCGCTGGGCTGGGCTGCCCCACAGCTGTCTCACTGAATGAGGCTAAACATGCTAAGGGCCTCATCCATACAGAATAATGTATCCAGCGTCACCTGGTCCTGTGTGTGCTCCACTGTCCTCTCTAGACTGTCTCTCCTGTAGTTCTTCTAGATTCTGACAGGTCTTCACCACATATGACTGTCAGGCACTGTTCATGCAGGCTGACACATTTTTATTGCGGATGGAGAAAGGTAAATATGCTACATTTTATAGTACAATACAGTAATTCTGCTCATAGATTATGCATGTGTGAAGTATACATTGACACATCCAGCCCAAAGCAGGAGGTTGAAAAAATACTTAGTCGCCAAAGTTCTTGAGCATGTCTTTAATGCGGGGGTATGGTGTGGAGAGCATAGAATGGCATTAAGGTGGTGCGATAAGCACGTCATTCACCTGTTGCTATGGAAAATGGATATGCCCTAATGTGTGTGTTCTAAGTCATCTCTGGCTGCATCTCAAGTGGCTCAACAAAACACAAAATATTTTTAGGGGCTAGTCAGCCCTCCCGTTTCGGGGCACACAATGTCTCTCTCGCTCTTTTACAGTATTCAGCAGACTGACTATTGGAATATGTAATAGGATAATACTACTGGAGCCATGTTTGGTATACGTACAGTGGGGCAAAAAAGTATTTAGTCAGCCACCAATTGTGCAAGTTCTCCCACTTAAAAAGATGAGAGAGGCCTGTAATTTTCATCATAGGTACACTTCAACTATGACAGACAAAATGAGAAAAAAAAAATCCAGAAAATCACATTGTAGGATTTTTAATGAATTTATTTGCAAATTATGGTGGAAAACAAGTATTTGGTCAATAACAAAAGTTTATCTCAATACTTTGTTATATACCCTTTGTTGGCAATGACAGAGGTCAAACGTTTTCTGTAAGTTTTCACACACTGTTGCTGGTATTTTGGCACATTCCTCCATGCAGATCTCCTCTAGAGCAGTGATGTTTTGGGGCTGTTGAAGGGCAACACGGACTTTCATCTCCCTCCAAAGATATTCTATGGGGTTGAGATCTGGAGATTGGCTAGGCCACTCCAGGACCTTGAAATGCTTCTTACGAAGCCACTCCTTCGTTGCCCGGGCGGTGTGTTTTGGATCATTGTCATGCTGAAAGACCCAGCCACGTTTCATCTTCAATGCCCTTGCTGATGGAAGGAGGTTTTCACACAAAATCTCACGATACATGGCCCCATTCATTCTTTCCTTTACACGGATCAGTCGTCCTGGTCCCTTTGCAGAAAAACAGCCCCAAAGCATGATGTTTCCACACCCATGCTTCACAGTAGGTATGGTGTTCTTTGGATGCAACTCAGCATTCTTTGTCCTCCAAACACGACGAGTTGAGTTTTTACCAAAAAGTTATATTTTGGTTTCATCTGACCATATGACATTCTCCCAATCTTCTTCTGGATCATCCAAATGCTCTCTAGCAAACTTCAGACGGGCTTGGACATGTACTGGCTTAAGCAGGGGGACACGTCTGGCACTGCAGGATTTGAGTCCCTGGCGGCGAAGTGTGTTACTGATGGTAGGCTTTGTTACTTTGGTCCCAGCTCTCTGCAGGTCATTCACTAGGTCCTGTGTGGTTCTGGGATTTTTGCTCACCGTTCTTGTGATCATTTTGACCCCACAGGGTGAGATCTTGCGTGGAGCCCCAGATCGAGTGAGATTATCAGTGGTCTTGTATGTCTTCCATTTCCTAATAATTGCTCCCACAGTTGATTTCTTCAAACCAAGCTGCTTACCTATTGCAGATTCAGTCTTCCCAGCCTGGTGCAGGTCTACAATTTTGTTTCTGGTGTCCTTTGACAGCTCTTTGGTCTTGCCATAGTGGAGTTTGGAGTGTGACTGTTTGAGGTTGTGGACAGGTGTCTTTTATACTGACAACAAGTTCAAACAGGTGTCATTAATACAGATAACGAGTGGAGGACAGAGGAGCCTCTTAAAGAAGAAGTTACAGGTCTGTGAGAGCCAGAAATCGTGCTTGTTTGTAGGTGACCAAATACTTATTTTCCACCATAATTTGCAAATAAATTAATAAAAAATCCTACAATGTGATTTTCTGGATTTTTTTTCTAATTTTGTCTGTCATAGTTGAAGTGTACCTATGATGAAAATGACAGGCTTCTCTCATCTTTTTAAGTGGGAGAACTTGCACAATTGGTGGCTGACTAAATACTTTTTTTGCCCCACTGTATATAAACAATGTCCTCAGAGGAGAACTTTGATCAAATAAAATCAAATACAATTTCATTCATCACATGCTTCGTAAACAACAGCTGTAGACTTACAGTGGAATGCTTACTTCCCAACAATGCAGAGAGAAAGAAAATAGAGAAATAATAGAAAAGTAATAACATGTAATAATAAAGGCACAATGAGTAATGATAGCTTGGCTATATAGTATATACGGGGTACCAGTACCGAGTCCATGTGCAGGGGTACGAGGTAATTAGGGTAGATACATTGCCTTCAGAAAGTATTCAAACCCCTTGACTTTTTCCACATGTTGTTGTGTTACAGCCTGGATTTATAGTGGATTAAATGTAAATATTTTGTCACTGACATATACACAATACCCCATAATGTCAAAGTGGAATCATGTTTTTCCAAATTTTTACAAAATAATTTAAAATTATAAGGTAAAATGTCTTGAGTCAAAAAGTATTCAACCCCATTGTTATGGCAAGCCTAAATAAGTTCAGGAATAAACATTTGCTTAACAAATCACACTATGAGTTGCATAGACTCACTCTGTGTGCAATAATAGCGTTTAACATGATTTTCGAATAACTGCAACACCTCATCTCTATACCCCACACATGAGTAAAGTCCTTAAGTCGAGCAGTGAATTTCAAACACAGATTCAACCACAAAGACCAGGCAGGTTTTCCAATGCCTCGCAAAGACGGGCTCCTAGATGGGTAAAAGATGGTAGATGGGTAAAAAAAATACAGACATTAAATATCCTTTGAACATGGTGAAGTTATTAATTACATGGTGGTGTATCAATACACCCAGTCAATACAAAGATACAGGCATCTTTCCTAACTCAGTTGCCAGAGAGGAAGGAGACTGCTTAGGGATCTCCCCATGAGGCTAGTGGTGACTTTAAAACAGTTAACAAGTTTGATGTCTGTGACCGTAGAAAACAAGGCAGTTAACCCACTGTTCCTAGGCTGTCATTGAAAATACAAATGTGTTCTTAACTGATTTGCCTCCTAGTTAAATAAAGCTTAAATAAAAAGTAATAGTGTAAATTTACCACGCTCTATTTTCAAGTGGTGGCTGTAACAATGGTGACGGAGAAGAAGGCTGACGTTTTACATGTCCCCAACCGATTGTGTTTTTTCTTTTTTTTTTTGGCGTTGTTTGTAACTTATTTTTTTTACTTCTTTTGTACATAATGTTGACGCTACTGTCTCTTATGACCAACAGCTGGTGCACGATATCTAAGGAGGCCTCGAGCTATTCGCACTGAGCTAAAGGCTAGAGCTGCCGCTTTCAAGGAGCGGGAAGCTTATAAGAAATCCAGCTATGCCCTCCGATGAACCATCGAACAGGCAAAGCGTCAATACGCTTGAATCGTACTACACCGACTCTGGCGCTCGTCAGATGTGGCAGGGCTTGCAAACCATTACAGACTACAAAGGGAAACAGCCTAGAGCTGCGAGGGGACACGAGCCTACAGGATGAGCTAAACTACTTCTATGCTCGCTTCGAGGCAAGTAACACTGAAACATGCATGAGAGCACCAGCTGTTCCGGAGGACTGTGTGATCATGCTTTCCGCAGCCGATGTGAGAAAGACCTTTTAAACAGGTCAACATTCACTGACATTTTCAAACTCTCCCTGTCTGAGTATGTAATACCAAATTGTTTTAATCAGACCACCGTAGTGCCTGTGCCCAAGAACACTAAGGTAACCTGCCTAAATGACTCACACTCACACTCACACCTGTAGCCATGAAGTGCTTAGCAAGGCTCATCATGGCTCACATCAACACCATTATCACAGAAATCCTAGACCCAGTCTAATTTGCATACCACGCAACAGATCCACAGATGATGCCATCTCTATTGCACTCCACATTGCCTTTTCCCACCTGGACAGATGGAACAACTAAACTCAGCAAAAAAAGAAACGTCCTCTCACTGTCAACTGAGTTTATTGTCAGCAAACTTAACATGTGTAAATATTTGTGTGAACATAACAAGATTGAACAACGGAGAGATAAACTGAACAAGTTCCACAGACATGTGACTAACAGAAATGGAATAATGTGTCCCTGAACAAAGGGGGATCAAAAGTAACAGTCTGTATCTGGTGTGGCCACCAGCTGTATTAAGTACTGCAGTGCATCTCCTCTCATGGACTGCACTAGATTTGCCAGTTCTTGCTGTGAGATGTTACCCCACTCTTCCACCAAGGCACCTGCAAGTTCTCTGACATTTCTGGGGGGAATAGCCCTAGCCCTCACCCTCCAATCCAACAGGTCCCAGATGTGCTCAATGGGATTGAGAGATCTGACCATCACCCCTAGTGAGAAAAAAAACGTGATTCATCGGTGAAGAACACTTTTTGCCAGTCCTGTCTGGTCCAGCGACTGTGGGTTTGTGCCCATAGGCGTCGTAGTTGACGGTGATGTCTGGTGAGGACCTGCCTTACGACAGGCCTACAAGCCCTCAGTCCAGCATCTCTCAGCCTATTGCGGACAGTCAGAGCACTGATGGAGGGATTGTGCATTCCTGGTGTAACTCGGGCAGTTGTTGTTGGCATCTGTACCTGTCCCTCAGGTGTGATGTTCAGATGTACCGATCCTGTGCAGGTGTTGTTACACGTGGTCTGCACTGCGAGGATGATCAGCTGTCTGTCCTGTCTCCCTGTAGTGCTGACTTAGGCATCTCACAGTACGGACTTTGCAATTTATTGCCCTGGCCACATCTGCAGTTTGTGCAGAAATTCTTGAGTTGTGCAAACCCACAGTTTCATCAGCTGTCCGGGTGGCTGGTCTCAGATGATCCCGCAGATGTGGAAGTCAGATGTGGATGTCCTGGGCTGGCATGGTTACACGTGGTCTCCGGCTGTGATGCCAGCCAGTTGGATGTACAGCCAAATTCTCTAAAACAGTGTTGGAGGTGGCTTATGGTAGAAAAAAATGAACTTTCAAGATTCTGGCAACAGCTCTGGTGGACATTCCTGCAGTCAGCATGCTAGTTGCATGCTCCCTCAAAACTTGAGGCATCTGTGGCATTGTGTTGTGTGACAAAACTGCACTTTTTAGAGTGGGCTTTTCTTGTCCCCGGCACAAGGTGCACCTGTGTACTGATCATGCTGTTTCATCAGTTTCTTGATATGCCACACCTGTCAGGTGGATGGATTATCTTGGAAAATTAGAAAATCTAATTAACAGGGATATAAACACATTTTGAGAGAAGTAAGCTTTTTGTGCACATGGATCATTTCTGGAACTTCTTCTTTCAGCCTATGAAACATGGGACCAACACTTTACATGTTGCGTTTGTTTTTGTGTTCAGTATATTGGCTTGGGGGTAGAAGCTGTTCAGGGTCCTATTGGTTCCAGACTTGGTGCATCGGTACTGCTTGTCGTGTGGTAGCAGAGAGAACAGTCAATGACTTGGGTGGCTGGAGTCTTTGAAACATTTTTAGGGCCTTCCTCTGACACCACCTGGTATAGAGGTCCTGGATGGCAGGGAGCTTGGCCACAATGATTTACTGGGCTGTACCTTCTGTGGTGCTCAGATGCCAAGCAGTTGTCATACCAAGTGGTGATGCAGCCAGTCATTATGCTCTCAATGGTGCAGCTATATAACTTTTTGAGGATCTGAGGGCCCAGGCCAAATCTTTTCAGTCTCCTGATGCCATCTATATGGATGTATGATCTCTGTATTTACTTGTAGTTGTTCAGAGTGAACATTGACAACACTGTGTGCAATGATCTCTTCTGTCTCATCTCTACTGCACCCAGCCCACCCACTCCCTCAGGTCATCACACAGACACCCTTCTTTGAGGATGTTGGCTGATTCGATCTGATTGGATGTCTTGGTTTTATTACCTTTGGTTTGGTCTGTGTATTGGTCAACAATTGATTTTGAATATAAACAAGTCAGATCTGGTATAAATGGAATGAAAGCATTTCCTTCTCCCTCTTGTCCTGCTACTTCTCATACAAAAGGTTGTATGAGAAGGCCTCTAGCCTAGTAGGTATCTCTTTGTTCATGTTTTGTCTTGTAACCTTAAGATATGTATGCCTAGAATGTGAACGCTATGTTAATTCCAGTGTTGCCTTGTAACTTAAGCATCATGCCTTGTATCTGATTTCGTTCATTTTACAAAGATAATAAATAATGATGTTGATGTTTTGCATTCGTTTCTCATGACCATTTCTTTATCTTAGTTAGCTAATATCATAGTATTGCACATTGTTTAAATATAATATTAAAAGGAGTCAGATATTTAGATGTATTAAATGTAGATTGTTAAGTATTATCTCTATATGCTGCCATTCAATGACAAGCTATTATTTTATCCTATGAACAGTTGGAGTCCAAACTTGGATAAGAGTGTAAATGAACAGTTGGAGACCAAACTTGGATAAGAGTGTAAATGAACAGTTGGAGACCAAACTTGGATAAGAGTGTAAATGAACAGTTGGAGACCAAACTTGGATAAGAGTGTAAATGAACAGTTGGAGAACAAACTTGGATAAGAGTGAATGAACAGTTGGAGAACAAATTTGGATAAGAGTGAATGAACAGTTAGAGAACAAACTTGGATAAGAGTGAATGAACAGTTGGAGAACAAACTTGGATAAGAGTGAATGAACAGTTGGAGAACAAACTTGGATAAGAGTGAATGAACAGTTGGAGAACAAACTTGGATAAGAGTGAATGAACAGTTGGAGAACACATTTGGATAAGAGGGCAATGGTTCAGAAATAACATGAACAGTGGATTCCCTTTCATCACCTTATACTTGCTTCAATCATCATTTTGCCTTTCTTATCGCTTTTTGATGCAGATTTAGTCTCGAGAAAGGAAGACCTTCATCAGTGTTTACTAAGAACCTTCTTTCAAAACAAGTCGAGCTATAAAATCAATCTGAGATCTTACTGAGGCAACAAAGCACACTTGGAATAGGACGCAGTAAAATGGTGTGGGGTTGAATCTTTGATTTGACAAAAAAGGGGATTATCAAACTATGTTGTTGATGTTGAAACCTGAACTGAAAATAGAGATGGAAATACAGTATGGGAACCTGGCACAGTGTCTGCATCGGGAAGCCATTCCAACTATTCGTCAAAGAGAAGATTAGGACTGTTTTATAATAAAATGTCATTACTGGATGAAATATGAAGAGACTTTTGGAGACCCATCAGTCTTTCGCTGTCTTTTCCGTACTGTTGCCTTAATCCTTCAGAGCTAGAAAGGAAAGACGCTTAGCTCGCTTTCCCCCCATAGCCTTGGCTGGCTTCAAATGTCTTTGTTCCCCACCTTTTGGGAAAGTGAATGTATTTACTGTTGTGTATTAATCCCTTTTCTGTGTAGTGTGAGAGACATTGTCAATTTAAGATGGGTTGAGATGTTAGTTGAAGAGTCTTACAACATTGATGTCTGAATGAATCGACTCCATTGTGATGGATGAGGGGAATTTCACATGCTGATTCCTACATGGGTTACCTTGCCTTGCATCGTGAGGAGAGGAGAGGAGAGGAGAGGAGGAGAGGAGAGGAGAGAGAGAATCTGAAGTCAAATGTCTACTGTGTGCTGATGATCTGGCTGCTTCTGTCCCAACCAAGGAGGGCCTACAGCAGCACCTAGATCTTCTGCACAGATTCTGTCAGACCTGGACCCTGACAGTAAATCTCTCAGTAAGACAAAAAAAATGGTGTTCCAAAAAAAGTCTAGTTGCCAGGACCACAAATACAAATTCCATCTTGACACCATTTCCCTAGAGCACACAAAAAACTACACATACCTCGGCCTAAACATCATTGCCACAGGTAACTTCCACAAAGTTGTGAACGATCTGAGAGACAAGGCAAGAAGTGCCTTCTATGCCATCAAAAGGAACATAAAATTTGACATACCAATTAGGATCTGGCAAAAAATACTTGAATCAGTTATAGAACCCATTGCCCTAGAATTCACAAAATTGGACAAACGCCAAGTTGAGACTACATGCAGAATTCTGCAAAAATATCCTCTGTGTACAATGTAAAAAATAATAATAATGCACGCAGAGCAGAATTAGGCCAATACCTGATAATTATCATAATCTAGAAAAGAGACGTTGGAGAAGAGTCCCCTAAGCAAGCTGGTCCTGGGGCTCTGTTCACAAACACACAGACCCCACAGATCTCCAGGACAGCAACACAATTAAACAACCAAATCATGAGAAACCTAAAAGATTATTACTTGACACATTGGAAGAATTAACCAAAAAAACAGAGCAAACCAGAATGCTATTTGGCCCTAAACAGAGAGTACACAGTGGCAGAATACCTGACCACTGTGACTGACCCAACATTTAGGAAAGTTTTGACTATGTACAGAGTGAGCATAGCCTTGCTATTGAGAAAGGTCGCAGTAGGCAGACCTGGTTCTCAAGAGAAGACCGGCGTATGTGCACACTGCACACAAAATGAAGTGGAAACTGAGCTGCACTTCCTAACCTCTTGCCAAATGTATGACCATATTAGAGATTATTTCCCTCAGATTACACAGACCCACAAAGAATTTGAAACAAATCCATATATATTGGGTGAAATACCATGGTGTGCCATCACAGCAAAAATATTTGTGACCTGTTGTAACGGTCGTCATATGAAGGAGAGGACCAAAGTGCAGCGTGGTAAGTGTTCATCTTGATTTTTAATACGAATAGTGAACACTGAAATAAAAAACAATAAAACAACAAACGAACAGTCCTGAACAGTGAAATAAAACTCAGAACAGAAAATATACACCCATGAAACACAACTGGGAAAAGGCTACCTAAGTATGATTCTCAATCAGAGACAACTAACGACACCTGCCTCTGATTAAGAACCATACCAGGCCAAACGCAAACACAACATAGAAAACGGAACATAGACAACCCACCCAACTCACGCCCTGACCATACTAAAACAAAGACATAAATAAAAGAACTAAGGTCAGAACGTGACACCTGTTGCCACAAGAAAAGGGCAACCAGTGAAAAACAAACACCATTGTAAATACAACCTATATTTATTTATTTTCCCTTTTGTACTTTCATTATTTGCACATTGCTTCAATACTGCATATAGACATAATATGACATTTGAAATGTCTTTATTCTTTTGGAACTTGTGTGAGTGTAATATTTACTGTTCACTTTTTATTTTTTATTTCACTTTTGTTTATTCATTTCACTTGCTTTGGCAACGTAAACATATGTTTCCCATGTCAATAAAGCCCCTTGAAATGAAACAATTTAATTGAGAGAGAGAGAGAGAGAGAGAGAGAGAGAGAGAGAGAGACTATCAACGAAATCCACTGAAGTGTTGCTTGTGTCTTATCTCAACACCTGCAGTGTAGAATAGGCCTAGCCTGTCTACATTCATGTGTCCACTGGGCACACACTAGATGAATCAACGCTAGTTTCAATGTCATTTCAATCACGTTGAACCAACGTGGAATAAACTTTGAATTTGACGTCTGTTCCCAGCGGGTAAGGACAACCACAGATTGGATGACAAACAAATGCAGATTCTGTCCACTAAATCTCATGTTCCTTAAAGCGAGAATGAGAAATGAGAGAGAGTGTGAAATTTACACTGCCCACAATCACCAAATGGCCCAAAATTACACCTTGTGGAGGATGTGTAAAGACCAAACCGTAAAAGATACTGGCAGAGCATTAATAATCATATTTATGATTTGAGACATCATGATGTATCTAGTATATAAATGCTACAATATATACTGTGAACTATTCCCTACTATTCCATAGTATGGAATTTTAACATAAGGCCACTCTAAATTTCACTTATTCATTGTAACATAAAGCGTATTGCCTTCAGAAACATTAGAGGTCAGTGAACTGTACCCCATTCAGACAGGAAGCCTAGCGGTTTTAAGAGTGTTGGGCCAGTAACCAAAAGCTCGCCGGTTCGAATACCTGAGCCGGCAAGGTGTAACAATCTGCCGTTCTGCCCTTGCGCAAGGCAGTTAATCCCCAACAATAACTGCTCCCCGGGTGTGGACGTTGATTAAGGCAGCCCCCCGCACATCTCTGATTCAGAGGTTAAATGTGGAAGACATTTCGGTTGAATACATTCAGTTGTGTAACTGTTTGGGTTTTCCCTTCACTATTGATTAGGACAGCAGGCGATTGATGAATATTCCTAATCCAATTAGCAATTTAATGGTAGGCCTATTCCAGGTAGATATTGAATAGTAGGCCCATTGAAGGTATTCACGGATGGTTAAACAACTGATAACATGTGTATGGTCTTAGCCACTAACACCAATAGTCACTTAGCCATTAGCAAAGAGGTAAGAGGAAACATTTCAGCACACCCGCACCCCCTCCTTCGGAAAACCTTTCATCGGGGCGAAGGTCGAGGCCTCGCCTCGTCTGACAAGCCTAATCCCTTCTCCAAAATGTTTGTGTTCAGACACTAATCAGAGCCAATAGCGTGATTGAGCGACCTGTCTCTGACCCCAGCTAATTAATGCGTGTGGGGAGAAGAAAGCTTAAGAACAATCCAGAGATGTCATCAAAGTGATGCATCTCTCTCCTCACATTCCCTACACCCTGCACCATGCGTGAGCTTCATGTACTTAAGTTACAACCCCTAGCTCGTGCCCCATACCCTGTGCTTTAGCTTCAAGTGGCCTATTCATAACCAAAGGGATTTGTCCACTTCCCGGCTCGATCTGAGTAGGAAGGAGAAAATTATGTTATTCCAGAAGCTATTTATGTATAGAGTGGAATCTATGCTGACAGTAGGTAGCGTCCTCATATTTGCATAGAGCCATCTTTTCCATCTGTAAAATGGCACTTGCAACATGGGTATGTGTGGGTAGTAGACTAATGTTAATCATTTCAGCACTGGGTTATGTTGACTTAGTCCTGTAGTAGGCATACGATGAGGGCCTCTTCCAGGGAGCCTTGTTTCACTATCAATACATAGTGGTTCATATTGCAGGGAGTCTGCTCCACCGATACGCAAAATAGGTCATTATGCGCTGTTTCCTCATAGCCTAAAGCAAAGGTTGTTCATCTACCTCGTTCTAACGAAGACAGCACCACCTGGTGCTAGACTCCAGGACCAGTATTCACAAAACATCTCAGAGTAGGAGTGCTGATCTAGGATCAGTTTTGCCTTGTAAATAATCATAATGAATAAGCTTACAAGGACAGTGGGGACCTGGTCCTAGATCAGCACTCTGAGACACTTTTTAAAAAAGGGCTCAGGAGCCATTTCAGATGAGCCCTAATCTCAGTGAAATGAAAGTGGTGCACCACATAGGGAATAGGGCATGATTTCATATATTGTCCCAAGACAAACAATTATCTCAATTTATGTTTAACGAGCACAAACACCCAGGAAAATGTCAACCTGCTCCAGAAGTGATGTTTGCAGAATTAAATTAATAATGAAACTCGTAAGCAAAACAGTTTCCTCTCTCACATCCTCGGTTGCATTTCTCATCAATCACTGCCACCCGAAAACAACTAATTTGTGTTATTGTTGAAACTGCACTGTGAGCATGATTGATTAGACCGCTTTCCGATTACAGGGGAATCACCCCCCCACAATTCAACAGTAGCACGTGATATTATCAACCATTTCAGACGGATTGTTTTCATGCACTCTTCAATTGGCATCGCATGCCTACGACAAAACGAATAAAAATGGTTTAATGGAATTAACAGTCCCCCCACCAACAGAGTAAATAACCAAAAGCTTTGAGAGACACTTTCAGAAACAAACCAGAGAGACAAATGGTTTTGGACAGCAGCGCTCCACCTCCATCACCACCACCACCAGCAAACACTGTATTTACAGCTGCGGCAACCCGTTCCAACGAAAAAAAGATATGAGGGAAAAAAATGGCTGTTTCAACTCAGCGGGGTCTCCTCTACCGTCCTGCTGCTCAATCTTTGTTGACAGCAACCGCTTTTACTCCAGCAGTAAGTAAATCCCCCCTATTCCCCATTCATGCTCCTTCACACATGGGTGACTGGCAGCTGCTATTGTAAATAATGATACAGTTCCACTAGCTGTGCTCATATGAAGAGAGGGGGTGCTGGGTATGCCTACTATAGGGGGTGCAGGGTGTGGCTACTATAGGGGGTGCTGGGTATGGCTACTATAGGGGGTGCTGGGTATGGCTACTGTAGGGGCTGCTGGGTATGGCTACTGTAGGGGGTGATGGGTATGACTACTGTAGGGGGTGCTGGGTATGGCTACTGTAGGGGGTGCTGGGTATGGCTACTGTCGGGGGTGCTAGTTATGGCTACTGTAGGGGGTTCTGGGTATGGCTACTGTAGGGGGTGCTGGGTATGGCTACTGATGGGGTGCTAGTTATTTCTACTGTAGGGGGTGCTGGGTATTTCTACTGTAGGGGGTGCTGGGTATTTCTACTGTAGGGGGTGCTGGGTATGGCTACTGTAACATTTTCCTACTCACACAGATCAGAGAACATAGGACTACAGTGATGAAGGATGAAATATCTACATGCTGTCAATGCAAATTACGAAAGTTTCCAGGTATTCTTTGAAAGTGTGGGAAAGTTTCCAGGTATGCTTTGATAGTGTGGGAAAGTTTCCAGGTATGTATTTGATAGTGTTGGAAGGTTTCCAGGTATGTATTTGATAGTGTTGGAAGGTTTCCAGGTATGTATTTGATAGTGTTGGAACGTTTCCAGGTATGTATTTGATTGTGTAGGAATGTTTCCAGGTATGTATTTGATAGTGTTGGAAGGTTTCCAGGTATGTATTTGATAGTGTGGGAAAGTTTCCAGGTATGTATTTGATAGTGTTGGAAGGTTTCCAGGTATGTATTTGATAGTGTTGGAAAGTTTCCAGGTATGTATTTGATAGTGTGGGAAAGTTTCCAGGTATGTATTTGATAGTGTTGGAAGGTTTCCAGGTATGTATTTGAAAGTGTAGGAAGGTTTCCAGGTATGTATTTGATAGTGTTGGAAAGTTTCCAGGTATTTATTTAATAGTGTTGGAAGGTTTCCAGGTATGTATTTGATAGTGTTGGAAGGTTTCCAGGTATGTATTTGATAGTGTTGGAAGGTTTCCAGGTATGTATTTGATAGTGTTGGAAAGTTTCCAGGTATGCTTTGATAGTGTGGGAAAGTTTCCAGGTATGTATTTAATAGTGTTGGAAGGTTTCCAGGTATGTATTTGATAGTGTTGGAAGGTTTCCAGGTATGTATTTGATAGTGTTAGAAGGTTTCCAGGTATATTTTTGTGGGAAAGTTTCCAGGTATGTATTTGATAGTGTTGGAAGGTTTCCAGGTATATTTTTGTGGGAAAGTTTCCATGTATGTATTTGATAGTGTTAGAAGGTTTCCAGGTATATTTTTGTGGGAAAGTTTCCAGGTATGTATTTGATAGTGTTTCCAGGTATGTATTTAATAGTGTGGAAAGGTTTCCAGTCTCTCATGACATTGTAATATTGTATCTCAAACATACTGTACCCGCTTGAGGCCAACATATTGTACCCACTTGAGGCCAACATATTGTACTCACTTGAGGTCAACATATTGTACTCACTTGAGGCCAACATATTGTACTCACTTGAGGTCAACATATTGTACTCACTTGAGGCCAACATATTGTACTCACTTGAGGTCAACATATTGTACTCACTTGAGGCCAACATATTGTACTCACTTGAGGCCAACATATTGTACTCACTTGAGGCCAACATATTGTACTCACTTGAGGTCAACATATTGTACTCACTTGAGGTCAACATATTGTAGCCATTTGATTAATTAATGGTTATTTGAAGATAAAGCAACAGACAGTCCCACCCTCCACAGCTGACTACAGCACAAGGACACTGGCACGCAACCACCCACCCACGCGCACACTTGCTCGTACGCCTCCACATTGATCTGGTACTGGTACTCCCTGTATATAGCTCCACATTGATCTGGTACTGGTACTCCCTGTATATAGCTCCACAGTGATCTGGTACTGGTACTCCCTGTATATAGCTCCACAGTGATCTGGTACTGGTACTCCCTGTATATAGCTACACATTGATCTGGTACTGGTACTCCCTGTATATAGCTCCACTGTCATGTATAGTCATGTTGTGTCTTGTTTCTGTCCTTTATCTTCACCCTGTCTCCCTCTGCTGGTCGTACTAGGTTACCTTTTCTTCCCCTCTTTCTCCCAGCTGTTCCTTGTCTTCTCTGACTACCTCGTTCACCCCTTTTCCCACCTGTTCCCTTTTTCCCTCTGATTAGGTCTCTATATCTCTCTCTGTTTTTGTTTCTGTCTTTGTCGGATTCTCGTTTGTGTTACTCATGCCTGAACCAGACTATCGTCATGTTTGCTGCAACCTTGTCCTGTCCTGTCGGAATCTGCCGGTCCATCTGAGCCTACGTATGTTTCGTTATTAAAGAAACTCTGTTTACGTTAATTCGCTTTTGGGTCCTCATTCACGCACCTTAACAGAAGAATCCGACCAAGAATGGACCCAGCGACTTCGGATCCTCTCCACTCAGCCGTCGAGATCCAGGGAGCGATGCTAGGCAGACACGAGCAGGAATTGTCTGCTGCTCGACATGCCGTTGAGACCCTGGCCACCCAAGTCTCCAACCTCACAGAACAGGTTCACCATCTCCGCCTCGATCCACCGGCCACTTCCAGGGCTTTCGAATCTCCGGAGCCCAGAATCAATAACCCGCCGTGTTACTCTGGGGAGCCCACTGAATGCCGCTCGTTCCTCACCCAGTGTGATATTGTGTTTTCTCTCCAGCCCAACACTTACTCCAGGAGCACTGCTCGTATCGCCTACGTCATATCTCTCCTTACTGGACGGGCTCGTGAGTGGGGCACGGCAATCTGGGAGGCAAGGGCTGAGTGTACTAACCAGTATCAGGACTTTAAGGAGGAGATGATACGGGTTTTTGATCGATCTGTTTTTGGGGAGGAGGCTTCCAGGGTCCTGTCTTCCCTATGTCAAGGTAATCGATCCATAACAGACTACTCTATTGAGTTTCGCACTCTTGCTGCCTCCAGTGGCTGGAACGAGCCGGCTTTGCTCGCTCGTTTTCTGGAGGGTCTCCGCGCAGAGGTAAAGGATGAGATTCTCTCCCGGGAGGTTCCTTCCAGCGTGGATTCCTTGATTGAACTCGCTATTCGCATTGAGCGACGGGTTGATCTTCGTCACCGAGCTCGTGGAAAGGAGCTCGCGTTCTCCGTTGCCCCCCTCTCCGCATCACTACCATCTTCCTCTGCCGGCTCGGGTGCTGAGCCTATGCAGCTGGGAGGTATCCGCATCTCGACTAAAGAGAGGGAACGGAGAATCACCAACCGCCTCTGTCTCTATTGCGGTTCCGCTGGTCATTTTGTCACTTCATGTCCAGTAAAAGCCAGAGCTCATCAGTAAGCGGAGGGCTACTGGTGAGCGCTACTACTCCTGTCTCTCCTTCAAGATCCTGCACTACCTTGTCGGTCCATCTACGCTGGACCGGTTCGTCAGCTTCCTGCAGTGCCTTGATAGACTCTGGGGCGGAGGGCTGTTTTATGGACGAGACCTGGGCTCGGGAACATGACATTCCTCTCAGACAGTTAAGGGAGTCCACGGCCTTGTTCGCCTTGGATGGTAGTCCTCTCCCCAGGATTCAGCGTGAGACGCTACCTTTAACCCTCACTGTTTCTGGTAATCATAGCGAAACCATTTCTTTTTAAATTTTTCGTTCACCTTTTACACCTGTTGTTTTGGGCCATCCCTGGCTAGTTTGTCATAATCCTCCTATTAATTGGTCTAGTAATTCTATCCTCTCCTGGAACGTCTCTTGTCATGTGAAATGTTTAATGTCTGCTATCCCTCCTGTTTCCTCTGTCTCTTCTTCACAGGAGGAGCCTGGTGATTTGACAGGGGTGCCGGAGGAATATCACGATCTGCGCACGGTGTTCAGTCGGTCCAGGGCCACCTCTCTTCCTCCACACCGGTCGTATGATTGTAGTATTGATCTCCTTCCGGGAACCACTCCCCCCCGGGGTAGACTATACTCTCTGTCGGCTCCCGAACGTAAGGCTCTCGAAGATTATTTGTCTGTAGCTCTTGCCGCCGGTACCATAGTCCCCTCCTCCTCTCCCGCCGGAGCGGGGTTTTTTTTTGTTAAGAAGAAGGACGGGTCCCTGCGCCCCTGCATAGATTATCGAGGGCTGAATGACATAACAGTGAAGAATCGTTATCCGCTTCCTCTTATGTCTTCAGCCTTCGAGATCCTGCAGGGAGCCAGGTTTTTCACTAAGTTGGACCTTCGTAACGCTTACCATCTCGTGTGCATCAGGGAGGGGGACGAGTGGAAGACGG
This sequence comes from Oncorhynchus mykiss, assembly GCF_013265735.2. Lineage (NCBI taxonomy): Eukaryota > Metazoa > Chordata > Actinopteri > Salmoniformes > Salmonidae > Oncorhynchus > Oncorhynchus mykiss. The sequence continues at coordinate 20,776,469 of NC_048578.1, forward strand.
CGTTTAACACTCCGTTAGGGCACTTTGAATACCGGGTTCTTCCTTTCGGCCTCGCTAACGCTCCAGCTGTCTTTCAGGCATTAGTCAATGATGTCCTGAGAGACATGCTGAACATCTTTGTTTTCGTTTACCTTGACGATATCCTGATTTTTTTCACCGTCACTCCAGATTCATGTTCAGCACGTTCGACGTGTCCTCCAGCGCCTTTTAGAGAATTGTCTTTTTGTGAAGGCTGAGAAGTGCACTTTTCATGCCTCCTCCGTCACATTTCTCGGTTCTGTTATTTCCGCTGAAGGCATTAAGATGGATCCCGCTAAGCTCCAAGCTGTCATTGATTGGCCCGTCCCTAAGTCACGCGTCGAGCTGCAGCGCTTTCTCGGCTTCGCGAACTTCTATCGTCGTTTCATCCGTAATTTCGGTCAGGTGGCAGCTCCTCTCACAGCCCTTACTTCTGTCAAGACGTGCTTTAAGTGGTCCGTTTCCGCCCAGGGAGCTTTTGATCTCCTCAAGAATCGTTTTACATCCGCACCTATCCTTGTTACACCTGACGTCTCTAGACAGTTCGTTGTCGAGGTTGACGCGTCAGAGGTGGGCGTGGGAGCCATTCTTTCTCAGCGCTCCCTCTCTGACGACAAGGTCCACCCTTGCGCGTATTTTTCTCATCGCCTGTCGCCGTCGGAACGTAACTATGATGTGGGAAACCGCGAACTGCTCGCCATCCGCTTAGCCCTAGGCGAATGGCGACAGTGGTTGGAGGGGGCGACCGTTCCTTTTGTCGTTTGGACTGACCATAGGAACCTTGAGTACATCCGTTCTGCCAAACGACTTAATGCGCGTCAGGCGCGCTGGGCGCTGTTTTTCGCTCGTTTCGAGTTCGTGATTTCTTATCGTCCGGGCTCTAAGAACACCAAGCCTGATGCTTTATCTCGTCTCTTCAGTTCTTCAGTAGCCTCCACTGACCCCGAGGGGATTCTCCCTGAGGGGCGTGTTGTCGGGTTGACTGTCTGGGGAATTGAGAGGCAGGTAAAGCAAGCACTCACTCACACTCCGTCGCCGCGCGCTTGTCCTAGGAACCTTCTTTTCGTTCCCGTTCCTACTCGTCTGGCCGTTCTTCAGTGGGCTCACTCTGCCAAGTTAGCCGGCCACCCTGGCGTTCGGGGTACGCTTGCTTCCATTCGCCAGCGTTTTTGGTGGCCCACCCGGGAGCATGACACGCGTCGTTTCGTGGCTGCTTGTTCGGTCTGCGCGCAGACTAAGTCCGGTAACTCCCCTCCTGCCGGCCGTCTCAGGCCGCTTCCCATTCCCTCTCGACCGTGGTCTCACATCGCCTTAGATTTTGTCACCGGACTGCCTTCGTCAGCGGGGAAGACTGTTATTCTTACGGTTGTCGACAGGTTCTCTAAGGCGGCTCATTTTATTCCCCTTGCTAAGCTTCCTTCTGCTAAAGAGACGGCACAAATCATCATCGAGAATGTTTTCAGAATTCATGGCCTTCCGTCAGACGTCGTTTCGGACAGAGGTCCGCAATTCACGTCTCAATTTTGGAGGGAGTTTTGCCGTTTGATTGGGGCTTCCGTCAGTCTCTCTTCCGGCTTTCACCCCCAGTCTAACGGTCAAGCAGAACGGGCCAATCAGACTATTGGTCGCATCTTACGCAGTCTTTCTTTTCGCAACCCTGCGTCTTGGTCAGAACAGCTCCCCTGGGCAGAATACGCCCACAACTCGCTTCCTTCGTCTGCGACCGGGCTATCTCCTTTTCAGAGTAGCCTCGGGTACCAGCCTCCGCTGTTCTCATCTCAGTTCGCCGAGTCCAGCGTCCCCTCCGCTCAGGCTTTTGTCCAACGTTGCGAGCGCACCTGGAAGAGGGTCAGGTCTGCACTTTGCCGTTATAGGGCGCAGACTGTGAGAGCTGCTAATAAGCGTAGAACTAAGAGTCCTAGATATTGTCGCGGTCAGAGAGTTTGGCTCTCCACTCAGAACCTTCCCCTTAAGACAGCTTCTCGCAAGTTGACCCCGCGGTTCATTGGTCCGTTCCGTATTTCTCAGATCATTAATCCTGTCGCAGTGCGACTTCTTCTTCTGCGATATCTTCGTCGCATCCACCCGGTCTTCCATGTCTCCTGTGTTAAGCCCGTTCTTCGCGCCCCCGCTCGTCTTCCCCCCCCCCCCCCATCCTTGTCGAGGGCGCACCTATCTACAGGGTCCGTAAGATTTTGGACATGCGTCCTCGGGGCCGTGGTCATCAGTACCTAGTGGATTGGGAGGGGTACGGTCCTGAGGAGAGGAGTTGGGTTCCCTCTCGGGACGTGCTGGACCGTTCGCTGATCGATGATTTCCTCCGTTGCCGCCAGGTTTCCTCCTCGAGTGCGCCAGGAGGCGCTCGGTGAGTGGGGGGGTACTGTCATGTATTGTCATGTTGTGTCTTGTTTCTGTCCTTTCTCTTCACCCTGTCTCCCTCTGCTGGTCGTACTAGGTTACCTTTTCTTCCCCTCTTTCTCCCAGCTGTTCCTTGTCTTCTCTGACTACCTCGTTCACCCCTTTTCCCACCTGTTCCCTTTTTCCCTCTGATTAGGTCTCTATATCTCTCTCTGTTTTTGTTTCTGTCTTTGTCGGATTCTCGTTTGTGTTACTCATGCCTGAACCAGACTATCGTCATGTTTGCTGCAACCTTGTCCTGTCCTGTCGGAATCTGCCGGTCCATCTGAGCCTACGTATGTTTCGTTATTAAAGAAACTCTGTTTACGTTAATTCGCTTTTGGGTCCTCATTCACGCACCTTAACATCCACATTGATCTGGTACTGGTACTCCCTGTATATAGCTCCACATTGATCTGGTACTGGTACTCCCTGTATATAGCTCCACATTGATCTGGTACTGGTACTCCCTGTATATAGCTCCACAGTGATCTGGTACTGGTACTCCCTGTATATAGCTCCACAGTGATCTGGTACTGGTACTCCCTGTATATAGCTACACATTGATCTGGTACTGGTACTCCCTGTATATAGCTCCACATTGATCTGGTACTGGTACTCCCTGTATATAGCTCCACATTGATCTGGTACTGGTACTCCCTGTATATAGCTCCACAGTGATCTGGTACTGGTACTTCCTGTATATAGCTCCACATTGATATGGTACTGGTACTCCCTGTATATAGCTCCACATTGATTTGGTACTGGTACTCCCTGTATATAGATCCACATTGATCTGGCACTGGAACTCCCTGTATATAGCTCCACATTGATCTGGTACTGGTACTCCCTGTATATAGCTCCACAGTGATATGGTACTGGTACTCCCTGTATATAGCTCCACAGTGATCTGGTACTGGTACTTCCTGTATATAGCTCCACATCGATCTGGTACTGGTACTCCCTGTATATAGCTCCACATTGATCTGGTACTGGTACTCCCTGTATATAGCTCCATTCTTCTCCATTTTATTTTATTCCGCTTGTGTTATTATTTTACGGTAAAGTCTACACCAGTTGTATTCGATGCATGTGAGAAATAAAAGACAGAAGGAGCAGCGATGGCTCTGCTACAGCTTATCCTCACTGCAGACATACTAATCAACCACTGCTCACTGCTGCAGAAATGCAAATCAAATTGATATTAATGCTGGTGAAAAGCCAGTTATCGCTCAAGCGGTCAAACAGCTGCAAGAGACGAGGTACAGCTGAGAACATGAATGTTTAACAAGATGTCTGCATAGTTTCACCTCCATTCAAGCCTCAAGCTTTCATCTGAATTATTAACCTAGAAAAATATTGCTAGTAGTTTTCCCCAAGATTCTATGTTCGGCATTCCTTTTTCAGAAACAAATTCATCTAACAATTCCAAATGTCATAATAACCTGCACTGGTGCATTGAGTGCCAAGATCTGAGGGCAATTTCATTTCCAACCGTCACAAAAGTGCAAGAAATCTTTCACAACATATGGCAAGAAATCTAATCTTCTGTGAATATAATGTAGGTCTATGACAGCTAACTGAGCAATTTACAGGAAGCACTCTTAATTGTAGTTCTGTTACAAACTACAATTGGGCTGTTGGGATAAAGTGTGATGTCTCATATTGCATTGTAGAATGATGCTCCATGCCTGTCAGAACAAGATCAAGGCCGACCCTCAAATGTCCTTTTGTACATTTGAATAGTTGAGTTGACCTATCCTCTAACCCTACAGCTCTCTTTCCCTTTTTACTGTGTGGTCTCATAGGAACCTACAGTATCCCACATGTTGCCTCTGTCTGGGAATGTGACTCCACACACACACACACACACACACACAAACACACACACACACGTTCCGGGTCCGTCTGGAGGAGCGGGAGTCCGCAATCTCGCAACAGTCACAGTTCACCTGCCTCCTCATTGGAATCAAATAAGTGTCGGGAGATGAGGCCGACATTGCCCTGCACTGTCCAGTAAGGAACTGTACTGCCGCCATATGCAATTTTCAAATCTGGCGGTGCCGTTGCTGTGGCAATTCCAAAGTCGCATTAATAAGCAGGCCTTGAATAGGAGCTAACAATAAGAGCACACCATCCATGACTGGCCCTGACATCTATCCCGCCATCCCGCTCCGCACCACAACACTGATGGCCCGCTTTTATCCTTTCCCCCTGCTTCCCCCACCCCAGCAGGCCTCATTTACAGTACACCGCATTAAAAAGAGATGTGGCGTGTGAGTATTCCGCTCTTCACTAGCCGTACCACCTCAGCGTGAGTCAACATGTTGTGTTATGACAATGTTACCAACCAGGCTGTAACCAGGCTAATGCCTGAGACTGTACACTGACAGGTGCTTTTAAGAGTTCAGAAAATAAGGTTAAATGGCTGGCCACTTTTGTTGAATGTGAAAACTAGAGTGGTATCAGGTGTATGTGTCATGGTGAGAATCAGAGATGGACTGCAGTACATGGTGGAGAAAAGTACAGTTTCAATTCACACACACTGTGCTTTGCACTCAGCATTGAGAGTATTGTAGATGGAGTTAGAAATACACCCAGCTTCCCCAGGCACTGGTCCAAGTTAAATATGTTGGTGGCCTGCCTGCCTCTGCTGCAACAACAGCACAACACATTTCAATTGGCATGGAAGGTACTTGCTATTGGATCGGCTATCTACTTAGTGTTGCTGCCTAAGGGGTTTGATAGATTTTGAAATATCCACAATGAAGACGTGCATGGCTAAACGTTGTATCGTTCTCCTTGCTGTAAAGGTCCAAACTCATTTATATGGAACAGATATCTGGTGTACTGGATGGAAAGGGAATAATTCACATTTATGTGTACACAGTATTTATTAATGTATTAAGCACAAAACATTTATTAATGTGATGTTTCGTTGAGGTAGTTTTTTTAAACAATTCAAAGTTTCGATCAAACTTTATCAATACAGACAATTGGTACGTAAACCAGCCGACTTGTATCTGTGTACATACAGTCTGATATCCCAACTGCCATCTAATTACTTGGTGTTAATAGTAATTACACGCGGCCTCCTGATTAATTTCTCCAGGGCTCTCAGAACACCATCTCCCAGAAGCCTGTGTGGTTTGCATACATTAAGTGGCCCGTCATATCACTGAACCCAAGGAGCCTGTGTAGCAGCAGCTGTCTGATTGGAGAGGGCTTTTGCTGCAGACAGACATAACTAATCCCTGACACATTGCTTCACTGCCAAAACAGCTGTAGCAGCAAGAGGCCCATGCCACTGTTCACAGGCGCACGTCCCCAAACACTTTCTTTAGAAAGACATTGCCGATGGGGGAGTCGCTCTTATTGACACAAAGAAGGTACTGTTCTTGTAGGACACGTTTCAATTTCTGTGACTATGGATTTACAACAATCAGCAAGGAACTATTGTGTCAATATGATAATGGGGGAAAAAAGACAGACAAATATGAAATGAGCAAAAGAGTTTCAATCAACCAATTTACTTTTTTTCAATTAAGGTCCCATAAAGTTAAAATCCCAAAGATAACCACAATCAAATGTCTCAAATCCAATTTCTAATGTCCAACTTTAAATAGGAAATCCGGAATCCAATCCAAATTAAAGTTAAAAAACAACATCTAAAAACAACATCTAAATCCCCATTTCAAAATGCTAAAATATATTTATTTAAACCTTGCATTGTGTTGTAAACCCTCCCCCCCAAAAACTGCATGGATCGTACCGGAAAATACCAGAAAGTTAAAGTTGGCCTTGCATTGAAATCCAGAGATTCTTCGTGTGGCTCAATTTTCAAGGATCCGGATAGAAACCAACTCAATAGTAACCCTTGGAAGGTGAGTATAACCCACAAAAAGGAACTATTTCTAATTGTTTTTTTGTCCAATGCAGCTGTTTTTAATCTCATTATCAAATCATTAATGGGTAACAATTAAGTACCTTACTGTGATTGTTTTCAATTAAAATTGTGAAAAAATAAACAAAAATAGCTACTTAGCTAAATTTAATTTCTAAAGCAAGAATTTAGCTTGGACTGTCTGGTAGAGGGGCCTATTTGTAGAGGCCTAAAGCTAAATGTGTTACCTGAAAACGAGATGTTATTAGCAGAGAGGAGGGCAAACTCTCTATGCTACTGGTCTATTAACTTACACAGACGGTCCAAAACACCCACCTGGCCAAACCAGATGAAATTTCAGGCAGTATTTTCAAACAGTTCTTACATTAAAAGGCATGATCATAATTTTCACAATTTCACAGTATTACTCCAGCCTCATTGTGTGGAAATATGCAGTATATAAAACACAGGTAAATCACGTTTTTGACTGGACTGACCCTTTAAGGGCAATTTAAAGCTGCCAAAGGGCTTTACAGCATCTAAAAACAGGCTGCACACACCAAACTCCCCAAAAGGTAGGCCTAAGGCGTTGTCCTATGTTTAGACATTGCTGACTCTTGACACATCTTTCTGCATAGATATTTGAACCAAATTCGACACTCTCTCAATGACCTACATACAAAAACTCCTTGCTTTGGTGGGCGAAACTACGGAGCCCCTTAGGGGTCATGGTGGAGAGAAAAAAACTCAGATTTTTTATTTGTTCTGTCGTCAGTCCCACTTGACCGATAACATATTGCAACCTAAATGTAATTCTATTTAGTTCATTATCTACTCTTCAGATGGTGATGATGACTGACTATTTCCAGTTTTAGTGTTTTCACCTGAATCATTCAATCAAATAATAGGTACACCAAATGGGCGACACTTTGTGCAAAACTCTGATTCAAGCCACTTGGACAACATAAACAGTTGTCCATTCTGAGTGCCTCTCATCCCCGCCACCAAGTGTTTTCTTCCTTATGCATAAAGTTAGGACCATACGTCCAATAAAATATGGGTCAGCCAAGCGCCTTGATGTGTTAATGTTGTTTACAATTGTGCACGTGACTCATCAGAGGCAGAAAGGAAAGGCATGCACATTTATTCTGCATCATTTCCAAGAGGCTTTGGTGTTAACAGGTGAAATGATGCGCTCTCATCCCTGCGCTAGGCAGATTAATGTCTTGTGATGTAGCCAACCTTGCACAGATAGGTTGAAATCGTCTCTTGTTCTATGTTCATAACTGAAACGGATAGCTCTTTGCTTTGCTGTTATTACAATACGTTCACCTGGAAATGAGTCAATTCAAATCAAATCAAATTGTATTTGTCACATGTGCCGAATACAACAGGTGTAGAACTTACCATGAAATGCTTACTTTACAAGCCCGTAACCTACAATGCAGCTCAAGAAATGGAGTTAAGAAAATATAAACTAAAGTTTTTAAAAATCTAATCAAATCAAAAAAGTAACACAAGAAAATGACATAACAATAACGGTACAGGGGGTACTGGTACCGAGTCAATGTGTGGGGGTACAGGTTAGCAGAGGTAATTTGTAAAGTGACTATGCATAGATAATAAACAGCGAGTGGCAGCAGTGTAAAATTGTGTAATTGCAATGCTAGGGTAGGTAGCTAACAAACTCCCCCGGAGTATAGACATAGAACAGCTACGGTCATGAGCCAAATGGAATTCGTACCTAGGGATGAGAGTGCATCATAGCTGCCCCATATTTGCATCTTGAGTGGTTTTGAACGCCTGTTACTATTATTCGCCCTTATGATTCGGAGGAACTGAAACTGGAAACTGGAAAATAAGCTATTAAATGGTCAGGGATCATCACCATTTTAAGCATGTAATTAACAAAAAATCAGAAAGAAAGGATTTTTAAAGATGAGGGAACTGATTAAAAAAATTAGGGAACAAATATTTTGGGAGGGGGAATGGATAATAAAAATGAGGTAATGGATTAGCCTGTTTGTTTTTTGTCATCCACCATGACACCAAAGGAGCTCAGTACGAAACAGCGTAAAAACGCCACCTACTGGAGGGAGACAGATTTTCTGTCGAGTTGGGTCTCTCTCTTTACCTCTTTCTCTCTGTTTATACTCACAGTGGAACACGCCCCTTTTCTTAAAGGGATATTGCACCTTAAAGGGATGAGTCACAGAAATGAATATGGAGACCATGTTTGATTGCCATTGAAAATAACACTGTTAGAAAATCAGATAAATTACATCAACAGTCAAATAATATATACACACAGTACCAGTCAAAAGTCATTCAAGACTTTTTCTTTATTTGTACTATTTTCTACATTGTAGAATAATAGTGAAGACTTCATAACATACAGCTGGGAAGAACTACTGGATATAAGAGCGACGTATAAGAGCGACGATTGTCCTGGGTGGACCACCACCCAGGACAATGGATCTAATCCCAGAAACCGAACCAAAACAATGGTGCCACAGAAAGAGCAGACGGAGCGTTCTCCTGGTCAGGCTCCGTAGACGTGCACATCTCACACCGCTCTCGAGTACACTACTCACCAATGTCCAGACTCTCGACAACAAGGTAGATAAAATGCGAGCAAGGGTTGCCTTCCAGAGAGACATCAGAGATTGTAACATTCTTGGAATGTTGGAAACATGGCTCTCTCGGGATATGTTGTTGGAATCGGTTCTCCATGCATCGCGCCGACAAAGATAAACACCTCTCTGGTAAGAGGAAGGGCGGGGGTGTATGCTTCATGATTAATGACTCATTGTGTAATCATAACAGCATACAGGAACTCAAGTCCTTCTGCTCACCCGACCTAGGATTCCTTACAATCAAATGCCGGCCATATTACCTCCCAAGAGAATTCTCTTCAGTTATTGTAACAGCTGTGTACATTCCCCCCCAAGCAGACACCATGACAGCCCACAAGGAACTTTACTGGACTCTATGTAAACTGGAAACCATATATCCTGAGGCTGCATTTATTGTAGCTGGGGATTTAAAAAAAGCTCATTTGAGAACAAGGCTACCTAAATTCTATCAGCATATTGATTGCACTACGCACGGGGCTAATACACTCAATCACTGCTACTCTAACTTCTGCAATGCATACAAAGCCCTCCCCCGCCCTCCCTTCGACAAATCCAACCATGATGCCATCTTGCTCCTACTGTCTTATAGGCAGAAACTCAAACAGGATGTGCCAGTGACTAGAACCATTCAACGCTGGTCTGACCAATCGGAATCCACGCTTCAAGACTGTTTTGATCACGCGGACTGGGATACGTTCCAGTCAGCCTCAGGAAACATTGATCTATTCGCTGACTCATGAGTGAGTTTATAAAGAAGTGCATTGGAGACGTTGTACCCACTGTGACTATTAAAACCTTACCTAACTAGAAACCGTGGATGGATGGCGGCATTCGCGAAAAACTGAAAGTGCGAACCACACGCATTTAACCGTGGAAAGAGGTCTGTGATTATGGCTGAATATAAACAGTGTAGTTATTCCCTCCACAAGGCAATCAAACAAGCGAAATGCCGGTACAGGGACAAAGTGGAGTCGCAATTCAATGACTCAGATGTGAGACGTATGTGGCAGGGTCTACAGGAAATCACGGACTACAAAAATAAAACCAGCCACGTCACGGACACCGACGTCATGCTTCCAGACAAACTAAACACCTTCTGTGTCCACTTTGAGAATAATACAGTGCCACCATCGCGGCCTGCTAACAAGAACTGTGCCTCCCCTCTCCTTCCCTGTGGCTGACGTGAGTAAAACATTTAAACGTTTTAACCCTCGCAGACGGTATCCCTAGCTGCGTCCTCAGAGAATGCGCAGACCAGCTGGCTGGTGTGTGGGGCGGCAGGTAGCCTAGTGGTTGGGCATTGGACTAGTAACCGAAACGTTGCAAGATCGAATCCCTGAGTGGACAAGGTAAAAATCTGTCGTTCTGCCCCTAAACAAGGCAGTTAACCCATTGTTCATAGGCCATCATTGAAAATAAGAATATGTTCTTAACTGACTTGCCTAGTTAAATAAAGGTCAAATAAAAATACATTACAGACATATTCAATCGCTCCCTATCCCAGTCTGCTGTCCCCCCATGCTTCAAGATGGCCACCATTGTTCCTGTACACAAGAAAGCAAAGTTAACTGAAGTAAATGACTATCGCCCCATAGCACTCATTTCTGTCATCATGAAGTGCTTTGAGAGACTAGTCAAGGATCATATCCCCTCCACCTTACCGGTGTCATGACTGTCCTGATCAGGTCAGGTTACAGGAAACCACAACCCTACAGATTATCTCTCAACCCCAACAGAAGAGGAGAGATCTAGGGGTCTGAAGATGTGGGGGTTTTATGACACCTCACACCCCTGGTAAATCTCAGGCCACAGACAAATTCCTTTGTCCTGTTACTATGGAGAACCAGCCTCAGAACATTAACCATGAAATAAAGGGACTTTGGAACAATGGTTTCAGTCAGCCACAATGGTGGTCATGACGATAGATGGAATATGAAAATGTATGTCATTTTTGTTTTGTTATTAAAGGTTAATAGATTACGTTATTACGAAAACATTGTCACACGAAGAGTTTTTCTAGTATATGTTTGAGGTTTATACATTATACGTGTGGAAAATGTCCAAATCAAAGGGAATGTTTTGGTCAAGATGAAATGTGAAGTTAGTTGTCTAAAGTTGGATTTGAAAAAAACCTAGACCTTGCTCTTAACTTGGTACGCCCAGAGAATTACCCTAAAGGCGGTTACACCCACTTCTGACACGAGGGTATAAAACCTGTGAGTAGAGAATTTACAGATAAGACTAAGTGACCCAAGCTGCAGCCAAGGTCTAAAAAGTCAATGAACCCAAAACGCAACGCAAGTTTGAAGACAAAGAAATCTTTTTCTACCCATGCTATGGATGAATAGCTGTGTCTAAGCGGGTGAATTCAAGTTGAACCACCTAGCCTCCATCTCCCATCGAATCATGGTATCTACACTGTTTCATACCAACGCTGTGAGCTCTGAGCTACAGAGCTGTCTGTCCTCAGAAGACCCCTTCCAGAGCAAGGGTGAGGGAACAGACTCCTAAGCCAAAAGGACACTGACATCAGGAGGACGATCAGAGAGGTGCGCCAGAGAAGTGCGTCATCGAGCAGCCTGAACGGTCCCTTGCGCGGTCCACGCAGAGAATCCTCGGAGGTCTTCCCCACGTAATTACATCATTATATTCTGACCCATGAGAGCGGCAGTTTAGGGCAAGGCTAGGGTTAGAATAGCATAGCTGACAAATTCACCCAAATGTATATTTCTCTCTTTGAAATCCCCATTTTGGGTAACACACGCCATAGTGTGTTGGCCCGTTATACTAAGTTCTAATCAATAGCCTATAATATGTTTTGTCTATGTGTATCTTTTATCATCATTTTAGCTTTCTAGGAAATAAATATTCAACTAGGATTGGTGGGGTACGAACTCATTGGTGTGACCCGGGTCCCTGCAGATTCACGGACTATACGACGTTCAGAACGAGATTGTAGAGGTAACTGGTTAATTAGCGGCTGTTGTAAAATCGATATTCTGATATTTTTTGAGTTTATTTGGGAAATAGAAACTCAATAAAAAATAGTTTTCCCATGGTGCCCCAGGTTAATGAGTTAATAATTGCTTGATTCAGTTAATCACGCAATTAGAAACGTTTAATCATTCGATGAACAACAGTCGTCACATTAACTAATTCAACTTCACGACACCGGCCACCCTAGACCCACTTTAGTTTGCATACCGCCCCAAAAGGTCCACAGACGATACAATCGCTATCACTCTGCACACTGCCCTATCCCACCTGGACAAGAGGAAAACCTATGTAAGAAAGCTGTTCATTGACTACAGCTTAGCATTCAACACCATAGTACCTTCCAAGCTCATCATCAAGCTGGAGGCCCCGGGTCTCAACCCCGCCCTGTACAATTGTGTCCTTGACTTTCTGACGGGCTGCCCCAGGTGGTGAAGGTAGGAAACTTCGCTGACCATCAACACTGGGGCCACACAAGGGTGCATGCTCAGCCCCCTCCTGTACTCCCTGTTCACCCAGTACTGCGTGGCCGTGCACGCCTCCAATTCAATCATCAAGTTTGCAGACGACACAACAGTAGTGGGCTTGATAACCAACAACGACTAGACAGCCTACAGGAAGGAGGTGGGGGCACTCGGAGTTTGGTGTCAGGAAAACAACCTCTCACTTAACGTCAACAAAACAAAGGAGATGATTGTGGACTTCAGCACCCCCTATCCACATCAAAGGGTCAGCAGTGGAAAAGGTGGAACATTTCCTCAGTGTACACATCACAGACAAACTGAAATGGTCCACCCACACAGACAGTGTGGTGAAGAAGATGCAACAGTGTTTCTTCAACCTCAGGAGGCTGAAGTAATTTCACCCAAAACCCTGACAAACCTTTACAGATGCACAATCGAGAGCATCCTGTTGGGCTGTATCACCGCCTGCTACGGCAACTGCACCGCCCTCAACTGCAAGGCTCTCCAGAGGGTGGTGCGGTCTGCACAAAGGCGAGGTCAGTGCAGGTGCATCAAAGCTGGGACCGAGAGACTGAAAAACAGATTCTATCTCAAGGCCATCAGTCTGCTAAACAGCAATCACTAACTCAGAGGCTGCTGCCTACATTGAAAACCAATCACTGGCCACTTTAATAATGTCACTTTAATAATGTTCCCATATCTTACATTACATATATCATATGTACGTATACAGTATACTGCATTTTATACCATCTATTGCACCTTGCCTATGCAACTCGGTCCATCGCTCATCCATATATTTATACAGTTGATGTCAGAAGTTTACATACACTTAGATTGGAATCATTAAAACTGTTATTCAACCACTCCACACATTTCTTGTAAACAAACTATAGTTTTAGCAAGTTGGTTAGGACATCTACTTTGTGCATGACACAAGTAATTATTCTAACAATTGTTTACAGACAGATTATTTCACTTATAATTCACTGTATCTCATTTCCAGTGGGTCAGAAGTTTACGTGCACTAAGTTGACTGTGCCTTTAAACAGCTTGGAAAATTCCAGAAACTGATGTCATGGCTTTAGAAGCTTCTGACAGACTAATTGACATCATTGCAGATGGCATCAGTGCAGTGAAGAAGGCGCAACAGTGCCTCTTCAACCTCAGGAGGTCAGTTTGTTCCAAGATGGTGTTGCAGTGGTTTGTCGTTCTCCCCTGTACATTTTGTATTTTTCGTCTTTTTTTGTATATATTTCAATTTATTTTCAATCTCTTTACTATTTTTAAATTAAATATACCTTCCGGTAACCTGCCTCACCCACTTTGATACGGATCTGCTATTTTTTTAACCTTTTAGCCAGAACCTCCATCAGAAGCTAACCAGCTAATTAGCTACTAGCTATTTAGTCATTGTCAGCCACTGCTAGCGGCCTTTACCTTCGGCACAGACACCAGTCGCTTTTAGCCTGGATAACACTGGCCAGCCTGCCAGTATCGGACTATCCTGAAGCTAGCATCAGTTAGCCGCGAGCCAGGCACATCTCCCGGCTAGCAAACAAAATTACTACAACCACAATACCTCTTTCGCCAACTGGCCCGGTGTCACGTTCTGACCTTAATTCTGTTATTATATCTTTGTTTTAATATGGTCAGGGCGTGAGTTGGGTGGGTTGTCTATGTTCGTTTTTCTATAATTTGGGATTTCTGTGTTTGGCCTAGTATGGTTCTCAATCAGAGGCAGCTGTCAATCGTTGTCCCTGATTGAGAATCATACTTAGGTAGCCTGGTTTCACTTTTGAGTTGTGGGTGTTTATTTTCCGTGTCAGTGTTTGTGCCACACGGGACTGTTTCGTTTGTGTCGTTTAGTCACGTTTATTGTTTTGTATTTCAGTGTTCATTTTTGTTTAAACATTATGGACCCTAACCACGCTGCGCATTGGTCCTCCGATCCTTCTCGCTACTCCTCCTCAGAAGAGGAGGACGAGATCCATTACACCCGGACCCTTTGTCGACATGAAGCCCCGCCGTTCCACCACGACTGGTCTGCCGACGTAACTCCATCCGCTGTGCACCCAACTGGCCTTTTCCGGACGTCGGAGCCGGTTCTTCTACTAGCCCCGGCCTGCTAACTTTAAACGCAGTGTCTCCCGCTTGCTAGGTAGTAACGACTACCCAGCAGGTTCCCTGTTTTTTCTATTGCTGTTTACTGGACCCTATGATCAATTGGCTACATAGCTGATGCCTGCTGGACTGTTCATTAATCACGGTACTCCATTTTCTTTATTTTTGTTTATCTGTCGGCCCCAGCCTCGAACTCAGGTCCTGTGTGTAGTTAACTGACCCGCTCTGCCCATTCATCGACATTTTACCTGTTGTTGTTGTCTTAGCTGATTAGCTGTTGTTGTCTTACACGTTGTTGTTTTAGCTAGCTCTCCCAATCAACACCTGTGATTGCTTTATGCCTCGCTTTATGTCTTTCTGAAATGTCAATATGCCTTGTATATTGTTGTTTAGGATAGTTATCGTTGTTTTAGTTTACTGCAGAGCCCCTAGTCCCCCTCAACATGCCTCAGATACCTCCTTTGTCCCACCTCCCACACATGCGGTGACCTCACCCAGCATAACTAGCACATCCAGAGATGCTACCGCTCTTACCGTCACAAAATGCCTCGGTTTACCTCCACTGTACCCGGACCCCACCATATCCCTGTCTATACATTATGCCCTGAATCTATTCTACCACGTCCAGAAATCTGCTCCTTCAATTCTCTGTCCCCAACGCACTAGACGACCATTTTTGACAGCCTTTAGCCTTACCCTCATGCTACTCCTCCTCTGTTCCTCGGGTGATGTGGAGGTTAACCCAGGCCCTGCGTGTCCCCAGGCACTCTCATTTGTTGACTTCTGAAACCGAAAAAGCCTTGGTTTCATGCATGTTAACATCAGAAGCCTCCTCCCTAAGTTTGTTTTACTCACTGCTTTAGCACACACTGCCAACCCTGAGATCCTTGTCATGTCTGAATCCTGGCTTAGGAAGGCCACTAACAATTCTGAGATTTCCATTCCCAACTACAAAATTTTCCATCAAAATAGAACTGCTAAAGGGGGAGGAGTTAGCTTGCAAAGTTCTGTCATACTTTCCAGGTCTATGCCCAAACAGTTCAAATTAAAAATATGAATCTCTCCAGAAATTAGTCTCTCACTGTTGTCACCTGTTATTGACCCCCCTCAGCTCCCAGCTGTGCCCTGGACACCATATGTGAATTGACTTCCCTCATATATCTTCAGAATTCGTTCTGGTAGGTGACCTAAACTGGGATATGCAGTCCTGCAATCTAAGATAGATGCCCTCAATCTCAT
The DNA here is from genome assembly GCF_013265735.2 of Oncorhynchus mykiss. Lineage (NCBI taxonomy): Eukaryota > Metazoa > Chordata > Actinopteri > Salmoniformes > Salmonidae > Oncorhynchus > Oncorhynchus mykiss. The sequence continues at coordinate 20,792,224 of NC_048578.1, forward strand.
ACAAATTATCAAAGAACCCACCAGGTACAACCCTAAATCCATATACATGGACACCCTCATAGATATTATCCTGACCAACTTGCCCTCCAAATACACCTCTGCTGTTTTCAATTAGGATCTCAGCGATCACTGCCTCATTGCCTGCATCCGCTATGGGTCCGCAGTCAAACGACCACCACTCATTACTGTCAAACGCTCCCTTAAACACTTCTGCGAGCAGGCCTTTCTAATCAACCTTGCCCGGGTATCCTGGAAGGATATTGACCTCATCCCGTCAGTCGAGGATGCCTGGTCGTTCTTTAAAAGTAATTTCCTCACCATCTAAATTAGCATGCCCCTTTCAGAAAATGTAGAACGAAGAACAGATATAGCCCTTGATTCACTCCAGAACTGACTGCCCTCGACCAGCACAAAAACATCCTGCGACGGATTGCAATAGCTTCGAATAGTCCCTGCGATATGCAACTTTTCAGGGAAGTCAGAAACCAATACAGTGGGGCAAAAAAGTATTTAGTTAGCCACCAATTGTGAAAGTTCTCCCAAGATGAGAGAGGCCTGTAATTTTCATCATAGGTAGACTTCAACCATGACAGACAAAATTAGGACAAAAAATCAAGAAAATCACATTGTAGGATTTTTTTATGAATTTATTTGCAAATTATGGTGAAAAATAAGTGGGAGAACTTGCACAATTGGTGGCTGACTAAATATAGTGCCTTGCGAAAGTATTCGGCCCCCTTGAACTTTGCGACCTTTTGCCACATTTCAGGCTTCAAACATAAAGATATAAAACTGTATTTTTTTGTGAAGAATCAACAACAAGTGTGACACAATCATGAAGTGGAATGACATTTATTGGATATTTCAAACTGTTTTAACAAATCAAAAACTGAAAAATTGGGCGTTTGATTTGATTTGCACTGAGGCTAGGAAACACTGTCACCACCACTGGCCATGCTTTCCTCCTGGCTACCCCAACCCCGGCCAACAGCTCCCCACCCCCCGCAGCTACTTGCCCAAACCTCCCCAGCTTCTCCTTCACCCAAATCCAGATAGCAGATGTTCTGAAAGAGCTGCAAAACCTGGACCCGTACAAATCAGCTGTGCTAGACAATCTGGACCCTCTCTTTCTAAAATTTTCCACCGCCATTTTTGCAACCCCTTTTACCCGTCTGTTCAACCTCTCTTTCGTATCCGAGATCCCTAAAGATTGGTAAGCTGCCACGGTCATCCCCCACTTTAAAGGGGGTGACACTCTAGACCCAAACTGTTACAGACCTATATCTATCCTACCCTGCCTTTCAAAAGTCTTCGATAGCCAAGATAATAAACAGATCACTGACCATTTTGAATCCCACCTTACCTTCTCGCTGTGCAATCCGGTTTCCAAGCTGGTCACGGGTGCACCCCAGCCACGCTCAAGGTACTAAACGATATCATAAACGCCATTGATTAAAGATTGTACTGTGCAGCTGTCTTCATCGACCTGGCCAAGGCTTTCGACTCTGTCAATCACCGTATTCTTATCGGCAGACTCAACAGCCTTGGTTTCTCAAATGACTGCCTCGCCTGGTTCACCAACTACTTCTCAGACAGAGAAGTAGTCTGGACCTCTGGCAGTCTCTATGGGGGTGCCACAGGGTTCAATTCCCGGGGCCGACTCTTTTCTCTGTACATATCAACAATGTCGCTCTTGCTGCAGGTGATTCCCTGATCCACCTCTACGCAGACGACACCAATCTGTATACATCTGGCCCTTCTTTGGACACTGTATTAACAAACCTCCAAACAAGCTCCTTCCGTGGCCTCCAACTGCTCTTAGACGCTAGTAAAATTAAATGCATGCTTTTCAACCATTCGCTGCCCACACCCGCCCACCCGTTTAGCATCACTACTCTGGACGGCTCTGACTTGACTAGAATATGTGGACAACTACAAATACCTAGGTGTCTGGTTAGACTGTAAACTCTCCTTCCAGGCTCATATTAAACATCTCCAATCCAAAAATTAAATCTAGATTCAGCTTCCTATTTTGCAACAAAGCCTCCTTCACTCATTCCCTATCCTACCGATCCTCAACTTCGGCGATGTCATTTACAAAATAGCCTCCAACACTCTACTCAGCAAACTGGATGCAGTCTATCACAGTGCCATTCGTTTTGTCACCAAAGCCCCGTTTACCACTAACCACTGCGACCTGTACGCGGTAGTCGGCAGGCCTTCGCTACATATTCGTCACCAGACCCACTGGCTCCAGGTCATCTATAAGTCTTTGCTAGGTAAAGCTCTGCCTTATCTCAGCTCACTGGTCACGATAACAACACCCACCTGTAGCACGCATTCCAGCAGGTATATCTCACTGGTTATCCCCAAAGCCAACACCTCCTTTGGCCGCCTTTCCTTCCAGTTCTCTGCTGCCAATGACTGGAACGAATTGCAAAAATTGCTATATCTAGAGACTTATCTTTCCCTCACTAACTTTAAACATCAGCTATCTGAGCAGCTAACTGATCACTGCAGCTGTACATAGCCCATCTGTAAATAGCCCATCCAACCTACCTACCTCATCCCCATATTGTTTTTATTTACTTTTCTGCTCTTTTGCACACCAGTATTTCTACTTGCACATCATCATCTCCACATCTATCACTCTAGTGTTAATTTGCTAAATTGTAATTACTTTCTACTGTGGCCTATTTATTGCCTTGCCTCCTCATGCCATTTGCACACACTGTATATAGTTACAGTATTTGGCTATGTAAACCTCCGACTTCAACTGTATGTTCGTATTCTCATTCACCCCTTTAGATTTTGTGTGTATTAGGTAGTCTTGTGTGTATTAAGTAGTCTAAATTGTTAGATTACTTGTTAGATATTACCGCAAAACACCAGTCTCAACATTAACAGTGAAGAGGGGACTCCAGGATGCTGGCCTTCTAGGCAGAGTTCCTCTGTCCAATGTCTGCGTTCTTTTGCCCATCTTAATCTTTTCTTTTTTATTGGTCAGTCTGAAATATGGCTTTTTTTTGCAACTCTGCCTGGAAGGCCAGCATCCCGGAGTCGCCTCTTCACTGTTGACTTTCAGACTGGTGTTTTGCTGGTGCTATTTAAGGAAGCTGTCAGTTGAGGACTTATGAGGCACCTGTTTCTCAACCTAGACACTAACGTACTTGTCCTCTTGCTCAGTTGTGCACCGGGGCCTCCCACTCCTCTTTCTATTCTGGATAGAGTCAGTTTGCGCTGTTCTGTGAAGGGAGTAGTACACAGCGTTGTACGAAATCTTCAGTTTCTTGGCAATTTCTCACATGGAATAGCGTTCATTTCTCAGAACAAGAATAGACTGATGAGTTTCAGAAGAAAGTTATTTGTTTCTAGCCATTTTGAGCCTAATCGAACCCACAAATGCTGATGCTCTAGATACTCAACTAGTACAAAGAAGGCCAGTTTTAGTGCTTCTTTAATCAGGGTGACAGTTTTCAGCTGTGCTAACATAATTGCAAAATAGTTTTCTAATTATCAATTAGCCCTTTAAAATTATCAACTTGGATTAGCTAACACAACGTGCCATTGGAACACAGGAGTGATGGTTGCTGATAATGGGCCTCTGTACTCCTATGTAGATGTTCCATTAAAAACAATAGTCATTTAAAACATTATCAATGGCTACACTGTAATTCTGTTCAATTTTATGTTATTTTAACGGACAAAAAATATGCTTTTCTTTCCAAAACAAGGACATTTCTAAGTGACCCCAAACTTTTGAACGGTAGTGTATGACAAAAGTGGGGAAACTATGTAGTAGCTGACAATACAATACATGGCTGTGTTCAGTCTTGATGTTCCTAATTCAGTGTTTAGACTCACATTTCACAACATGCGTAGAGTAAATGAATCTTCCTGCGCAGATACGTCCCTTTAAGTGTTTTTAAAAACAGCGCACTGTCAACGACTTTGCCCTCCTTTATTCAAGATAATCAGGAGTGAAAATGTGACAGAACATTCCAGACATCGGGTGTTAAACCGGGACATCCCTAAATTATTCCACTTGTACTGCATCGTTAAGGATAAACAGCACATGAGTTGCTATTGGGGTGGGAGATGAAAAGCGGGCGAGGAGGAGTGTGCTGAGATACAGTTCTGATACCTAGTGATACAAAGGGGCCTGAGGCCAGTGGTGCTCCTGCATGGGAACTAAAGTCATCATTATAGAGTGGAGAGAGAGACACAGCAAGAGATAGGGAGTGAGGAATTCTCAACTCCAACTCCCAACTCTCACAATTCTCTTTCAACTCACAGCCAATTTCTTCACCGCGCACACTCCGTGCAGTCCTGGGCCTCTGGCCCTGTGTTCAACCACTACTCATTGCCTCTCTCAACAGCCTGCCTCAGAACAAAAGCAGGGACTAGGGGATAGATAACGGTCTTCTGTTGACACACCCCTGGGCTCAAGTTAGCTCCCGTGTCCAGTACCCATTCCATCCCCCTTTCACCTCCTCTCCATCCCTTCTACACAGTTTACCAGGTATGGTACAAAAAAATGGTTGTGTAGCGGCTGCTTCCTATCAGTGTAGCTGAGCAGAACTTCTCAAACAGAATTGACAGAATGGTAGATTCAGGACTCATTCTTTGTTGTATTATGAACACCCCATCTTATGTCTTCCTTCACCACACTTTTTTACCAACTGCTTTCATGGATTATATTTCAAAGTTGCGATGGGTCCCTCCCGATCACTATTATGCTTCATATCGCCTAACATGATAGCTATTTCAGTGCCGATAGCTCTTGATAGCTATTTCAGTACCAATAGCTCTTGATAGCTCTTTCAGACAACACAGACAACACCCATTTCTACCCCACAGTAGATAATCAAAATTGTTTCAGTTGTTTCGGAAATCCTTGCTTGATTTACGCACAGTTGGCAAAAGTCCATTCATGACTCAGGTAAAGCTGTGATACTTGCACCTCCAAATGAAGTTTCACCACTCCACTAAAATCATTTGAAAGAAATCGTAAATTCATGCTGTAAATTCTCCAGTGTGTAACGCAAAGCAAATGTTAGCTAATGCATAGCTAATGCATAGTGTCATGTGAAATATGAGCATTGAGAGTTATATACACATAAAACAATTCTCCTCTATAATATTTAATAGGAGTTACAGTACACTTTAACCAAATAATTATAAAGGTTTGAGTGCTGAATTTTATGATTCAGAGAGGTAGACACCTATCGTAGCCAGTTTTCTGTCATAGCCAGACTAGGTATATGATGGAGAATGGAACTTGGAGACTGTACTACAACACTTCACCTACAGATCAAGCATCATCAGGACCATCTCAGAAAACACACTAGAAGTGGAGGATGCTCTCACTCAGGTCAGATAGACTCATACACTGAATAGAAACCATTTTTACAGTGGAAATGTCAAGCCATGACACCCTAAACTCTACTGTAACACAAATGGTGCAAATTGCCATTTGACACCTAAGATATTTGCTATAGAATAGAATGACAATTTTAAAAGGTGAGTTGACAATCACACCAGCATATTGAAAGTCATGACCATGCCATACGACTCATTCACACAGAGTATAAAACCTTGACAAATTCAGGATCTGCGAGAAAGGGGCCAATTTGATAGGGGTTCAGTCACAGACTATAGCTGAGCAGTCAGACTTGGGTCAAATACTTTAAAATACTTGAGCTGCATGTGATTTAGTTTGCTTGGTAAAATGGAACCAATGGAATAGTCCCAAAATAATTGATTGTTTACAAGCTCATTGAATGATTCTACAAAAATGGTTTCTTACCAAAAATTCTCTCCTAATGACAGGTTGGCTGACAAGATAATGAAAATTATGTGCACGCATTGATGTGGCCGGAAGCTGTGCATTGTTATGATTCTGAACAGTCAGATAGCTACAGTGATAAGAAGCTACCATGTGGGGAATCGTAGGTGGCTCATTTCAGCTCATTGTATCTTGTTGTTGATATCATCCCACTGGGCACAGGCATTAATTCAACATCTATTCCATGTTGGTTCAACGTCATTTCATTGAAATGAAGTGGAAACAACGGTGATTCAACCAGTCTATGCCCAGTGGGATGTCTTGATTTAAGGTGTTTTGACTGATGTCATGTCTATGTTAATATGGCAAAAATGTGCTAGCTAGCTAACCAACAACTGTAACAATGTATTTGAGAGACAACAAGTGCTTATTGGGCAAATCTATTTATGTTTTCAATAAACATTTGGAGACTAAATATAGTTTCCATTTCAACAATCTATGCCAGCCCGTCTGTGTTCCCCATAGTTGCGCACGGGTCGGTTTTGTTGCTGAACAACCAACCCGTCAATATAATCATTCCCATTGTCATGCTGTTGATGCCATTATAGAACAAACATGTCACAAAATAGCTCAAATAATCTGCCCTTGGCATCAAGGTTAATTCAAATAATGCTGATCACATGAAACAGAGAATGAATTACTTGAAAATCATTTACAGTTTGTTTTCTCTGGTTGAACTAGACACTTTGAGAGGCCGAACACCCACTCTCAGTCCCCTATATGGGATATAGAGCATTTTTTTGATTTACCCTGCCAGCATAGCAAAAGGAATACTCAATTACACATCACTCCATTAGTGCCCTCTGTGGAGGATTTAAGTGGCCTTGTAGTAATGCTAGGATCCTGTCTGCTTCTGTCTCCTTCTCAGCTCTCACGTTCCCTGAAAGCTCCAGTAAGACGTTTGTCTCCAGTCTCTTTCAAAGGAGAAATGACTTCTCTCTCTCTCGGTGTCTATCTTATTTTATCCTCTATGCATATCTTGGGCGGCTAAAATCGAGGAAAATTGTGTGTGTGGAGGGGGGGGGGGGGGGGGGGGTTTAGTAGGGCCGTTTTGTACTCACTTGGGCCGGCTTATGTTTGGGATGAATGCAGATCATTGCCGTTACTCGAGAATGTAAAATACATTCAGAAATATTCTTAATAGAAATGATTATGGATTCCGGAGAGGAATCTGGAGCTGTTTGAATAGACTGAGCTGTAGGCCGATTCCAGTTGCCGGAGAAGAACAGAGGAGATCAGGCCTCATTGTCAGTAGCTGACAAGATTAAGCCGACTCCGAAAGCTGATCAAACCGAGGGAGATTCTGCAGGCGTAGCAGGGCTGGGTGGCGGCTCGCTGCTGTCTCTATAGGCATAAACAGCAGCTCTGACACTGATGAGGAAGGAGGGCGGCCCATCTCACTCTTACTCAGACAGGGGCAGTTACCAGTTAAACCCCTCCTACCACGCCAGAGCCACAACCACCTTGTGACCATGGAATCGTTATCAGCCTCACCTCTGTGCTACTCACTAAAGTGGTTGCTGTGATCCCAGTGACAGGCTTAGAAAATCTAAATTAAGCAAGATGCCTTTTGGGACTATGAGGCTTGTATGGGCAAAACATGATGATGCCTTTTGAGACTATGTGTAAAAAAATCAATATGTGTAACGGTTTTCTTCGGTTGAAAGAGAGTCAGACCAAAATGCGGCGTGGCTATTGCGATCCATGTTTAATAAAACAAAGTAAACACAAATCAAATACCAAAAACAATAAACTTAACACGAAAACCAAAACAGCCTAATACTGGTGCAAAGTAACACAGAGACAGGAACAAGGACAATCACCCACAAAACCCAACACCAAACAGGCTAAATATGGTTCCCAATCAGAGACAATGACGAACACCTGCCTCTGATTGAGAACCATATCAGGCCAAACATAGAACTAGACAAACTAGACATGTAACATAGAATGCCCACTCAGCTCACACCCTGACCAACCAAAACATAAAAACATACAAAGCAAAACATGGTCAGGGTGTGACAATATGGACTTGTTTTTATCATAACATGTTACCTGTTTCTAAATAGCTTACTGACATTTCCGTTTCACAGAAATTGTCTGTGATTTAATTTACTCCATTGGCATCGAATACAAGAGTGCAACATTTCGTTTCACTCTGGTGAGAAATGTACAGGGCCCAGTTTCCTGATAGCAATGGAACTTCTTAGGCTTACGAGTGTTTTAACGATGCATCTTTGCTACAACGGCAGAAGATGTAACATCCATTTCCCAAAACACCAAGCAGAGAGAACGGTCACTAAGTGTTGTTGGAGCATGTGATAGGATCTAACATTAGAAATATTTCACAATACGGACAACGGATCAGCCCAAAAATTACATCAAAAAGCACCTACATTTACATAACTAGGCAAGTTAGTTAAGAACAAATTCTTATTTACAATGACGGCCTACCCCAGCCAAACGATGCTGGGCCAATTGTGCGCCGCCCTAATGGACTCACACTTAACGGCCGGATGTGATACAGCCGGGCATCAAACCAGGGACAGTAGCAACGCCTCTTGCACTGAGATGCAGTGCCTTAGACTTGGGAGTCTAACGACGCACCGTTTTAGAGGTGTTCTGAAGCAGGTGTTAGATTACCAGTGCTTTCAGGTGCAACGTTAACAACAATGGTGCACCTACGAAGGTTCTAACAATGAACTTCGCAATAAGATGCTTTTGGGAAACCGGGTCCAGAGCCAGTAATCAGTCTAACCTCATTATTCTAATAGAACATTGTGAGGAGTGTTCGCTGAAATCTCCCCATTTCTCTTTCAGAGCTAGTTGCTCTGTTAATAACTGTCACTTTGTAATGAATCTGGATATTGATGCAACAGCTGTACTGTGTGGGGAAAATGGAGGAAAAACTACAAATCACAAATTCCACTGAACCAGACAACCAATAATAAAGGAAATATATACATTTCCATTGAAATAGCCCCATGTTCCCCCTCCCTCAGGACGCCTCTCGCACCTTGTGTGTGTGTGTGTGGTCTCCCATGACATACCAAAGTAGATTAGAATGTTAGAATAATGTCAGCTCAATTGTCAGGTATGCTACAGTACCCAGTCTCCACTGCACCTTGAATCTTTTCCAACGGTTTCATCTCCTATGCAAAGAGTAACCCTCTTTCATTTGTTTATCTCTCTCCCTCTATTACACACGTCCATGTACACACACACACACACACACACACACACACACACACACACACACACACACACACACACACACACACACACACACACACACACACACACACACACACACACACTTTCTCTCTCTCTTTCTTGCTCTGTATTGAAATAAGGGGAAGTATAATGTTCACTTATTTAGCCAGCTGCAACTCACATGTAAAGTATGTGTGTCTGGATTGACTTTGTCCTCCATTGGGCTGCTAAACTACCCTACCCAGCACTGATACCATTACCATATGGCATAAACCAGTTGACCTACAGTAACCTACTGTGCAGCACACATATTGTAACAGGGAGGGAGGATACTGTGGGGTGAGAGTAAGAGAGGGATGTTTATCATGTTATGTATATGAACGCCAATGCCAGCGAGCAAATTCAAATGTGTGACCAGACTCTCTGGATCATATATAGTGCTTAGTTTAAATGACATGGAAACAGCGCATGTATCAAACCATCATCTTAACCCAACACCAAAAAAATGAGACTCCCAAGATGCAGCAGCACTGCTACTCCCGTTTCCCAGTATCTCTCTGCAGCGTCTCGGTTTGATCCCTGCAGGAATTTCTCTCTGTGTATTAATATCCACTTCAAAGCAAATAGGCTTTTCCTGAACGCCTCTCTGCAGCGACGTCGCCACCGTCGAGGTCTATCCATCACCGTTGTGATCCCCCGGAGCTGAATACATGTAAACATATTTGCAAGCAGTTACAGAAATGCCGACCTGCTAATCTTCAGAGTCTGTGGCACTGCACGTACACATTCGTCTGCACGTGTTTTGATACTCAGGCGTAAGGCGTTAAGAAGAACATATGCTGGGCGATGAGTTTATTTGATTAAAGTTCATCATTTGTGTATAACTGGGTAGGATTATTTGTTCAAGAACAAATACTTTCATTGATAATCTACAGGTAACTGCCAAAATAAATGAAACACCAACATAAATAGTCTTAATAGGGCATTGGGCCACCACAAGCCAGAACAGCTTCAATGCACCTTGGTATAGATTGTACAAGTATCTGGAAGTCTACTGGAGGTACGCAACACCATTCTTACATGAGAAATTCCATCATCTGGTGTTTTGTTGATGGTGGTGGAAAACCCTGTCTCAGGGTTTGTATATAGGATATGAAAAGGTCATAGAAATGGGAACACATCATCACAAACTAGGCCCTACCTTCAACTGGCCCAATGTGCTGCGCAATAGAGTGTTATGAACAGAACATCAATAGATATAAAATAGGACATCAGCAATGACTACTTTACAGTGCCTTAATGCCAAGGATAGGTCTAAGGATAGCACATCATGTCACTGAAGGCAAACAGTTGTGTCATGTTTTTTGACCGTTGCCCTGTCAGGTGTATTATGTATTTTGCTGTTGGAGCCCTCAGTTGTTGTTTGAGCTTCTGGCTTTCTAATACATGTAGACTATGGATGTGTCCCAAATAGCTCCCTACTCCCTGTATAGTGCACCACTTTTGACCAGATTCATATGGGCCCTGGTCAAAAGTAGTGCACTATAAAAGGAATAGGGTGCATATTCCCCTCGGGCTGTCATCACACTTAAATAGAGCGTCGTCTAGACCCCGCAGCTCCGCCGGAGAAAAACTGCCAGTGGTGCAGTTCCCCCAGTACCTAGGCCTCAGGGCCCATAATTCTCTTTGTAGGTTTGTCTGACAATTTGCTAAGCAGTTGAATACAGTGGAGTGAGGGATGGAAGCCTGAGAATTAACGTAGCTTAAGCTCAATTCACTGAACAGAGAGTTTTACTGACAATTATTCAAAACTCAAACAGTCGTAGACGCTTGGTGTCTTCCACTCATTTCTGTACGTAGAAATTCTAAGGATTCTTCTTTCATTGTCAGCTTAGAGAAATGTTCATGAAGGATGTAATCAAGTCATCTGGATAGTCATTCTATGGATATTTGATTCATTACAAATCAGTCACAGTCATACACTCACTAACGGATTAAAGATAATAAATGGAATGTGTGTGTGTCTGCATTCACAGATGCATGGACCTGCACGCTCACACACACACACACACACACTCTTGTTTGTATCTGTTTCAGCAAAACAACCACTCATATTGGCACAATTTCCCAGTGGAGTTGAAATCATATTTTCATATTTTCTCTCCGTTTTCGCGCTCACAGTGAATCATTCCCAATCAACCTGTAATTGATTGTACGAATCCTCTAGCGCACATTGATAATTATGTGAAACACCCTGTCCTTACAACACAGAGTAAAGTCAATATTCTGAGTGAACTTAAATTGATTGAATGGGGACTTACTCTTTACACTAGCTATTATCTTGGAGCCAAACTGTGTGCAAGATCAAGTTTCTTATCTTTTCTATGGAGGCTTTCTGGACTAATTATGTGATACAAAACACAGAAGAGAGTTAGCTCCAAGGTGACATGAAACAGGAGAGTACGTAATTAATTAGGATGTCAAATTCAAAGAGCGCCCTCGCCTTCATTTTTCTTCTTAATTGGTCAATCATTTGGAATCTGGAGAGGCGTCGGATCGCAGGTAATGAAGATTGACACCTGTTATTGCCGTGACAACCGCCACATGCGTGGCTCCTTACTGACGGCTGGCGGTGACCTTCTGTTGGGTCGCCTGAACCTCCCGTGTGTTCACTATAAAGTCACAGAGGTCAGATCAACGAGTGATGACCCCAACGCCAGATGGTAGCTGTAGCCTCTGTGGCTAGTGGCAACATGGCTACATTACCTCGCTGCTACTACAGTGTCACAGCCTTCTACAGTCGCCGGAACACATAGGACAGACGTAGGGTAGACATAGGACAGACATTGGAGGACAGACATTGGAGGACAGACATAGCCTACAGCACACACACACACAGACATACACTCACACATACAGTGCATTGCGAAAGTATTCGGCCCCCTTGAACTTTGCGACCTTTTGCCACATTTCAGGCTTCAAACATAAAGATATGAAACTGTATTTGTTTGTGAAGAATCAACAACAAGTGGGACACAATCATGAAGTGGAACGACATTTATTGGATATTTCAAACTTTTTTAACAAATCAAAAACTGAAAAATTGGGCGTGCAAAATTATTCAGCCCCCTTAAGTTAATACTTTGTAGCGCCACCTTTTGCTGCGATTACAGCTGTAAGTCGCTTGGGGTATGTCTCTATCAGTTTTGCACATCGAGAGACTGAAATGTTTTCCCATTCCTCCTTGCAAAACAGCTCGAGCTCAGTGAGGTTGGATGGAGAGTATTTGTGAACAGCAGTTTTCAGTTCTTTCCACAGATTCTCGATTGGATTCAGGTCTGGACTTTGACTTGGCCATTCTAACACCTGGATATGTTTATTTTTTAACCATTCCATTGTAGATTTTGCTTTATGTTTTGGATCATTGTCTTGTTGGAAGACAAATCTCCGTCCCAGTCTCAGGTCTTTTGCAGACTACATCAGGTTTTCTTCCAGAATGGTCCTGTATTTGGCTCCATCCATCTTCCCATCAATTTTAACCATCTTCCCTGTCCCTGCTGACGAAAAGCAGGCCCAAACCATGATGCTGCCACCACCATGTTTGACAGTGGGGATGGTGTGTTCAGGGTGATGAGCTGTGTTTCTTTTACGCCAAACATAACGTCTTGCATTGTTGCCAAAAAGTTCAATTTTGGTTTCATCTGACCAGAGCACCTTCTTCCACATGTTTGGTGTGTCTCCCAGGTGGCTTGTGGCAAACTTTAAACAACACTTTTTATGGATATCTTTAAGAAATGGCTTTCTTCTTGCTACTCTTCCATAAAGGCCAGATTTGTGCAATATACAACTGATTGTTGTCCTATGGACAGTCTCCCACCTCAGCTGTAGATCTCTGCAGTTCATCCAGAGTGATCATGGGCCTCTTGGCTGCATCTCTGATCAGTCTTCTCCTTGTATGAGCTGAAAGTTTAGAGGGACGGCCAGGTCTTGGTAGATTTGTAGTGGTCTGATACTCCTTCCATTTCAATATTATCGCTTGCACAGTGCTCCTTGGGATGTTTAAAGCCTGGGAAATCTTTTTGTATCCAAATCCGGCTTTAAACTTCTTCACAACAGTATCTCAGTACCACTTGTTGTTGATTCTTCACAAAAAAATACAGTTTTATATCTTTATGTTTGAAGTCTGAAATGTGGCAAAAGGTCGCAAAGTTCAAGGGGGCCGAATACTTTCGCAAGGCACTGTACAGACACACCTACCCATTCAAGGGTTTTTCTTAATTTTTACTATTTTCTACATTGTAGAATAATCGTGAAGACATCAAAACGATGAAATATTTAACCTTTATTTAACTAGGCAAGTCAGTTAAGAACAAATTCTTATTTACAATGTCAGCCTACCCCGGCCAAACCCGGACAACGCTGGGCCAATTGTGTGCCACCCTAAGGGACTCCCAATCACAGCTGGATGTGATACAGCCTTGAATTAGGGACAATAGTGACACCTCTTGCACTGAGATGCAGTGCCTTAGACCGCTGCGCCACTCGGGAGCCCATAAATAACACATATGGAATCAGGAAGTAACCAAAAATGTGAAAAACAGTCTTTCTGCATTCTTTCAACCAGCTTCAAGAGGTAGTCACCTGGAATGCATTTCAATTAACAGGTGTGCCTTGTAAAAAGTTAATTTGTGGAATTTCTTTCCTTCTTAAAGTGCTTGAGTCAATCAGTTGTGTTGTGACAAGGTATTAATGGTATACAGAAGTTATACCAATTTGTCCTTCTTGGTCAAATAGTCCTTACACAGCCTGGAGGTGTGTTGGGTCATTGTCCTGTTGAAAAATATATGATAGTCCCACTAAGCGCAAACCAGATGGGATGGTGTATCGCTGCAGAATTCTGTGGTAGCCATGCTGGTTAAGTGTGTCTTGAATTTTGAAATAATCACTGACAGTGTCACCAGCAAAGCACTTCCACACCATCACACCTCCTCCTCCATACTTCATGGTGGGAACCACACATGCAGAGATCATTCGAGCCAACAAGTGCTCAGATTATGTGGGAACTCCTTCAAGACTGTTGGAAAAGCATTCCAGGTGAAGCTGGTTGAGAGAATGCCAAGAGTGTGCAAAGCTGTCATCAAGGCAAAGGGTGGCTACTTTGAAGAATATCAAATATAAAATATATTTTGATTTGTTTAACACTTATTTGGTTAGTACATGATGTGTTATGTCATTATTTTGAAGTATACACTATTATTCTACAATGTAGAAAATAGTAACAAATAAAGAAAAACCCTTTAATGAGTAGGTGTGAGTAGGTGTGTCCAAACTTTTCACTGGTACTGTACACAGACATGCACACACACAGACACAGACACACACACACACACACATACACACTGAGTCCCTTAAATCCTAATGCCAGTGTGCGAGCCAGACTAAAGCAGCGGTGCCGGAGCCCCCTAACCAGTGCTGCAGCTGTGTTGTCACCAGACAGTGGCCCTTAATCAAACACAGAGCTTGATAGCTCCATTATCGGCTTTTCTTCCCTGCGAGAGAAGAGAGGGAGGCAGGGAAGGAGGGGGGTGGGGGGGGGGCTGGCCTGAATCTGGTACCACAAGTCGGCATCAAAGGAGAAAGACAGAGAATCATTATTTTGCATGGTGGAAGAATGGGCAGCTTGAAAATGGTTAAGAGTGAGTGGATTAAAAACACCAGCACACATCCATTTCCATCCACTAATCCTCTTAGTGCAGAATCCTAATACGTTTTTATATCTTTCCTATCTGCCGAGGTGAAATATCTGATTAATGGCCCAGATTTGAGTATATCATATTACATTCTTATCTAACACTGAGGGACTGACTGAGTAGTTGGGTTGATTCGGCAGAGATGGTTACAAGCATCAACTTTCGCAAGGCCTCTGCAGTTGATCATTTCTTAGGAATATTGAAACACAAAACCCACCTGAAATGTGTTACTCCCTCCCTCTCCACTGTTATTACAGTTAAAAACCTCTTAAGGATCTGCCCCTTTTTTTCAATTTTCACCTAAAATGACATACCCAAATCTAACTGCCTGTAGCTCAGGAGCTGAAGCAAGGATATGCATATTCTTGATACCATTTGAAAGGAAACACTGATGTTTGTGGAAATGTGAAATGAATGTGGGTGAATATAACACATTAGATTTGGTAAAAGATAATACAAAGAAAAAGCCATGCGTTTTTTTGCAGTTTTTTGTACCATCATCTTTGAAATGCAAGGGAAAGGTCATAATGTATTATTCCAGCCAAGGCGCAATTTAGATATTTGGCCACTAGATGGCAGCAGTGTTTGTGTAAAGTTTTAGACTGATCCAATGAACCATTGCATTTATGTTCAAACTTTTGTATCAAGACTGCACAAATGTGCCTAATTGGGTTATTTATAATTTTTCAAGTTCATACCTGTGCACTCTCCTCTAACAATAGCATAGTATTATTTCCCTGTAATAGTTACTGCAAATTGGACAGTGCAGTTAGATTAACAAGAATTTAAGCTCTCTGCCAATAATAGATATGTCTATGTCCTGAGAAATGTTCTTGTAACTTACAAAATCATGCTAATCACATTAGCATACGTTAGCTCAACCGTCCCGTGGGGGACCCACCAATCCTGTAGAGGTTTTAATATCTAAAATAGAAAAACCAATCTATATCTTGTGATTTGCGGGTAGATTCTGCTTCCACGCTCTCCTAGTTTACAACGCTGTTGACAGAAATCATTTCCTTCCCACCAGTGAGGTAGCAGTTAGAAATGAATCGTTCTCCAATTGTGTACATAGATTATGTGGTTCTCCAATATGCTCTGCGGTGGAGGTGGTTCATGGTAAAGTCAATCCCTCTTGGCTTGCCTCGCTTATTTCACCATGCTAGGCTAAACCATCCCACTGAATACATGGTGTGTTTACTATATTTTACATGGGGGATGCCTGCATTCAGAACGTCTGCATTACACAGGCCATATACAGACAGACAGACAGACAGACAGACATATGCTCACAGTCATTCACACACACTATCATACCAGAATGTACAGTAGGCCTAAGTACAAAAAATCATACGCACGCACACGCACACACACACACACACACACACTCAGTTGCAATATGTTGCTTATAACCCACACCCATTCCCACGCACAATTCACGATGCCCTCGCTGGGGCCTACATTCAATTTACACATTTTGCCTTTCCCCTGAACATCCCCTCCAAATTTTATGGAAGCACATCTTTTTTTTTACAATAGTTAATGAGAAATAAAATGACATAGGGTGTCTAATCAATGCTTTCGTCCCCATGGCGATTCTCAAAGAACATGGTAAAAGGGAAAGTACCTCTGTTTCTCTACTGTGTACTGCATCATGTACATTAAGCCAGGATTACAATAGTCAAGTGTACTCATTTCTGCTCTTTCAACAATATATCACACATGACATCATGTGGGCTACTGTACAACATCTCTGCACCTGTTTCCAAATGAAAAATGTTACTGTACATTTCCATGTCCTCTGTGAGAAGAATACAAATAGACCTGACACCAATGAATGAATGCACCCGCTGGGCTTACACATCAGGAATACACTGTCCTTTCAAATCATCACAGCATAGTGAATCCAGCCAACCCTTCCGATAAAGAAAGTCCCCCTTTAAATCCAGCTTAAGATGGGCCTTGCTCCTGAGCCCAGTCTTATGTGAAGGGAAGATATCAGTGCTATGGCCAAGGAGAGGAGAAAAGCAAATGAGTATTTGCAGGATCTACAGCCGAGGTCTTCTAGCTACGTGCACTTGCTTACCTCCCAGCAGACAGCCAGCCTAACCTAGATATGTTGGTACTGTGCCAAAGCCAAATTACTGCAAAACAAAAACTGTGAGTCAAAGATTGCTGCCTTTTGCTTAAAGAAACGCTGACTGTAGCTGTATAAACAACCTGATATAAATGACTGGAATTGCAAATGCATGGTTAAGAGACACTAATGGGAGAGTCGAGAATGCTGGTGAAATCCCTGTGTGAATCCAGCCTATAGTAGGTTCTATGGCTAGCGGTGAGGGGACATTACCCATGAATGAAACAACTGTTGACACAAGCAGAATTATTCTTCCCTGCCTCCAAGCACAGGGCCGATGGATTGTGAAATACTGTGCTCTTTCCCCGGCGTCTCCGGTCCCTCAGGGCTTAGCAAACATTAGCTGACACATGGGGGCAAGGAATTCTCATAGCCCCAGGGATAGCTTTCCTCCTGGCACAATATGCAGCCCTGCTGCCCACTACCTGGCAAGGCTAGATAATGAAGCCATGAGGAATGGAGGCAGCAATTACCACAGGGCCCAAAACCAGGGAGGTGGGTATTAGTGAGTTTAGCAGTTTAACAAATGCCTCAAGAATGCAGAGCATCACACCGTGAATGAACAAACGAACATGCGACTGGGCGAGAAAGCTAGGGATACAGTGATACAACAATCTAGGAGAGCAGGGTTGACTTTGTGACATTCTGAACTATTGTTGAACCATGCATGCAGAGAAAGGGATGTTTGTCTCTTTAACACACCAGATACAGTCAGTCTATCTGTTATACCATGTACTGTACATCCCTATGGAAACAGAAGCAAACAGCAATTAGGTCAAGCAAATATTTGAGGTCCTCCCCTGGATATTTTTTAATTACATTTTAAAACGCATTTCCACACAGTTTGATATTACTTATTATGCCTCTGGAGGGGTATATGGAGGGGTATCTGGAGGGGTATATGGAGTGGTATAGTATTAAGAAGACACGAAAGATAAAGACTGAGTTTTTATAGTTGGAGTTCACCTACCTTAAGCCCAGTCCACATTTTTCTTTTAAGTGTAGTAATTGAGTGTGGACATTCCATGGACATGGAATGACACTGATGGCAGGAATCCAAGCGGTTAGAGTATTGGGCCAGTAACTGAAAGGTTGCCAGTTCGATACCCCGAGCTGACAATGAAAAAAATCTGTAGATGTGCCCTTGAGAAAGGCGCTAATTGCTTCAGGGTTGTCATCGAGAATGGTAGACCCTGGCAATGACCCCACTCTCCGAGGGTGTCTCAGAGGGGATATGCAAAACAAACACATTTCCAATTCACACATGTGTATAACACACACTTTTACATGTGTGAAATAGGACAAAAATTGGCACCCACCAAATGATTATTATTATTACACTTGTGCCGTTATTAAATGAACCCTACAGATGATTAACCATATACTCTGTATGTGCTTTGTAATTTTTCAGATTAGGGATGTTTTCAAATGTCATTATCTGCTGACTAACATCAAGAGTTGTTTAGAGACATAGAAGTACATAGTAAAGTGTGTGTACTTTCAGATGATGAAACATTCTAACTCCAAATCATTTAGATTGTTTACACAAATGCAACTACATCAGCTGTTAAAATAATTAGAAATGGAGATACATGGCTCTTCTTCTGTAAGG
This sequence comes from Oncorhynchus mykiss, assembly GCF_013265735.2. Lineage (NCBI taxonomy): Eukaryota > Metazoa > Chordata > Actinopteri > Salmoniformes > Salmonidae > Oncorhynchus > Oncorhynchus mykiss. The sequence continues at coordinate 20,810,784 of NC_048578.1, forward strand.
CTCAAATGTTGATGCCGACTCCCGGGTCTGTCTCCCAACTGTATTATTTCAGCTTCCACTCTGTCATTCGGAAAGTTTTTCTCCTAATGACAACGATGGTTTTGGTGTGTTCGTTTTAGCCTGCCAGGGGTGCCTGGGCGTTATCATCTCGTTAAAGTCAATGGAGCAGCACAAAAAATATTACAGCCAACGGGATAACCAGAACAAACACATCTATTTTTCCCCAGATTGACATCGCTCTGATCCAATGAGAATGGGGAGCGCCAAGGGTGGCCAATTACATTTCCGCCCCCCAACCCCCACCTCCCCTCGTACTGAAATGAGTCTGGAGGGCCATGAATAGACGGATCGGCTGTCTATAGAAAGCACGGTTGAGCGGATGAGATGCAATGCATCGGAACATGGCCGATTAACTCATTTGGGGCCCCGGCGCACCTACCTGCAGGCTATGCTGAACCCCTAGTTATCTAAAAAAAATAACTGATGTAAAATACAGTATAATCTGGCCACCCCAAACATTTTTAGTATACTGCATGTGCAATTAGGGTACACTAAACAGAATGCTCTGCCTTTCATATGCTATTTCCTTAATCCCCCCAACACTGGAAAGGAGAGGAAATGAGTCTCCCAAGGAAAGCAATCGCCTCGTATCCTCCCATTTTCTACACCTCAGATATCTACAAAGGGAAACTGACACCTTCTCGGCTTGTTCCCTAAACCACCTTTAATCGCCAGCGGCATTAAAGGGGGCTAATTTCCATACTAATTTCTTTCTTCTCTACTCACTCGCCTTAATTCCAGCGCCGGGCGCCAGGCTAGCAGATGTGTGTCTCTTGATCCAATGGCGGAAGATTAATTGCATTCTGGGTTACATGCTCGGAATTCAGAATGTGAGGGGAAACGCAGACGGCATCTATGCAGGCAGACCACATACGACATAGTGACAATTAATAACCCTCCTTCAGGGAAGAGAAAATTGAACTGTCCAGCCATCCCAAAAGACTGCAGTGCTTCTGCCTTTATTGATATCTTTGGCCAGATAGAAGCAGCATTACCGTCCCCAGGCAGCGTGACTCCACTGGGGCTAATGCTGTGACTCTGCTGTTACCAGTCCAAGTTAGTAGACCTGCACCAATCATAGCAGCGCAAACAAGTCCCACCACAGACACTGAATGCTAAGCCAGATTAGTCTCTGGGGTTGTTTGTCAGGTTTTATGGGGATAAAATAACATGACATGTGCAGTGAGGCTCACCCGACCCCCCCCCCCCCCCCTTTCCCCCCCCACACACACACACACACACACACACACACACACACACACACACACACTTGGACACACACATGCATGCTTATACACACGCACGCACATACACAACCCCATCACCCACACACACCTCTCCCATAACCAATACTCAGTGAACCATCCATGATTGCCACATTGTGGGAGGTTGACATTAAACCATCCATGATTTCCACATTGTGGGAGGTTTACATTGCTTATGGACCAATAGGCTCTTAGCAGAGAAGCAAAGATGAGTGGTTGGTTGATAAGGGGCTATATAAATAAACAGGGGTTCTGATTACACCTGCCTTATGGAGCCTGCCAGCAGTGTACATTCCAGCCCTGCTGGAGTCCGACGGCGAAGGTGATGAAGTGTAACATTTAAAGCTGGCACAATCATAGGGCAAAGTCCCCATTACCGTCAAGCCCGGTGGCACATTACGGAAAGCAATAAACACGAGGGCCTCTGTGCTACTGCGTTTATCAACAGTGGCAACATATGGGTAACACCCTACCCCCCCCCCCCCCTCCCACGGGTGATAACCACAGTGCTGTGGACAGTGGAAAGGGGAAAGTGTCACATTCTAATGACACGTCATCATTCATCAGAGGTATTATGAGGCAAGAATATATCAACAAAAGAAGATTAGGTGTATCCAGGTTTTCCCTGGTTTCCACTCTCAATTAAACACTAACAATCCCCAGTGTCATTGAGAGAGAGAGAGAGAGAGAGAGAGAGAGAGAGGGTTATCCCCTGTCACTATAACCTCTTGTCCTCCTGATAAGCCACTCAATAGCCAACTGAGACTAGGGAGGGATTTAGAATATTACTGGGGATCTAAATCAGCCAGAGCAGCTGCTCATAAACTAGATATTAGATAGACAGATTTGGGGAGGAAAATAAACATGGCAATATGTTTCTCCGACTTAGGTCCCCGCCTCCGTAAATACATATCAACTCACAAACACACTTACACATGCTGCCGGATGGAGACAGTAGTCAGTTTACTTTGTGCTCTTTTACTGTAGTAGGCTGATGTCAATGACCTCTTTATCCTTCTGTCGCTGTCTATGGCCTTTAACTTAAGCTTCAGCTCAGAGTTCGACATGCATCAGTACAGTTACATAGAGAGACTATACAGTATCAACCAGCCATAGATTTAAATAGAATGAAATGTATCTCTATGCTACCAACATCCGCCTTTCTGCACCCACAACATCTAAGGGGAACACAATCGGTAGCAGAGCGCTAATTTGTCTTGACTAGAAAACAGCTGTAAACACCCCAGAGGGGAAGCGGAGATAAGCGCTCCTGTGGTGGGTCGTGGAGATGCTATCAGACAGGGAGACATGCCCCACCAAGGCCTGATTCAGTTTTAGGTGTTACTATCGTCCATGTTCCCCAATTAATCAGGGAGGTTGACACTGAATAAACACACTAAGTACAAAGCTAATTGAGCGTACACCAGGTTAACAACGCACCCTATAGGACTATAGAACCAGGTCCTTGTGCATACAGGACGTTGTGTTTGTGTGGCTTTCTTGTCAGGTGCCCCGGGGCTTCACAACAAAGGCTACTGATTTTGCACATTGTGGTAACCAGATCAAAATGAAAATCTCTGGAACTGCATTGTGTGTGTGATTGGGTCTATTGTGCTAAATGCTAGTGAACCGGTGGGAGGAATGTAAAATGTCAGGGTTCAAACAGGGGTCAGGTCTAGCAGACATCAATAGGGCAAACTCATTCAGACTTGGGTCCTGATTCATGGCATTATTGCCTGTACCTCAACTAGGGCCCTTCTCAGGCCTAGCTGAACCGCGTATAGGAAAAAGGGATACGTCGATACATTGTTATTTTATTTGAGTGCTCATTCTCATTATTAGTGTGGAAAATGTATCAATATGCAAAGAACACAAACTTCATAATAACCTGTTTTTTGTGTCAGATGAATAAGTTATGACATCCAATATATTCATTTGGTAAACTTTCAAGGCCAGATAATTGCACATTGACAGGAAGAAAGAGCTAATTCAACAATTTGGGGAGGGGGGTTAGATATAATAGCTGTTAATTAGTCTGACATCTTCTAAGTTTAGCAGTTGTAGGATAATATTAGGCCATTCCCAGAGGGAGGACTACATAGTGCATGTTAATTGCCATCTAATGGCATAAATATTCAGATTAATCATGCACAAATATAGCATATTTCTCTTAAACATGATTCATTTCAGAAGCAAATGGGTTATTGGGTGACTAATTATGAATTGCTTAAATATCCACAAACCGCATATTAAATCAGTGTTTGGCAGCGTTTGATGACCAGGAACCCTACCAACCCTCCTGCACACTTCAAACAATATTCCTTTATTCACTTGCATCTCATTCCCCATTTAGAGCCACACAACCATTCCAATACAATACCATCTGCACGTAATTCTTATCCCGTGCCAAAAATATAGGAGATAGAGGGGATAACATTTGGATCATTAAACCTGCGAGAGCACGGTTCCAGAAATCCATGACATATTTGACAAGAGAAACATCCAAATCAATCTGAGTGGAAACCAAAATGCAAATGTGCTGGCTGCTGGTTGCCGTGCCAACTGGCTGCTGGTTGTCGTGCTCATGACGGGCAGAGAGGGCCACAGTATGTATCAACACCAGCCATGGGGAAAAGCCTCATATCTGGCCTCTGGTAACACACAACTGGATCCTAGGAAATATGGTGCACAGACCAGAAACGGCTTCCCCACAAACACTACTCTGAATGTAATAATCACATGCCATCAAACACAAATGCATCCACTTCATTCCTAATCAGAGCGCCACACAGAGAGAAGTGGTATTAAGGTTGGGTGAGGGACACAGAGAGAAGTGAGAGAAGGGTGGTATTAACAGATCGGAACACACCGTGAGCTCTCATCACTATCATACTTACAAACGTGCTCTACCTTTGACAGACAGACTGCAAGGTTTTTCTTGATCTTGCAATATGGAGTGATGCATATGAATGAGGTTTTAATCCATTGTAGCTCCATTCCTTTTCATGGAACAGAAATGACCATCAAAGGGAGCAAGGAGCATTGGCTGTTGTGCGTAGAGTGAGAGAAAGTCAGAGATGGGTTCTGCTGCCTCGGTAGTCTGAAGTGGGGAGATGAGATGGCTCTCTGTCAGAGATGGGTTCTGCCGCCTCGGTAGACTGAAGTGGGGAGATGAGATGGCTCTCTGTCAGAAAACGCAGAGACTGGACTGCGCTGAGATGCTTTGAAATTGCTATCAGGTGAAGTTGGGGGAGGGAGGGGGGGGTGGCTAATCAGAGATGACAAAGGCTGTTACAGTGTCTTTGTACATTTATAGTGTACCACCATTGCTGACATTTGTTTGTTGCTCTCTGCACTGTTATGCTTGATCTGAAAATGTGGTCGGAGGCGTGGTATGGATGGGGTGACGGAATTGCGGTGCCTCCGGAGGCACACAGAAGCCAAATTGAGCTCCATAACGCATCGCTGTGCACCTCTCAAATGTTGTTACAATGAGGAGGGCTCCGTATACCGTAGCTCCGCAATGACATGATTGGTTGATGGTAGGTGGGGCGGGGGGTCCTGTATAAACACAAACTGACTTCCTTGACAACTTCCTTCACAACAGCTCTGCACTGCTCCAAGAAGCGCAATAAGTATGGATGCCCTGACTTCTGCAGAGGCCATATCACGGTAAATGCTGCACGCCAATGCAGACGTCGGATTGACCACGCAACGCCATTAACAGTGGAGGGTCCTCAGAGGAGGAAGGGGAGGACCATCCTCCTCAGTGAATTTCAACAAAAAAATATATCCTTTTTAAATTAAACTATACTAAATATATTCACATCACCAAATAATTTATTAAAACACGCTGTTTTGCAATGATGGTCTACAGTAGCCTCAACAGCACTCTGTAGGGTAGCACCATGGTGTAGCCGGAAGTACAGCTAGTTTCCATCCTCCTCTGTGTACATTGACGTCAATACAAAACCTGGGAGGCTCGTGGTTCTCACCCCCTTCCATAGACTTACACAGTAATTATGACAACTTCCAGTGGACATCCTCCACCCTATCAGAGCTCTTGCAGAATGAACTGAATGTCAACCCAAACAAAGGATCAGAGAATTAATCTATTACTGAACGCATACGCTACAGCTAGCTAGCACTGCAGTGCATAATATGTGGTGAGTAGTTAACTCAAAGAGAGAGAAAGACAATAGTTGAACAGTTTAGAACAATTTTTTTTTTTTTATTCACTTTCACTTACTTAACTAGCGAATGCAGGTAGCTAGTTTAGCCTACTCAAACACCCAGCTCAAACAGAGAGGGATGCTATGTTACCTAGCTGACTATGGCTATCCAACACTGGAACTCTTCCAAGTCAAGGTAAGCTTTTGGTTTTGTAGGCTGTGTAGCAGTTAGCGGTTATGATATGAAGGTTTGGCATGGAAAGTTTTTTTTTGCCTGGTCACAAACAGCTGATGTGTTGTGCACTGAAATCCACAAGTGAATGTAACAAGAAGGAAGATGCGTGTAGATGCGAGAAGGAATTATCCAATGATCAAAGGGATCATTCTGTTTGTATGTGGCTGCTATGAAAGTGAAAGTGTTTACATGTGATCAGGGGTGAATTCATACCACCAATTCTGTTAAAAAACGTTTCTCAAAAGGAAGCAAACGGAACGAAACAGGGATAAACATAACTGAATTTGTCCAATGGAAACTCTCATTTTCATCCAAGATCAGCTAGATGTAGGCAAGATTGTGTAAGGCGGTATTGAATGTGTCAATGTCTGTCAACTTGATTGATCCAATTTCTCTCGACCTGTGCACCTACGTTGTAAACTTTCATTCATAGGCTAGGTTGTAGCAAACTCATGATGGGTATAGGGAAAATGTTAGTATCATATATTAGCCTAAACCTGTTAAACAGCACAGACCGCCACTCTATCTAACCCTGTGTGAAGTAAAGCATTGCGTAGGAGCATGATGACGTGCAGACGGTAGCAAAAGCTAGGCTAGTTAGGGTGAAGGGGAGTTTCACACTCCAAGTCTGAAGTTGAGCATATTTAAGACTTTTTTAGCCTGGAAGACTTTAACCGCCACAGTTCAAAGTACACAGAGAATGATTGATTTTGTCCCTTTCTATATTTTTCCTCCGGCAAGGCATGTCTGCATGGCACACACACTCTTAGAAAAAAAAGTGCTAACCTAAAAGGGTTCTTCGGCTGTCCCCATAGGAGAACCCTTTGAATAACCATTTTTGGTTCTAGGTAGAACCCTTTTGGGTTCCATGTAGAACCCTTTTCTATCAAGTGTTACTGGTCACATGTTGGGAAAAAACTAGTGTTAGACTAACAGTGAAATGCTTATTTCCCAACAATTTAGAGAGAAAAATAGTAACACAAGGAATAAATACAAAATGAGTAATGATAACTTGGCTATATACATGGGGTACCAGTACAGAGTTGATGTGCAGAGGTATGAGGAAATTGATGTAGAATTATACATATAGGTAGGAATAAAGTGACTAGTTAACAGGATAGGTAATAAACATTACAAGCAGCATATGTGATGAGTGAAAAGAGTTAGTGTAAAAAGAGTCGATGCAGAAGGTCCTGGTACTATTTGGTTAACTATTTAGCAGACATATGGCTTGGGTGTAGAAGCTGTTCAGGGTCCTGTTGGTTCTAGACTTGGTGAATCGGTACCGCTTGCCGTGCGGTAGCAGTGAGAACAATCTATGACTTGATTAGCGGGTCGAGAGCTTCAATTTCCTCGGTGTCCACATCACTAAGGAATTAACATGGTCCACACACACCAACACAATCCTGAAGAAGGCACAACAACCCCTCTCCCCCCTCAGGAGGCTAAAACGATTTGGCATTGGCCCTCAGATCCTCAAAAGGTTATATAGCTGCACCATTGAGAGCATCTTGACTGGCTTCTTCACCGCTTGTTATGGCGCTACAGAAGGTAGTGCGTACGGCCCAGTACATCACTGGGACCGAGCTGCCTGCCATCCAGGAACTCTATACCAGGGGGTGTCAGAGGAAGTCCCTAAAAATTGTCAAAGACTCCCTCCACTACAGCCCTGTCGATGTTCTACCTTGAACCAAAAAGGGCTATTCCTTTGGGGATAGCCGCAGAACCCTTTTAGAACTTTATTTTCTAAGACTCTACTTCTGTAGTCTGACTTTCTGTCCCTGATGCTCAGCTCGAAAGTAGTAGCCGAGTCCCTCTATCGCTGTATTGGCACTATCCTCACCCATCGCAGTCCAACACGCTTGTCCATGCCTCACTGCCCACTGAAACTTGGCCCACACTCAGACACATAGCTACAGGTAGCTAGCGGAAGACAGAGACAGACAGTGGTGCATTGATTCGGAATGGGCAAGATGGCGGTGCTTGTTTTGGCTGTGGTGGAGGACAACCTTATTATTGGTATTCATCCACATGGCATTGCAAGAAATTGATTCCCCCTCACCACCCTGGCCAGAGGCTGAAGGAACAGGAAGTGACAGGCTTAATCTGTCTATGAGCCCTGTCTCTCAATGATGTTATGCCCTCCATGCCATGGACATGGTGATGATACGTCCATTAAAATCTCTTCAACTCTCTCTATCCGAGGGCACAGTCCTAGAAGCACTGGTATAAGTTTTTCTTAAGCCAATATAACCAAGCATGTTGTTAGTTAGCCACAGTCCTTAAAGCACGGCTAGGTGGATTCCACTTGGACTCCATATACTGTATGTCAACATAACAGGGAGGTTGTTTTGCCATAGACTCCAGTTAGACAACAATATGGTTTTTTTTTATCCATATGCGAATAGAACTGGAATGTTGTCTTTTGTAAATTTGATGATGTTTTCTTTATTGTGAGCTTGACAATAAGCCATTGTCTGGATGGAAGCTTGTTGATGGTGAAGGGCACAGGGAGTTCATCCTTGCTTGGTGTCCCTCACCCAGTGGTGGAAAAAGTACCCAATTGTCATACTTGAGTAAAAGTAAAGATACCTTAATTGAAAATGACTCAAGTAAAAGTGAAAGTCACCCAATAAAATATTACTTGAGTAAAAGTCTAAAAGTATTTGGTTTTAGCAATTACATTTTCTTTTGATACTTAAATACCAAAATTAAAAGTAAAAGTATAAATCTTTCAAATTCCTTATATTAAGCAAATATTGTTCATTTACAGATAGCCAGGGGCACAGTCCAACTCTTAGACATAATTTACAAACAAATAATTTCTGTTATGTGAGTCCGTTAGTCTGCCAGATCAGAGGCAATAGGGATTACCAGGGATGTTCTCTTGATTAGTGCATGAATTTGACAATTTTCCTGTCCCGCTAAGCATTAAAAATGTAATGAGTACTTTTGGGTGTCAAGAAAAATGTATGGAGCAAAAAGTACATCATTTTCTTTAGGAATGTAGTGAAGTAAAAGTAAAAATAGTCAAAAATATAAATAGTAAAGTAAAGTACAGACACCCCAAAAACAACTTAAGTAGTACTTTAAAGTACTTTTACTTAAAGTACTTTAAAGTACTTTTACTTAAAGTACTTTACACCACTGCCCTCACCGAACATTAATACCACCCTTGTCTCACTTCTCTCTGTGTCCCTCACCCAATGTTAATAGTAGAAATGAATGACATATAGTTGTGGGTCACAACTCACAGGTAAACAGAACCCAACACCATCTGGGTAATGCTTAAAGTTCCTTTAATTGCAAACAAGTAACACCTTTCCCCATGCACAGTAGGGGTGTGCTGACTGTGCTCCACATGTGGTCCAATGTCTACGGAGAAACACATTGTCATGGCCACTTTGTTAATGAGAGTTCAATTGGCAGTGCATTCTGGGTAATTAGACTGAAACAATAAAAAGTCACAATCATAATAAAGGGAGAAGTAGCCTAGCCAATCACCATCGTCTCCTCTTAGATGACAGAGGAGATACAGTATATTAGTGTCTGAGATCAATATCTGGCTTCGACCAAATGATACAGATAAAACAACACCATGCTTAGAAATGTAAACAATTATCTTTACAACCACTCAACACAAAGCACTCAAATCATTAAAATCAAAAGGACAAACCAATGAGTATAATTTGTCCAGTAGTCTACTCTATCGCTACTTCCATGGAGACAGAGACATAGCTAGTGGCTAGGCTACTGGCACTATTGATTTGTTCACCTTAATTCCCCTTTCCTATGAAACAGCAACTTTGTTTCAACCTTTGCACAGTTTCAAATGGAATATAATACAGAATAAAATGTACAGGCCTTTACTCTGCAACGGGATTCAAATATGCCGTCTAAAAAGCCTTGAGTAAAAAGTCCCACAGCCGCCTATGGTTGTTTTAATTCCCTGTCCATTAAGAATTTATTACGAGGATACTGTATCTAGCCTCAGAATCCACCCAGTGTAATGTCTTGTAAAAGCACCAGCAATGTACCCTATTACAGGCTACACAGAGAGAAATGTTGCTTGTTTTGCTTTTCAAAGAAGCAGAATGACAGAGTAGTGTAGCCTGCAGTTGACAGTTAGACGTAAAATAACTCAGAAATATTTAAATAATGCATCCATCCATCCAAGCCCATTCTATATATACATACTGTTACAGTTCTATAGTGATTCTTGTCTTACTAGAGCCTCTTATTTCATGTGGTGTAAGACTGTGAGATACTCTGATGCATATTTCACAAGCAATCAGTGTTTTGGCCTTTTCCATGTTGGGGTGTACGGCCAGTAATTTGAATATAACAGTACCCCCATTCTGAAAGTAGAGGGCTGTTTGAGGCTTTGGTGTACAGGGGTGCAATTTTCACTGGGGACAGAGGGGACATGTCCCCCGAACATTCTGAAATTGTGTTAAAAATTAGGCTACGGTGTGCTTTAGGACCATGCGGACGCCTCCGAGCGGTCGGGTAGACTGTTTGGAGTGTTATCCGATAGGATAAAAATATATATATAATATTAATATTATGTCCCCCCCATTTCTAATACCAAAGTTGCGCCCCTGGTGTTGTATTACAGAAATATGGCTATTTGGTATAATAGTTTGATGTATGGCTATTATTACTTTTCATTACATCTCAGGTAAGATAGGTGGAATACAAAACATTTCTGTGAAAGCATAACTTGTGGACAAATACTGTATGTTGATCATGAGAAAACAAGAATCACCTGTAATGCAGGTAATCAAGCAAACTACATCCAAACGTAATAAAACGTTGAAAAGCAAAATGTTGTGACAAATGTTGTTGGGTCAATGTCAATAACCGAGCCAAGCAGCAAAAGGACGCTAGGTGTCACCCTTGTGACTTTTAAACCGGGTAACCCTCGATATGGTCTGGGTTGTCTGCAGCCAAGTTTGCCAGATGGGGAGGAGTGAGCTGGGGAATGAGAAGGCAGCGAAACCCACGAGGGATAAGGTCTGTTCTAAATGATAAATAGGTCTTACAACACATACTAGGCCTAGTCGTTGCAAAAAAACAAACATTATTAGACTACCTATCCAAGCAAATAGCCAACCTTTTTGACCATGGAAAAAATATGCAGTCAATCGCATCCTCAAAATAGTCATTTTAGGAATAGGACCTGGCCAATATACACATGACACAAATGTTAGTAAAAATCAGTGTGCTTTCTGTACCATTAATACAACAATTAAATATTGCCACTCAGCTTCGTGAACTTCCGAATGTAAGTTGATATGAGTTCTCAGGTAGGCTTCCCTTCATTTCCACTGATTGACGTGTGAAGTTATAATGCTGTTCTACCCAAAAGCAGATCGAAGTAGCCTAGTCTACAGGTAATTTACCGTACTGGCCTTATCAGGGATCAGCTAGCATGACACAAAACAGTGTTCCTTTCAACAGACCTAAGGACTGCAGTGACATATTCTAAGAATTCTCTCAAATGATTTTAATTAGAACATGTTCCTGCATCAACGCAATCATATGTTTTTGTTGTTACACATTTTAGTAACCATATCGTTTTCTTCACATCTAAGAAATGCAACGCGTGTGTTTGCGTGTGTGTGTGTGTGTTTGCGTGTGTGCGCGCGTGTAAGTTTGCGTGTGTGTGTGTGTGCGTGCGCACGTGACTGAGTGTGTGTGTGTGTGTGTGTGTGAGAGAGAGAGAGAGAGAGAGAGATAGGGATATTTTGCAGCCTGCGACTACAATCACATTTGTTTCATTGTCCAGATATAAGACACGATGTTACACAAATAATATGCAACATCACACTTGTCGTCGTTGTATTGGTAACGCATGTGTCCTTGTTTTACATGCCAGACTATACCTACCTGTTTCTCAAGAATGCTTGGTTTTACATTTCACGCATCTACAGTACAGCATTCTGAAGCAGCAAAAATATTCAGCGTTTCATAGTCGAATTTGGCTCACCTTAACAAAATAGGCTACAATAAGATATAGGCTACTTCCATTATGTAAAAAAAAAAAGACTACATCAAATCATCGGGATGTCATCAGCAATCATGTGTGGATCAAGTATTATTTCGATTCATTGAAGGATTGGACTCTCTGTCCTCAGATCACAGTCGCCTTTAGGGCAAACCCTGAATACCACCGGTATATCAAACTTAGAAAGGAAGCATGCAAAAACTCCGATTGCATTGGAATGACGAGTAAACATACCAAGAGTTCTAACCATTATGCTATATAGACGTAGGGTCTTTAATTAGTCCTACTACATTAACTACATGATACACATCGAGTAATAAATAAATACATGTATTTACACTACTTAACCCATTCCACAGATGAACTAGTGTGCAGGTAGCTGGCCGAGTTTTCATTGCTGTATATTTCCCCACCAACCAGCAAATCCAACCCTCCTGTGTAACCTCTGATTGGTTGAGGGGATTGCTGGTCCTGGTCCGGAGAATTAGCGCTCAGCGCTGAGCTGTGCATTCGGCAGTGTGCAGCATTGATGCGAGCGGAGCCGAGCGCGTATTGTGGTGAACTAGTAGTCTACTGACAACGAGTGGTGCTGGATATTTTTCATGCAATTGGCTCTGCTGCATGCTTGAAACGAACTGCTTTTTATCGTGACGGTATAACATAATTTTTTGCCTCTATATTTTTACACTGGATTTGATATTGACCATATCTCCCCGGGACGTGTTCGATGTATTCATGTGTGAGATTGGAGGAAACGAATTAGCAAAAGAAAGATAAAAGACTTTGACAGAGAGAGAGAGAGTGAAACCTCTTATCGGCTCGCCTGGAAATTAAAAGGTAACCGTGGTCTTCACTGATAGCATTAGGCCCATAAGATTCGTTCTGTCAACAGCATCATTGGTCTACATTCGATGACTGGACTTTGGCTATTCACGGATTTTCTCAATGCGGATTCCTTTTTTACGTTTCCATCGGATATGTGGTGTGATATAATTGCCAATTGAAGAGGAAAAGTCATTACAAAGGAAAAGTCATTACAACTTGAACAAATCATTCATATGCATTTGTGGACGTATGCGTAAAATTCAGTGTCTAAAATTGTCCTTATGGTTGTTGAATCGCAATCATGATGCTGGGAAGAATTGAAATGGATCATTTTTAGCCAATAATTTAATCTTCAGTGAACATTATTTTTTCGGGTAAACCTGTTCATTAGAATTTTCCTCCCTTTTGATTTTTTTATTCATTATTTGCATTGTTTTCCAGCCTGTATCGAAATGGTCGGGTTATCATGTCAGACGTTCCTATAGTTGTAGCTTGATACAAACAGCGCAGATTTATATGTTGTTCTGAGACCATCAGTGTTCTGAGACAATTCATAATGTTTTCTAATATCTATCCTCAAGATCTCACGCGTTGCAGCAGATTGGAGAATGTGGTTTCTCTCAGAAGAGCACAATGAGGTAGATGGACTTAAGACCATATAATCAAGTTACATGTATACCAAACCTATTCCAAGGATAACTTTTCGATGAGATTCGCTAACTGGAAAATTTTGCCAGTTATCTCTGACATGCATAGGTGTGCGTGATCATACGAGGTCCCAATTAAATCGAAGGAAAAATCAACAGGTACAATGTACGCCAAGGAAATGGATTTTATGCAAATTATTTGGATAGTCCTTTTATGCTGGACTGGGGCTGATTCTGTTATCAATTTGAAATACTCGATAAACGAGGAGCAGAAGGCTGGGTATATCATTGGAAACGTGACAAAGGACGCACAAACTCAAGGATTTGCCATTGCACCGCGTGCGCCGTACTTGCGGGTCATCTCAAATTCAGAGCCGCGATGGGTGGAACTCAGCCCTGCTGGACTTCTCCTCACACATCAGAAAATAGACCGAGATGTGGCTTGCCGACAGACGTCAAAGTGCACTGTCTCTCTGGAGGTGATGTCAAACTCCATGGAGATATGTGTGATTAAAGTTGAAATTGTGGATTTGAACGATAATGCGCCCAGGTTCCCCACAAACCACATTGACATTGAAATCTCAGAGAATGCCTCCCCTGGTACCAGGTTTCCCCTAGAGGGGGCAAGCGATCCGGACTCTGGGATTTTCGGTGTGCAATCATATTCGATCACCCCGAATGAGCTCTTCGGGTTGGAGATTAAGACTAGGGGGGACGGGTCCAAGATTGCCGAACTCGTAGTGCAAAAATCGTTAGATAGGGAGACCCAGTCTCACTACTCATACGAAATCAGTGCAGAAGACGGCGGAGACCCCCCAAAGATTGGCGCAGTTCAGCTCAATATTAAAGTAATGGATTCGAATGATAATAATCCCGTTTTTGACCAGCCTGTGTATACAGTGAATGTGATGGAGAATTCTCCTATTAATACACTTGTAATTGACTTGAATGCAACGGATCCTGACGAGGGAACTAATGGTGAGGTTGTATACTCGTTTAACAGTTACGTCACCGAGAAAACTAGAGATGTATTTAAAATCGACCCTAGAACCGGTATTATCACTGTAAATGGCCCGTTGGATTATGAAGCAACCCATATTTACGAGATTGATGTCCAAGCCAAAGATTTAGGTCCAAATTCTATTCCGGCTCATTGTAAAGTCACGGTCAATGTGATGGATGCAAATGATAACCCACCTGTCATTAGTTTATTGTCGGTGAACACAGAGCTGATTGAAGTTAGTGAGAACGCGCCACGTGGATACGTTATTGCATTAGTAAGGGTCTCAGATAAGGACGCTGGCGCGAATGGCAAGGTGCAGTGTAGACTACAAGGCAACGTCCCTTTCAGGCTCCAGGAATACGAGAGCTTCTCAACCATCCTTGTCGATGGCAGGCTAGACAGAGAACAGAGGGACACGTACAATCTAACTATCCAAGCAGAGGACAGTGGCACCCCTCCTTTACGTGCCACTAAGTCGTTTGTAGTGAAAGTCACAGATGAAAATGATAACCCTCCCCACTTCCTAAAACCCCATTACCAAGAGATGGTCCTAGAAAATAACCTGCCCGGCTCATGTTTGCTGGCAGTGTCTGCTGTAGATCCCGATTTGGGCATGAATGGCACCGTTTCATACACCATCGTTCCCAGTGAGATTAAACACATGGACGTAAACACATATGTCAGTATAAATCCTTCAGGACGTATTTACTCCATGAGATCATTCGACCATGAGTACACTAGGACTTTTGACTTCAAAGTTTTGGCCAGGGACCAAGGCAATCCGTCCTTATCCAGTAACGCGACGGTGCGCATTGTCGTTTTGGATGTGAATGACAATACACCTGTTATGACTACTCCACCCCTGGTAAATGGCACCGCGGAAGTATCCATTCCAAGGAATGCAGGGGTGGGTTACCTGGTGACCCAAGTCAAGGCCGACGACTACGACGAGGGGGAGAATGGAAGGCTCACCTATACCATTTCGGAGGGAGACAGGCCTTTCTTTGAGATAGACCAGGTGAATGGAGAGGTGCGGTCCACTAAGATGTTCGGGGAGCAGGTCAAGTCGACCTACGAGATCACAGTGGTGGCACGCGATCACGGGAAACCGTCCTTGTCGGCGTCTGCATACATTGTTGTCTACCTCTCACCGGACCTGAACGCCCAGGAATCTATTGGACCAGTAAACCTGTCATTGATTTTCATCATTGCCCTGGGCTCTATTGCAGCTATCCTGTTTGTCACTATGATTTTTGTGGCAGTCAAGTGCAAAAGGGATAACAAGGAGATCCGAACGTACAACTGCAGGTACTGAAAACAGCTCTTCATACGCATCTCATTACTTTGGTGTTTCAGTCAGTCATGGTTATAGCCAAGTACCTATTTTCTTATTCTCATGGGCCTACATTTACACATTTTATTGCCCATTCAGTGGTGCGCGCGTGTGTTTCTGCTGGCGATATGCGCGCCCTTGCGTTGGTGCCTCCGTGTGTGTGTTGTTCAGGCTAGTCGTGAGTGCACGTAGCTGTATTTCTAGTGCATGTTGAGGGCCCCAGATGTTAGGCGGCACTAAGGAATGCAGGTGCCCATAACTGATAAGAAAAAATGGCCAATGGACTCCTAGACTAGGCGCTGTTGCCTTACTTCCTTTTTTCAACACGCACAATTAACTAGGACTAATAATCGTGACTAGGCGAGGACAATTAGCTGAATTTTACAGCTATTGAATTTCTAGTGCATTCTATTCCCAAAGGTTTAAATGGATGTTCTAAAGAAGACAGCATGGCCTACGATTCTGCAAGAATGATGACATAGTAATGATGATATTGGTAATAATAGTGTTAATAATAATACAGAATTTAAAAAAAAAGTAATGCAAATCAAGTGGGATCTACTATCATACTAAAACTACTAAGTAATGCAGCTTTGAACCATCTAGGCCTCTACTCCGTGTATGACTATGCCTCAGAAGGGAAGCACATTATTATCTTGATCCATCATAATAAAAATGTTTTTTTTCAGCAATCTGTATAGCATCAGCTCTCACTTTCCTTGTGTATTACCACTTAAAATATATAAAATATATACATTACCAGTCAAAAGTTTGGACACACCTACTCATTCAAGTGTTTTTCTTTATTTTTTACTATTCTTTACATTGTAGAAATAATAGTGAAGACATCAAAACTATTCGCCTTGATGACAGCTTTGCACACTCTTGGCATTCTCTCAACCAGCTTCACCTGGAATGCTTTTCCAACAGTCTTGAAGGAGTTCCCACATACGCTGAACACTTGTTGACTGCTTTTCCTTCACTCTGCGATTCCATATGTTTATTTTATAGTTTTTATGTCTTCACTAATATTCTATGATGTATAAAATAGTCAAAATAAAGAAAAACCCTGGAATGAGTAGGTGTGTCCAAAACTTTTGACTGGTACTGTGAATTTGTCAATTTAACCTGAAGCTATTATCATATTTCAGATTTTACACTCAACATCATTCTTGTTGATGTGCTGCTATGTCAGGCCATTTCATACATGTGGCAATTGGCTGACCCTGTATGATTCCTCCATAAAGTAGAGCAAACATACATCTCTCAGTAAGTCCCAGTGGATGAAGCTCTATTGACCAAAATGTTGGGTTGAGATCCATTAAACACACATGTAGCCTAAGAATGCCATTGTGCGGCAGTTACTCTTTTTTTTAACATTGAGTTTCTTCTCCTTTATGCACTTAAAGAACTACATAAGGTGTCCAGACAGATCTCCTTTTTAAAGTGTGGACCTTCACAGGCACACAGAAAAGTTTATTTCCAAAACACTATACCCACCAATTTTTCACGTGTGTTTTTTCATCAGAAATGATTGCTTATGGGTACCTTCATATGTGTTTAAAATATTACCCCTCTCAGATTTGTAATTCATAGATTTTAGATCTGTATTAAAATGTTAAAAAAATACACTTGTGCAAAACGCTATATATCCATTGTTTAGCTGGAATAGAACGTTTGCATCCTGTATATTAGTCTCAACTACTGTAGCTATATTAAGATGAATGCACTAACTGTACGTCACTCTGGATAAGAGCATCTGCTAAATGTAAAACAAATGTTACTTGTAAATGTTTTACATACAGATCTCATATTACTGAATTGATTATTTTGTTACAAAATATATTATTTACATATATTGTCACAAATGTATAATTTGTAGAGTTCTTTATAAAAAAAAAGGCCATTTGTTCTATTTGACTGTGTAAAACTTAGCAGTACCACTTATTTCCCAGAGAGTGAGGCAGATATATAGTGTTTTGCAAAAAAACATGACTATTTGTTTAAAGTGATAGATTTCAAACAAATATATGTTTCTCATTCAACAACCCCATGCCATGATTAGATAGTGAACAAACACACCAATCTATTTCTTTAAACAATCTCTTTAAAGAATCTCTTTCATAAGTTCTTTAAAGAATAAACGTAAATATATGTACCAATATTTCTGAAAATATTGCTTTCTGAAATGAAACTTTTCACATACTCATGGATAATGGTTAATATTGATCACCTATTGATTTGAAATCTAAAGCAGTCATGTATTTGCAATATCATGTGATGGTTGGTGAGATATCCACATCAGGTTCAGAGATGTAGATTTGATGAGGGTTTCACCTAGTAGGAGAGCATCTTTACATTCAGTATTCTAAGTATGTAGTATAGCACCTCTAAGGCCTAACTTGTTAAGATACATAGCTTCTACTGAACAAAATTATAAACGCAACGTGCAACAATTGCAACGATTTTACTGAGTTACATTTTTTATAAGGAAATCAGTCAATTTAAATAAAATCATTAGGCCAGGATCTTTGGATTTCACATGACTGGGCATGGGCGCAGCATTGGGCAAAGGCCACCCACTGGGGAGAATTAGTTTTTTCTGAATGAGTTTTTCACAACAAAAGGGCTTTATTACAGACATAAATACTCCTCAGTTTCATCAGCTGTCTGGGTGGCTGGTCTCAGACAATCCCGCAGGGGAAGAAGCCCGATGTGGAGGTCCTGGGCTGCAGTGGTTACACGTGATCTGCGGTTGTGTGGCTGGTTGGACGTACTGCCAAATTCTCTAAAACAATGTTGAGAGGCTGCTTATGGTAGAGAAATGAACATTAATTTCTCTGGCAATAGCTCTAGTGGACATTCCTGCAGTCAGCATGCCAATTGCGCACTCCCTCAAAACTTGAGACATTTCTGGCATTGTGTTGTGTGATAAAACTGCACATTTTAGAGTGGCCTTTAATTGTCCCCAGCACAAGGTGCACCTGTGTAATGATCATGCTGTTTAATCAGCTTCTTTTTATACCACATCTGTCAGGTGGATGGATTATCTTGGCAAAGGAGAAATCCTCACTAACAGGGATGTAAACAAATTTGTGCTCAACATTTGGGACCAACACTTTACATGTTGCATTTATATTTTTGTTCAGTATAGTTTCAAAGTGACATTGTTGTCAACACTACAGCCCACAGTCTAATTTAACGACATAAGAATAAAAACATCTGTTTTCTGAAAAGCCAATGCTCTTAGAGAACTATGCAAAAGACTCGCAACATAAGTTATGTTATTAAGACAATTTATAGGGGTTTTAGGGCATTTTATATGATTTGATGGCTGTCATTGTCATATTGACAAATATAGCCTAGTACATTTCTCAACATGCTTTCAGATTTGGATGTGACCCACAATGCACTATTTCTCTAATTAAAAAAACCACAAGAAACCAACCAACCATTCAAACAAACAACTAAGGTAAATCAAATAATATCTGACCCACACCACCTAACCTTCCTCTTTAAAAATCCTGTCTTGTGGCATAAAAATAATTTTCCTGCTGGGTACTGTAATCAGTATTGATTTGCAGTGCTCCTGAGTAGTTAGCTACCACCTCAAACCTGAGCAGTGCTTATCTGTAATTTATTGCTCATTCTCTTTGATTCTCCTGTCCATTTTCTGATTTTGGGCCCAGAAGCACTAAAGAGAACAATGACAGAACAATGCACTCTTTTTTTTACCCTCAGTCTCTTCTCTCCCCTACTCAGACTCCAAAGATTGAGAGAGAAAGAGAGAGAGAGAGAGAGAAAAAAATAACAGTTTTGAGATATCCGGAAAAAGAAACATTCGAAGGCTGCTATTACCATTTGCTTTGCTAGAATGAAGGCATGGAAGAGCAGCCAGACCCAGACTTCATCATACATGAAAAGGAAAACCCATCCAGTTAATACTAAGGATGGGGAATCTTCCTAGGGCATTTCAGCATATGCAGCCAGGGCCTCAAGTGTTATTAGATGCAGGCTAGAAACAAGAGTAAATACTATTTCCAACCAGTGCTAAAAATATACCTTTGGAGAGTGGGAGTCCATGCAAATGTTTGACACGTTAAAACTCAGAGGCAAGGCCCGGGTCAGGAGGGATTCAAGGGTTCAGAGCACAAGCTGCTTAAAACACAGCTTCCCCTCATAAGAATTTGCAAGCCTGGATGGAGAATGGACCCGAGCATCAGCAGCATCCTTTCCATAAAGAATCTCCGGCTTTCTCATTTGGGCTGATTAGAATCAAAATGCTCTGCTCAAGTCAGGGAACAGCCACAGAGACTAGGCTCTAAATGAATTTGAATTTACAGTGCTCCTGCACTCCATATCGCCAGTGGGCCTCGCTTGATAATGAAAGAAAAAAGTGAATTAGCAGTGAGGCTTTAATATGATGGCTGATTCTGGTTGGTGATCTTCAGTATCGTCTTTTGTTGTTGCCTTGTGTGCTTTTGTGGTTTGGCATGTTTGCATTGTGTGTGCTTGTTGTTTGTGACATGTCAACTGTGCCGAGCATGCAAATAAAAACAAATGAGGGATGACGGCTCCATTGGTGGCCCGGGGAAGGCGGTCAGGCTTGGGTGGAGGGGGGGGGTCACTTGAGCGTGGCTCCTCTGTCTCGCTACCCCGGATGCTTACCAATGTGCTTGCCACCACCACGGCACACTTCGGTCAGCACTCTGGCATGGCTGAGCGGGGGGCCTCTGGCCGAACGACGTGTGCCTGTGGGCGGGTACGACAGAGCACTGCTTTATTGAGTCTGTTCAGTTTCTTCTACTTGCGCAGGGTGGCGGAGTACTCGTATGGCAGCCAGAAGAAGTCGAGCAAGAAGAAGCTGAGCAAGAACGACATCCGCCTCGTGCCGCGCGACGTGGAGGAGACGGACAAGATGAACGTGGTGAGTTGCTCGTCTCTCACCTCCTCGCTCAACTACTTCGACTACCACCAGCAGAGCCTGCCGCTGGGCTGCAGGCGCTCCGAGAGCACCTTCCTCAACGTGGAGAACCAGAACTCGCGCAATGCCGCGCCCAACCACGGTGGCTATCAGCAGCATCCCTTCGCCAGCGGGCAGGGTCCCCAGCAGCCTGACCTCATCATCAACGGCATGCCGCTGCCAGAGGTGAGACCACGCTTAGTTCGCTCTGATCTGATCTGTCCCTGCAGCGTGTTGCTGTTGTGCCAATCTGTGCCAATGCCCTGGGGGAGAGGGGGACAGGGGGTGGGTGTACAGGACAGGGGAGATCGATGGTTAAGACGGGAACATAGGAGAGTGATGGTTAAGATGGGCCCAGTCGACTCTCAGACTCACTACTCATTGTCATGACTGCGTAGTGCTTCAGCATCCAATGGGTGTATTGTTGTTGTGTGTTACAATATAGTCTTTGAAGGATGTATAGTCACTGTGGGTTATAATATAGTCTTGTAGAGAGTATAGTTACTGTGGGTTATAATATAGTCTTTGTAGGGAGTGTAGTCACTGTTGGTTATAAAATAGTATTTGTAGGGTGTATAGTCGCTGTGGATTATAATATAGTCTTTGTAGGGTGTATAGTCGCTGTGGGTTATAATATAGTCTTTGTAGGGTGTATAGTCGCTGTGGGTTAAAATATAGTCTTTGTAGGGTGTATAGTCGCTGTGGATTATAATATAGTCTTTGTAGGGTGTATAGTCGCTGTGGGTTATAATATAGTCTTTGTAGGGTGTATAGTCGCTGTGGGTTATAATATAGTATTTGTAGGGTGTATAGTCGCTGTGGATTATAATATAGTCTTTGTAGGGTGTATAGTCGCTGTGGGTTATAATATAGTCTTTGTAGGGTGTATAGTCGCTGTGGGTTAAAATATAGTCTTTGTAGGGTGTATAGTCGCTGTGGGTTATAATATAGTCTTTGTAGGGAGTATAGTCACTGTGGATTATAATATAGTCTTTGTAGGGTGTATAGTCGCTGTGGGTTATAATATAGTCTTTGTAGGGTGTATAGTCGCTGTGGATTATAATATAGTCTTTGTAGGGTGTATAGTCGCTGTGGGTTATAATATAGTCTTTGTAGGGTGTATAGTCGCTGTGGGTTATAATATAGTCTTTGTAGGGAGTATAGTCACTGTGGATTCACCTGGTGAATGTCAATTAGAGGTCTTCACGGATCCACCTGTACTCGAATACCCTGCCTTGTCCGGAAGGGCCGGTACAAATTAGAGTGCGACTGCTGCAGTAGAGAGGTAGAGATATCTTAAAATGTGTGCTGCTGCCCTTGCTTTTCAAGAGAGTGGAGCGTGGCGTGTGTAGATTGTTGCTATTGTTGGCCAATCATAAGTCATCAAAGCAGCAATAGTCTACAGTCATAGAGCCTCCGTGTGTGGCAAAAGTCAGGAGATATCTAATCAGTGGAAGTTGAAATTAAAATGGCGGAATTAAAAGTTAAAGGACAAGGATAGGCTACAACGAACAAGAGACAACAGTTAGGCTGCTGCTTAATATTCTGGGTGGAGTTGTTGTTATTTGTAACTGTAGGATGAGAAGCACATCCACTGCAGCCTGAATTAGCCTAGCTAGCTAACGTTAACTTAACTAGGTTCTCACGGTTTGATGCAATCAAGACAGGCACGACGTAATCATATTGCATGATAAATAACCTAGCTATGGCAGCTATTAGTCTACTACAGAGCGAGTCGGTACCTCTCTCTACTACATTTAATAAAGTAGCTTAAAAAAATGACCTTTCTGCTGCTTCTATCACTCGGATCGGACCGGGTCTGGATCTGACCAGATCTGTATGGAACGGGTGTAATTGTCCTCAGGTCTGTTCGAAACAGGACTCTATATTTAACAAAGATCATCTATGTATCGGTTCGGGGTGGGAAAGCCCCAGGTTCATTTCGATCTTTTTAGATCTGTGAAGAAGTCTAAAGTGAATGAATGGTCACATTTACCGTGGATGTTCTGTCAACAGATTGAGCCACACCTTCAGGGCCAGTCATAAGCTCATATGTTCCAGAAACATAACAGATATTCTATACGGAGTCTGGTCAGACAGATACATTTGAGAAATAGATCAAGGCCTTTCAGAGGTTTATTTGTTTCAACTAATTATTATTAAGTAACTGGTTCCACAGCCTTTTTGTTTACTTAACTTTTCGATCCAAGTGTTACCGAACTTAGTCCCAACTTGAGAAAACGTTCAGAAAAAATTCAGTGAATGTATTATGCTGTCTTTGCTTAACAAGTTGAAAACATTGTATGTTAAAAATACTGTGTGTGTAACTAGTTCCACAGCATTTTTTTAGGTAAGATGTCCAAATAATAACGACCAATGCACAGACAGGAAACAGAAACAATTACACCTGGGGAAGGAACCAAAGGGAGTGACATAAATAGGGCAGGTAATCAAGGAGGTGATGGAGTCCAGATGAGTCTGATAACGCGCAGGTGCGTGTAACGATGGTGACAGGTGTGCGCCATAACGAGCAGCCTGGTGACCTAGAGGCCAGCGAGGGAGCACACATGACAGTAGTTGAATGAACATATGAACCAATTGGAGCAAACACATCACTTGATTTTTTTACAGGGTGCCAGACGCATTGATCCAGGTTATCAGCTCCACCACCACAATGAATAATCATTGCTCGATGTGCGAACTGCCCAATCGTCATGCAGTGAAGGCCAAGGTTGCAGCTTTGCACTCCGCGCAGCTTGCTATTATATAGCTATAGTCACCCCACCATGCATAGGGGTTGATTGTATTGCCGTAGAGATTCAGAAGAAAGCAAAATTCTCGCTCGAGTGGGCTATTCAAGCTAACAAAAGTGTCCACCAACCAGCTGATCTGCCTCTATGACCTAGTCTACTGGATTCCTGGACAACCTCTCTAGCTTGACCTACTGCTATGGCCCTCAGCTGGGTAGGTGGTTCTCACAATCTTGTTCAGCCCCAAGTAAAGCAACCCAACCCACCCATCACATATTTGATGACTCCAAATCCAGTTTGACATTCAGCAAGAAGAAGAAAAGTCTAAAAACAAAACCAGAAACATAAGAATGATTATTGATCCATTGATTGGCGGATCCAGTTAGGATCTGGGCACTTATTGGGTCTCGCGAGGGTCAAAAGGGCCCCGTTTACAGCCACAATGATTTACTGCAGACTGTCTGGGATAGATGGGGAGAGAGGGGGATGGGGAGAGGGAGAGAGAGGGAGAGGGGACAGGGGGAGAGAGAGAGAGACAAAGAAAGAAAGAAACTAAGAAAGGGTGTAGATCCATCCTGTGGAACTGTAAAGTCAAGCGTTAGTAGAGGGGAACGAGTGCATGCCGCTATGCTGTGTCCAGGCCTTTATGTACCCACAGGTAGCATTCAGGTCACAACCCTCTCCATGAGCAAAACACAAGGATAGTCCAGCCGGCACAAAGGAATTCCTGAGCAGTTGTTAAACCCAGGCGTAGTAGCCTGTCTTGGCGGCTTAAGCATCCAATAAAAAAGCACCTTAGCCGCGGGATTAGGGAGGCCTTTCTTTGTTTCGGTTCATGAAAAGAGGAGAGAGGGAGAGGGAGAGGGGGAGACAAATAGGGCCGCAAATCGAATCTGATGATCTCATATGCAAAGCTTGGAGGTGTCTGATAGGGCTGAGTTAGGGGGTGGCTGGATGAAGGAAAAGAGGGAGAGGGATGGAGGGAAGGAGGGAGAGTGTCTTAATGCCAGGTGTCTGGGCCCTACCGCATTTTCTCATTTTCCTAGCGCCTGTGATTGGCTTGATTAAGGCAGAGGGGCTGCTTAACATGCAAGCATCGTCGCAGCTCCGCGTTCCACATGACGTTGACAAACATCTCTTTGACTGCGGCCCCATGCATATTTCCTGTGGACTGATGGAGAGAGGAGGTGCTGATAGCTAGTCGATGGAAGCGATGGAAGAGAGGGAAGGAGGGAGTAAGAGAGAGAGAGAGAGAGA
The DNA here is from genome assembly GCF_013265735.2 of Oncorhynchus mykiss. NCBI lineage: Eukaryota > Metazoa > Chordata > Actinopteri > Salmoniformes > Salmonidae > Oncorhynchus > Oncorhynchus mykiss. The sequence goes on from NC_048578.1 coordinate 20,835,304, forward strand.
GAGAGTATGTTCATGTACGTGTGTGAATTCTCCCCCTCAAGCAGGCTGCAGCTATCTCCAAATATTTCTTCTCCACTCTGACATTTAGAAAAGACAGTAACTCCGTAACCACACATTGCTGTTAAATTACAAAAACTGTTGTCAAGTGCAATTACATAGCCATTTATGTAGAGTGTAAACAGACAGTGCATCTGTAAAATTAACGAAAATACAGCTGTAGGATCTTAATTTGATTAGTATTATAGCAGAAAAATTCTCCTGCAGCACGAGGATTTGAATGTTTAGTTCATAATGTTGCTTGATCAGCAGATAGGCTATTAGCTGGCCAAAATGAGGCTACAATAAAGTGCAATACTGTTAATATCAACGTGTGTTAGTGCAGGTTTTGACTGAATGGATGTAAATCATGAAGCTCATCTGCGGTGCAGGAATATTCTCAGTAACAAAATGAAGATAATACATCTGTAGCTCTGTCACGGTGAGCAAGCCCGGGCTTGAAACCCACTTGACTCCACAAGTCCACATTTCCCCGAGGTCTAGCTAGGACACTAGAGCACTGTTGTGATTAGTGAGGCTTTTGCTTCGTCCCCAAAAACATTTGTCATCACCTTGGCGCCAGGGCGCCGTCATAATCATTTGTGAGTCAACCACTGTTTTACTGGTTCCATTTCCAACCTACTGTATGAAGCCTAGGCCGAGCCTCATGGAATTATACTATTAGGATTTGAATAAGAGGAGAATAAAGAAGAAGAATAGAAAAGATCAGAGTAAAAGACTTCATGTATAATAATGAGGATGTCACGCGGGACTAGGTGTGTGTGCAGGAATCAGACACAGAGAGAGAGTAACGGAGTAAAGTGCTTTACTATTGCACACCAAACTGATAAGCCCAATAAAATACAGGGCGCAGGACACTATACCAGACAACCCAAAACCACAGGGTGTCCAGTATAGAAAATAAAATACACCACGACCTAATATGTACACACGTAACAGAAGACAATCCCGCACAAAACAAGGGCGGGTCAAACTACCTCATATAGGGAAGCTAATTAAACAAAAATACACACAGGTGAAACTAATAAGACAAAACCAACAGACAAACGAAAAAGGGATCGGTAGCGGCTAGTAGGACGGTGACGACGACCGCCGAGCACCGCCCGAACAGGCAGGGGAGCCAACTTCAGCGGAAGTCGTGACACAGGATTTGATTTTAGGCGATTCATTATTGTTATTGGATTTGGCTTGTTGGTGTAGATGGGTCTCATCAACACCCAGTACATGTATCAGGTCTGCTACAGTGGTTGTAGTATTCTACTTCAGATAGAGAGAGCTTTTTAGTAGTACTTCACTGACCAGGTATTTACTGAGAAAGAACATAGTAGTTAGGCAGGTAGTTAGGCAGGAAGCACCTATGTACAGTATCACTTGTTTGTTTTCAGGGATTCACTAAAAAAGAACCACTGGGCACCATTGGTACCAGGTAATCACCAACAGGAATGAATTACACCCATTGTTACCACAGAATTTCCAATAAAACACCAGATAAATACCAGTGGAAAGAGGAGCATAAAATAAACTACCATCAGCTGTTCCAGCAAGGAGACACAGGTAGACTACACATAGCAGCAGACTGGTGCATAGTATACAGTAGTTGGCCAAGAAAACAGTGGCAACGCTTCCCCAAAGACTTTCTACCTGCAATTGCATTGTGTGTACAGTATTCCCTCTCCCGAGACACATGCAGCTCCAATAGACATCCCAGTGGAACCCCTGTCCAATGTTGAGAAGTAGCAGCAGCAGCTGAGATATGTTTGGTTGACCTGCCTGTGGTTGTGGTTGCAGATGAAAAGACTAGAAGTCACTGGAGAATAGAGCCTTCTGCCATGTCTTAATTACACCAGATCAGTTGGTGGAGAGAGACAATTAGACAGTAAGCAATGGCCTTTGGCTATAATGTGTTTTTGAATTGGTAATGTGTATTCCTGTGACTTGATTTTTCCTCCACCTGTGTTTCCATAAAATGAATATAGCAGAAAGAAAATAACTTATCGTGGGTATTGATTCAGTTTATGCTTATCCTTATGCGGGAAAGAGATTGAATTTGATAAAATTGTTATTGGGTTTCATTATGGTGTTCAATGAAATGGAAAAAAGGGAGGCAGTCTTTTAACTCTAGTGTTAGACTTTCTGTGGAGAAACTGTAAGAAGACCATTATTCTCGAGTTCTATCATTTTTAAATCAAATTTAGTCAAATCAAATCAAATGTTGTAGGTCACATACACATGGTTAGCAGATGTTAATGCGAGTGTAGCGAAATACTTGTGCTTCTAGTTCCGACAGTGCAATAATATCTAACAAGTAATCAAACAAATCCCCAACAACTACCTAATACACACAAATCTAAAGGGGTGAATGAGAATATGTACATATTAATACATGGATGAGCGATGGCCCGAGCGGCATAGGCAAGGTGCAGTAGATGGTATAAAATACAGTATTTACATATGATATGTAAGATACTGTATGTAAACATTATTAAAGTGGCATTGTTTAAAGTGACTAGTGATCCATTTATTAAAGTAACCAGTGATTGGGTCTCAATGTAGGCAGCAGCCTCTCTGAATTAGTGATGGCTGTTTAGCAGTCTGATGGCCTTGAGATAGAAGCTGTTTTTCAATCTCTCGGTCGCAGCTTTGCTGCACCTGCACTGACCTCGCCTTCTGGATGATACAGTAGCGGTGTGAACAGGCAGTGGCTCAGGTGGTTGTTCACCACACTGTCTGTGTGGACCATTTCAGTTTGTCTGTGATGTGTAAGCTGAGGAACTTAAAACTTTCCACCTTTTCCACTGCTGTCCCTTCGATGTGAATAGGGTGTGCTCCCTCTGCTGTTTCCTGAAGTCCACGATCATCTCCTTTGTTTTGTTGACGTTGAGTGAGAGGTCATTTTCCTGACACCACACTCCGAGTGCCCTCACCCCCTACCTGTAGGCTGTCTAGTCGTTGTTGGTAATCAAGTCCACTATTGTTGTGTCGTCTGCAAACTTGATAATTAAGTTGGATGTGTGCATTGCTACGCAGTCGTGGGTGAACAGGGAGTACAGGAGGGGGCTGAGCATGCAACCTTGTGGGCCTCAGTGTTGAGGGTCAGCGAAGTGGAGATGTTGTTTCCTACCTTCACCCCCTGGGGGGTGGCCCGTCAGAAAGTCCAGGACCCAATTGTATAGGGCGGGGTTGAGACCCAGGGCCTCCAGCTTGATGATGAGCTTGGATGGTACTAAGGTGTTGAATGCTGAGCTGTAGTCAATGAACAGCATTCTTACATAGCTATTCCTTTTGTCCAGATGGGATAGGGCAGTGTGCAGTGTGATAGCGATTGCATTGTCTGTAGACCTGTTGGGGTGGTATGCAAACTAAAGTGTGTCTATGGTGGCCGTTAAGGTGGAGGTAATATGATCCTTGACTAGCCTCTCAAAGCACTTCATGAAGACAGAAGTGAGTGCTACGGGGTGATAGTCATTTAGTTCAGTTAGCGTTGCCTTCTGTGCAAGCAGCCTAGCGAGGGTTAACATGTTTAAATGTTTTACTCACGTCACCCACGGAGAAGGGGCGCAGACCTTGTTATCGGGCCGCGACGGTGGCACTGTATTATCCTCAAAGCGGGCAAAGTAGGTGTTTAGTTTGTCTGGAAGTGTGACGTTGGTGTCCGTAATGTGGCTGGTTTTCTTTTTATAGTCCGTGATTTCTTGTAGACTCTGCCATATACGTCTCGTGTCTGAGCCGTTGAGTTGCGACTCCACTTTGACCCTGTACCGGCATTTCGCTTGTTTGATTGCTTTGCGGAGGGAATAACTACACTGTTTATATTCAGCCATATTCCCAGACGTCTTTTCATGGTTAAATGCGGTGGTTCGTGCTTCAGGTTTTGCGCTAAGGCCGCCATCCATCCACGGTTTCTGGTTAGGGTAGGTTTAATAGTCACAGTTGGTACAACATCTTCAATGCACTTCCTTATAAACTCACTCACCGAGTCAGTGTATAGATCGATGTTGTTCTCTGAGGCTAACCAGAACACATCCCACTCCTCGTGATCAAAACAATCTTGAAATGTGGATTTTGATTGTTAAAACCAGTGTTGAATGGCTCTAGTCACTGGTGCATCCTTTTTGAGTTTCTGCCTATAAGACGGTAGGAGCAAGATGGCATCGTGGTCAGATTTGCCAAAGGGAGGTAGGGGGAGGGCTTTGTATCCATCGCGGAAGTTAGAGTAGCAGTGATCAAGTGTATTACCCCACGCGTAATGCAATCAATATGCTGATAGAATTTAGGTAGCCTTGTTCTCAAATTTGCTTTGTTAACATCCCCAGCTACAATAAATGCAGCCTCAGGATATATGGTTTCCAGTTTACATAGAGTCCAGTAAAGTTCCTTGAGGGCCGTCTTGGTGTCTGCTTTAGGGGGAATGCACATAGCTTTAACAATAACTGATAAGAATTCACTTGGTAGGTAATATGGCCGGCATTTGATTGTAAGGATTTCTAGATCGGGTGAGACAGCCATGTTTCCATGAAGCAGAAAATGTTACAATCTCTGATGTCTCTCTGGAAGGCAACTCTTGCTTAAATTTCGTCAAACTTGTTGTCAAGAGACTGGACATTGGCGACTAGTATACTCGGGAGCGGTGGGCGATGTGCACGTCTACGGAGCCTGACCAGGAGGCCGCTCCGTCTGCCCCTTCTGCGGCGCCATTGTTTTGGGTTGGCTTCTGGGATTAGATCCATTGTCCTGGGTGGTGGTCCAAACAGAGGATCCGCTTCGGGAAAGCCATATTCCTGGTCGTAATTTTGGTAAGTTGATGTCGTTCTTATATCTAATAGTTTTTCCTGGCTGTATGTAATAAGACTTACGATTTCCTGGGGTAACAATGTAAGAAATAATACATAAAAACGGACTCGAAGCGAGGCAACCATCTCTGTCGGCGCCATCTTGTCCAATTAGTTCAGTGCTACAATGAACAAATTGATGCTAATTGAGTGCTAATTGAGGTAAATCCGCTTCCAGATGCTTCCATTCTGTTACTTGTTAGAGGACCACATAAGTAGCTACTGTATGCATACAGTATGGCATATGCAGTACAGTTCAATTTCTGGCTTTTTTTGTTGGGCACAACAAGAGGCATTTCTCTGTCTGTGTCTTGCATTTGTTCCTCTCACAGTCAAGGAACTCCATGCTGTAAACAAAACCAAGGTAGCTAGCTACAGCAATATGCTAATTGCTAACTGTTTTGTGAGATAGCTAGAAATAGTCTACATTTTAATATTGTTTCAAGAGAGGCGATGGGGAGTGGTACTGGGTTCCATATTCCGCATGCTTACACATCATCCCGCCCCCCACCCAATCTCTTTCACATCAGGACAATATGCACAGAACACATTCAAACGTGTCATATTGAGAATGCAAAGTAGATGTCATGCTGTCAACACATAGTACACATCTGCTGTGCCTGCCAATCACCTTCCATCTTCTATCCCCCCTCTTCCTATCTTCTAATGCGCTGTCATCCTGTCTCCCTTAATCATATAGGCTGTATCCTAAAGGGCACCCTATTCCCTATATACATATGTGGGATCTTAATTTGATCACCCTGTTGTTGCAGGAAATTTGCTGCACACCAGCAAATACTAACTTTTAGTTTATAATTTTTACATTTTTTAAAAGTTTTTAACCAAAAATGTATCAACAGATACAAAAATGTCCAGTAATTATAATGCACACAATAATTCACTTTTCCTGTTGCTGCAGGATTATTTTCCTGCTGTGAGAAACTGATCAAATTAGGATCCTATATCTGGAGTACACTACTTTTGACCAGAGGCCTATGGGTTCTAGACAGAAGTAGTGCACTATAAAGGGAATAGGGTAGGGTGCCATTTGGGACATAGACAAAGACTGCATCTTTGCCATATAAAATATAATTACATTCCTGAAGAGAACAATAGAGGAATTAAAGCACATTGCCTTGCCTCTTACTAGAGTGTTGGGTCTGGTTGGAGTGGCACAACACAAACTCAAGCCGCTCCACATTTAGTATCTGATCTTCCATTGTAATCTGACTATCTAACCCCTCCCTCCATCTCACTTCCCCTTTTCTGAGAAAAATATCTGTCACTTCTAATCTGGTCGCCTTCCTCTTTAAGCCACCAACCAATACATGTGACAACACATGCAGTATGACGGGCTAATATGTTGCGAATTACAGAATTTGATATTTTCGAAGATTCCCATCGAGGCACCCGACTAGGGCTTTTGTATTTCTCTAAATTTCATCAACCTAATCCAATTAATCATCTCTGCATCCCGTACACAATAAAGTAAAGGTCACAGCATGCTGTCTCGGCAAGGGGCTTTGTGCTGAGGAGAAGATTCAGTCAGGTTCCAGGAGAAAGCTCTGCTGAGGCATTTAAACACTTCTCAAAGCGCAGGAAAGAGAAAACAGACTAATCAGGTAGTGGAAAAATGAAACAAAGATTTTACAGATTGGAAATTGACGGATCCTTGACTACTTGAACTTGAAATGTTGCAATGTTAGTGTGTGTGTGTGTGTTTTATCTGTTGAAGGAGTTTAGGCAAAGCTTTGCCTGGTTTAATGTCTCTGTCATGTTGTCTTGTCTCTGTCCTTTCCCTTCACCCTGTCTCCCTCTGCTGGTCGTGTCAGGTTACCTTTTCTCCCCTTCTTTCCCCCAGCTGTTCCCTGTCTCCTCCTAACTACCCATTCACCCCGTTCCCCACCTGTTCCCTTTTTCCCTCTGATTAGGTCCCTATATCTCCCTCTGTTTCTGCTCCTGTCCTTGTCGGATTCTTGTTTGTTTGTGTTTCATGCCTGAGCCAGACTATCGTCATGTTTGCTGTAACCTTGTCCTGTCCTGTCGGAATCTGCCGGTCTATCTGAGCCTACCTATGTTTTGTTATTAAAGAAGCTCTGTTTAAGTTAGTTCGCTTTTGGGTCCTCATTCACTCACCATAACAGAAGAATCCGACCAAGAATGGACCCAGCGACTTCGGATCCTCTCCACTCAGCCGTCGGGATCCAGGGAGCGATGCTAGGCAGACACGAGCAGGAAGTGTCTGCTGCTCGACATGCCGTTGAGACCCTGGCCACCCAAGTCTCCAACCTCACAGAACAGGTTCACCATCTCCGCCTCGATCCACCGGCCACTTCCAGGGCTTTCGAATCTCCGGAGCCCAGAATCAATAACCCGCCGTGTTACTCTGGGGAGCCCACTGAATGCCGCTCGTTCCTCACCCAGTGTGATATTGTGTTTTCTCTCCAGCCCAACACTTACTCCAGGAGCACTGCTCGTGTCGCCTACGTCATATCTCTCCTTATTGGACGGGCTCGTGAGTGGGGCACGGCAATCTGGGAGGCAAGGGCTGAGTGTACTAACCAGTATCAGGACTTTAAGGAGGAGATGATACGGGTTTTTGATCGATCTGTTTTTGGGGAGGAGGCTTCCAGGGCCCTGTCTTCCCTATGTCAAGGTAATCGATCCATAACAGACTACTCTATTGAGTTTCGCACTCTTGCTGCCTCCAGTGGCTGGAACGAGCCGGCTTTGCTCGCTCGTTTTCTGGAGGGTCTCCGCGCAGAGGTAAAGGATGAGATTCTCTCCCGGGAGGTCCCTTCCAGCGTGGATTCCCTGATTGAACTCGCTATTCGCATTGAGCGACGGGTTGATCTGCGTCACCGAGCTCGTGGAAAGGAGCTCGCGTTCTCCGTTGCCCCCCTCTCCGCATCACTACCATCTTCCTCTGCCGGCTCGGGAGCTGAGCCTATGCAGCTGGGAGGTATCCGCATCTCGACTAAGGAGAGGGAACGGAGAATCACCAACCGCCTCTGTCTCTATTGCGGTTCTGCTGGTCATTTTGTCACTTCATGTCCAGTAAAAGCCAGAGCTCATCAGTAAGCGGAGGGCTACTGGTGAGCGCTACTACTCCTGTCTCTCCTTCAAGATCCTGCACTACCTTGTCGGTCCATCTACGCTGGACCGGTTCGTCAGCTTCCTGCAGTGCCTTAATAGACTCTGGGGCGGAGGGCTGTTTTATGGACGAGACCTGGGCTCGGGAACATGACATTCCTCTCAGACAGTTAAGGGAGTCCACGGCCTTGTTCGCCCTGGATGGTAGTCCTCTCCCCAGGATTCAGCGTGAGACGCTACCTTTAACCCTCACTGTTTCTGGTAATCATAGCGAAACCATTTCTTTTTTGATTTTTCGTTCACCTTTTACACCTGTTGTTTTGGGCCATCCCTGGCTAGTTTGTCATAATCCTTCCATTAATTGGTCTAGTAATTCTATCCTCTCCTGGAACGTCTCTTGTCATGTGAAATGTTTAATGTCTGCTATCCCTCCTGTTTCCTCTGTCTCTTCTTCACAGGAGGAGCCTGGTGATTTGACAGGGGTGCCGGAGGAATATCACGATCTGCGCACGGTGTTCAGTCGGTCCAGGGCCACCTCTCTTCCTCCACACCGGTCGTATGATTGTAGTATTGATCTCCTTCCGGGAACCACTCCCCCCCGGGGTAGACTATACTCTCTGTCGGCTCCCGAACGTAAGGCTCTCGAGGATTATTTGTCTGTAGCTCTTGACGCCGGTACCATAGTCCCCTCCTCCTCTCCCGCCGGAGCGGGGTTTTTTTTTGTCAAGAAGAAGGACGGGTCTCTGCGCCCCTGCATAGATTATCGAGGGCTGAATGACATAACAGTTAAGAATCGTTATCCGCTTCCTCTTATGTCTTCAGCCTTCGAGATCCTGCAGGGAGCCAGGTTTTTCACTAAGTTGGACCTTCGTAACGCTTACCATCTCGTGCGCATCAGGGAGGGGGACGAGTGGAAGACGGCGTTTAACACTCCGTTAGGGCACTTTGAATACCGGGTTCTTCCTTTCGGCCTCGCTAACGCTCCAGCTGTCTTTCAGGCATTAGTCAATGATGTCCTGAGAGACATGCTGAACATCTTTGTTTTCGTTTACCTTGACGATATCCTGATTTTTTCACCGTCACTCCAGATTCATGTTCAGCACGTTCGACGTGTCCTCCAGCGCCTTTTAGAGAATTGTCTTTTTGTGAAGGCTGAGAAGTGCACTTTTCATGCCTCCTCCGTCACATTTCTCGGTTCTGTTATTTCCGCTGAAGGCATTAAGATGGATCCCGCTAAAGTCCAAGCTGTCATTGATTGGCCCGTCCCTAAGTCACGCGTCGAGCTGCAGCGCTTTCTCGGCTTCGCGAACTTCTATCGTCGTTTCATCCGTAATTTCGGTCAGGTGGCCGCTCCTCTCACAGCCCTTACTTCTGTCAAGACGTGCTTTAAGTGGTCCGTTTCCGCCCAGGGAGCTTTTGATCTCCTCAAGAATCGTTTTACATCCGCTCCTATCCTTGTTACACCTGACGTCTCTAGACAGTTCGTTGTCGAGGTTGACGCGTCAGAGGTGGGCGTGGGAGCCATTCTTTCTCAGCGCTCCCTCTCTGACGACAAGGTCCACCCATGCGCGTATTTTTCTCATCGCCTGTCGCCGTCGGAACGTAACTATGATGTGGGTAACCGCGAACTGCTCGCCATCCGGTTAGCCCTAGGCGAATGGCGACAGTGGTTGGAGGGGGCGACCGTTCCTTTTGTCGTTTGGACTGACCATAGGAACCTTGAGTACATCCGTTCTGCCAAACGACTTAATGCGCGTCAGGCGCGTTGGGCGCTGTTTTTCGCTCGTTTCGAGTTCGTGATTTCTTATCGTCCGGGCTCTAAGAACACCAAGCCTGATGCTTTGTCTCGTCTCTTCAGTTCTTCAGTAGCCTCCACTGACCCCGAGGGGATTCTCCCTGAGGGGCGTGTTGTCGGGTTGACTGTCTGGGGAATTGAGAGGCAGGTAAAACAAGCGCTCACTCACACTCCGTCGCCGCGCGCTTGTCCTAGGAACCTTCTTTTCGTTCCCGTTCCTACTCGTCTGGCCGTTCTTCAGTGGGCTCACTCTGCCAAGTTAGCCGGCCACCCTGGCGTTCGGGGTACGCTTGCTTCCATTCGCCAGCGTTTTTGGTGGCCCACCCGGGAGCATGACACGCGTCGTTTCGTGGCTGCTTGTTCGGTCTGCGCGCAGACTAAGTCCGGTAACTCTCCTCCTGCCGGCCGTCTCAGGCCGCTTCCTATTCCCTCTCGACCGTGGTCTCACATCGCCTTAGATTTTGTCACCGGACTGCCTTCGTCAGCGGGGAAGACTGTTATTCTTACGGTTGTCGATAGGTTCTCTAAGGCGGCCCATTTCATTCCCCTTGCTAAGCTTCCTTCTGCTAAAGAGACGGCACAAATCATCATCGAGAATGTTTTCAGAATTCATGGCCTTCCGTCAGACGTCGTTTCGGACAGAGGTCCGCAATTCACGTCTCAATTTTGGAGGGAGTTTTGCCGTTTGATTGGGGCTTCCGTCAGTCTCTCTTCCGGCTTTCACCCCCAGTCTAACGGTCAAGCAGAACGGGCCAATCAGACTATTGGTCGCATCTTACGCAGTCTTTCTTTTCGCAACCCTGCGTCTTGGTCAGAACAGCTCCCCTGGGCAGAATACGCCCACAACTCGCTTCCTTCGTCTGCGACCGGGCTATCTCCTTTTCAGAGTAGCCTCGGGTACCAGCCTCCGCTGTTCTCATCTCAGTTCGCCGAGTCCAGCGTCCCCTCCGCTCAGGCTTTTGTCCAACGTTGCGAGCGCACCTGGAAGAGGGTCAGGTCTGCACTTTGCCGTTATAGGACGCAGACTGTGAGGGCTGCTAATAAGCGTAGAACTAAGAGTCCTAGATATTGTCGCGGTCAGAGAGTTTGGCTCTCCACTCAGAACCTTCCCCTTAAGACGGCTTCTCGCAAGTTGACCCCGCGGTTCATTGGTCCGTTCCGTATTTCTCGGGTCATTAATCCTGTCGCAGTTCGACTTCTTCTTCCGCGATACCTTCGTCGCGTCCACCCGGTCTTCCACGTCTCCTGCATTAAGCCCGTTCTTCGCGCCCCCGCTCGTCTTCCCCCCCCCCCCCCCCCCCATCCTTGTCGAGGGCGCACCCATCTACAGGGTCCGCAGGATTTTGGACATGCGTCCTCGGGGCCGTGGTCACCAGTACCTTGTCGATTGGGAGGGGTACGGTCCTGAGGAGAGGAGTTGGGTTCCCTCTCGGGACGTGCTGGACCGTGCGCTGATCGAGGATTTCCTCCGTTGCCGCCAGGTTTCCTCCTCGAGTGCGCCAGGAGGCGCTCGGTGAGTGGGGGGGTACTGTCATGTTGTCTTGTCTCTGTCCTTTCCCTTCACCCTGTCTCCCTCTGCTGGTCGTGTCAGGTTACCTTTTCTCCCCTTCTTTCCCCCAGCTGTTCCCTGTCTCCTCCTAACTACCCATTCACCCCGTTCCCCACCTGTTCCCTTTTTCCCTCTGATTAGGTCCCTATATCTCCCTCTGTTTCTGCTCCTGTCCTTGTCGGATTCTTGTTTGTTTGTGTTTCATGCCTGAGCCAGACTATCGTCATGTTTGCTGTAACCTTGTCCTGTCCTGTCGGAATCTGCCGGTCTATCTGAGCCTACCTATGTTTTGTTATTAAAGAAGCTCTGTTTAAGTTAGTTCGCTTTTGGGTCCTCATTCACTCACCATAACAGTCTCCTCTTCAGAGGAATGCAAGAGAGTGAAGCGTCTTATCTGAAGCCCCTGATTGAGTAACTGGCAGATGAGCGTGGGAATTATAGCAAGAAAGGTTAGATTTGTGAGTGAGCTGAGGATTTGGGAATGTCTTACTCTTTAAATGTAATTTTATGCCAAGACAAATAAAGCATCAGTTAGTTAGTTAGTTCAGTTAGTCAAAGAACCAAGCAAATATTTCAACATTCATGCAGTCATTTCTATGTGTCAGCCAATGGTCATGTCGGGCCATTTCATTTCCGTTGACTGAAATTATGCTGTGATGAACTCTGAAATGGGTTGCACTGGAGCCTCAATGCACGAGTAACATTATCCTATGAGATGCTTTTGCTCATAGATATAGACCCTTTTCACACTATGGTCTAGCCAAGCTGAGCTGTACTGGGCTGGCCTGGTTATGCATCCCATCATAGTTCCTGGCACCTTGCTGCAAAGGACAATGTGAAAAGACAATATCCAAGACAGCACAGTACGCTTCAGGTCAACACTATAGTGTGGAAAGGTTATCGTGACTGACAAGCCAATGCCAGTTCAGTGTATATATAGCCTTGGCCCTTAAACATTATTCATTGCTTCCTATGTTGGGGAGGTACAGTAAATATGTCACAATAAGAGCCAATGGCAGCCTAATCAAGCCCCAGGCCACTGCCCTCTTGTCAGGCTCGGTGCATACAGGCAACAGCTGAGGTGTTAAAACATACATGAGTGACAGAGCCTGACATACGCATGTCACTATAGCCTGCCTACTACCATGTGTGATGGCTGAGCAGCACTCTGTGCATCGGGGCCAGGGACACTGGACAGGGAGCAACGCCTGGAATAATGAGGAAAGGAAGGAGGAAAGGAGAGAGAGAGGAAATGTAATTCTATTGTAAAGTACAGATAACGTTATTATACTGAAAGCCCCATCATTTGTTCAGAATATAACCCATATGAAACTGTACGTCAGGAGAGAAATCATTTGTTCAGAATATAACCCATATGAAACTGTACGTCAGGAAAGAAATCATTTGTCCAGAATATAACCCATATGAAACTGTACGTCAGGAGAGAAATCATTTGTCCAGAATATAACCCATATGAAACTGTACGTCAGGAGAGAAATCATTTGTCCAGAATATAACCCATATGAAACTGTACGTCAGGAGAGAAATCATTTGTTCAGAATATAACCCATATGAAACTGTACGTCAGGAGAGAAATCATTTGTCCAGAATATAACCCATATGAAACTGTACGTCAGGAGAGAAATCATTTGTTCAGAATATAACCCATATGAAACTGTACGTCAGGAGAGAAATCATTTGTCCAGAATATAACCCATATGAAACTGTACGTCAGGAGAGAAATCATTTGTCCAGAATATAACCCATATGAAACTGTACGTCAGGAGAGAAATCATTTGTCCAGAATATAACCCATATGAAACTGTACGTCAGGAGAGAAATCATTTGTCCAGAATATAACCCATATGAAACTGTACGTCAGGAGAGAAATCATTTGTTCAGAATATAACCCATATGAAACTGTACGTCAGGAGAGAAATCATTTGTCCAGAATATAACCCATATGAAACTGTACGTCAGGAGAGAAATCATTTGTTCAGAATATAACCCATATGAAACTGTACGTCAGGAGAGAAATCATTTGTCCAGAATATAACCCATATGAAACTGTACGTCAGGAGAGAAATCATTTGTTCAGAATATAACCCATATGAAACTGTACGTCAGGAGAGAAATCATTTGTCCAGAATATAACCCATATGAAACTGTACGTCAGGAGAGAAATCATTTGTTCAGAATATAACCCATATGAAACTGTACGTCAGGAGAGAAATCATTTGTCCAGAATATAACCCATATGAAACTGTACGTCAGGAGAGAAATCATTTGTTCAGAATATAACCCATATGAAACTGTACGTCAGGAGAGAAATCATTTGTCCAGAATATAACCCATATGAAACTGTACGTCAGGAGAGAAATCATTTGTCCAGAATATAACCCATATGAAACTGTACGTCAGGAGAGAAATCATTTGTCCAGAATATAACCCATATGAAACTGTACGTCAGGAGAGAAATCATTTGTCCAGAATATAACCCATATGAAACTGTACGTCAGGAGAGAAATCATTTGTCCAGAATATAACCCATATGAAACTGTACGTCAGGAGAGAAATCATTTGTCCAGAATATAACCCATATGAAACTGTACGTCAGGAGAGAAATCATTTGTCCAGAATATAACCCATATGAAACTGTACAGCAGGAGAGAAATCATTTGTTCAGAATATAACCCATATGAAACTGTACAGCAGGAGAGAAATCATTTGTCCAGAATATAACCCATATGAAACTGTACGTCAGGAGAGAAAGAACATGTCTTTCTTAATGTTAGTTCAGAAGGAATTCTGTGTGCTAAATGAAACATCCAGTCCAGGTCTGCAGCTCCAAATGGTGGATTGGACCTGAACATGTGGAAATACTGTAGTCATTCACCAGAATGCTTATTTTTTTGTCATGTGCACATTTCGCCTAGAAGCAATGGTGGTCCGAACATTAAATATTATATGGTAGACTGTATGAAAAGGTAAGCACTAACTGTGCTTTGAAAACCAAGTCTAGCTTTAAAATTAGAATGTTGAAAGGAAAGCAAATGAATACCCTTAGTGGGTTAAAGCACAGTAATTTAACAACAGGCTTGCTACACAAGTGTCCTTGCCATGTGATGTTAATACATTAATAGTTGTTCTTGTACCCAAACCCCTGTCTAAAACAAAATCATTTAAATTTATTTCACCTTTATTTAACCAGGTAGACAAGTTCTCATTTACAACTGCGACCTGGCCAAGATAAAGCAAAGCAGTTCGATACATATAACATCACAGAGTTAGCTTAAACTAGCTTAAAGCTAGTGAGGGAGATAAGTGTTTCCAGTTTCAGAGATTTGTGTAGTTCGTTTCACTCATTGGCAGCAGAGAACTGTAAGGAGAGGCGACCAAAGGAGGAATTGGCTTTGGGGGTGACAAGTGAGATATACCTACTGGAACGCGTGCTATGGGTGGGTGCAGTTATGGTGACCAGCGAGCAGAGATAAGGCGGGACTTTACCTAGCAGGGTCTTGTTGATGACCTGGAGCCAGTGGGTTTGGCGACGACTATGAAGCGAGAGCCAGCCAACGAGAGCGTACAGGTCGCAGTGGCGGGTAGTATATGGGGCTTTGGTGACAAAACGGATGGCACTGTGATAGACTGCATCCAATTTGTTGAGTAGGGTGTTGGAGGCTATTTTGTAAATGACATCGCCAAAGTCGAGGATCGGTAAGATGGTCAGTTTTACGAGGGTATGTTTGGCAGCATGAGTGAAGGATGCTTTGTTGCGAAATAGGAAGCCAATTCTAGATTTAACTTTGGATTGGAGATGTTTGATGTGAGTCTGGAATGAGAGTTTACAGTCTAACCAGACACCTAGGTATTTGTAGTGGTCCACATATTCTAACATATCATATCACACTAATATAATGATACATTTTACCACCCATCCCAAGATGCAATTCACCTATTGAATTACTTTCTCACTTTTTCAATACATCATCCAGCACTCATGACTAGCAGATGAAAAACAACAACCTCAATTATAAATCCATATTACATATATTACTCAATTATAGCTTGACTTATACTTACTGTGAGCCAAGCCGTGATCCATTACAGATGGCAAAACACATTTTGTGCGCAAACGTAATGAGTTTCACAATGGCATCAGCGCATTACAAGTCATACATTAAACACGTAAACTAGCCGAGCGTCCATAGATCCCAGAAAGGCAATAAGGAGATAATGGCTTTGGGTCTGGACTGAAGCTATGACATTGGGCCTGGACTGAAGGTATGTCTTTGGTCCTGGACTGAAGCTATGACTTTGGGCCTGGACTGAAGGTATGAGTTTGGGCCTGGTCTGAAGCTATGACTTTGGGCTTGGACTGAAGGTATGAGTTTGGGCCTGGACTGAAGCTATAACTTTGGGCCTGGACTGAAGGTATGAGTTTGGGCCTGGACTGAAGGTATAACTTTGGGCCTGAACTGAAGGTATGAGTTTGGGCCTGGACTGAAGGTATGAGTTTGGGCCTGGACTGAAGGATATGACTTTGGGCCTGGACTGAAGGATATGACTTTGGGCCTGGACTGAAGGAAATTAATTTGGGCCTGGACTGAAGGTATGAGTTTGGGCCTGGACTGAAGGTATGAGTTTGGGCCTGGACTGAAGCTATGACTTTGGGCCTGGACTGAAGCTATGACTTTGGGCCTGGACTGAAGTTTATGACTTTGGGCCTGGACTGAAGGTATGAGTTTGGGCCTGGTCTGAAGGTATGAGTTTGGGCCTGGACTGAAGGTAGTAGGGGCATACAGTACATGAGGGAAGAAGGATAGAACGAAACCACCTAAAATAAACGGAGTGAGTGAAAAGGACAGAGAGAGAGGGGAAAGGGAAAGAGAGGGATGATGTTTATTGCCGGGGAAGGGGGGACATCATTGCGCACCTTGTTAAGCCCTGCTAGCGACGCAGAGTCTCAGACGTAATTACCCATTTAAATGAGATTCCTGCAGCCACTGTTTTTATTTTTCAAATTAAAGCCTGTGACACAAATATGCTATATTCGGTTTGCGATTCGCTGCAATCTCTGGACTCTAGTAGATAGGCCTATACCTCCAGCATTTTTTAAATATACTATTCTATGCTGTTTAACTATATCTCTGAGCGTGTTTTGTCAGGATAAGTAGGCCTACTGCATCCAGTGTTGGTGATGTTGGCAGTTAGAGGTACATGGTTAGAAAAAATGACCGCTTCGCTCAAATTCATAATGTCTTAAATACTGTAGACATATTTCTGTTCCTATCAGCATGGATGTATCTTAATCTCATCTTAATCTTGGGTAAGATTTTAAGTGTAGAATATATTTTGGGTCTTAAGCATCTCCCACGGCGCTCTGTCAGTGTGAGAGAAATCCAGTGTACTGCTGGCTTTACTTCCCATCTCATTTTTAAGAGAAGCTTTTGGAAACCAGCACTGAGGGTTGCAAGAAACATAACACATTTTTTTTCATATCATACACATTTCATGTGTTAGATTTCCTGCCGTCTTCGGTGGAAAACGATTCAAATGAAGTTGGCGGTTGGTTGCAAAAGCATACCCAATAAATGACGACTGGTCTCAGGGAAGAGCATTTGTTATCGAAGGAAAAAAATATTTTTGTCTCTCCTAGCCTCATCTCTCATTATACAGATTTGTCTACTAGCTTTTTTAAAACTCCGGCAGTTCAATTAATGGGGTGGGAAAGGTCGGCCTAGATTCCTCAACACAAGCTAGACAACTTGTTATTGCCGTGGGTTAAGGAGGAAAGGCTATTGACCTTTATACAGTGGCCTAGACTCAGAGTTTTTGTGCCAGCAAAAGTGCTGGATAGCTAAGTCTGTCACTCATAGTGCAGGCTGAGGAACATTGAGGAATGGGTTTTTTGTTGGGAATGCAGCCTTGGTATTTAGGTCCTTCGGATTTGGGGAAGTAGACACCCCTCCAATATGTTTGTCCCTGTTAGCGATAAGACTGACAAGGGACTTACAGGCTTTGAGTTCTCTTTGGGGAAATCTATGTAAATTATCTTCCAAAGTGTGAGGAGCAACAAACCTAACCATTCCCATAGTGGAAAATGTAATTAATTATGACTTTATAATGACCACTATTATTCGAGTGCACAAAATGTATTCAGTCCAAAATGCAAATGGAAAGGTATTAATTAAAATGTATGAATAGCTAGCTCTTCTTTTGGGCTCCCACACTCTCAGCTGAATTGCTAGTTACACCACCAGACTTCCCACCGCTCTGGCTGACAAGGTTTCTCACGACCTCAGCTTGAAGTGGTGATACTGTGTGGTAGTTAGAGTGATTGAGCGATGGGGGAGGGCCGTGGTGAGAACACAACAATGCTCATTGTGAAGGAAAATACTATTTTTCCAGGCATCCAACTCAGACAACTAGGAGAGAATGACATTTCCAAGTGTCCTGCTTTGCCTCCTTAAAACAAAGAGGAGATAGGGAGGATGTTAGTTAGTTAGCATTTCTCCACCATCCGATTAAATGTCAACTTCTGCATGTGTAATTGTTGGATGGTACAGGAGAGAAAGAATGAGGGGGGAAAAGGGAGATGAACCAATTTGCTGGTGGGTGAAATGGGCCCATTGTCTTGTTATCCTCGGCAGTGCTAGGAAAATAGAAGATATGCGTCACTATATTATAGTCATGCACCTTAGGCATGACTGGTCGCCTATTAATGCCATTGAATCTGAATCTAATAAAAGATAGATGGCGTTTGGCTGTCCATGTCCATTTCGGCACATTCCTGTTTTGGGTTTTGACCCTGAATGACCCTAAGTCAATTGAAGATAAATGAATTAGGCACTTCATTTCCTCATCACATGTTGTCTTACTTTAATGTCTGACTTTGATATCTATTAGAGCGAGCTGACCCAGAAAAACACAATTGCATTAAAAACCACATGATAAAAAAACAAACAGCACATTACCTTGGTGTATTATTATCATATCTATCTTAATGGTATACCATACCTTCATTTCATAGAAACAGATTTACATTTGTTTTTCATAGACTTAGTATTATCATAAATGTAGCATTAGCATAGCTAGTAGCTATAGGGGTAGTTTAATTTACATAGAAGCCTGTTGGCAGGCTATAGACACAGCAACAGTAGCCTCAGAGGCAGACAGTGGTAGGCTGTGGAAACAGCAGGGTGGAGTAATTGTGCATTGTTCATCCCCAAAACAGGAGTCAGAGCATGTAATGAGCTGTAGCACTCTCTCCCCGCGCAGGCCTAATGGGCTATGACCGGCCATAGGACTCACAGGCCTTTCAGAGCTAACACCCCCATGCATCTCTTTACCCCAAGCATTTAAAGTCACCATTGCCTCTTTCTCTCTCTGTCTTTAGTTCTCATCTCTCTTTCTCTATTTCTTCCCTTGCCCCTGCCCCTACCCTCTCTTTTCTCTTCTCCCCTTTCCCCTTCTACCCTCATCCCTCTCTTTTCTCTCCTCCTTTTCTCTCCACCCTATGTCACCAATGCCTCTGTCTCCATCTTTTTTTTCTCTCATCTTCCCCTTGCCCCTACCACTACCCTCATCCCTCTCCTTTGTTCCCCCTTTCTCTCTCCTCCCCTTCCCTCCCTTTGTCCCCTGTCTAAAGAGATGGTGGGACCCCTAATGTGTCACAATGCCTCTAGCGTTTTCTGTCTGGAAGGCCCCATTAGGGATTCCTCTATTCTGCTGGCCCTAAAGAAACTAGAGAGAATAGCAGTAGTCCATTGACTGGGAGGGTCTGGGATACTACATTATACTATATAATACTACATTAAAAAGCCAAACACAGAGCAGATGACTACAACGTTTAGAAGGAGAAATGCTGAAGTTATATGTGTACGGATTTGCACTTTAGAGCTTCGGTGTTTCAGATTGTATTTTTTTTTTCCAAAGGCTGTTTTGCATTTTTATTTTCTGGTTTTCCCTGAAAGCGATTCAGGTGGGCCTGTTTCTCTCTGATTTGTTTTGCTTGGATTAGGCTTCTGAGAGAGAGAGGAGAGACGGGGATAGGCATCTTGTTTCTTGTTTATGCTCATATCTCGTTTCCTGGGAGGCGGAGGAAAGAAAAGTCTACCTCTAATATATATATTAAATAGGTCTATATACTTTTGGTTGAGCATGGAAGCAGTAAACAAGTAATGGTGATAATAGCTATGATTGTGAATTCATAAATATACCACCATTAACCAGTCAGAAAACAACTATAACTATAACACCATTATCCAGTCAGAAAACAACTAACTATAGTGCCGTTAACCAGTCAGAAAACAATGTTTGCAGGTCCAGCAGCCAGTGTCTATGGAAACACAATAGGAAGTAAAGCTTTGAGTTTTTGCTCACATCCAACGTTTGACATCCCGCTGCACAAGTGGCCGAGTTAATGAATGAAAGCTTCTGGGCTCTGACGTGCTGAGCCATTCTGGGCTGTTCTGAGTACGGTGCTTACAGCAGGAGCCCTAAGCTCCCTTACTCCCCTCTGCTTTGGCAGCTGTTCCCAGACCTGCCTTATGGGGGAAGGAGTGGAGATTGTGACTTATTTTGCTTGCTGTAATAACGATTGGGATTTAATGTTCCCTCTGGGGGAGTATAGTAGAAGGGTCACCATGGAGTTGTGCTTGGGTGATCTGATCACACCCACCAGTGCTGAGGGATCATTATCCACACACACACACACACACACACACACACACACACACACACACACAGCAACAATGTAATTGCGGGAAAATGAGGTGCATCTAGTTTTCAATCACAACCATCTTAATCTGAGCCACGTCACACTCTAAGCATTTCATTTTGGGTGTGTCATGACATGAGTCAAGACATTG
The DNA here is from genome assembly GCF_013265735.2 of Oncorhynchus mykiss. Classification (NCBI taxonomy): domain Eukaryota; kingdom Metazoa; phylum Chordata; class Actinopteri; order Salmoniformes; family Salmonidae; genus Oncorhynchus; species Oncorhynchus mykiss. Next base: position 20,855,500 of record NC_048578.1, read on the forward strand.
TGCACTCTAGGCTTTTTACAAGTTCTGTGAGTAATGGTTTTGCACATTGCGGGGCAGGGATAAGTAACAAATCATTACTTTCTGCTGTTTTCCTACTGCACAGCCCTGGTCGATGTACAGGTGTGAGATCTTAATTTGATCACTCTTTTCTTGCTGAGAATTTTCCTGCACCGCAGGAAATCCAGATGGGCTTCGTGATTTATGCAGATGGGCTTTGTAAATTCACTGAAAACCCTCACTAACACATGGTTATATTGACAGTATTGCACTTTTCATATAGCCTACTTTTTTTTGCCAGTTAATAGCCTAACCACCGATCAAGCAACATGATGGACTTAATGTTCAAATCCTGTTACTGCAGGATTATTTTGATGTGACAAAAGAGGACACATTAAGATCCTACACCTGTAGCAATGTTCCCTCGAGTATAGAAATCACATTACCGGAAAAACTCAGATTCTAGTTTCAGAGGTGTTCAGATGCCTTGTTCTTGTTCTTTTTCTTCTTCTTCTTCTTCTTCTTTATCCTCATTCTTCTTCTGCTTCTTCTTCTTCTACGATAAACAATAGCCTCTCCTGTGTGTGCATGCTTGTGTGTGTGTCTACTTTTCCTTTGTGTGTACCACAGCTAAGCCAGGCCAAATACAGTACTGGGAGGAAGTTAGAATTAGAAATGGGGAGTGGCACTCTGACTTTTCATCTGTTTGTGCTCCTTAGTAATGATTATTTCCCCCTCCATCCACTAAGCTCCCCAGATTTGGCCTTGTTTTGCCTGGGAAGCAGCAAAAGTCAACTGGGGGATAGTCAGGGCAGCAGAAGCCTCGCCACGGCTGGTTGGCTGAATGAGAGGCTTGTCTGGCTGGCTGAGAGGCTAAGCTGGGTGGCAAAGAATAGGAGAAAAAGAGACAATGGGTTGTTGAAAGGCCAGCTGCGGAGAGGGGGGAGGGAGGAGGGGGGGTAGGGATGGGGTGGGACAAGGCTTTGCCGATCCTGCTAGTACCTGGGTGCCCGGGGACGGCAACAGACAACAGAGCAACATAATTCTATTATTCTTAATATTCTAATAATAGCCCTAACCCTTTTCTGATCTCCTTGTTCTGGTTGGTTGGTGGTTGGTGGCCCAACGCCAAACAAGGCAAAGCAGCAGCTTTCATGAGCAACGGCTAGAAAGCTTACTTTTGGTTTAATTTGGAAGGACTAGGCTTAATCCAGACTAAGTCTCTTAAAGCTGCAGCTTCCCCTCAGCGGGATTACCAGGTGGCGTCTTTAAACGGATAAGGGGCTGCTTATCACCGCCTCCCTCAACACTTCAGCTGCCTCCCAAATTACAATGTATTCCCTATTTAGGGCCCATAGGGCTCTGGTCAAAAGTAGTGCAGGGAATATTTTGCCATTTGGGACACGCCCTTCTAATAGCAACTTTTTCAAATATGGTGGGAAGATGACAACGTCACAGAATGGGGCTAGTTTTATGTGTGTGCTATTTGTGTCGTCGTGATTAGGCCATCTGACATTAAGATGATAATCGGGATAACAACAATTTAGAGTTTTTAATCCTCTGAAGTTATAAAGGCATATGGATAAGCACGTAAGCACACACACACAGGCACACACACACACACGCAGGCACACACGCGCAGGCACACACACACAGGCACACACACGCAGGCACACACACGCAGGCACACACACACAGGCACACACACACAGGCACACACACACAGGCACACACACACAGGCACACACACACACACACACACACGCAGGCACACACACGCAGGCACACACACAGACGCAGGCACACACACGCACGCACACACACACACACACACGCAGGCACACACACACACACACGCAGGCACACACACACACACACGCAGGCACACACACACACACACACACACACACACACACACACACACACACACACACACACACACACACACACACACACACACACCACTGAATTAAGGCAGTAAGTAAAATCTGACTAAATGTAGCAGCAGAATGGCATGTCCAGCTGTTCTATTTAAGCTGTACGGTTCACGCCTTTATAATCACTTACAACTCACGCACTTAGCAACTCAATTTGACACGATTGCCCGGGCTTTTATGAAAAGGAAAATAAGGATTTAAGCTCAAATGTGAATGCATAAATACTTGAATGTCAAACCAGATCTAAGCGGTATTCCAAAGTTAGCACATTCGCTTAAAGTTTATCTAATTACTTCTGGAAACTCGTTTACGAGGTGATACCTTCTGACTCGGTTTACTAGTACCTGGCTGCACCTGACTCAAGACGCCTCTCTCTCTCTCTCTCTTTCTCTCTCTCTTTGTCTCTTTGTCTCTTTGTTTCTCTTCCCAGTATTAATTAATGGCGATAAGAAAAGGTAAACACAAGCAAACAACATCAGACTTTAACTACTGAACGTAGAGCACAGTGTGGTCCTAGAGCCGTGGTTGCACCCCAAAGGCAAGAGGTAGAGAGAATCAATTTCAGTTGATGTGAATTCACAGCTAGTCCGCTCCCTGGTAATGACCCTCAGAATTCAATCATAGATCCATTTTCACTTTGTTAGATGGAACCCTACAGTATTTGCTGTCATAATAGGTTTTCAATATCGATTTTTTGGGGGGGGGGTTGGTTAACAAATTACCAATTTTGACAGGTAAAACGGAAGCTAGGTCATATAATATAGATCTGCAATACCCACTCCTCTCCTCACCCACTTTCTCCCCACTATTCTCTCCCTTCATTCTCTGTACCACCCTCTCTTCCCCATTCCCCATGCAGTGTGCATCCTCACTATACAGTAGCATTAATTATTGCCATCACAGAGTCCCTGTAAACCACACTGCTAATTAGATTGGATTGAAGGGACAATTCTGCTATTCCTCACCAGACCCATATGGGCTATGTTCCAAATGGCACCCTATTCCCTACATAGCCCTATGGGCTCTGGTCAAAACTAGTGCACAATAAAGGGAATAGGATGCCTTTTGGGACTTAATTTCAGACTGCTGTCAATGTGGGTGATCTAAACCCTGAAATAGGTTAATTTGGGTGATACAGTTATACGGTAGTAATTAGAGTTACAATCATTAACATGGGTAGTTAGAGCAACAATAAGGATGATGCTCCTAGCTATTAGAAATAGGTCCCGAATTAGCCCGGGTACACGCATTACAATACTACATCCAAATGAGGAGGAAATGTACTGCCAAAGAACGAGAGAGATTGAGAGAGAGAGACAGAGGAGAGAAAGACAGTGAGAGACAGAGAGAGAGACAGAAAGAGAGAGAGAGAGAGAGAGAGAGAGAGAGAGAGAGAGACAGTGAGAGAGAGAGAGAGACAGTGAGAGACAGTGAGAGAGAGATGTTAAAACGTTGTGTAATGCTCGTTCCTAATTACCTTATTACAGAGTCATATCTCTGTTTTTTTTCTTTTCTGTACTAATTCACCACCACGCCATAGATGTTTTAACAATGGGATGGTATGGAAGAAGAATTTTCAAAGATTCGAGAAATTGCCCATCAATGCACAGTAGGGTCAGAGGAGTGCCACTGATGTCAGATCTGTTGCATCTCACGGCGAGCGAGTTAGTACAGGAAGCGATATTTCTCAAAGCTTCCCACATAAACTGAACGGGGGCAGTCGGAGCACTCTTTTGGCTGGCGTGCTACTCTTGCAATGAATCTAAGCGGGGCCCAATTATTCTACTTTCTAAGGAAGAAATAAATAGAAAGAAAAAAGCATGGCTTTTCTGAGTGCTGTTTGATAATCTCCAACGAAGGAACTCTGACAGTGTTTTCTTGTTCTGTTAGAAGGACTAGCCTAGGCCTCCAAATCATCTTTAGATCTCCCCAGGTTTTCCTCTCTTTCTTTTTTTTAATGTTGTTTAGATCTGCTCTGTAATAAAACAACTTTCCCCAGTGCATGGTACATTAGTTTGCTCAGGGAGCCTCATGAAGCCTGTCACCTGAGCCAGAAGATATAAAGGAGGTTTTAGATGACCACGGCCTTTGGGCTATAACAGACTTGATGGCTACACAGCACTGCCATATTTTTCACAGCGTGCCATTGTAAATGTTCAGGTGCTAGGAGGTGTACTTATTCACTGGAATAGCCCACGCTGTTATTATTCTCCGGCCGCTCAGTTTTCACTTTTTATTTTCCTAGGCCCACAGCTCAGCACTGCAGTTTCCTTTCTCTCTCTCTCTTTCTGCGTTACAGTGTATGTTGTCGTCCGTCGACTTCGCCAGTCGAGTATGAAGTGGAATGTAAAGTTCTTCAATTGTGTGCAGATTTCTTCTCATTTTCATTGAATTAATTCCCAAGATTACAAGTAAAAGCACCTTAGATATCTATGGGGTAAATAAAAGGATTCCTCTATCCCTTATAGGATATCAAACTACATCAGCCTGCAAGGAATTAAATAGCCTGTTAATCAGGAAGCCATGAATAAGGAGAAGATGAATGTCATTATCATGCCATGGCTGCTGTGTTGAGACAAAGACTAACTTCACCCAATCTTGCATCAGAATGGATAAACATCAACCCCCAAGATATGTTCTCAGCAGATAACCACTGACAGTGTGTGTGTGTGCAGCATATCATACTATATACCCACACATACATACACACACAATCATTCTCTCACACACACACCTACGCACACACCCCTGCTGATAAGCCAACAACAATTACGACAAGTTGTTTACGGCGGGAAAAAATAAGGATTTCAGCTCATCATTTCAAGGAAGTCCAGGTGTGGAGGGGTCAAGGTGTGGAGAGGTCAAGGTGTGGAGAGGTCAAGCTTTGGAGAGGTCAAGCTTTGGAGTGATCAAGGTGTGGAGAGGTCAAGGTGTGGAGAGGTCAAGGTGTGGAGAGGTCAAGGTGTGGAGAGGTCAAGCTTTGGAGAGGTCAAGGTGTGGAGAGGTCAAGCTTTGGAGAGGTCAAGGTGTGGAGAGGTCAAGCTTTGGAGAGGTCAAGGTGTGGAGAGGTCAAGCTTTGGAGAGGTCAAGCTTTGGAGTGATCAAGGTGTGGAGAGGTCAAGGTGTGGAGAGGTCAAGATGTGGAGAGGTCAAGCTTTGGAGAGGTCAAGCTTTGGAGTGATCAAGGTGTGGAGAGGTCTAGGCGTGGAGAGGTCAAGGTGTGGAGAGGTCAAGCTTTGGAGAGGTCAAGGTGTGGAGAGGTCAAGCTTTGGAGAGGTCAAGGTGTGGAGAGGTGTCTTATTTAAGGTAGGCTACTGACTTCATTATGTCGAGGAGGTAAAACACAGGCAGCTGACAAAGTCAAGCCGTAAACAAGATGCTACCAGGTGTGCTAGAACATTTTGGCCTGGTGACTCCTGCCTCCCTGCAGTATGTAGCAGATCCACGCAGCTCCAGGACTGCAGTATGGATACAGGGTGTCCGGGACTGTAGTATGGAGACAGGGTGTCCCGGACTGCAGTATGGATACAGGGTGTCCCGGACTGCAGTATGGAGACAGGGTGTCCCGGACTGTAGTATGGAGACAGGGTGTCCCGGACTGTAGTATGGAGACATGGTGTCCCGGACTGTAGTATGGAGACAGTGGGTCCCGGACTGCAGTATGGAGACAGGGTGTCCCGGACTGCAGTATGGAGACAGGGTGTCCGGGACTGTAGTATGGAGACAGGGTGTCCCGGACTGCAGTATGGAGACAGGGTGTCCGGGACTGTAGTATGGAGACAGGGGGTCTGGGAGCACAGTATTGAGACAGGGGGACTGGGAACACAGTATGGAGACGGGGGGTCTGGGAGCACAGTATGGAGACGGGGGGGGGTCTGGGAGCACAGTATTGAAACAGGGGTTCTGGGAACACAGTATTGAGACAGGGGGGCTGGGAACACAGTATTGAGACGGGGGGTCTGGGAGCACAGTATGGAGACGGGGGGTCTGGGAGCACAGTATGGAGACGGGGGGTCTGGGAGCGCCGGAGAGACAGGCCTTCTGTTGTTGTTGTTTTCTGTGACCCTGGCTTCCCTCTCTCTCTTTATAAACCTGTTTGCTCCCAAAGACAGGGCCTAATACAAATTAAATTAAATCAAGTTTGTGTAGGCTAGGCTAATCCCTGTGTTTATCAGCGGGTTGGAATCCCCCCCGTGAGCGAGCGGGTCAAGCGCACTGCATCTGGCCTCCTATCGGCCCTAGCCGCGCTCTCAAGCTGCTCAGCCATTCCCTGTTCGCTCCCTGACTGAAGATGACAGCAGGCCCCTACTCGACCCCCCCTCCCCACTGAGAGTGGGGATGTGAGGATGTGAGTGTGGGTGGGTGGGTGGTTGGTTGGTTGTGTGTGTGTTTCTCTCCAAGTGTATGCATGCTCTATCCTATCACTACATTGAGAATCAGCCTGGGTAAATACATGTTATAAAGCTCTATCCTATCACTACATTGAGAATCAGCCTGGGGAAATACATTTTATAAAGCTCTATCCTATCACTACATTGAGAATCAGCCTGGGGAAATACATTTTATAAAGCTCTATCCTATCACTACATTTAGAATCAGCCTGGGGAAATACATTTTATAAAGCTCTATCCTATCACTACATTGAGAATCAGCCTGGGGAAATACATTTTATAAAGCTCTATCCTATCACTACATTTAGTAGCAGCCTGAAGAAATACATTTGCTTATTGAAATAAGGTGGTTGAACTAGAACAACATGGCAGTGTGAATGACATTCCCTGTAGAGATGTGAGAGATAGAATGCTGTTGTTATGACTATGATGCCTTGGTGGCAGCCTGTCATGGCCCCTGGTGGCTGCCTGTCATGGCCCCTGGTGGCAGCCTGTCATGGCCCCTGGTGGCAGCCTGTCATGGCCCCTGCTTACCAAGCTGTTACTTGGCTGTACAGATGTGTGAGTGACGTGCTGGAGGAGGTATTGCGACTCCCGTCAATCCCACCCCTAGCTGACAGCTGCCTAGAAAGGCCATTCTGAAAAACGAGGGTCAGATGTACCTCACATGTAACCTCCGACACCAGGGGGGCTCAGAGCTAACTAGGGCCTTCCATTACTGGATGGGAGCCGTGATTGGAACAGCCCTGTTGTGGTTAGAAGCCACAGATAGTAAATGCACATCTGTCTATTAAAGGCCCCCCTCTCTATGATTCAGTAGGTAGCAAGAGCCGCCCTATCATATCCACCATTCACCTAACCCTATCATATCCACCATTCACCTAACCCTATCATATCCCCCATTCACCTAACCCTGTCATATCCCCCATTCACCTAACCCTATCAAATCCACCATTCACCTAACCCTATCATATCCCCCATTCACCTAAACCTATCATATCCTCCATTCACCCAAACCTATCATATCCCCCAGTCACTTAACCCTATCATATTGTTGTATCATTTGATTTACACAACATGCCTACCACTTTGAAGATGCAAAAAAAAAAATATTGTGAAACAAACAAGAAATAAGACAAAAAATGAAAACTTGAGCGTGCATAACTATTCACCCCCACAAAGTCAATCATTTGTAGAGACACCTTTTGCAGCAATTACAGCTGCAAGTCTCTTAAGGTATGTCTCTATAATCTAGCCACTGGGATTTTTGGCAATTTTTCTATGAAAAACTGCTCCAGCTCCTTCAAGTTGGATGGGTTCCGCTGGTGTACAGCAATCTTTAAGTCATACCACAGATTCTAAATTGGATTGAGGTCTGGGCTTTGACTAGGCCATTCCAAGATATTTAATCTTTCCCCTTAAAACACTTGAATGTTCCTTTAGCAGTATGCTTAGGGTCATTGTCCTGCTGGAAGGTGAACCTCTGTCACAGTCTCAAATCTCTGGAACACTGAAACAAGTTTCCCTCAATAATTTTCCTGTATTTAGCACCATCCATCATTCCTTCAATTCTGACCAGTTTCCCAGTCCCTGCCGATTAAAAACATCCCCACCGCATGATGCTGCCACCACCATGCTTCTCTGTGGGGATGGTGTTCTCGGGGTGATGATAAGTGTTGGGTTTGCGCCAGACATAGCATTTTCCTTGATGGCCTAAAAGCTCAATTTTAGTCTCATCTGACCAGAGTACCTTCTGCAGTATGTTTGGGGAGTCTCCCACATGCCTTTTGGCAAACACCAAACAAGTTTGCTTATTTTTTTCTTTAAGCAATGGCTTTTTTTCTGGACACTCTTCCGTAAAGCCCCGCTCTGTGTGTATGGCTTAAAGTGGTCCTATGGACAGATACTCCAATCTCTGTTGTGGAGCTTTGCAGCTCCTTCAGGGTTATCTTTGGTCTCTTTGTTGCCTCTCTGATTAATGCCCTCCTTGCCTGGTCCATGTGTTTTGGTGGGCGGCCCTCTCTTGGCAGGTTTGTTGTGGTGCCATATTCTTTCCATTTTTTAAATACTGGATTTAATGGTGCTCTGTGGGATGTTCAAAGTTTCTGATATTTTTTTATAACCCAACCCTGATCTGTACTTCTCCACAACTTTGTCCCTGACCTGTTTGGAGAGCTCCTTGGTCTTCATGGTGCCGCTGGCTTGGTGATGCCCCTTGCTAGTGGTGTTGCAGACTCTGGGGCCTTTCAGAACAGGTGTATGAGATCATGTGACAGATCATGAGACCTTTATTTAACTAATTATGTAGGTAATTGGTTGCACTAGATCTTATTTAGGAGCTTCATAAGCAGGAGATATGAGGAGATAGCTAGATAGAGGCTCTCATTTGTGAGACAGGAAAGTGTATCAGTAGTGGTGCTGCACAACCAGTGTATACAGGTACTGTGTGTGTGTGTGTGTGTGTGTGTGTGTGTGTGTGTGTGTGTGTGTGTGTGTGTGTGTGTGTGTGTGTGTGTGTGTGTGTGTGTGTGTGTGTGTGTGTGCGCGCGTGCGTGCGTGCGTGCGTGTTTGTTGGATTGGGATGGGAGTCAGTGAATGAGAATGTGTGTGTGTACAGTGGGGCAAAAAAGTATTTAGTCAGCCACCAATTGTGCAAGTTCTCCCACTTAAAAAGATGAGAGAGCCCTGTAATTTTCATCATAGCTACACTTCAACCATGACAGACAAAATGAGAAAAAAATACAGAAAATCACATTGGAGGATTTTTAATGAATTTATTTGCAAATTATGGTGGAAAATAAGTATTTGGTCAATAACAAAAGTTTATCTCAATACTTTGTTAAATACCCTTTGTTGGCAATGACAGAGGTCAAACGTTTTCTGTAAGTCTTCACAAGGTTTTCACACACTGTTGCTGGTATTTTGGCCCATTCCTCCATGCAGATCTCCTCTAGAGCAGTGATGTTTTGGGGCTGTTGCTGGACAACACGGACTTTCAACTCCCTCCAAAGATGTTCTATGGGGTTGAGATCTGGAGACTGGCTAGGCCACTCCAGGACCTTGAAATGCTTCTTACGAAGCCACTCCTTCGTTGCCAGGGCAGTGTGTTTGGGATCATTGTCATGCTGAAAGACCCAGGCACGTTTCATCTTCAATGCCCTTGCTGATGGTAGGCTTTGTTACTTTGGTCCCAGCTTTCTGCAGGTTATTCACTAGGTCCCCCGTGTTCTGGGATTTTTGCTCACCGTTCTTGTCATCATTTTGACCCCACGGGGTGAGATCTTGAGTGGAGCCCCAGATCGAGGGAGATTATCAGTGGTCTTGTATGTCTTCCATTTCCTAATAATTGCTCCCACAGTTGATTTCTTCAAACCAAGCTGCTTACCTATTGCAGATTCAGTCTTCCCAGCCTGGTGCAGGTCTACAATTTTGTTTCTGGTGTCCTTTGACAGCTCTTTGGTCTTGGCCATAGTGGAGTTTGGAGTGTGACTGTTTGAGGTTGTCGACAGGTGTCTTTTATACTGATAACAAGTTCAAACAGGTGCCATTAATACAGGTAACGAGTGGAGGACAGAGGAGCCTCTTAAAGAAGAAGTTACAGGTCTGTGAGAGCCAGAAATCTTGCTTGTTTGTAGGTGACCAAATACTTATTTTCCACCATAATTTGCCAATAAATTCATAAAAAATCCTACAATGTGATTTTCTGGATTTTTTTTCCTCATTGTGTCTGTCATAGTTGAAGTGGACCTATGATGACAATTACAGGCATCTCTCATCTTTTTAAGTGGGAGAACTTGCACAATTGGTGGCTGACTAAATACTTTTTTGCCCCACACGTCTGTGTGTGTGTGTGTGTGTGTATGTATGTATGTATGATCCTCTTAACCCCTGCACACACGCCCTGGCTAGTGTCCACCCCCACCACCCGTCTCGCCACAATGGCCATCCCAAGCCCAGTGTGTAAACATGACTTGTTTGAGTGAGTATTCAGGGCAAGCAGGATTAATGAGCACTGATGAAGTCCCACCTGTATCCCAGTCGGCCGCTGCCTCCCCTATTTGCCAGAGTGGCTCTCTCTGCCTTGTCTGGAGGCAGTGTGTGTGTGTGTGTGTGTGTGTGTGTGTGTGTGTGTGTGTGTGTACTTGTGTATGCGTGACTAGTGTGTTTGTGTGACTCATTCCTTATTCAGTGTCAGATTAAAACATGTCAATAACATGACCCACTCAATCCATCTCAGAGTGCATCCGCTCGCCGAGCATCCCAGTCTGTAATGAGCTGCCGCAAATCTTCATCCAACAAAAATGTCTGGAAAGATGCCTTGTCATTCTGATGAAGACGGGGACCAGAGAGAGTGAGAGTGAGAGACCTTTATTATGGAATATGACATGACAACCCAACACGGCAGCTGTCTGCCTGCTAGATATTTTGGTGGAAAACATGGCCTCTTGAGGTACATCAGATATGTTGAGGGGAAACATATCCCCTTGAGGTACATCAGATATTTTTGGAGAAAACATAGCCCCTTGTGTCATGTGGTCACTGTGGTGCACTGTCCTGGATTGATAGCTCTCTGTACACCAGCTAGGACCCGGAGATGTCAAATGTTATGTCACAGGAAAATGTTTATTCAATAATTTAATTACGTACAATAATTCAAGGTTTGGGTCGTTTGCTATCCTGCGGCACACAGCTGTACTGTGAATCATATTTATATACTGTACTCAGTGATACTGTTTCCTACAATATATCCTACTATACTGTATATTTATATTAAAGTGTAAAGGAGCACAGCCTACTCATTAAAGTTCAGCCTACTACCAGTGCCACTCTTAAGTATGTAGGATTATTAGCTAAGAATGTGGGCGAGATGCTGCAGAGTTGCTCCTATTTGAGATTTGGATTTAGTGAAAGGGAAGGAACATTCACTAAAAGCGGTGGGAATTATGAGTACATTAAATTAGTCTCCCCTCTCCCCTGTTACATTGGTGAACAGATAGAGGCCACAATTGAGTCGAAATCCTCGCTAGGTTAATTCACTTGGAAAGCTAAAATGGCTGGTAGCAACACCAGTTTCATACCTATCGCCGGAAGAACAGGACATTTGGTAAATCTGCGTGGATTACACATTCCGATTAAACGTTCCAACTTCCACCATTCTTCTAATTCCAGGTATTTCTGGAATTCCAGGGCCTGTTCAGGGAATTCCGATTTACCTGTCCACCTGTCTCAGATGACAGGTTTTGGGATGAGAGTGTGATTTTATTTCGATTTTTCCTTATTTTTTCTGTCCTGACTTCCAAATGAAGGGAAATCCCCTGGGACTGCCTCAGGGGAAGTTCCCTCTATTTGAGTTTGATTAGGTTCCCCAGGCTTAAGAGAAAAGCAAGCTGATTCATCCCTTTGAAAAAGCTGGTACGTGATAGCCAAGTTTTTTCTCCTTCCCCTTTTTAGTATGTAAAACCCCAAATCTTAATCTCGACCCATTCCTTCAGGATTTCGCTCAAGACAGACGGGCATAATAGATAGCTTTAAAAAAGGCACACGCTGACACACAAACATACACACACAGACACACACCCAACAGCACACACAAACACGCGCACACACTTAATTTCTTAACACACTTGACACACACAAGTCTCAAATGTAACCACGGTTCCCCATCCTCCCTTCTCTCTATGTCAATGGCATGACTCTACTGAACGTGATGTTACACTGATAACCTGCTACTCAGTGGATACATTGTCTTCATCTCATTTGCATTTTACCACAAAGGCAGATACACGGACAAAGCACAACACAGGTGCTATTCCACTCCTCTCCAACTCTCTCTGGCTGGGTGCGGTGGGCTAGAACAGTGCTTCTCTCTAGTAAGACAACAACAAGATCAGGCTGAAACAAACCCTCTCAGCCCCATCCTCTGGAATGCAGCAACAGACTTCTGGACGGGGGTCTATTATTAAAAATCTTTTCATCACGCTGAAAGGGAGGGAAAGTAGCTTTGACGTTTGACAACCTCATGAATTATTCATACTTTTGCTATTAATGTATGTATAATTAATCACATCTCCACTCACTTGCACACAAATGGAGCCGAAGGAGACCAAGCTTATACAGGCCTGACTGGGATGTTATAGCCTGGGCTGGCTATTGAGGCTTTACACTATTACAGGATCAAAGGGCAAGCCTCTCTCTCTCTCTCTCTCTCTCTCTCTCTCTCTCTCTCTCTCTCTCTCTCTCTCTCTCTCTCTCTGTCTCTCACTGTCTTTCTCTCCCCTGTCTCTCTCTCTCTCTCTCTCTCTCTCTCTCTCTCTCTCTCTCTCTCTCTCTCTCTCTCTCTCTCTCTCTCTCTCTCTCTCTCTCCCTCTCTCTCTCTCTCTCACCACAGATGTATCCACACCCCTTCATCTTTTCTTTTCATCAATTTATTAGAATGAACAGTTGGCGATTGTTTTCAAACTAAATTCTGTTTTACACAGGAAGGCAGAGAGAAAGATCTGAAATAAAGAAAGACTTGAACCAGGAAGTAGGACTATTGTGTTGACATATCTGTTTCATTGTGTTTCCTCCCTTGGTAGACCGGTTGTATAGTTGGGTCAAAACAATGCCGACGACACCACAACACTTGGTCAAGGTCAGTCCTGTGTTTGATTCACTCTTGGTCTGCCAATGCTTTTCTGTGGTTGTGCCCCAAATTGCACCCTATTCCCTACATAGTGAATTAATTATGACTAGATCATGGTCAAAAGACTATATAGGGAATAGGGAATAGGGAATATAGTACAGTTTGGGACACAGTCTCTCTGTGTGAACATAGTAGCACTACCACAGTGCCTGCTGACACAAAGAACTGGGAAACTGCATTTCTTAGCTCAGCTTTCAGAAAGCCATTACTACATTCCCTCCTCGCTCACTTTCATAATAAGATTGATTCCCAATTGGAGCAATTTGATTTTGGGGGCTGAATTGACAGGTGATGAAGTGAAATGATGTGGAGGACGTGGCAGGTTATTTGTCAGACGTGCCCTCTTGTCACCATAGATCGGCCGTAATTTCAGTTTGCTGGTTGACATTAAATGGTAACAACTCTAACCCTTGTATTCATCATATGGCAGACTTCAGAAAGAGAATGTGTAGTCTCATCCACTGGTTCCATGGGTGTGGTGCCTCAGGCGCTCTTTCCCCCCTGTTGAGCCTCCCTGAGGGGGCTGGGCTTCTCTGACGGAAGAGGGAAAGCTATAGCCTAGAAAATGGTACAGCATCAATAGGAAATTCTATAAGTGTGTGTTCGTGTGTGTGGTAAAGGCGGGATATTAGCAACCCATACAATCTAGATGAGCGTTTCCACCCTCTCTCGTTGGTAAACACTGCATAACTCCCACTCCTACCAGGTGCTATGGTGGTCTGGTGTGTTGTCATGGGTAGTGCCACACAGAGCAAATCTGAGCTGGTTAGGGGTTCTACAGTAGCAGGTCTGTTGTGGCGTCAGCAGTAGCAGTGGTGGCGGGGGTGGCAAAACAGGCATGCAAATCAGAGTTTGTCAGAGCAGCGTTTTTTGGAGAGGGGAAGAGAGAGAGAGACTTGCGTGACAGAGAGAGTGTGAGAGGCTTAAGGGTGAGTATTTCTTTTCACGATCAGAATGTGCAAGAGCAGGGTGTAGGATGAGAGGCTGCACAACCATAACCACACACACACACACACACACACACACACACACACACACACACACACACACACACACACACACACACACACACACACACACACACACACACACACACACACACACACACACACACACCCCTCTCTCTCTCACTGATCCCTACTAGCTGTCCCCTTCCTGCGGAAGAGGATATAAACAAAATGTCCTTCCCGGGACTCAAGGGACCCTATGAGTAAGCCCTGCTATAAGATGAGTCAACACTGAGACTGCAGACCGAGAGTGTGAAGGACCAAATCAGGCGTGAAAATAAGCCTGATGGAACGCCATCAATCCGTTTTAATTGAGGAAGTTCATGTTTTTTCTACGTTGATGATGTTGTGGACTATTTTCTTATTTATAGATGTAGTGTAGAAGGAATGGTGCAGCCAGAGGCTGTGTGACTCACTAAAGTGATACAGCCTCGGCCGAGTGTGTCTGCACAACAACTTGACAGGATTAGAGGCCTGCATCCATGACAGACATGGAGCGCTCCTCTTTCCAGACCTCACTGGCACCTTTTTATTTATCACCACTCACTCAACTCCCCATTGCAACCAAGTCCCAGCAAGGTTTTAGTCATTTGAGTTAAGGGTTTCGCTCTTCTGAAAGGAATTAAATGGCAAACTAATGGCCATTTTATCTACAGCGCCGAAAACAAGGACACGGCACAATAATTCATAATTTGCGGCGAAACTGTGGTGCTTCAATTAGTCCACTTTTTTTTTGCATCCCTCCCTTGTGTAAATGCTAATTGCATTGGTTGATGTATCGGGACTCGGCAGTGATAAAAAATGTTTTAACAGAAATTGCTGAGGAGGTGGTGTGGCAAGATTTCTATCATCTGTTATCTTTTTTTTCTATTTCCCTGACACCTGCTGAACTGGCCTGGTGTTAGTCTGCTCCCAACCCGTCCTTCTCTCTCTCTCTCTCTCTCTCTCTCTCTCTCTCTCTCTCTCTCTCTCTCTCTCTCTCTCTCTCTCTCTCTCTCTCTCTCTCTCTCTCTCTCTCTCTCTCTCTCTCTCTCTCTCACCCCCATATACAATGAATACACTTGCATTCGTACTACGGAACCAATTGTCACACTGGGAAGGAAGACAAATCAAATCTCACGGCAGCCACTAAGCGGGGAGATTGCTTTTCCTCTCTCTGCTGCGGGAGTAAGAGCGCCACAGAGGAGGATCCCACTAGTGCCCCCTTCACGGGAGGAATCGAGGGAGGAAGAGAAGGGAAATGTGGAGGCCTTTAGGGCTGGAGCTAGAGGGCTAGGAGATAGGTGACACTTTACCCCCAAGGAGTCTTCTCTATCTCCCTCCTCCCTCATTCCCTCCCTCCATCTCCCCTTTCACTATGACACCACCAATGCCCCCCTTTTGTTTAACCCCCCAAAACGCTGTAAACCTCCTGTCCTCCTCTTCTCCAGACAAAACAGGACAATAATTACGGGGATAGAGTAACTCCGGTCGTCAAACTGGGGCCACTCAGATCACAACAACACATTATCCAACCTGACTAAGTACCATTTGCGGTGGCCTCGCGGTAGTTAAGCGGGCCTCTCCTCATCCTCCATCGGTCTGAAACTCAACCTCAGAGCGAGAAATATTGACATGTTCTCCTCTGGATTTTGAAAGGCGGTCATCTACATTGGGTAGAGGTGGACGGACGGGGGTGGACGGTACATTTCTTTACAGGAAGCCACCCTGCTAATGTATCTGTCTGTTTTCACCCTCAGAACGACCCTCTCCAGAGTGCCTCCTTATCAATGCACTAGGCAAGGTTGTGCACCTTCCTGTTTTGTGTTTGCCTATGTGATAATAGAGGAAACCCACTGAATCAACATTTTTTCCATGTCATTTCAACAAAATTCCATGCGGTGATATTGAATCAATGTGGGAAACTGATTGCATTTGCAAAAAGGAATCAAAGAAAAGGAATTTCATAATTTTGTCACCTAACTTTCAACCTCAATAAATATTTTATTGATTTCATGTTGAATTCATATTAGTTGACAACTCAACCAAATGTAAATAGAAAATAGATGTTGAACTGACATCTATGCCAGTGGGGATGCACTCACTTTATTGCCACTGATTTTTCTGATGAATAGAGTCCCTTGGGGGAGCACGGGTCCATGTAAGCTGTTCTAGTGTACAGTTGAATAACAGATCAAATCATTTTGAGGGCAGAAGACCTAGAATAACTCATTTCTGGGGACCGCATTTATTCCACCAGAATTTCTGGGGACCACATTATTATTTAAATTTTCATCCCAAATCTAATGACAACCTTAAAATCAGGACATGTCTATATTTACGTCAACAAATAACCTTAAATTTATTGCATTTTCATCTTTAATCAAAATGAAAAGAAACCAATAAATATATTTACTCAATAAAATGGTATTTTTTTAAATGATCTTTCTCACAAACATTTGTATATTTTCCCATACAAATAATAATAACAATAAAAAAATGGAATACCACTCTTTTAAGGGGTTACGATGACATGACTTGTGGTGAACACTAAGCAGTGCATTTTGGGAAATGCAGTCTTTATGACGTAGCCCAGTGTGTAGATAACTAAACCACCATAGAGCCTAAGTTTCATCCCTCCCTCCACCACTCCTCTCAGGACTACCCTCCACCGCTCCTCTAGGGACTACCTTCCACCACTCCTCTCAAGACAATCCTCCACCTCTACTCTAGGGACTACTCTCCACCACCCCTCTCGGGACTACACCACCACTCCTCTCGGGACTACCTTCCACCACTCCTCTCGGGACTACACCATCACTCCTCTCGGGACTACCTTCCACCACTCCTCTTGGGACTACACTCCATCACTCCTCTCGGGACTACCCTCCACCACCCCTCTCGGGACTACACTCCACCACTCTTCTCGGGACTAACCTCCACCACCCCTCTCGGGACTACACTCCATCACTCCTCTCGGGACTACCCTCCACCACCCCTCTCGGGACTACACTCCACCACTCCTCTGGACTACCCTCCACCACCCCTCTCGGGACTACCCTCCACCACTCCTCTGGACTACCCTCCACCACCCCTCTCGGGACTACCCTCCACCACTCCTCTCGGGACTACACTCCACCACCCCTCCCGGGACTACCCTGCACCACCCCTCTCGGGACTACACTCCACCACTCCTCTCGGGACTACCCTCCACCACCCCTCTCGGGACTACGCTCCACCACTCCTCTCGGGACTACCCTCCACCACCCCTCTCGGGACTACGCTCCACCACTCCTCTGGACTACCCTCCACCACCCCTCCCGGGACTACCCTGCACCACCCCTCTCGGGACTACACTCCACCACTCCTCTCGGGACTACCCTCCACCACCCCTCTCGGGACTACGCTCCACCACTCCTCTCGGGACTACCCTCCACCACCCCTCTCGGGACTACCCTCCACCACTCCTCTGGACTACCCTCCACCACCCCTCTCGGGACTACCCTCCACCACTCCTCTCGGGACTACACTCCACCACCCCTCCCGGGACTACCCTGCACCACCCCTCTCGGGACTACACTCCACCACTCCTCTCGGGACTACCCTCCACCACCCCTCTCGGGACTACGCTCCACCACTCCTCTCGGGACTACCCTCCACCACCCCTCTCGGGACTACGCTCCACCACTCCTCTCGGGACTACCCTCCACCACCCCTCTCGGGACTACGCTCCACCACTCCTCTCGGGACTACGCTCCACCACTCCTCTCGGGACTACGCTCCACCACTCCTCTCGGGACTACGCTCCACCACTCCTCTGGACTACCCTCCACCACCCCTCTCGGGACTACCCTCCACCACCCCTCTCGGGACTACGCTCCACCACTCCTCTCGGGACTACCCTCCACCACCCCTCTCGGGACTACCCTCCACCACCCCTCTCGGGACTACCCTCCACCACCCCTCTCGGGACTACGCTCCACCACCCCTCTCTGGACTACATTCAATGCCGTGCTTGCTATTCCAAACCAATTACAGGGCTCGATCCAGGGTAAGATTCATCAGGAAATGTGTATCTCTTTAATAAAGTTTTCCCCTTGTTACTCCCACAATACATGTTCATTAGCTTCTCACTGAATGCCCGGGCTAGATGGAGATCAAGACATTTTAATGAGTGCTCACTGGGACCGAAGTGGAGCACAGGTGGCGCGCTACACCAAAAAAACATGATATGATATGATATATATTTATATATCTACATACAGTGCATACACGTCCAACCCCGGTAAGACTAGCAAAAATAATTGCAGACACCCAATTACGTTTGATATTAATGGAGTCAAGCCGGACAGGAACAAAGGAGTTTTGTTCTCTATCCACTGCTTGTCGAGCAAACACGCCATGGTGCGCTCTGAATTAAGGGCAGCTAATAAAATGTTAATTAAAATGGCTTTTACTAATTATCTCCTTGATAACAATGAGTTAAAGTTTAATTAGACGGAGGGGAAAAAGCGGCCCGCCGCAGCTAACCGCTAACCTTCAGTGCGTCCAGATGCATCGTCATCTCTCAAATCTCAATCAGGAGGCCGCCTGCCCTGCCGTCTTCGCTAATTACAATATTATCTCGCTGCAGAGGTAATTAGCCAGCGTGGAGGTGAGACGACAAACAATGGCCTTATTTGGCCTGTGATTGAAGGTATTTTGGCAGGCCTAGTCTACTAGACAGAGGCGGTGGAATAAACAAGACATTTAACCCACAATAACAACTGTGACTTACATTGGTGTACAATTAACCATTGTAGTACACCAGGGCTATTCAACTGACGGCCTGCGGGCCAGAACCGACCCGTTTACTAATTTAGACTGGTGGTTGAATTATGAAAATGAATTAAAGTCTGCAAAAAAATCCCTGCCAAAATCCAAATTTCAGTTCCAAAATGAGGAGCACTATTTTGGTTGTCTATAGTGTGGTTCCTCAAGGTTTCTTGCGCCTATGTGGCATGTTGATAATTTTGTCTTCTTATGAAAGTGGCTTTAGAATTTGAATGGTTTAAGCTAAATATTATGACCCCATTCCTGAAAGCTACGACTCCCAGAAACACGTACGTGCCTTCTGTTTCCATCTCTGATACACAAGGACTCGTTAGAAGGGAGTGTGACAAAAAACACCTGGGAAATTATTTCAAAGCATAACGTCAGGCTGGAATTTGTCAGTACCTGATTTGACATATCTTTGTGTTTTTTATTGAGATGCTTAGTTTTCAGATAATTTTAAAATGACCTAAGCTTTTAATAGTTGTTTAAATAAAATAAAAATGTATGGTGAGTGAGCATTGTGCCCTATCAAATGTTATGGTTGCACTTTTACTCAACATTGGTTGAGTGCCTTCCACTTCTTTTCTAATTAAATAATGAACTAACTAATGAACTAACTAATGAATTAAATAGACCTGTTGTATATTCTTAGAAAAAATGGTTCCAAAAGTGTTCTTCAGCTGTCCCTGTAGGATAACCCTATTTGGTTCCAGGTGGAACCCTTTTTGTTTCCAGGTACAACCCTTTTGGGTTCCATGTAGAACCCTCTGTGGAAAGGGTTTTACCTGGAACCCAACACCCACATAAAGAAACACCCTAAATTGTAGCCCGCGTTTACACTCCAGTCATTACTATGAGCCTGTTCTCCCCAATTAAGATGCCACCAACTTAATTACACCAACTGGTGTAATTGCAGACCACAATTTGGGGTGTTACTTTATGAGGGTGTTGCCTGATATCAGGAAACCCTTATTGATACCTGCCATCGGCTGGTTCAGGTGTTATGAGACTGATTGTTTCTCGACACAGATGATCTGGTTACATAGCAGGTTAGGATTACAAATTAGCGTGGCATGTTAGGAGAATGAGGTTAAGGTTAGGCAAAGGGTTAGGCTTAGCTACAATGCTACAGTTGTCTACAACTGTGCCCTACGCGAAAGAAAAGTCCACGGACAAATGGTGAGCATCAATGGATGTAACGTGATATCAAGAAATGCCTATATCAGAAAATCCCCCTAATTTGCGGTCTGCAATTAGCGGCCTCTGCCCTGAGATTGTAAGGTTGCGAGTTCAATCCCTGAATGAGTCATACCAAACACGATAAAAATGGGACCTGATGTGTCTCTGTTTGGCATTCAGCATCAAGGAGATAGATTGGGGGTAAGGCCTTGTGATAGACTAGTGTCCTGTTCAGGGGGTTTACTTGTACATCAAGCTGACTCATGCAACAGAAACAGGAGATAGGCTCCTGGCCTATGAGCTGTTCTGGCTCACACAAGACAAGGCTACTTACTTACTTTACACTTCTGTGAACTAAAATACAGTACTTTGTTAAAGCATGGGAGTTCCTCTAAGAACAATGCTAGCGCTGATATATTTATGATAATGCTTGTATTGTATTTGTATTTGAAGCTCAGGGAGATAATTCCAGGGTTACTAAAGAGTAAAACAAACACAGACACTTGCATTTACCTAGCATTAACAAGCTGTTCCATTGTTTCAAAGACCACAACGGGGGTCACAGGGTGCTATTTTAGGGCGGCAGGTGGCCTAGTGGTTAGAGTGTTGGGCCAGTAACTGAAAGGTTGCTAGATCGAATCCCCGAGATGACAAGGTAAATATCTGTCGTTCTGCCCCTGAACAAGGCAGCTAACCCACTGTTCCTAGGTCGTCATTGTAAATAAGAATTTGCCTCGTTAAATAAATAAAACATTTTGGGTCACAGGGTGCTATTTCCCACAGGCAACATTACCCCCCCCCCCCCCTTGCTTTCTACTGAAGGGTGGGGGCATGTTTTATGGGGTGTTTTTAAGTCAGGATGTCTCAATAAAGACCATCAAAAGCCTCTCTCTCTCTTCTGTATTGTGGTTTCTGCCTCAACCTACACAGGTTCAACTGGAGAGGGTGGGGATTAGGTTTCACCGTCTAACAAGGTGAAAGCAAAACTCAAGTGCCATTTTTAATCCAAATCTGTTTGGTCACCCTGCGTTGCTGCCTCACTGCCTCACCGTTACACACGGCTCCCTGCTCCCATGAACAGCAGGGCCGAGCCGGCAAGAAATGTCCCTCAATTGATAATCAGTGAGTTCGCTCCACCGCCTGCATTAACCTCGTTCATCTAGGGGTGACTCTTTTTTTCAGGATGTTTGAGAAGTAACACTTCCTCACCGGATGGGAGCCATTGACTCGGTCTCTCTATCCCTTTATCTGGGATGTAATGAGTCCATGAGAGGAATTTCTCCCTCTTCCCACAGGAAAACAATTGCATATTATCAAAGTCTGTTGAAAGGGTCAGGTCATGGAGTTTTTTATGGGCCCCCTGGGGATGTCCTTTGAGAGTGCCTTTCATACCCCCTTGACATGTTATCTGGATGTGAGTGGATGTTGGCCAATCACAAAAGACTACCTGTTCAATGTCCCCTCTCTCCCCTGTCAGTACTCTCCTCTCTAACTCACTACAACAGTCTTCTATAAATGTTGGGGGATTTTATTTTTTTATGTTGAATGCTGGATTCCTTTTACTGAGTAGATTCTCACCAGACACAAGGGGATGCCTCAACGTCCTCTCTCTCCGCTGTCAGAGCTCCCCTCTCCCTCAACCTCTTTCTATAAATATGTGTGAAGTTAAAAAGTTAAACGCATGATGCCTTGGAACTATGTGGGTCAGAGATCCATCATATGCAGATTCTTCCGTGCTGGATTTTTATCTGCTATTGCCGAAAGTTAAGATTCCCCCTGGTACGCTCTTAATTTCTTCTTTCCACACTTTTATTTATTTAATATTTATAGATTCCAATCTGCTCAAAAGTGGTTGAGGAGAAAGAGAGAGATCTAGAGAGGAGAAAAAAGGGAAACTTCTCTTCCTCCTCTCTCTCGCTCTATCTCTCTGCGTGATGCACTGTCCTCCCTAATGATCCCATTTTGAAGACTGTGGTCTGACGGAGGGAGGGAGAGGATGGAAGCAGGGTGGGAGGGAGGAGAGGCCCTGCTCACTGCAGCACTTTCCTCAGCTCTCTCAGCTCCTAGTCTGCCTTTCTCTCTCCCTGTCTCCCTGGGTGTGCTTTGAAAGAGAATGGTTTCTGCCTTTGAAAGCAGAGGCTCGCTCACCAGCCCTTTGTGTAAAATAAAATGTATATTGAAAGGCAATTACCGGTGTAACATTATTTGGTTCCCTACGTAATTAAATGCATCTCTTCTGTGTTTTTTCTCCCTCCCCCCTCTTCTCCTCTTTCTCCTCTTCCCCCTCCTCCCCCAATCTTCTGTTATAGACGGAGAACTATATCGACTCCAGCTACGTAAACAGCCGAGCACACCTTATCAAAAGGTACTTCTCGATTAGACAATTTTATGATTTTCGCTATCAATCATTGTGATCCATAATTGTCTGATGGTATTGGCTGCAAATGCATGAGTGCGCATGTTGTTAAAATCAGTGTTTGTTCTGTGTATTCGATACAAATTGACAGAATCAAGAATATAATTTGGAATTAAACTCTAAAATGTTCCCTCCCTGTTCTGTTAGGTCACCTTTGACTCTCTATCTTCACATCATGAATAATTCTACCCATTCCCATTAAAAAACAATTATCCATCTTGCACATTAAGCAATTCTGAAAAACTACTGCTAAATCGCGGATCTTAAAACAACTTACACATCACGATAAATAAGTTTAAAGAAATCAAATAACATTTTTGCCAGGAAAGTGATTTCAGTACTGAGGTTCGCAGCACAGTTAGATCTCAGTGTATAAAAATACATCAGCTCAATGCTGTTACGAAAGTACCAATAATGAAGTTCATTTGTCTGCCATTTTGAGAACATTGAGCTGAGCACAAGTGTTGTCTTTGTGAGGTATTAGTAATAGTGCATTCCTGAGTCCACCTGAAGCAGGATGTTAGGGGAGTTAGTGGTTCTGAGGGTGGTAGTGTAGACAACCCTAATAACGGCCTGCAGCGATTCGGGGGGGAGGGGGGGGGGGGGGGGCAGGACTATAATTCCCCCTTTTTACCTGCAGCTATGGAACATTCCAACTTCCCTTTGTTTGAGCCCATCCCCATTTGAGATTCCCTGTGTTTATGTAAACAAAGCGCCTGAGAGGCGCCTCTGCAGCACACTACAAAGTTATCCCCCCTAGGAGCATGTGGGCCTGTGGTCTGGGACAGATGCCATAACACTGATAACATCAGAGAGATGTAGAGCCATCATTACCACCACTGCACTCCCTCTCTCTCTCATTTTCCCAGGCAGGCTTCTCACAGGAAAGAAGGGAACTGCTGCCGCTACTATTTATTTTCTCTTTTCTCTTCTTTTCTTTTCTTCTCTTCCCTTCTCTTCTATTTCATTATCTTCTCTTTTCTTCTCTTTTATTTCATTCTCTTCTCTTCTCTTTCCTTCTCTTTCATTATATTTCCTTCTCTTCCCTTCCCTTCTCTTCTACTTCCTTCTCTTCTCTTCTCTTCTCTTTCCTTCTCTTTGCTTCTCTTCTCGTTCCTTCTCTTCTGTCCTTCTCTTTCCTTCTCTTCTCTTATCTTCTCTTTCCTTCTCCTCTATTTACGTCTCTTCTATTTACTTATCTTTCCTTCTCTATTTACTTCTCTTCTCTTTCCTTCTCTTCTCTTTCCTTCTCTTCTCTTTCGTTTCCTTCTCTTTTCTTCTCTTCTATTTACTTCCCTTCTATTTCCTTCTCTTTCTTTCTCTTCTCTTTTCTCTCTCACTCTGCTACATGTACAAGTATACATTCACCCCCTCCCTCAATACCAGTCTTGTTTGCCTAGCACAATTTGTTCCAATGGGCTGGCAATCAAATGAATGGAATTCATGCATGTACTATACAGCTGCTGATGGCCTTTCTCCCCTGCCTCTATTGGCTGTAAGCCCCAAACAAGACAGATGCAATCTGTGCACATACTGTATGTGCGCATAGCATTTTCTATACCCCTTTGATTGAACAGTAGAGAGTGATTGATTGCATCCCATTTTAAAGGCCCACTCCTTTTTTTGAAAAACAACACAACGGCAGCTATGACACTTGGTTTGCTATAAAGCTGAGGGATGGGCCTTCTCTTTCATTCTCTTTCATTCTCTTTCGTTCTCTTTTCTTCTCTTCTCTCATTTACAAGTGATATTCTTAATGAATCAATGGGTATGTAATAATCTCATCAATTTAAATGATAAAAACCTCCGTCAATACCCAGCGTGGGTCTTTAAAGTCACAACGGTTCACACTAGCGATGCCCTTGAAGTCAGTGCATCGGCACCCACGCTGTCCCTTTTAGAAACAGCCTGCAGCCTCTCTGCTCCGCTATCAGCCCAGTAAAAAAATGGCCTCTTAATCCCAAAAAGCCCCAACAGAGTTTATCTGTGCCTCCACCACCAACATCACAATCACCACCCTCCGACTACTGCAGGAGTAGCAAGGTTCTGTTCCCTACACTAATAAAATGTGGAAGGCTGTGAAGTTGTGCCCTTTATACAGCTGAGGCCAGAGTTAAGAGGAGTCCTCCTGAAGATGCCTACCACCTCTCTCCTTGTGTCAACGTTTCCAGTGCCTCGAGAGCTGTGTGAGAGCGAAGGATGCAGAGAGACACGTTCATTTAGCAGTCAAGGAGGAAAGAGTGAAAAGGGGTAAAGATTGAGAAAAATGTAATAAAGCAAAGAAAGAAAGAGCAAAAAAATAGATCTACAAAGAGAGAGATGGATAGGGAGAGGTGCTGAAGGAGAAAGGAGAGAGCTTCTGATTGAAGTTGATGTGACAGGAAATCAACATTCTCTCCTCCTCTCCCTCCCTCCTTCCCTCTGTAGCACATCGACATTCAAGGACCTGGAGGGCAATAGTCTGAAGGACAGCGGGCACGAGGAGAGCGACCAGACGGACAGTGAGCACGACGTCCAGAGAGGCCACTACATAGACACGGCTGTCAACGATGTGCTCAATATGACCGTGCCCCCCAACGTCTGCCAGCTGCCCGACCAAGGTAGGAGAAAAGGTGTGTGGAAAGCTGTGTGTGTTACTCATCATTCATCCCTTATTGTTAGAATAAGAATTCCCATCAGTTACTCGGTAACTGTGTGTTACTCATCATTCATCCCTTATTGTTAGAATAAGAATTCCCATCAGTTACTCGGTAACTCAGTGTTACGGTTTACACTGCCACCCAGAGCACCTTTAAGCTGTACATTATGCCCACTCCTACTTAAGCCTGAGAGACCTTTGTGTGTGTGTGTGTGTGTGTGTGTGTGTGTGTGTGTGTGTGTGTCCATAGAATAAGAATTAAACTGGCAGTGATCATGTTCAAAGTTGTCTGACAACCACCAGAACACTTCAACCACAACGCCATTCTCCCAGAAACCTTTTACTGGCTTTGACTGTCATATGTGGTTGTTTATCTACCTTAGTTGAATGCACTGACTGTAAGTCCCTCTGGATAAGAGTGTCTATTAAATGACCAAAGTGTAAAATTGAAATGTAGAATTAATTATATTTCTAAGTGTGTATCTGTGTGTTTACACCAAGCAGAGCATTATGCCCACTTTCAGACAAGGGCCCTCAGATCTGTGTGAATACCTCAGTACTTTCCTTTGAAGTCCCCGTGCTAATGTAGAGGGATCCCTCCCAGCCAGGGCAGCCTTTGATACAAGGCTCCGGTAACATTATTGCCTGATAGTAGGCCTAGCCATGTCTGTCTGGCAGTATTCATCGGCAGTAGACTTCTGAGGCGCTTGAATGGCGGATAGCAAGAGCAATTAGGCTGACAAAGGTGGAAGGTGGGTGGGTGGGGGGGGCTCTACATATCGTTGTAACCTCTCTCATACATTATTCAGCAGGATCATTTAGCGGAGGAATTAATGTTGATGTTTCTTTGCCGACTTCCACAGTTTAACGACACATCAGAATCCATGGCAGGGGAAGTAGAAGGGGTCATGTTCGTTCTTCACTACTGCTAGTCAGTTAGTGGTTCCTGGTTCCATGGTTCTTGAGTGGTGGAGATGGGGAGCTTATGTGAAGAAGTGTCATAGAGAAAGGGGGGGGGGGGGGTGTGAGAGGGAATGAGTGTGAGAGGGAGGGAGATGGAGGGATAGAGCGAGAAAGGGATTGAGCATGAGAGGGAGGGAGATGGAGGGGTAGAGGGAGAGCGAGAAAGGGACTGAGCGTGAGAGGGAGGGAGATGGAGGGGTAGAAGGAGAGCGAGAAAGGGACTGAGCGTGAGAGGGAGGGAGATGGATGGGTAGAGGGAGAACGAGAAAGGGACTGAGCGTGAGAGGGAGGGAGATGGAGGGGTAGAGGGAGAGCGAGAAAGGGACAGAGCGTGAGAGAGAGGGAGATGGAGGGGTTGAGGGAGAGCGAGAAAGGGACTGAGTGTGAGAGAGAGGGACATGGATGGGGGAAAAAAAGAGAGAAATGGTTTGGTGAAGAATGCAAAAACCTAAGAAAGAAATTGATAAACCTATCAAACCAAAAACATAGAGACCCAGAAAACCTGAACCCACGCCTTCACTATGGTGAATTCCTAAAACAATACAGAAATACACTATGGAAAACGAAGGAAAAGCACGTCGAAATCAACTCAATGTAATTGAAGAATCCATAGAATCTAACAACTTCTTCGGAAATTGGAAAACTCTAAACAAACAACAACAGGAAGAGTTATCTACTGTATAAAAAAACGGAGATGTATGGATTAACTACTTCTCCAATCTTTTTGGCTCTATAACAAAGAACAAACAGCAAAAACATATACATGATCAAATACAAATCTTAGAATCAACTATTAAAGACTACCTAAAAGGAAGCGATTAACCAAAACTTCCATAACAAAGTCATCAGCTACAGATACATTAACCTGGAGAAGAGACCCCTAAGCAAGTTGGTCCTTGGACTCTGTTCACAAACACAAACAGACCTCACATAGCTGCAGGACAGCAACACAATTAGACACAACCAAATCATGAGAAACAAAAAGATAATTACTTGACACATTGGAAAGAATTTACAAAAAAACAGAGCTAACTAGAATGCTATTTGGCCCTAAATAGTGAGTACACAGTGGCAGAATACCTGACCACTGTGACTGGCCCAAACTTAAGAAAAGCTTTGACTATGTACAGACTTAGTGAATCCTGCCTTGCTATTGAGAAAGGCCGCCGTAGGCAGACCTGGCTCTCAAGAGAAGACAGGCTATGTGCAGCCTGCCCACAAAATGAGGTGTAATCTGAGCTGCACTTCCTAAACTCCTGCCAAATCTATGAACATATTAGAGACACGTTTCTCTCAGGTTCCACAGACCCACAAAGAATTTGAAAACAAATCCAATTTTGATAAACTCCCATATCTATTGGGTGAAACACCACAGTGTGCAATCACAGCAGCAGCACCTGTTGCCACAATAAAAGGAAAACCAGTGAAGAACAAACACCATTGTAAATACAAACTATATTTGCACTTCATTACACCACTGACATTTGAAATGTCTTTACTCTTTTGGAACTTTTGTGAGTGTAATGTTTACTGTTCATTTTTTATTGTTTATTTCACTTTTGTTTATTATCTATTCCACTTGCTTCGGCAATGTAAACATATGTTCCCCATGCCAATAAAGCCCTTACATTGAAATTGAATTGAAAGAGAGGGTGTGTGTGTGAGAGAAAGGTAGTGAGAACTGGCACGGACCTGTGAAGAAATGTAATTATATTTTATTTAATTGAGAGTGAATGAAAGATAGGGCTATAGACCGCGATAGAGAGAGAGAGAACAAAAAACGATGGAGAATGAGAGAGCGAGAGAGCAGTAGGTGGATAGAAACTGGCACAGACCTGTGCGCTAGTACTGTATGCACCTGGGGGTGTTTACCCAGCTCAAAGGAAACACAGGTGCTCAGACTTGGGAGAGCACAGAGCAGGGGCGTCAGTGTGTGAAGTGAAATTTTAAACTGGGTGGTTCGAGCCCTGAATGCTGATTGGCTGACTGCCATGGTATATCAGACTGTAGATCACAGGTATGAAGAAACATTTAACAATTATTTTATTTTCTGAGGAGACAGGAGGATAGATTTGCCATGCTTTGTCCAGTCTCGATGACAAGGCCTTTCATCTTACCAACTTGAAACAATCAAACAACTCCATTGGTCAATAGGGAAAACTATATCCGCATATTACCCAGGATGCTTCACTTCAGTCTATCTTTGAATTTGTAGAGTTAGCCTACATACTTGGTCATTGGCTTCTACTATGGAGTAAATCATTAATATAGGACATGTACGGTGAAATTAAATTCACCGTGTGTGATGGTGTGTGATGGTGTCCAAATGTAGGCACTTAGCAACCGCCCAGTCTACCTGATTTTCCCTCCATTTTCTCAAACCATTGCTATCTCTGGCTACACGTGCACATTTTCAGTTTTCCTTTTTCATGCTCCCTCCTCACTTCTCTCAGCCTCGCTCCAGAAAGAGAGCCCAATAAGTGAATGAAAAAATGTGTAAGGAAGTTATTTATGAGGGAGTCAGGTTTTTTCCCCCCGCTTCCTTTTCCCAACAGAGAACCTTCTCAATAGTGGGGAATGGGCTGCAGAGCCAATTAGGAAGTTGTTAGCTCAGGATCACTTGGCCTCACACACAGCTGTTCTACTGGGATAATTTGGCAGCCTTTCACCCCAAAACATTATGGGTAATGGAGAAAGGTGGCATGATGTTGTGATACGAGGGCAATAGAGCAGTTTAGTCTCTTCCACTTCTGTTTTCATCTGTAGGGGATGCTGCTGTTTAAGGCATGTGGATTGAAGTGGATCTGGCTTAGTGGCTAGTGTTGAAGTCCAGCATGGTGCTGGTTGGTTGGGCAAGGCTCATCAGTGCCAGGGCAGGGAGTGTGTGTGAGTCTGTATGAGTGTGTGCATGCGTGCTTGCGTGTGAATGAGTTGGCATGCCTGCACGTGTTGAAGTGTGTATGTGTGTGTGTACTGTATCTGCATGTTACCTGCATGGGGAGGCTAGCTGCAGTTGGACTGTTGCCTCTGCAGTGTCAAACAGTAATGAACAATGATTAGTGAGTTCGACACCTATTGGTTAGCTGGACGTCATTATTTCACAAGCCTCTCCGCAAAAATGCCAGCGCCTCCAAAAGATACATACTGACAGGTCTAGGGAACTCATTATTGAATACTGACAGGTCTAGGGAACTCATTATTGAATACTGACAGGTCTAGGGAACTCATTATTGAATACTGACAGGTCTAGGGAACTCATTATTGAATACTGACAGGTCTAGGGAACTCATTATTGAATACTGACAGGTCTAGGGAACTCATTATTGAATACTGACAGGTCTAGGGAACTCATTATTGAATACTGACAGGTCTAGGAAACTCATTATTGAATACTGACAGGTCTAGGGAACTCATTATTGGATACTGACAGGTATTGGGAACTCATTATTGGAGACAATTAAAAAATATGGACATGAAGAATATTATGTGGAGAAAGAGAAACAGAGTAAAATGGATAGAGAGAGAGAAATAGAGAGAGAGAGAGAGAGGGATAGAGGCAGAGAAAGAAAGAGAGAGAGAGAGAGAGGGATAGAGAGAGAGAGAGAGAGAGGGATAGAGAGAGAGAGAGAGAGGGATAGAGGCAGAGAAAAAAAGAGAGAGTGAGAGAGCTTTTTTCACATCCAGCTCTTTTTTCATTAACACTCCTGGTGATTGTATCTGTTTCAGTGAGATGGATGCACACTCCTGGAATGTAGAATGTAGGTAAACTGGTAAACTGGAAGCTATAGAATGACGGAGGCTATTTCACACTGCCTGGCAGGCGGCCACTACTTGCTTTGACCATAGCAGAATAGATAAGGACAAAATATCTGTTTGGAATTGGATCCTCGTCTCTATTGTTATTGGGCTCTTCTTCTTCTTCTAGATCTAGTTATAATATGGTCTTGCTACAGGCCATTTTCTCCCTCAGTTGAAAAAGAAGCAGTGAGAAGCACTGAACAAAATGGCTTAATTCTTCCTCTAAGCTTGCATCCCAAATGGCAATCTAACCCCGATATAGTGGGCCTATGGGTCCTGGACAAAAGTAGTGCAGTATGTAGGAAATAGGGTGCCATTTGGGATGCGGAATGTCTGTCTTCTCATTGTCTTTAAAGGGAGACTGTGGCAGTAAAGCTGCATAAGGGCTCGTCAGTAATGAGGGCCTGTTCATAATTATTAAATGAATTGACCGAAAGACCCTTACACATGCACTAACGTAACGACATAGCCAAATGGAATTGTACTACCATTACCATCTCAGCGGTCTAATTACACAGTTAAAGTGTATGACGGGGCTGGGGTTAAGCTCAACAGAATCAACACAGCCACATTATCTTCCTCTACCCCTCAGACACGGTCCTATCATAATAAAGCGCTCTTTCTCTCTCTCTCTCTCTCCAAACATATGTTAACATTGCCAAAGCAGTGGTCAAAAGTAGTGCACTATGTAGGGAATCAGATGTGAGAGCCACGATGGCTCCGAGTGAAGTGAAACCACGGTACGCTCAGACACATCCATCTTAATTGACAGTAAGTAAGCAAACACTGACCATGCAGTAGCCCTGTTTACCGAAGGGAAATGTGTGTGAGCAAAACAAATAGTCAGGTTTGTCAAACACCCCGTCATTTAGATGTGTTTGGATGGAAATACCTCAGATCTGCAGTTTGCCTCTCTTTCTCATACTACAGCAAAACACACTGCAATCGCCCCAAAGGACACAAACACAGGCTCTGCATACAAACGCCTTGCCTTTTGTGTTTTTATTGTGATGTTTTCTTGTGTTCGGAAGAAAAACGCACACAGGAAGTAATGAAAGGGGATAAGGGGAGTGCAGTAAATCCCCCCCTGTGCGTTCCCTAGGCTCACAGTGCAAATGTTTACTATTCTCACAGGTGCCATGTAAAGGTGGCGTTTGCACAGTGGGACGTACCTTTACCTCTGTACAAAGAGGGACGCACACGCACGCACGCACACACACACACACACACACACACACACACACACACACACACACACACACACACACACACACACACACACACACACACACACACACACACACACACACACACACACACACACACACACACACACAATCCCCTACCCCTTGTCTTATAAGTCACCAGTGTGGGAATCCCCCAATATAGAGATCTCTCTGTGAGGCTCTGGTTATCTCTCACAGCATACACAGGCTTCCTCTGTTACAGGCTTCCTCTGTTACAGGCTTCCTTTCTGCACTCTATTACCGGCTTGTTTGTCCATTTCCTGCATGTCTATTTAACCTCCCGGTCTTGATTTGTGATACTCCATAACGTGTTGTGTCTCTGGCATCCAGCAGTAGCTGTACTATGGTCTGAGTCAGTAGAGAGGGCTTTGACAGTGAAAGTCAAGGGGATTTTCTTTGGAAGATGTAACACATGCTGACTTTTGCTCTGGAGGACCATTAGTGTCTCACAGGAGAACAGGCAAACATCCCCCCCCCCCCCCCCCCCCCCCACACCCTTTGATTATCGAGGCGCTTACTTAATCCCTTGCAGACACGGATGAGCCATGGGTTTTTTGAAGGACTGGAGATTCTCTGATTCTCTAGTTAAGCATGGAAGTTATCAATGCGTGGAAACTCGACTTTTACATGCTCTGTTTTTTGTTGTTGTTGCCTTCTATGTATTTTTCCTGTTGACCATTGTGCGGGTTTTAGTTAGCCATCATTTGGTTTTGGGATTATGACTGTAAGGGGCAAAGTATGGGTTAGAAAAGCTATTTTTCCTGGCTTTAGCACCAGAGGGGAACAAGTCGACTAGCGGCCGCAGGACACTAGTATCTCTCTTTCTTCACATATTCCATATTGTTCACCCCTGAGGGGCTTTCCCATTCATCATTCCCATCCATGCCCCATCGGTGTGTTCTCTAAACAGAACCCCAGGAATGAAGCCCCTCCATGGGGCACAGATTCCTCTCTACTTTGCCCCACTCATCCATTTGTGCTGACAACCCGAGAGAGAGAGGGAGAGAGGGAGGGAGAGGAGTTTAAAGTCTAGTAAGCAGTCTTGACGAGGGAAAATAAAAAGGGAAGAGAGAAAATGATCTCTGACAGGTAGGAATATTTTTTTACTCACTCTCTCTCTCTCTCTCTCTCTCTCTGTCCTTCTTCACTCTCTCTCTCTCTCTCCTCCATCACTCTCTCTCTCGCTCTCCTCCGTCACTCTCTCTTTCTTCACTCTCTCTCTCTCTCCTTCTTCACTCTCTCTCTCTCTCTCCTTCTTCACTCTCTCTCTCTCTCTCCTCCATCACTCTCTCTCTCGCTCTCCTCCGTCACTCTCTCTTTCTTCACTCTCTCTCTCTCTCCTTCTTCACTCTCTCTCTCTCTCTCCTTCATCACTCTCTCTCTCCCTCTCCCTCTCGCTCCTCCATCACTCTCTCTCTCTCTCTCTCTCCTCCATCACTCTCTCTCTCCTTCTTCACTCTCTCTCTCTCTCTCCTCCATCACTCTCTCTCTCGCTCTCCTCCGTCACTCTCTCTCTCTCTCTCTCTCTCTGTCCTTCTTCACTCTCTCTCTCTCTCTCCTCCATCACTCTCTCTCTCGCTCTCCTCCGTCACTCTCTCTTTCTTCACTCTCTCTCTCTCTCCTTCTTCACTCTCTCTCTCTCTCTCCTTCTTCACTCTCTCTCTCTCTCTCCTCCATCACTCTCTCTCTCGCTCTCCTCCGTCACTCTCTCTTTCTTCACTCTCTCTCTCTCTCCTTCTTCACTCTCTCTCTCTCTCTCCTTCATCACTCTCTCTCTCCCTCTCCCTCTCGCTCCTCCATCACTCTCTCTCTCTCTCTCTCTCCTCCATCACTCTCTCTCTCCTTCTTCACTCTCTCTCTCTCTCTCCTCCATCACTCTCTCTCTCGCTCTCCTCCGTCACTCTCTCTCTCTCTCTCTCTCTCTGTCCTTCTTCACTCTCTCTCTCTCTCTCCTCCATCACTCTCTCTCTCGCTCTCCTCCGTCACTCTCTCTTTCTTCACTCTCTCTCTCTCTCCTTCTTCACTCTCTCTCTCTCTCTCCTTCTTCACTCTCTCTCTCTCTCCTCCATCACTCTCTCTCTCGCTCTCCTCCGTCACTCTCTCTTTCTTCACTCTCTCTCTCTCTCCTTCTTCACTCTCTCTCTCTCTCCTTCATCACTCTCTCTCTCCCTCTCCCTCTCGCTCCTCCATCACTCTCTCTCTCTCTCATCTCTCTCTCCTTCATCACTCTCTCCCTCTCCCTCTCGCTCCTCCATCACTCTCTCTCTCTCTCTCCTTCATCACTTTCTCTCTCCCTCTCCCTCTCGCTCCTCCATCACTCTCTCTCTCTCTCTCTCTCTCTCTCTCTCCTCCATCACTCTCTCTCTCCTCCGCCACTCTCTCTCTCTCTCTCAGTAGGCAAAATACCCCCATGAGTGTGTCAAAGGATTCGACAGCTGCTCAAATAAATATTAACATTTGATTGAATTAAACATCAAACTCCAAAGACTTTTAGTTGTTTCTGCCCGGCAACAGTCCATGTCATCTTCTGTGTAGAATGATGTAGAATTGTCTAGTCAAATATGGAACCTGTTTGAACGACTGAAGATGAAATGTTGACAATGAGTAGACTGGTAGGCAGCATATTAGACAAACCGAATGAGTATAAAAACTCATTCTACCAGGGCTGCCATCTTTTGAAAAAGCTTGGAGTGGATCTGCTATGTGAATTTCATTGCACCCTGGCACAACCCCTAGATGGAAAATTGTACGTTTTTAAAGCTAATTTCTTGCAATTCTACATATTTTGACATGGTTTAGGTGAATGACCAGGGTAAAACAAAACAAAACGAAAAAACACAGGTCAGGTGTATTCAGGATGCTTTTAACATTAAATCAATACTCAAAATACGCCAACTTTGGGACTTAGAGATTTTTTGAGGATGACATTTTAAGTACAATTGTAATATTGATGGTTGATGGCAGTGGATAACCACATCATAGGTTACAGTCTCCTTGTCCACAGACTGCTTTCAAGTTAAGGACACAAATATTTTCTCTTTAAAATAGGGCTGGAAGAAAATCCTGCTTTCTCTCCAAGAGGGTTGGCCTCCCCTGAAGTGCAGGGTGTTTGAAAATGTTCTTGTTATAACAACTAATTCATCAAAATCCCCCAACCTTCAAGAAAAATCTAATGAATATCAATATTCAGGTGGTTTATGCCTTCTAGTTGAAGATTCTTGCCATCATTTTACTCGACAAAATATGACGTGTTTGAGTTGTGAGTCCCCCATCTCATCTCTGCCTAGCATGTGCATTATACTAAAATGTCTAAAATTACATTTGATTCCTGGAGCATTTAATATCCACTGCTTATTGGTATGACATATTCAAAACTGTCCATTAATGGCTGCAATAATACATAGTCTCATAGTCTCATATAATTCATTTTAAAAGACACATATCAGATTTCAAATATGTAATTACACTGGACAAATTGGGAAGAAGTGGAATAATAATTGTGGGGAATAACAGTAGTGTTCTTGTTGACAAGCACAGTAATTACATTTATGTTTGCCCATTGTTAAGAATGATAATTGTTCCACTGATCAGAGTAAATAAAGTAAATGAGTAATGAAATCTCCTGTAGACAAGATTACAGAAATCTGCCCCTACATCCTAACCAAATAATGTTTATATTTATTGTCCCCGCTCTAGAATAATAACGTACACATGCAAGTGTGTATTAAATTAACTTTAGAACATGCTGTCAAAAGGCTGCCTTCTGCAACAGGGAGTAACAGCAACTACCATGCTGCTCATTTTACAGTTTTATACACTCAGTGGAGAAAGTTCTCCATCCATTCAACTCCACTCAAATCTTGAGGGGTGTTTATTTAAAACATGTATCCAGTCCCCTTGAATACTTACAGAACTAGACCAATCATATGCTTCCAGTAAGTGTGCTGCGGTTCACAGTGCTGTGGCAAGACAGGACAATGATAGAGGTTCAGCTCGTGATGTTAAATTGCAGGCGCAGATCCTCTGATTTCAAAAAGATTTGGAGCACAGTTGAAAAGTTAATGCCCTGACTATACAGTGGACTAACTAGAAAAATAAACACAGTACTTTTCAACGTGTGAGATTTAAGAGGTGTGCCGTGAGAGCATGAGAAGATGGTCAAATGCGTGTCTTCCACTCAGGCTTGAGGCCCTCTCCTCTCCTCTCTCTCTACCCCTAACATGGCTGCTGCTTGCTTTGCACCACGCACACACACAAAATATATCTCCCGCCTTCCCTCCTCTCCATCCTGTGACTCACAAGACAACATCGCTCTAACGTTGTATCAATGTCACTATCTCACTAGCTTTAAGCACCAACTGTCAGAGCAGCTCACAGATTACTGCACCTGTACATAGCCCACCTATAATTTAGCCCAAACAACTACCTCTTTCCCTACTGTATTTATTTTATTTATTTATTTATTTTGCTCCTTTGCACCCCATTATTTTTATTTCTACTTTTCACATTCTTCCACTGCAAATCTACCATTCCAGTGTTTTACTTGCTATATTGTATTTACTTTGCCACCATGGCCTTTTTTTGCCTTTACCTCCCTTATCTCACCTCATTTGCTCACATCGTATATAGATTTGTTTATACTGTATTATTGACTGTATGTTTGTTTTACTCCATGTGTAGTTTGTAGTTTGTGTCTCACTGCTTTGCTTTATCTAGGCCAGGTCGCAGTTGTAAATGAGAACTTGTTCTCAACTAGCCTACCTGGTTAAATAAAGGTGAAATAAAAAAAATAAAAAAATGTCCCCTGAACCTTCGCCTAACATTCCCTTAACGTTCCAGCCTTCCACAATACATCCAAAGTATTTAATCAGCTCGAGAGGGACGACTGCTTATCTCACATGCACTTGTCATGAGCATATTGAAGGTATCAGGGAGAAACGGAGGAGCGCTTCATTATTTCCTAGGGCTCCTCCAATGAGCCTGATGCATCTCCTCCACTGACAGCTCATTTTCTACACAATCCCTGGTATTCATTTGAGAGAGAGACAGACAGACAGACAGACAGACAGACAGACAGACAGACAGACAGACAGACAGACAGACAGACAGACAGACAGACAGACAGACAGACAGACAGACAGACAGACAGACAGACAGACAGACAGACAGACAGACAGACAGACAGACAGACAGACAGACAGAAAATAGTTATCTTGGATACTTCTTTCCATTGCTTATTCATGACCCCCGGTAGTTACTAGGCATGCTAGGCTAGATGTGTTAATAATGTCCTTGCAAACCAAGTGGAATCACAATTGTTTGTCAAACACGTAGCGAGTAGTTGATGGAGGAGGCCTGAGCTGGGCAGCAGAACAGTACAGGGGGATCAGGGATCAGGTACTGAACAGAGGGGGAGAGATTAAGGACATGTCATGTGTCTGGAGTTGACAGGGAGTGGAGAGAGTAGTATTACAGCACCTGAATTTCAAATCTGTGTGTTTGTGTGTGTGTGTGTCTGTGTATGCACGTGTGTGTGTGTATGTGTGTGTGTGTGTGTGTGTGTGTGTGTGTGTGTGTGTGTGTGTGTGTGAAAGAGAAAGGTAGAGAGAGAGATTGTGTCTGGAGGTTGTGTGTCTGGAGATTGTGTCCATATGCATGTGTGTGTGTGTATATCTGTGTGTCTGCATCTGTGTGCTGGATCGAGCAAATGAGTGTGTGTGTGTGTGTGTGTGTGTGTTTAAAAGGTTAATGAGAGAGAGGAGGGTAGAGCGATAAAGCTAGATAGGAGGGGACTGTGGGTGGAGGAGAGAGAAAACAGACTGAAATATGAGTAGCCAAGCCCGGGCCTCGTGCTAGCCGTCTCCAGTCTGCCAGGCTATTGTGGTTCTGATTGATTTGGTGTTTATGGGCTGTGGAAGTCTGTGGAAGCACTAAGTAGTCCCCACTCCCCCTCTACCCCTTACTCCTATCCTCCTAGTACCTCCAGAATCCTCCTTTGGGTTTGGCACAGCCCCATCTCCATTCCAACACACCCCTCACCGGTAAAAAGGCTCAGGGGGTAGAGATCTGTAGGGAGGCTAGGGATGACCCTAGCCATCTCTAAGTCATCCCTCTCTGTATCCTAATCACATACTAAATAACGGCCAGGGGACCATCGGCTGGAACCAGGGGCCGAGCCCAGTGGAGATGATCCGAACACCTCTGCTCATTAAATTCCAGATCTATAGGTCTCAACCACTACTGGAAGCTTTGCTTATGTGCTGGATCACTAATCAAAACACATTGGAAATGGTATGATTATATATTGGCTTGATTGAAATACCATGTAATCTATGGTGTCTGTACAGAGTGAATGAAAGCGCACTTTGGTGATGACATTTTACTTGTTATAAAATACAGTTTACCAAGAAAAATAGGATTCTTCATTTTTAGAACGTTCAGTGGGGTCTTTCTCTAACATATATATCATCATTTTTTTTTAAAGTCTGATTTCGCCACCTAATGCATCCCATAAAAATCACAGACCTCTGTTTAACAGAGCGGTCCAGCTTTCTTTAGGATTTCACATGCTCTGGTGTTCATCTGCAAAGTTGACTCCGCGGGTCACAAAAAGACTAACATGACCCAAACTGAACACAATGTAAAAAAAAAAAAAAAAAACATGTTGAGTTAAACAGTGTGCCTCTCAGTTAGCCTTAAGTGTCACTCAG
Organism: Oncorhynchus mykiss; assembly: GCF_013265735.2. Classification (NCBI taxonomy): domain Eukaryota; kingdom Metazoa; phylum Chordata; class Actinopteri; order Salmoniformes; family Salmonidae; genus Oncorhynchus; species Oncorhynchus mykiss. The sequence continues at coordinate 20,893,262 of NC_048578.1, forward strand.
CATCCAGCCTAGCTGACACAATGCTACGGTCCTGATTTATGACACATTTTCTTCTCTGCCCTCCATTGATTTAGTCACCATAATTCTGGCCATCCTACAAGGGTAAAAACACCAATAACATTTGAACAGATTATGATAGAGACATGAGGTTTTGACCATTGGTTTTCATAGCGGAGTATCTATACAATTTACATAGTATTTTACCCATTGGTCAAAAGATGAGTTTTTGATTGGACACCCTATGTAATCTTAATCTTAGACTTTTCCTGAGGGCACATGCTTTGTATGTATATTGATGATGACGATGTGGAACTCTACTAGTGGGAGCTGTGTGTGTTGCAATAACCGAGCAAGCCAGATAGCGTTGGGAGAGGCTTTGTGTGTGTGTATATGTGCTTGTGTGTGTGCGGGCTGCCAAAGCAAAGCTGGGCCTCGTATTACAGGGATCCTTGGCTATCAGACGAGCCTGTATGCGCTCCCTCTAGGAGTTACCTTGCAATGAGCCAGCTCTAATCAACTCCATTAGCTACACTGCAGACTTCCATTTAGGAACACTTTACAGTACTACAGTCAGAATGTCAGTAGGGTATAGGCACAAAGATATGAACAGCCATGCAGCCACAATGAATGAATATGCCACTCTCACAGACATGCATACTACAGGCAAGCACATAATATGCTTGCACACACATACACACGCATACACACACAGGCACAACCTACCTGGCACCCCTATAAATAATAACCTCAAGTCAAAACCGTTACAACACACATCGTAAAACAGAGAAGCATACACAAACCAGATGCAAGCACACATGGATGCATGCACACACACATACACACACACATGCAAGGAATGGGGGGAGATTTTCTGGGCATTACAGTTCTTGGCAATAGATGTTTCTTTTATCTCATGCCTCCACCAAAGGGAAAGATAAAGCATATACTGGACTCTGTTTAAGGGAGAGAAAATCAGCTGTCTTCTGACAAGTACATTGTAACACTGCAGTTTTCTGTCCAGAATACAAAGAGACATTTATCACTGCAGCTGGGGAGAGGAGGTGAGGAGAGCTAGAAAGAGAGAGAGAGAGAGAGAGAGAATGAGAGAGACAGAGAGAGAGAGACGCATCTCTCCACTGATACAATGTGTGTTCTGCTTTTAACCCTCTCTCACACTTCCTGACAGATAGAAGGCTTCTCTCCTCCTCATTTAAAGTGCATTCTGAATTTTTCCACATTTTGTTACGTTACAGCCTTATTCTAAAATTGATTAAATGAAAGAAACGTCCTCATCAACCGACACACAATACTTCATAATGACAAAGTGAGAACAGGTTTTTAGAAATGTTTGAAAAAAATGTAACAATTAAAAACTGAAATAACTTATTTACAACGAGTATTTAAACCCTTTCCTATGAGACTTGAAATTGAGCTCAGGTGCATCCTGTTTCCATTGATCATCCTTGAGATGTTTCTACAAATTGATTGGAAACCACCTGTGGTAAATTCAATTTATTGGACATGATTTGCAAAGGCACACACCTGTCTATATAAGGTCCCACAGTTGACAATGCATTGATGCCTTGATGAAAACCTGCTCCAGAGTGCTCAGGACCCCAGAGTGCTCAGGACCTCAGACTGGGTTGAAGGTTCACCTTCCAACAGGACAATGACCCTAAGCACACAGCGAAGACAACGCAGGAGTAGATTCGGGACTAGTCTGAATGTCCTTGAGTGGCCCAGCCAGAGCCCGGACTTGAATCCGATTTAAGGTCTGGACAGACCTGAAAATAGCTGTGCAGCAGCACTCCCAATCCAACCTGATAGAGCTTGAGAGGATCTGCAGAAAAGAATGAGAGGAACTCCCCGAATACAGGTGTGCCAAGCTTGTAGCGTCATACCAAAGAAGACTCGAGGCTGTAATCGCTGCCAAAGGTGCTTCAACAAAGTACTGAGTAAAGGATCTGAATATTCTTGTAAATGTGATATTACATTTATTACATTGTATTTTTAATACATTTGCAAAATAAAAAAAATATATATTTTTTTTGCTTTCTCGTTATTGTGTGTAGATTGATGAGGGGGAAAAAGTTTCATCCATTTTAGAATAATACTGTAAAAATGTGGATAAAGTGAAGGGGTGTTGTTGATGTGTGTCTCAGTGTTGTGTCTCAGGGTTGTTGATGCGTCTCCCAGGGTTGTTGATGTGTGTCTCCCAGTGTTGTTGATGTGTGTCTCCCAGTGTTGTTGATGTGTGTCTCCCAGTGTTGTTGATGTGTCTCAGTGTTGTTGATGTGTCTCAGTGTTGTTGACGTGTCTCTGTGTTGTTGATGTGTCTCTCAGTGTTGTTGTGTCTCTCAGTGTTGTTGATGTGTGTCTCCCAGTGTTGTTGATGTGTCTCAGTGTTGTTGATGTGTCTCTGTGTTGTTGTGTCTCTCAGTGTTATTGATGTGTCTCTCCCAGTGTTGTTGATGTGTCTCAGTGTTATTGATGTGTCTCTCCCAGTGTTGTTGATGTGTCTCAGTGTTGTTGATGTGTCTCTGTGTTGTTGATGTCTTTCAGTGTTTTTGTCACCTTTTATGCTGCTTTTAAATTTTCCTCCCCTCGCATTTCAACCCCTTTGACGACATTACATATATGGAATTTGTTACGGCGAAGACGCCACTTCCTCTTTCTTCTGTGGTAATTAAGGTGGTGACAAAAGATTACTGCCCTGGGCATCTGGCATTTCCATATCTCTCACTCTGCTTCATGTATATTGAGCGCCGATTGATTTAGTCTTTAACGTTCAGTCATTTGGAATGCAGACCCCCTTTTATCTGAGCAGAAACACTACCCCGCCAGCTGTGCCAGAACACCTATAAAACATGCATAATTAAGTATTTTCATGGATTTCAGGTTCCACAGGTTGAGAAGAAGTAAACCAAACCTCTTTTCTCTGTCTCGGCCTCACTGATTAGTGTCGGGGGCCCCTTGGTTGTCCCCTATGATGATCACGGTATTGAAATGAAATCCAGCCATTTTGAACAGGGTATAATTTTGAGGTTGAGGGAGGGACTTCCCCTTGGTACAGAATGACTGCAGCCAAAGCCTACCTGTTGACCAGCCAGGGTCCAGATGATCAGCTATTGATGAAAGATTAAAGGGAGGGAGGGGATCAGTAAACAGCCTGTGGACTCCTGTAGCCTTCCTCACCTCTCCAACCATGCCAGAAGGCCTGTGGCCAATACTAATAAACTAGGAGCCTGCTGATGCTGACGACTCTACTTCCACCACACACACACACACTGCCCAGACCATCATGTGCACATGCCTCCTCTCCAGCCACTCTGAGTTTACGCAACCTCCATTCCTCCATGAGGTCTAAGAGAAAAATAAGAGAACAACAACCCCAAGTGCATTCTGGGTATGCCAATCGAATAGCTTTCCCTTTGTATGTGGGTTATTTTTTTCTATCTCATAAAGGAAGGAATTCCATTCAATCACTTCATTCTTCTTGGTGAGCCAATTATCATTTTCGGCTCTTCCTCCTCTTCCACCCCTTTAAAAAGGAGGATAAAAAGTAATGGGAGAGGTTAGCCGTTAAATTTAATGGCAGACAGGAAAGCTTCAAAATTGCTTTTTTTAATGATGCGCTGGCTTGTTCTCATGCATTCTCTATTAAAACTCAGGGCTACACATAAACAGCAGAGAGAGAGACCGACCGGCCACCGCCAAACCCCAGACAATGAACTGCTCCAGACACACGAGCCGCCATATATACATTAGGGGTCTCAAGCCCCTTAGTTTTCACCAGGCCATATTAATAACACACATTACTATAATGGGAATATTGTACTTCCTTGACTGCGTCCCAAATGGCACCCTATTACCTATATAGTGCACTACTTTTGACCCATAGGGCTCTGGTCAAAAGTAGTGCACTATGTCTGGATTAGAGTGTGATTTGGGACGTACACCTTCTCCCAGGTCAGCTCTCATTAGCATCACAAAGAGATCAAAAACAACCTAATAAGTCTAGTTACCATGGACACTGATATCATTCGGCACTCACAGTAGATGTCTTATTTAATATCCCGCCACACGAGGAGTTCCTTCTGACATGGGTGTCCTTGAGGACATGTCTGGGCCCTCCCGTCCCCACCTCCACGACCAACCTACAAACCTTGTTATGTGTGTGATCCATCCCTACAAGGGGTATTCCAGCTGGCATAGGGGCTGAGCCAAGCTGAGTTCTTGCTCCCTTGCCACAGATATGGCATTTAATGTCAATGAGTATGTTTACAAGTAGGGTTGCAAAGGGTCGGAAACTTTTCGGTAAATTTCCAAAGCACGCAACAGGCTGACTAATACAAGGGTTGAAGATTGGTGGCCTTCCGGGCAAATTTGAGGCTTTTTGAGCCTGGCAAAAAGCCATCCTCAACAAGGTTGGAAAGTGACAGTGAAGATGAGGCCTCAGAGTCTGATGTTCAAGAGGTGGACATTGAGGAGGTCCAGGGAGAAGACATGGAAGCCTGAGAGGAAGACAACCAAAGCTTTAGTATCTAGACTATCGTTTAACAGATGTATGTTGAAAAAGTTTTTGGGAGATGCGATGGATCATTGGGATCATTAAATATTCCCTTTTGTTGTTCAATGAAATCATCCCATGTGAAGAGTCAACTCATTTAATTAAAGTTAAATTCATAACTAAATTGTTTTTTACATTTCTATTGGAAGGATTTAATCATTTGCAATAATGTATATTTATGATAAGGTCAAGTGTTTGTCTCCATATTATTTTATTTTATTTTTGTACTGTTATTTATACAGGTTGTTCTCCATTAATATAACATCTCTTTTCCAAGAGAGACCCGGTCAAAATGATATGATATGGTAAATACAGTGCCTTGCGAAAGTATTCGGCCCCCTTGAACTTTGCGACCTTTTGCCACATTTCAGGCTTCAAACATAAAGATATAAAACTGTATTTTTTTGTGAAGAATCAACAACAAGTGGGACACAATCATTAAGTGGAACGACATTTATTGGATATTTCAAACTTTTTTAACAAATCAAAAACTGAAAAATTGGGCGTGCAAAATTATTCAGCCCCCTTAAGTTAATACTTTGTAGCGCCACCTTTTGCTGCGATTACAGCTGTAAGTCGCTTGGGGTATGTCTCTATCAGTTTTGCACATCGAGAGACTGAAATGTTTTCCCATTCCTCCTTGCAAAACAGCTCGAGCTCAGTGAGGTTGGATGGAGAGCATTTGTGAACAGCAGTTTTCAGTTCTTTCCACAGATTCTTGATTGGATTCAGGTCTGGACTTTGACTTGGCCATTCTAACACCTGGATATGTTTATTTTTGAACCATTCCATTGTAGATTTTGCTTTATGTTTTGGATCATTGTCTTGTTGGAAGACAAATCTCCGTCCCAGTCTCAGGTCTTTTGCAGACTCCATCAGGTTTTCTTCCAGAATGGTCCTGTATTTGGCTCCATCCATCTTCCCATCAATTTTAACCATCTTCCCTGTCCCTGCTGAAGAAAAGCAGGCCCAAACCATGATGCTGCCACCACCATGTTTGACAGTGGGGATGGTGTGTTCAGCTGTGTTGCTTTTACGCCAAACATAACGTTTTGTATTGTTGCCAAAAAGTTCAATTTTGGTTTCATCTGACCAGAGCACCTTCTTCCACATGTTTGGTGTGTCTCCCAGGTGGCTTGTGGCAAACTTTAAACAACACTTTTTATGGATATCTTTAAGAAATGTCTTTCTTCTTGCCACTCTTCCATAAAGGCCAGATTTGTGCAATATACGACTGATTGTTGTCCTATGGACAGAGTCTCCCACCTCAGCTGTAGATCTCTGCAGTTCATCATGGGCCTGCAGTCCATCATGAGTGATCATGGGCCTCTTGGCTGCATCTCTGATCAGTCTTCTCCTTGTATGAGCTGAAAGTTTAGAGGGACGGCCAGGTCTTGGTAGATTTGCAGTGGTCTGATACTCCTTCCATTTCAATATTATCGCTTGCACAGTGCTCCTTGGGATGTTTAAAGCTTGGGAAATCTTTTTGTATCCAAATCCGGCTTTAAACTTCTTCACAACAGTATCTCGGACCTGCCTGGTGTGTTCCTTGTTCTTCATGATGCTCTCTGCGCTTTTAACGGACCTCAGGGCAGGTGCATTTATAAGGAGTCTTGATTACACACAGGTGGATTGTATTTATCATCATTAGTCATTTAGGTCAACATTGGATCATTCAGAGATCCTCACTGAACTTCTGGAGAGAGTTTGCTGCACTGAAAGTAAAGGGGCTGAATAATTTTGCAAGCCCAATTTTTCAGTTTTTGATTTGTTAAAAAAGTTTGAAATATCCAATAAATGTCATTCCACTTCATGATTGTGTCCCACTTGTTGTTGATTCTTCACAAAAAAATACAGTTTTATATCTTTAAGTTTGAAGCCTGAAATGTGGCAAAAGGTCGCAAAGTTCAAGGGGACCGAATACTTTCGCAAGGCACTGTATATCCAATGCAAAAAACATTTACATTTAAATGGTATTAATATTAATTAGCAAATTCTTCTGTTAATTCCCATATATTCCCGTTAATTCCCACAGAAAGTTTCCACCTCTGAATATTCCCCAAAATGTGCAACCCTATTTACAAGCACACTAATAATTTGATTTTAAACTGATTATGGCAGTAGGCAGATAATGCAATAGTCATGTAAACACTTTACTCTGTTTATCTTAAATCGGCCAAGGTCAAAATCAAAGGAAGCATACGCCGATGAAACATCTACTTTTCTAAGCAATCTTTCAAATGATTAGGACATGTAAACAGTTTAATAGGCGTGGGTATTTGATCTGTGCATGTGCTAGCACCGGTAGTGCCAGCCTCCCTCTTAGGCACAAGCGAAGTGAGTTTGGAAAAACGGAAAGTATGCACCTTAGAAATAGTTTTCACATACCAACTTTATATGTCCGAACTCAGAATCAAATAGGCTTCCCAAAAATAGCATGGTTGCTGTGGTAGAACATTTATTTTGATTGATTTGAGTGTAAACAGGATTATTAGGGAAGTCGTTATTCCTGCAAAGCATGTAAATGTTTTTAACAAACAAATATTAATAGGAAGATTCACAAAATTATTGTGTGCATGTAACTGTACTGTACCCCCCCCCCCCCCCCCCCCTTACGCCATAGTCAGGTTCCATTTAACTGTACTGTAAATCTCCCTTCCTTTCCTCCTTTTTTTCAATTTCTTCCCTCACTCTCTGTCTGTCTGTACTGGTGACAACCCCCTCTCCACTGTAGTGGCTAGAGGAATGTTAGAGAACCCCTCTCCACTGTAGTGGCTAGAGAAATGTTAGAAACCCCCTCTCCACTGTAGTGGCTAGAGAAATGTTAGAGAACCCCTCTCCACTGTAGTGGCTAGAGAAATGTTAGAGACCCCCTCTCCACGGTAGTGGCTAGAGAAATGTTAGAGATCCCCTCTCCACTGTAGTGGCTAGAGAAATGTTAGAGACCCCCTCTCCACTGTAGTGGCTAGAGAAATGTTAGAGACCCCCTCTCCACTGTAGTGGCTAGAGAAATGTTAGAGACCCCTCCCCACTGTAGTGGCTAGAGAAATGTTAGAGACCCCCTCTCCACTGTAGTGGCTAGAGAAATGTTAGAGACCCCCTCTCCACTGTAGTGGCTAGAGAAATGTTAGAGACCCCCTCTCCACTGTAGTGAATAGAGAAATATTAGAGACCCCCTCTCCACTGTAGTGAATAGAGAAATATTAGAGACCCCTCTCCGCTGTAGTGGCTAGAGAAATGGTAGAGACTCCCTCTCCACTCTGGTGGCAGTGGCTAGAGAAATGGTAGAGACCCCTCTATGCTGTAGTGGCAGTGGCTAGAGAAATGGTAGAGACCCCTCTATGCTGTAGTGGCAGTGACAAGAGAAATGGTAGAGACCCCCCTCTACACTGTAGTGGCAGTGGCAAGAGAAATGGTAGAGACCCCTCTACGCTGTAGTGGCAGTGACTAGAGAACTGCTAGAAAATACTGAGTGGTGTTGCCATGGGCTCAGTGCTATTATGTGCCATCACAGCGAGGCCCCTCTCAGCTATGAATAATGGAGACCCTCGGATAGAAACAGCAGTTCTCCAGACACCAAACAAAAAGGGCCTTTTGTGGCTGGAGAAAATCACAACAAGCCCCTGTGCAACATTAGTCTCAATGTGTCTGTATGTAATACTAAGGTGTGGGGGATGGCAGGGACTGCTGCTTCCGTTGCCGCGGCGACAATGGTAATAGTTTCTTATTCCTTCTGTTTTCCTCTCATAAAAATTCCCCAGGACTTTACCTTTCCTAGGGGTTGGTCCATTGAACCGGTGCTGTGAAAGTTAGGTTGACCCGCGCCAGGCAGAGCTGGCTGACTAGGTCTCTCTCTTATCAAGCTTCTCTACTGGACTGCTAGCCTCTCCCCAGGGGGCCATTCCTGCTTAGCAGTGTTTTCTGCATGCACAGCCAAATCAGCCCAGCACACTCGGCAGCCCCCCACGTTGTCCTACTTCCATAGATTGTTCAAGTGAGCAGGAAAAAGGGATATGGAAAGATATGGAGACAATGTAAGAAATAATAACAGGAGAAAGAGAGAGAGAGATACAGGAAGGGAGTGCGTGAGAGAGAGAGAGAGAGAGAGAGAGAGAGGGGGAGAGAGAATGCTCGTGTGTCTTTCTGCTGAGAGATAAAACGGAATATAAAACACATAGTCCCGGCTGACACAGAGTGAACATGACTGAATGAGATGGCACATTACATTAATTATGTAAGGGGCCTCTGTTCAAGCAGTGCCGAGTCTCGCTGGGAAGAGACGGAGATGGGATGAGTCCTAAATTGGGCCCTACTCCCTGTTTAGTGCACAATGTTTGACCAGGGCCCATAAGCAGAGCCATAGAGCTCTTGGTCAAAAGTAGTGCATTTTCTATGGAAAAGGGTGCCATTTGGGATGAAGCCAAGGATTCTGGAGATGTTAGTGTATTCTATGCCTCGGTGTGCTGGGCCCAGCTGTTTAGAGAAAGACACATTGATTTGTTGAGCTCAGGCTGCCGGATGTCCAGGTGGGTTCATAGTCTGATGGGTACTGAGCTATTGTGTTGGGTTTCCTGAGCAAATAAAACACCACACAATAAAATACAAAATGTAAGGTTTGCTTTATGGTAGCACTAGGGTGAGAGTGGAGTTTCTATGTGTAAAGTGCATTGACCTGAGGTATATTGGAATATGTTGTCTGTCATTGCCCAATCGCACATCCATTCCCCTCAACATTATTTGGTCATGTGTTAGATTGTGATAGGGCATGAACGTGTATTGCAATACTGAAATCATCTCAATAAAATAGAAGTGTTAAGTAGCATGTGCAGCACGTTACACATCGACGTTGTCCTTTGTTGCAATAGTATTCCTGAAAATACTATTCTAATATATTCCAACTCTGGTTCTACAAACTCCACAAATAGACTAATTTGAAAGCTGTCCAATAAGTGTCTCCCTGGAGATGAGTAGAAAACCTCAGGACCTCAGCTTTTCCTGTTCTTTTCTCACAGATCATTTCATCCTGCCTACACTGCCGATCGGTTAACATCCTCCTGCCTCACCCTACTCTTCCCTCTCCATCCCTCAACCCCAAAAGCCCAGCTCTTCCTTGTCTCCCCACCACAGATGTAATTTACTGTCTGCGTTTGTCCCTCCTCGTTCCCTCTCTCAGACTCAAGGGTTTTTGCTAAAGCAAATTAGCTCGCTAGCTCGGTCAAGCTTAAACACAGCAGAAATGCGACATTTGATATAGTGTATTTAAAGATGTCCTTCCTGCCGCTGCCGATGCCATTATGGAGAGGACATTTGTGTTCTGGGGGTGCGTGCCACTGTTGTTGTGGGCCTGCAGTGAGCCAGGTTACGTTGAGGGTCTGCCATTAGGAGGCCAACTTTAGTGGGGGAGCACCACTACAATGGCTTCTTCTGCATCTAATGAGCTGGTCGCCCATGATGCTATACAGTTAAGGCTCTGATAGGTTGGCCTGACCTGGCTATGTGTGTGTGGAGTCCTCCACTACCCTCTTAGCCCAGTTTGTCCTGGTTCAGCCCAGCTCAACTCATCTTAGCTTAACTCTCCATGCATGTACGCCTGTTTAAGATCCAGTCGAGATGGGCTGTTGTCGAATCAGAGCCCCGGGCTGCTCACGCAGCGTATTAACCCCCCTCATCGCATGAATTATTACAACGTACTGATCCAAGTCGCCTACATCACACCAGATCAGTCATGATCACTTTGAAACCTGCCCCTCTGAGTGTCCCCTACCTCCTTCTATCTCCATATTCCACGTTCCCAGTAAAGGCTGAGCCCCCGGAGCTAGAGATGGCATTTTTGTACAGGCTTCTGTGACCTCTAGTTGCCATTGATGGTTATATCTCCTACATTCTTAGAAAAAAAGGTTCTAAAATGGTTCTTCGGCTGTCCCCATAGGAGAACCCTTTTTGGTTCCAGGTAGAACTATTTTGTGTTCCATGTAAAACATGGAACCCAATAGGATTCTACCTGGAACCAAAAGGTTTCTTCAAAGGGTTCTCCTATGGGGACAGCCGAAGAACCATTTTAGAACCTTTTTTTCTAAGAGTGTAGGAGATATAACCATCAATGGCAACTAGAGGTCACAGAAGCCTGTACAAAAATGCCATCGCTGGCTCCGGGGGTATATATAAAACACTGTATGATAGGGTGTGGAAATGTGCCTCCCAGCAAATTAGAATTAGTCGCCAGACAGGGCGCGTGGAAAAACCATCCCACCAGCCCACCGCACGTATGTCATCATGACAACGAGCTCGTGCTCGTTACCACTATATCAAGCAGTCCATTGGCTCGCCGCTTCTGCCTTTGAACAAAACAGTGCAGTAGGCAGTGATGACAAAGTGATTTATAAAAACAGCAAATGCTTTTGCTTTTTTTCTCCCTCTCTCTTCTCTCCCCATCGCAGTTACACAGCTGTTAAACAGATGCTGTTTGTACCAATTTAGAAGCCACTGCATTGTTTGTCAACACCGGTTTGGAGATTCATTCTTTAAAACAGGGGGAACCTGTGATGGAATGCACACGCGCTGGGGGTTGATGGAGCAGCAGAATGAAAAGGGAGGGGGAAAATGGAGAGGAGAGGAGGCAGGGGATGGTTAGAGGAAAAATGCTCCTCTGGAATTTGGCATGATTTACCGTGTGGCGTTCAAAATAATTAATGAAAACACTACTTGTAAAAGAAATAGGCAACGGCCGTGGTGGTGGTTGTTGGTGTTGACCGGAGATATAAGTTAACCTGTCAGCTTGCGTTAGTCGCCGACAAACCGCACCCGGGGCCTTCACGGAAGAGACTGGCCTGTCAGACACACTTACCCGTCCGCTCGGCAGACTAGGTAGCAAATCACTTCCTTGATAAATTGACTGGTACTAATGCTCCAAAATGGAACCAGCTAGGGCTGCATGAAACCCCGCTCTCATGGTTCCCAATCCGTACGACAGTCTTAACATGGCTTCCCAGCGACTCTAATTTCCTCCATAATTAATAATCTGACTGATGGAAAAGAGGATGAAAGGAGGAGGAAGTTTGGAGGGGTCAGATACAGATAACAAAAAAGGAGAGATTTTTGGGAAGAAGGGCAGATTTATTAAAAGCGATGTGCTGTATGTGAGACAAGAGAGAAGACAAGAGACGAGGAGAGGAAGGAGGAGAGAGGAAGGAGGGAAAACAGAGCATGGGGAGGAGAGATGGACTCATGGATGGGAGGAGGAGGAGGACGGAGTAGAGTGAACCAGATGCTGTTGGGAGTAGGAGGCAGTGGAGGGAGAGGAATGAGTGGAGGGATAGGCCTCGGCTTCTGTGACGGTGCTGGGAGAATGATGGGCTTGTGCGGCGCGGTAAGGGTGCCCCTCCACTGTTTGTAAAAACAAGACCATCACACTCCATCTTGCGCTCCTGCAAGAGCCAGGGCTCGCGGCTGATTAATGGCACCGGCCGACTGAATTGGCTGGCTGGGTTGACAGCAGCGCTTGGACTCCCTGGTGGGTAGTAGTGGGGGAGGCTGCCTCACTGGCAGGCCCCGCTCAAGCCCAGTGATAGGATGGAAAATAGAGTTAGCCCTAGCACTAGCTAAAGCAGACCAGATAGCGATACCGCTAGCTAAAGCAGACAAACCTGTAAAGGCCCTGACCCACTGTGTCTAGGTAAGCCACGACCAAGTTAATCAGGGTTGTGCTGATTGGGGTACCATTTTCTTCCGTTTTTGTGCCTAATGAACACAACCAAGGTTTTCAGCACAGTCCAGGGTTGCCTGAGAATTCAAATTCAGCTCCAGCACCAACCAACCACACAGACACTCAATTCCACTAGTTCCCTGTTTCTGAAATTCCTCTCTCTAATTTGTCTGCTGAGGGAGCTTCTGCATTAGCGGTTGAGCATTGAGAGGCTGCGGCAACAATTTAGATGTAATCTTGATAATTTAGTGTTTGGCTGGTAGAATGGAAAATTAATATGGAGAGCAATTAGAAAACAGCAATTCCACTGTCACAGATAGGGACTGGCACTTCGAGTGCAGGAACGCAGGGGCTTGGTTTGTGGTGCATGAGGAGTAATGACAGACAGACAGAGACAGACAGAGACAGACAGAGACAGACAGAGACAGACAGACAGACAGACAGACAGACAGACAGACATGGAGGGGGAGAGGCGTCCCGCCACCAGCCTTGTCCTTAAAGGGGTCAGCGGGTGGATAACTGCTCTGTTGATTTCATTCTCATTTCATACCAGTCAGCCACAACCAGCACCACTCATGCAGCGATGTGAAAGAGAGAAAACTAAATGGCAACCTTGGCGGTTTGCTCTTTCGCTCTCTCAGAGACTATTATTTTGTCCTCTCGCAAAGATAATCTTCAAATGCATTGTTTCAGCAATTGGACACAGACAGCAATATCAACGATGGCATGGGGGTGAAACAACAACCACAGACTGACAGTAGAAAGTAAAGCTTTTTGAGGGCGAAATAAATGAAAAGTTGAAAATATCCCCAAATTATGAGTTTGCCAGAGTAGCGTCTGATGAATGATTTGGACATGATATCGTCTGATGATTTCCTTTATTTTGGGTCAGCATAAAGTGTTGCCACGGTATTATTGGGTTATTGTAATCATTATAAATTGCTCTAATCATTGCTAAATAAAGCGGTCTTACCCATAGGGAGACTATTAGTATATCCAATTATCTTGAAGCATATATCCTCATCCACCTTTTTCTAATACTACTTTTTATAGAATCTTACTGCTCTAAATTCCTTTTAGGGCTCATCGTTCAGCAAACCCAAACTGACTGAATGGTGTCATACAGAAGATCTCACAGCCCTATGGCCGCAATTAAGCCCTCCAATAGAAACAGAGTGTGCGTAGTCTCCAGAATCTGGGTTTGCATCAAGTCACCACTGGCTTTCTAGTTAGGACATTACTCTGCCTTCCTCCCCCTCATGTTGTAGGATTACATCACTGTTTTGAACCTGGAGGATCTCTTGTTGAACTTTTTGGAGGGAAAACAGTGTTTGTTTCTCAAGTGAGACCACATTACCCTGCCAAACAGGACGAGTTTAGGGGGTAGAGTCTTTTCTCCATGTGATGTAAATACTTCCCTTATGTCTTCACTGTTAGGATATTTCATCCTTAGCCGTTCACCGATTCAGATGATTCTCTCACTTTTGCTACATTAGCCACAAACAAATAGCCCCTCCAGGTGTGTGACTAGGGAGGATCGTTAAAGACGACTAGCAACAGTAAACTGAGGGATTGCTGTGCAAGGCTCATAGAGCCACTCGCTGATTTCCTATCTGTCGAGACCTAAGGTTGTAACTCCTTCCCGTGAATGAGGATGGGGACAGGAAGTGAGGTGATTGAATGAGCGAGGCTACTAGTGCTTGAATACAGCCGAGGATGCTGGAGTGAGGGGGAACAGGTGAGCTCTCTTCTTCATGCTGATGTAAACTGATGTTATTCCAGGTAAAACAAAAACGATATCTACCAGGAAATTACGGCTATTGAATTTGAAGTGGCAATATTTATTAATCGCCAACACCAGTCGACGTGTGCATAAGGACATACATATTTAAAGTGCTCCCCAAAGCCTTTGATACTTTTTGGAACTCCCAATTCGGAATTAAAAGCACAACATTTCCGATTTGTCAGCAGTGGTGAGGGACTTGGATCCTTGTGATTTTGTTATTTTCCCATTCTCTCCATTTAACTCTATTTCTATTTCAAATCTGGAATGACTGAAAAACACAGGCGAGCTTCTGGCTCCCGACGGAGTGCCCTCAGTAATTAATAGGTATTAAATCCTAGTTAGGAAATGTTCCTACTGATATAGAACCGCTCTGTACTTTAAGTCTTTTTCCCGTAACTGATTAGCAAGCTTATTTTCCTGATGACTTTCAATAGGCATTCACAGCAGGAGGGTACCTCCTTCTTGGTCTTCCTCTTGGCTTGTGGTGTTTCAGACCTCGGCAGAGCTATAAAGAGCTTTTAATTGCTTTGTTTGTGAGCATTAGATTTAGCTTCTTTCGATTTTTCCCAGTAAGAGATTGGGCTTTGTCAGGGGTTGACCGATGGCCCGTCGCTCTCCTTTCTTTTTCTTTCTTTTCAATGTTGTTCTGTCGTCTTCTAGGGGACCTTTGACAACGACATCTGCTTGTGTGGTGAGCCTCTAAGCAGAGGCAGGATGTGAATGTTCTGTTGATGGCGCTCAGGCTTTCAGAACGATGTCAGTTACAACAGAACCGCTCTCTCTCTCCGGAGATCCCTCTAAAGGAAGAGGGTGAGAAAAGGGGTTTATTCACTGCTGTTGCATGGACGGCTCTGTATAAAGCGTAGTGTTTGATTATGTCTTCTTTGTGTCCTGAGACCATTCAGTCAGGCTACGGGAAAACAAGTTTCAAATCTATCAATCCAAGTCCCCTGGAAAAGAAGGAAGAGCCTCATAAGAGAGCAGAAGTTTTGAAGGGGAGATTGGGATTGTGCAATATGCCAGGTGTTCTCTAACCAGTCTCTTGTTGCCAGGTGTTCTCTTTCCAGTCTCTTGATGTCAGGTGTTCTCTAACCAGTCTCTTGATGCCAGGTGTTCTCTAACCAGTCTCTTGATGCCAGGTGTTCTATAACCAGTCTCTTGATGCCAGGTGTTCTATAACCAGTCTCTGCCACGAGCAGTATGGATAATGGTAAAACTCAACCCCTTGTTGCCATGGTGATAACATTGACTATTGGTGATGAAAATCCCCTTTCAAGATGTGGACTTGAGTGTGTTCACAGGCCCTGGTAATTACAGACAAAACTTTGGCCACTTGAGCCACCAGTCGATCCAGAGCTTTATTTTCTATTCTTTTTTAATTTCACAATTTTCCCCTGTACACATCGAAATGTGTGGGCGGGAGCGGGTATGGATGTGCGTATGAAGAGAGGAAGGGAGTGAGGGAGGATGTGGCCAGAGTACGCAGACACAGTCAATATGTGTCAAGGTACACAAACCTACACACACACACAGCAAAGCTCAAGGTAATCCTTTAGCACAGCTCTCCCATGAAACATTCATGATGGAATTGACGTTGGTCACCCATGGTCCTGGCTACCCGTTTGGCCTCTTGAGCTCTAGTGTCCCTGGTCATAAACGACCCCCATAATCCTATATTGAGATCAGCCATAGCATGGTTCAAATGGCCCACTAACCCAGCCAGTCATTCAGTCGTGTCAGTCTCATCAGATCACAGTTTATGAGGGAGACAGCTTCGGCAGCCTTGTCCCTGGAAGGCAATCTTTAAATATAGATTGGCACACCCAAAGCAGAGGTGCCCCTCAGAGTGCAGAAAAGAGGGGAAGAAAACAGATAATTTGTGATTTTAATTAGGTGATCTGTCAAGCTGCGAGTGCCAGATCTAAACGTGTGGTGTGCTGAGGGTCGATGGCAATTCCTTCCCACAATCCCTTCCTGTCACCTTGGGCCTCTCTTGTGGGAGGAGGGCCCCTTGCCCCTAGGAGGCAAGGACCAATCGGGAGGATGAATAGTTAAGGTAAATTACTGTCTATTTGGCCTGTAACATGGTAGCTACCGTATACTGTAGATATTATTCATGTTATATTCAGTCTTTTTTCACAAATGCGACATCCTTTGATTCTCATGACAACACTTGCCCTTGACCTGTGTTCAATATGTCTGTATAAAGCCATTATTTGCCTGCTTTGTGAGAGGGTGTGATTTGGTGAGAGGCTAACACTCTTTGATGGTATTCGTAAACACGAGGGCATCTTGAATGTGCCCTTGTTAGGTTATCAGTCCAGATGGCCAATAATCAAATATGTATGGATTCAAAGCCCTCAGCATCAAGTACTCACTCGACTGGCCTATGGATAAAAATCCTAAATACAGTTCTTACTTAGATAACAAAGGCAGAGAAGAGGACGACAGCTCTTCAGTTCCTGACAAAGAGTGCTTGGCTCTTGTTGTTGTTGTTCTAATGATACAAACATCGTCCTGAAAGCCCTTCCCTCCAACACAAAGGATATGTAGTAATACAGACTTTTTGTCAGCATTAAAACATCATTAGATATTTATAACTCAGCGGCAGATGACAGACTGAGCTAGATGAACTAGGCAGCGATATGGCAACGCAGCTGGTGTCTCTTAGTGGTAATATTTAAACCCTGGCTTTCATCAAGTGTTGCTACAGAAAACCCAATTATGCATGAGCTGGAAATGGACTTTGATTTAACAATGCGTCCTTTAATTGACGCATTAGAAGTGCCTGAAACTTGCAGATCTCGTCAGGAAGTAACGGCAAGTCTTGTAGTCTTGTGTAAACGGCAAGAACACCAGACATGAGAGAGAAATTACCCACAGAAAATATGAACTGGGGATGTTTGGGTTCCAACAAACTTTGCTTAATTTTTTTAAAGTATCTGACATGAAGTTAAATAAAATGAAAGGACCTGAAAGAATGCATGGTGAAATCCATGAAAGCAAAGTGTCAATGAGTTACAGTCCTGGCAAATCGGCCAGTTCAACAGACAAATCTAACCATTCCCTTTTATTTCCCCCTCCCCCTTCTTCCCTCTCTCTGCAGACCCCAGCGAAGGCTTCCACTGCCAGGAAGAGTGTCGTATCCTGGGCCATTCGGACCGCTGCTGGATGCCCCGTGTGCCTGGTCCGGCCCGCGGCAAGTCACCTGAGCATGGCCACCCACGTAACAACGTCATCGCCCTGTCTATTGAGGCCACCACCGTAGATGTGCCCCACTACGAGGACTGTGGCACCGGCACCATCAAAAGGACTTTTGCCACCTTCGGCAAGGATGGCCCAGAAGACCCCGAGCGGGGTGAGCTAAAGGGCAACAAGCGGACAATGATGGAGTCTCAGGTGTGCAGCCCCAAGGCCAACGGCGGCGCCGTGCGTGAGGCGGGCAACGGGCGCGAAGCAGCCAGTCCCATCACCTCCCCTGTGCACCTGAAGAGCCCGCTGGCCAAGGTGCCATCCGGCTACAACACGCTCAGGTGCCGTGGCGCCGAGCGCATTGCCAACCACAGCATGCTGCGGCAGCCCGAGGGGAAGGACAGCGAGCCGGCCGTCCGGGAGATCAACACTCTCCTCCATGACGGCAGCCATCTTGAGAAGGAGTCTCCCAGCAGCAAGCGCCTGAAGGACATTGTGCTCTAACGGGCCTCAGGGGAGCTTACTCACACACACACACACACACACACACACCCACACACACACAGTGTAAACAAACACACATATATATATATATATATATATATACACACATACTCCGCCATAGCTGTGTGTACGCAGGTGAAAGTCAAGCCGATGAAAGAAAGAAAGAGAGAGAGAGAGAGAAAGACACAACTTGAGCGTAGTATACAGTACTAAGGACAAAGCCCAGATGTGAAATATTACTGGAAAATGCTGAGCTTCATGTTGTGTTCCTCCAGAAAAGTGAAGGCCGTAGATGTGGCTTTGTTGTAGTCGCAGTACTTTTCTTGTTTGGTTTTCCGTTCGTTTTCTGCAGCCAGTGGACAGGCAGGTTGCTGTTGACTGTGTGACTTGCCCCTTCGGCCGGATTCTGCCTCTCCCCTGTTCAGATTTAGGAGGACCTGACACCTACGGTGACGGATAAAAAAAAGTACAGAACTTTATGCCTTTTGACTGTTTTTGCGTCACTAACTGAGATTGCCTTCTTTGGTTTTGTCTCGGCTGCCAAATTGACTCCTCGTTTCCTTTGTAAAGCTCCCCACAGTGCAACAGACGGAGACAGACAGACATGCACTTGATTCTTCTTCTGTGAACCATTGCCTCTATGTGCATCTTGAACAGTGGTCAGTAGTGAAGACGGAAGAGGGAAGCAACACATTCCCAGTCTCATTTTCTTCTCGGTCTGATAAGAGAATCCGTATTCTCTGTATACACCCCCCCCCCCCCCCCCACTGGAGGACATCCCAGTATCACCAGACTGTGAGGTCTGCACAGTATTTATGGTTTATCACTGATGGAGCTTAATGAACTCTTGCTATCTGCCCAGGCACTCCCAACACTGGGAAGTGGGACAGACTTTCGACTGAGCTATGAGGAAGATAAAAAAATACTTATTGCTTTTGAAATCTCCTGTGCCCATTCTTGATTGTAGCCAGTGGAGCACAATTAGAACTTTGTGCTCTGGTCTTGTACTTTTTCTGACTTTTGACTATGGGGCTAGGATAGAAGGGATCGTCACTCACGTCTTGCTATGTGAAACTCTGTATAGGGTTTACTATTATCATTTTTAATAACCTGTTGTTATGTGACAATCCCTTTAATGTTTTGTTTCAAGAGTAAAAAAATAATAAAAATAAACATTGGTGTTCAACTGAAGCTACAGTAGCGTTGTTACACAAACAAAAACAAAAAAACATATGCCAAAATATATTTTATAAATAATTTAAAAATGTATAATGAGAATATTTAATTCCGTGTAGTTATTTTATCAGTAAGTTATACTTGAAATTAACTGGCTTTTGTTTATTTGGCATTTTTTCAATGATTATGGATTATTTTTAAAAATGAACTTGGTTTTTTGTTTTTGTTTACTGTGTTACCCCTGGCAACTGTTGACTTGCAGTCTACCTTGTTGTAAAGAGTTTCTTATTGGTCAGTTCTTGTGCCATCAAGTTTCTGTGTGGACAAATAGAAAATGTAAAAATACAAAAAAAATATTGCAATTTCAGCACCAATAGTAGTGTGTCAGTTCAATGAGCTTAGAGTGAGATAGCAAAATAAACCAAAAAAGAAGCAAACAAAACCGTAAAGATTGCTTAATCTTAATATTTAAGTAAGAAGAAGATGGTTAAGCTAGTTTTTTAAGCTAGTGAGATAATTCCACCTATTTCTGTGTGTCTGTTTTTGGACTAAGGTTTCCTGTTAGTTCCTCACCTCAGAACTGGCCTTAGTGATGTGAACCAGAGAATAGGCCCTGTCAACACTTCAAGTAAGAGACTAAAGGTGAAGGTATGCAGACAAGCTTTGCTCAACTGCTGTGCCATCATGTATCATCTCCTTTGAATTGAGTCTGAAAATATATTTAAGAACAGCAAGACAAACCTTTCAGTCATGACCAAACAGATTTGGTGGAATCGTATGTTTAAAGGAAATTAAGTTCTTCGAAGAACCATCTTGCAAATCAGCAATGCGGTTTTCAGTTGCTTTACAGTTAAACTATGTACAACATGGAAAATTGTAAATGAAAAAAAGGACAAAATTACATACAATGAAATAGATCTTGTAGCTGAATGTTTTTGCTTGTCTCACCCATGGCTTTTGGCAACATGAACATCGGAATAATCACTGAATGTATACAGCAGCTTATTATTAAACTATTAAATGTTCTCCACTTTGTTTCCTTGTTTTCCTGAGTGTATGAGAGAGGAAGTCATCTTCGATAACATACTCCTCGATATGACCATCAAATACCTCATAATGAAATAAATGCACGTTGAAACGAGGAGAAAGAGAGAGAGAGGAGAGTGTGTGCATTGTTGTAAATTAATGAGCATGACCACGACCCAGCATATTGCAATTATCCATTTTTAAATTATCTTTTGTCTTGCCATAATTCATTCAAATCTATAATGTGATCTGAATATCGTCTGGAAGGCTTCCTTGAAAATGGCATGACGGTGCATAGAGTGATGACTATTAAATCTATCATGATAAAATGGAAATGAACAGTTTCTGTTCAGGCTCGCTCACAAGGCGCAATTAGGATTCCAGGCAGGTGCTGATGCTGCTCTCTCATTATAAGTGCTCTGTGACATCATTTTTAAATCTCCCGATTGACTAATTTGAGCAAATAAATGAGGAAGGGCCACCAGTATCAGGTGATGGACGGTAACTACACATCAAGCTGGCTAAGCAAGGAAGTCTTTAGGGACTGCTCCAGCCAAAGTGTCTATTTCTAATGTCTGAGACCTTTTCATTTGCAGGAGTGGGTGATGCATACCATTTTAGAGGCATTGAACATTCCCTAGCTCTTCTTTAGATATCATGAAACAGATTTTGATGCCTGTGAAGCCTTGCGTTGCCATTCCTTTTACATTAGGTGAGGGAGCAATGCACATTTACAGCCAGGAAGGTGTCATTTTGGCAGTATTTTCTCTTTATGAATCATATTGATTAGCTGCCTTGATGCACTAAAGCTCTAAAATAATTTTAACGCGCATTTTGTTACGTTCCCCAGTAAGAAAACCAAAATGTGTCTCTCAAACAGAAATGGGAACTAACAAAGATTCACTGAAAACAACCAAAATGAAAGGAGGGGTTCGGAAAAGCACTCATGGGGGTGTCCACTGAAAATTGACCAGCATCAAGAACTGGCATGTAAAGACACCCACCATGAGTGTCCACTAAATTTCCCCAAGAAGAGACAAACACAATTACAACCTACACCAAACTTAAAGACACGAATCAAACCCAAAAGGTGCCGCAAAATAAAATCAAGGAAATCTGACAAAGGAATGTTTTTTAACTCAAAAATGGCACGACAACTAAAGGTGTTTATCCTCCACATCCCTCAAAACAACCGGAGCACTGGGCCAGCCTCTCTTAAATATCACCTGGGCCAGCACAGGAGAAACAACTTTCCACTAACGAGATGACAATCCAGCACAGGTGTAACACATAATGACTAACAAGGTGACACCAAATGGCATGCCTCAACGTGCAACCTCGAAACACAAATGGAATAACCAAAACTTGTAACACCTTCTGCTTTAAGACATCTAATATATCCTATATTTTTGATAAAACAAGTTTGCTCACCACTAACAGAAAGCAACTTCCATTACACAGCATGATCAATTAAAATGCTTTGCTACTTAAAAATGGGTTACCTCCCATATATAAACATGGTGTCTACTGGCTTTCAACAATTAAATATAAGACAAAACACACAATTATTTTGTAAATATGCATATATTTTTTACCATCTTTTTGTTTTTTGGCCTTTTATTTCTATAGTTGTGAAAAACTCAAGTACGCTTCTATAACTCTCATCCCCTTGGACCGAGCCCAAACAAAACAAAACTAATCTCCATAACAGCAAAAACCTAGAGTCATATTTGTGAGCCAGGGCTAAACACTGACTAAACACAAAACTTATTGACTGCCCACACTTGAAAGACAATCGGCAACCAAGTTGTCCTTACCACGGACATTTCTGATTTCTAGTTACTATGGATTTCCAGGGGAATCCATAGTAACTTTCTTCTCGTGAGGAAAGTTACCATCTCACTGAGGAGCTACTCTCTCTTTTCAGGGTTCAGCTGATAGGTATGTTGTAGGATCGGAGCCGGGTCCCCATCGTCAATGTCATGCTTTAGTACATTTGTCTGGGTTGGCACATCCGAGAATAAACCATGATATTGTAAGAACAGTGTTGCATTTTTCCTTCCGAGACAAGTGTGCTGTTATGTCTACTCCCACTTTCCTGCTCTGGTGCTCGATGTCACTGGTCTACTAACCACCAGTCCTGGCAACCCATCTTTACGCACACCTACGCCCTATCATCAGTCACACCTGGACTTCATTACTACCTTCATTTCTTACCATTTATCTAGCACTCTGTTTTGTCAGTCATCAGGTAGTATTGTTTGTGTTTTCATGTCAGACGTTGCGCTTGTTTTGTATCGGTCCATATCGTTCCATGTTCTTTATCATTAAACTCACTCGCTGAACCTGCTTCCTGACTCCCTGCGTTATCGCATGTGATGTCGTGGCTACAGAGTCCCTGTGTCACGTCCATGACAACCCGCATCCCTTGGTTCTTCTCAGGGGTTCCTCCATCTGGCTTCCGTGTATACACTTGCAAGTTCCAAGCATATAATGAAGCAGCATCACAGGCAGCCCAGATCATGATTCCATATTTTGCAGGTATAGACGGTATGTACTGCCTGAAGGGGCAGCTGCTTCTAAATGGCATACGCTGCACATCAACAATAATGCTGGTCCCAGGGTTGTAAAACAGGGGAAGGCTGACCTGACCTGATTGCAGCTAGCTTGTCTCTCTGCACTGACCTGGTTGCAGCTAGCCTATCTCTCTGCCGCAAAGCTGGTCTGGTGTCTCGGTTATCGAAGTGGATAATCCTGGAAATTATGTGGAAGTTTTCCAGAGACATTGTTTTTCGGAAAAGTTATCTGCCAGTTTCTGCATCCCACAGGGATTCTGTGGATTCCCCATTGAATCTAGGTCCAAAACCCAGCAATGAAAAGAAACCCAAAGTATGCATTTAAATGAGTTTGGCCCATCTCCTTCCATCTCTCATCAAAAACACGCCTTTCCTCCAAATTACTGCAGTCCAGAATGATTTTCTGGATGGTGTCTGGGATGAACAGTTCAAAAGAAGACATTACGTCCTGCACATGAGCAACCGCCATCCTCGTCGGCCCTGGTTGCATCTTTTTCACATTGGCAGCCATGCGGGGGGGCTAATTCCTTGGGCAAGAAGACCGTTCAATGGCAAAAAATGTTGACATCCATATTTCTCCTTTTGCAAGCTGCTGAAGGTCTGGTCCTGGGTGGTCCTTGGGCTGGCTGAGGGTTAAGCTCATCCTCTTCTTACAACTCACTGTCAGAATCAGAATTGGCAAATCAAATCAAAGTTTATTTGTCACGTGCGCCGAATACAACAGTGAAATGCTTACTTACAAACTCTAACCAAAAGTGCAAGAAAGGTATTATGTGAACAATAGGTAGGTAAAGAAATAAATCAACAGTAAAAAGACAGGCTATATACAGTAGCAAGGCTATAAAAGTAGCGAGGCTACATACAGACACTGGTTAGTCAGGCTGATTGAGGTAGTATGTACATGTAGATATGGATAAAGTGACTATGCATATATGATGAACAGAGAGTAGCAGTAGTGAAAAAGAGGGGTTGGCGTTTGGGGGGTGGGACACAATGCAGATAGCCTGGTTAGCCAATGTGCGGGAGCACTGGTTGGCCGGCCCAATTGAGGTAGTATGTACATGAATGTATAGTTAAAGTGACTATGCATATATGATAAAGAGAGTAGCAGCAGCGTGAACAGAGGGGTTAAGGTGGCACAAAATGCAAATAGTCTGGGTAGCCATTTGATTACCTGTTCAGGAGTCTTATGGCTTGGGGGTAAAAACTGTTGAGAAGCCTTTTTGTCCTAGACTCGGCGCTCCGTGCCGCTTGTCATGTGGGCCTTCCTCTGTTACCGCCTGGTATAGAGGTCCTGGATGGAAGGAAGCTTGGCTCCAGTGAGGTACTGGGTCGTACACACTACCCTCTGTAGTGCCTTGCAGTCGGAGGCCGAGCAGTTGCCATATCAGGCAGTGATGCAAACAGTTAGGTTGCTTTCGATGGTGCATTTGTAGAACTTTTGAGGATCTGAGGACCCATGCCAATTATTTTCAGTCTCCTGAGGGGGAATAGGCTTTTTCGTGCCCTCTTCATGACTGTCTTGGTGTGTTTGACCCATGATAGATTGTTGGCGATGTGGACACCAAGGAACTTGAAGCTCTCAACCTGCTCCACTACAGCCCCGTCAATAAGAATGGGTGCATGCTTGGTCCTCCTTTTCCTGTAGTCCACAATCATCTCCTTTGTCTTGATCACATTGAGGGAGAGGTTGTTATCCTGGCACCACACGGCCAGGTCTCTGATCTCCTCCCTGTCTCATCATTGTCGGTGACCAGGCCTACCACTGTTGTGTCATCGGCAAACTTGGTGTTGGAGTCCTGCCTGACCATGCAGTCAGAACAGGGAGTACAGGAGGGGACTGAGCACGCACCCCTGAGGGGCCCCCGTGTTGTGGATCAGTGTGGCGGATGTGTTGTTACCTACCCTCACCATCTGAGGGCGGCTCGTCAGGAAGTCCAGGATCCAGTTGCAGAAGGAGGTGTTTAGTTTCAGGGTCCTTAGCTTAACCTCTCTGATCTCCCAAACCCGGATCCAGTATCGTGACTACAGCCTCAAGCTCATTACCATAACGCAACGTTAACTATTCATGAAAATCGCAAATGAAATAAATATGCCATCTCTCAAGCTTAGCCTTTTGTAAACAACACTGTCATCTCAGATTTTCAAAATATGCTTCTCAACCATAGGAAAACAATAATCTGTGTAAAAGTAGCTAGCTAGCGTAGCATTTAGCGTTAGTATTAGCGTTAGCATCCAGCACGCAACATTTCAACAAAAACATAAAAGCCTTCAAATAAAATCATTTACCTTTGAAGAACTTCTGATGTTTTCAATGAGGATACTCTCAGTTAGATAGCAGATGCTCAGTTTTTCCAAAAAGATTCTTTGTGTATTAGAAATAGCTCCGTTTTATACATCACATTTGGCTACCAAAAAAAAACAGAAAATTCAGTCCTCAAAACGCGAACTTTTTTCCAAATTAACTCCATAATATCGACTGAAAACATGGCAAACGTTGTTTAGAATCAATCATCAAGGTGTTTTTCACATATCTCTTCATTGATATATCGTTCTTGGACGCATGGTTTCTCCCCTATATCAAATGGAAAAGTACAAGCAGCTGGCAATTGCGCACCGAATTCCACGCAGGACACAAGGCGGACACTTGGAAAATGTAGTCTCTTATGGTCAATCTTCCAATGATATGCCTACAAATACGTCACAATGCTGCTAAGACCTTGGGGGAACGACAGAAAGTGTAGGCTCATTCCTTGCGCAATCACAGCCATATAAGGAGACAATGGAAAACAGAGCTTCAGAAATTCTGCTAATTTCCTGGTTGACACATCATCTTGGTTTCGCCTGTAGAATGAGTTCTGGGGCACTTACAGACAATATATTTGCAGATTCTGAAACTTCAGAGAGTTTTCTTTCAAAAACTGTCAAGAATATGCATAGTCGAGCATCTTTTCGTGACAAAATATCGCGCTTAAAACGGAAACGTTTTTTATCCAAAAATGAAATAGCGCCCCTAGAGATCCAACAGGTTAATGATGAGCTTTGAGGGCACTATGGTGTTGAACGATTAGCTGTTGTCAATGAATAGCATTCTCACATAGGTGTTCCTTCTGTCCAGGTGGGAAAGGGCAGTGTGGTGTGCAATAGAGATTGCATCATCTGTGGTTCTGTTGGGGCGGTATGCAAATTGGAGTGGGTCTAGGGTTTCTGGGATAATGGTGTTGATGTGAGCCATGACCAGCCTTTCAAAGCACGTCATGGCTACAGATGTGAGTGCTACGGATCAGTAGTCATTTTGGCAGGTTAGCTTAGTGTTCTTGGACACAGGTACTATGGTGGTCTGCTTGAAACATGTTTGTATTACAGACTCAGTCATTGACAGGTTGAAAACATCAGTGAAGACACTTCCAGCAGAGTTTCATTCGCACGTCCACCTCCGGCAGGCTTCTTCTTCATGGCCAAGAAGAACGGAGGGTTGCGCCCCTGCATTGATTACAGAAATCTGAATTCAATTACCAAGGAGTACCACTACCGTCTCCCGTTGGTGCCAGTCACGATTGAACACCTCTGTGGGGCCCGTTTTTTTTAAATCAAGTTTTACCTGTGGAGTGCCTACAATTTGATCCACATCCGGGAGTAGGATAAATGGAAGATAGCCTTCAGCACGATGTTTGGTCACTACGAGTATTTGGAAATTACTTTTGAATTAGCCAATGCTCTGTCTGTGTTCCAGGCATTTGTCAACGAGGTGTTCCGGGACATGCTTGAACGCCAGGTGGTCGTGTATATCGACGACATCCTGGTTCTCAGCTATCTTGGAGGATCACATCGCTAACATCCAAGTAGTCCAAAAACATCTCCGGGCCAAACACTTGCACGTCAAAGCTGAGATGTGCCAATTCCATCAGGAGTATTTTTCCTTTTTGGGTTAACAATTTGGCCCGACTCATGATGGATGAAAAGAATGTGGATGCTGTCAGGTCATGGTCAGTACCAACCACCATAAAGGGGTTTCAATGTTTTTAGGGATTTGCCAACTTCTACCGCCGGTTCATTAAGAACTTTAGCTCCATCGCCTCTCCTCTCACTTCTCTCCTCATGGGTTGTCCAAGGATGTTGGGTTGGAATCTTGTAGCTGACGAAGCCTTCCACCTACTGAAGGGATGTTTCACCTCCGCCCAGTTTCTCAAACATCCAGATCCTATGCTGCCCTTCGTAGTGGAGGTGGATGCTTCAGAAGTAGGAGTGGGGGCTGTCCTGTCCCTATGTCAAGGTAATCCACAGAAATTGTATCCATGTACATATTACTTTAAAAAGCTCTCCTGCAGAGAAGAACTATGATGTTGGCGATTAGGAGCTCCGGGTGGTCAAGTTGGCATTAGAGGAGTGGAAACAATGGCTGGAGGGCGCCCAGGACCCATTTCTCATCCTCACTGACCATCGGAACCTGGAGTACATACGGACAGCGAGGCGACACCAAACGACACCAAACCAGGTGGGGCCTTTTCTTCACCAGGTTCGATTTCATGCTGACATATTGCCCAGGTTAAAAAGACATAAAAGTCAATGCCCTTTCCCGTCTCTATGGATCAGGAGAGGTTCTTGTCTTGAGTGCACCCATAATTACGCCCACTCAAGTCATAGCCACCGTGCTCTGGGACGTGATTGTGGACATTCGCCAGGCCCTGGAGAGGGAAACCGCACCTGCTACCTGCCCTCCTGAGCGCACCTAAGTTCCCACGGGTTAAGGAATCGGCTGTTGACCTGGGCGCACACAGCTGTCATTGCTGGACATCCAGATATTACCCGCACCATTCAGTCCATCTCTGGAAAGTATTGTTGGCCCTCCTTGGCGCAGGACGTCACTCGTTATGTCAACTCCTGTTCCATATGTGCCCAATCCAAATCCCTCTGGAATGCTCCAGCAGGAAAACTGCTTCCCCTTTCCATTCCTCAGCGTCCCTGGTCTCATCTGTCCATTGATTTTGTCACTGATCTCCCCTCTTCTGATGGTTTTACCACCATTTTTGTGATAGTGGAAATATTCTCTAAATCATGCCATTTCATCCCTTTCCCTGGTCATCCTAACTGCTATCCAAGTCGCTGAGGCACTGTTCTATTAGATCTTGTAGCACTATGGCCTTCCGGAGAATATCATCTCCGATCGTGGCCCCCAATTCACATCACGTATATTGAAGGCATTCATGGAAAATCTGGGGGTTACAGTCAGCCTCACTTCCAGGTACCGGAATCTAACGTTCAGGTGTGGAGGATGAACCAGGAGCTGGGGAGGTTCCTGAGGAGCCACTGCCAGGACCGGCAGGGGGAGTGGGCCGATTCCTTCCCTAGGCTGTTTACATAGGGAATTCATTGCGACACTCCTCCACCGGGCTGACAACTTTCCAGTGTGTTCTGGGTTATAAGCCATCCCTGGATCAGTGGACTCCGAGCCAGTCCACTGCGATGGACGAGTGGTTCAGGTGCGTAGAAGAGTTATAGAATGATGCCCACGTGAGACTCCAGCATGTCATCTGCTGCCAAAAATCGCAGGCGTATAGCCACCGCAGTGAGGCTCCGGTGTTCCACCCTGGTGATCGAGCCTGGCTCTCCACCAGGAACCTTCCGCTGCGCCTGTCCTGTATGAAGCTGAGTCCCCGGTTTGTGGGGCCGTTCAAGGTCCTCCGGAGGCTCAACGAGGTTACAGATTACAACTCCCCACTAACTACCGGATCTCACCATCTTTTCATGTTTTCCTCCTCAGGCCGGTGGTTCCTGGTCCGGTGGCCGACATTCTAGATCCCAACTTCATTACTTACCATTTATCTAGCACTCTGTTTTGTCAGTCATCTGGTAGTATTGTTTGTGTTTTCATGCCAGACACTTCTCTTGTTTTGTATCGTTCCATGTTTGTTATCATTAAACTAACTACCTGACTCCCTGCGTCTACGTTACATGTGCCAAAAAGACATCAGTTACTCAACTGTCCAACCAGCACATCATGGTCAGAACACATAGATAATTATTGTTATTAAGATGGGTAAGGGAATTGCTGTTACAAGAAAATGTTCAGAGTATGTAACATCTTTTACACTCTGAATCAGGTGACTTAATCCCTGGTCCTATCACACAGAGTACTGTCCACTTATATGGTCAATCCCTGGTCCTATCACACTTAGAGTACTTTCCAGTTATATGGTCAATACCTGGTCCTATCACACTTAGAGTACTGTCTGGTTATATGGTCAATCCCTGGTCCTATCACACTTAGAGTACTGCCCAGTTATATGGTCAATCCATGGTCCTATCACACAGAGTACTGTCTGGTTATATGGTCAATCCCTGGTCCTATCACACAGAGTACTGTCTGGTTATATGGTCAATCCCTGGTCCTATCACACAAAGTACTCTCTGGTTATATGGTCAATCTCTGGTCCTATCACACTTAGACTATTGTCTGGTTATATGGTCAATCCCTGGTCCTATCACACTTAGAATACCGCCTGGTTATATGGTCAATCCCTGGCCCTATCACACTTAGAATACTGTCTGGTTATATGGTCAATCCCTGGTCCTATCACACTTAGAGTAATGTCCAGTTTTATGGTCACCTGCAGCAAAGAAAGATATAAAACAGCTCCAAATGGCTCAAAACAGGGCTGATAGATCTTCATTGCTCTAAACAGGGCTGCCAGATTAGCTCTTCATTGCTCTAAACAGTGCTGCCAGATGAGCTCTTCATTGCTCTAAACAGTGCTGCCAGATTAGCTCTTCATTGCTCTAAACAGTGCTGCCAGATTAGCTCTTCATTGCTCTAAACAGTGCTGCCAGATTAGCTCTTCATTGCTCTAACCGTATGAATATTATCCAAATGCAGCAGAATCTCTCAAGGCCTCACGTTAAAAACAAATTACAATCCAGTCTTCTGATTTTCTTTAGGAATGTTATATTCTTCAAAAAAACACAGTATTTTTCAGTCCAGTTAGTACATACTGGCAACACGCATAACCACCAAACCAGACAGGCAAATTCAGGGCAGCTAAAACAACTAAAGCCAAGGACAAATCACCTTAAATCTACAGTTTTATATAGAGCCATAGCTGAATTGAACTCTTTACCAATCCATAATTCTCAGGCAAAACTTAAATACACCTTCAAGAAAGAAAAAAAAATGTCTAATGTGAAAGACCATATGACTGGACAGCAAATAGAAAGTATTAACTGAATGTTAAATGTGTTTCCTGTCAGGTATTTTAATTATCTGTCTTGTCTACTTGTTGTATGTTTGTGAAGTCTTGATTGTGGTTGTTGGTAATGTCTTCTTAATTGGTTGTTGGTAATGTCTTCTTAATTGGTGTTGGATCGCAGGAAGATTATCTGGCATTAGCTAATGGGGATCCTAATAAAAGGGCCAAAATTACAAAATTACAACCAGCACAGGGCGTATTGAGCTTTCCTCGTACTCTTGAGGAAGACTATAGTCAATGGTGACAGCAGTGGACACAGGCAGAACATCACTACCGGTTTCCACTGACTTCGTGCCGATCGTAGCGGGTGAAGTATGGATTCAACATGTTGACATGGTTTTTCTCCTGCGATGATGTAATCCAGATAACAATTGTTTTTCACTATGGGGTGAGGGCCTGAAAAGCGAGCTTGAAAAGCGAGCTTGACCCCTCAACGGGCAGGACTTGGTCACCCACATTGAAAGTCCGGGTTTACGCCTTCCGATTATACCAAACTTTCATTTTCGTTTGCACCCTCTCCAGATTCTCACTGGCAAACTCAAAGATGTGGTGCAATCTGTAACGAAAAGCGTTAACGTGCTCCAACAGATTTGTTTGTTTTTTAAGGTCCCGCCCTGCAACAACCTCTCTCTCAGCAAACTCAAAGGACCTCTGACATGATGCCCAAACACAAGTTAATTCGTACCTAAAACGAGATTCCTGAACAACCTTCGGCACAGCAAACAGCACAAGAGGGACCTCTTCATCCTAGTCAACTCAAAGCAGTAAGCTCTCAACATAGACTTCAAAGTCTGATGAAATCTCTCAAGAGCACCTTGAAACTCTGGGTGGTTGGCACTAGAGGGGAAATGGGTTACACCCAACCGTTGTAGCACTTGTAAGAAGACCTTTGACATGCAATTCGGGCCTTAACAATACTGGGAGATGTGATTTTCCTGGAATGTCCTCAGGGAAACAAGTGCCAGCACACATGATGGTTAAGATAAACTGGTTACCACTCTTGGCTTTGGGCAAAGTACCAACACAGTCCACCAGAACCCTGCTGCAAGGTTAATCAAAAGCAGGAATAGGCTGAAAAGGTGCAACCGGTACAGCTTGGTTCAGTTTATTCGTCTGCTGGCAAACGGCAGAGGATTTACAGTAAGCCACAACATCCTGTTTCAGAACAGTCAAGAAGAAGTTATGCAAGATCCGGTCATAAGTCTTGTTGACCCCAATATGGCCTACCATACTACCATTGTGACCCAACCTCAGTATCTCGTTGAAACATAACTGGAACAACAATTTGACATACACTGGACCAATCGTCTTGCCCAGATGTGGAAAAAGTAACTCACAAAAACTTTATCAATCTACAAAAATGTGTGTTTCTCATCAGTCGGCTCCTCTCCTTGTTCGTGCGGTGATCGATGTCACCGGCTTTCTAGCCATCACCGCTCCATTTTTCAATTATCCATTTGTCTTGTCTTGTTTCCATACACACCTGGTTTTCATTTCCCCAATCAATCTACTTGTATTTAACCCTCTGTTTCCCATCATGTTTTGTGAGTAAATGTTTCATGTTACGTGGTGTTAGTTTACTTTTATGTTCTGTTTTTTGAGCACGTTTGTTTTATGTAGTGCTCTCGTTTTTGGAACTATAAGAAAAGTGTGCCTGTTCAGTATACTCTGCTCTCCAGCACCTGATTTCGCCTCCAATACACCATTGACATCATGGACTACTATTTTAGCGAATTAGCAACTTTGCAACTACTTACTACATTTGAGCTACTTTGCACCTACTTAGCATGTTAGCTAACCCTTCCCTTAACACTAACATTAACCCTTTAACCTAACTCTTAACCCCTAGCCTAGCTAACATTAGTCACCTAGCTAATGTTAGCAACAACAAATTGGAATTCGCAACATATCATACATTTTGCAAATTCATAACATATTGTACGAATTGCAATTAGTCACATATCATATGAATTGTAATTCACAACATATCATACGGAATGGATGACAGAGATCCACAAATTAATCCATACCATATGAAATGTAACATATCATATTAACTGGAGTGTACTGGATTTACATTACTATATGATATCTGCCCTTGAGTCCAGGTTGCCCCCATAGGTGCAGATTACTGCCTTGAGTGAGTTACAATGGATTTATGCTCCAAATAACAAAATGCTAATTGACTAGGAGACATTCCAGAACTAGAGCTACATAAGAAGAAGAAGAAGACCCCACAGTAGCTGTCCTTTCTATATTTGTTAATTCATTTGCCATTGCCTCTCTACCCTCTCGTCGAGCCAACATGAAAGTTGCTGTAAAACCTACTCGCTAACAGTCCCATTAATCTATTAGGAGGATCTGGACTCCTCCAGCTAACGCTTCCTCACCTTCCTCCCAGGCAGTAGCATGCTAGCCCTGTCCCCATTCATATGGATGACTCATGCCATTCTATTATAGTTTAGACCCATGGGTTCTTCCCATAACAGTCCCTTTAACCTGGAGCTAGCCAGCTTTACTCTTTAAGGTCAAAACCTGCACTTCAAAGAGGCCTATATCATAAACTATACCATTAAAAACCAGCAAAATACTGCAATTCAGTAGCAAACACATACTGTATACACTCAAAACCTTGTGTTCATTTAACCTGGAGCTAGCAGCTACTGTCTTCAAGGTCTTTGTTTATGCCCATTCATCATCGTTCACACACTCTTAAGCCTTAGCCTCACCACACCCACACATGTAAACGTATGTGAGTCAGCATAGAATTGTCCTCCAGAAAGTACTCGCTCTACTTAAACTTTCTCCCAGTGAGCTTAGTCAATATCAACATCAAAATTCAGGGCAGTTTTTGAGAGCCATAGCAACAGTTTTGCAGTTGTCCATAGCTACAATAGTCTGTATCTTTCCAAAAGTCTGCGGTAGAAAATATTATCTATATACTGACCAGGGAAGCTCCATTCTGTTATGGACAGACGCCTGTTACATGACAGACCAATCAGGACTCATCTATTGGCATGGCCAACCACACCATTATCTCAGCCAATCATGGCTAGCCAGGAAGGATCCTGTCTTCTCCCTGTATAGCTCAGTGCTTTCTCCTTGGCTAAACTAGGCTCATCATTTTACATTTGAGTTATATTTCCAGATCCCATATAAGTTTGTAATTAAGGTACATGAAAATTCACATGTTCAAGAAGGCATTTCAAAATAAAATAAAAACTAGCGTCAAAAGATTCCGATCCTGTAATACTCACAGCCTTGTGTGAATACTGTGGCCTTCACTATCAACAGAGTCCCCCGAGTTTATTAGCTGTATTTGCAAATCGTTTCCATATTTATAATTCAAGCCATCCCCAAATGGCACTCTCCTCATATTTAATTATTTCTGATTCCCATTGGTCAGGGTGAAATCTCCCCCACTACAGCGCAGAGATTTATATAAAAGGTTACCGGAACACATGTCCTATTAACGTCTTATTAATGTTTCAATTAGCATTTTCCGAAATGGTGAAAGGGGGAATCAGAGAACAATTAAAATGATGTATTTCTGACACAGACATCCATTGAAGAGGGGGGTCCACCACCATCAACGGCAGAACATTCCTCCAATACAAAACAGTTTGTTGCCTGTTCTTCCTCTTCCCCTCCTCCTGCAATCACAGCCATCGATCTCCATTCCTGCACCAACCTCATTCTTTCAAAAGGCACTGCAGCTGCTTCTCCTGCAGAGGGACAGGCCTCATTGTGGCCCACAATTCCTATTCACTGTAACCTCTGGGACCATGGGACCAGTTCGGGAGCCCCACAACACTTTCACAGGGGGATTATATTGGCAGCTAACAAACTGTCTGCCTACAGAGTCCAGCACCATCAAATAGCAAAGGCTTGAGTTGCCACTAAGGCAACATCAAATCTCAGTTCAGACACATCGAACACCTTCAGAGAAGTCAGGGGAAAGAGAACAACTATAATTTGGAGTTCCTACAGAATTAGGGATCATGAATACAGTATATAGACTTTTGTAAGGAAAGAATGGATGTAGACCTCATGTTTGTTTTAAACTCCATTGAAATGCATCAGCTATTCAAGCTGGCTTGAAGGCCGAAGCTGTGGCCAGTCAACAATGGCACCATTAATTGTTTTAGGGAGGTCTGTCTGGTGTCTGGGCCATAAATATCCAAGGCCTAATGTGCTTTCTTCTCAAATTAATTACCAAATGCATTCAGTCTAGGGCAGGTATTCCCAAACTGGGGTATGCAATGCCGTTGGGGGTACTCCAAATAAAAATATGATTCACATTTTTTTTAAACTAAAAAAACATTTAATTATCATTCAAACAGTTCATTTCTATTTCATTTCTATTTTATATTTTCTCACCTGAGTAGCCTCGTTTTACTGCCAAAAATAAAATTAAACCATCTAGTGTTCAACAAAATAACAACACAATGTTAAATACAGGTAACCTAGTCAAATAATTAACATCCAATCACATTAACCGTTAGTCTCTCGCGGGAATTCCACTAACGGTTCATATGTAGCTAAACGTAGCTGCTGCCCATTCTGTTTGCTCGAAAATTGATAAATGGTTAAAAAAAGTAAGGCCCGCATCCGTAGAGACACATACCAGCTCTACTGGTAGTACTGCTACTACCAGCAGTACTACACCTGCTACCAGTAGTACTACACCTGCACCTGTCGATGACACAAGTTGTTCTGCTTCCACGAGCACATCCAATGCTAGCATCAGTAATTATACATTTGTTGTTAATGTCAGTGTCCAGCTAGCATGGACACTGACAGTTGTGAATCTGATGCAGCCAAAGAGCTACTGCCCCCTTACCCGGGAAAGCACCGAAAAACAGACAGGAACGTTGGACCATCGAAGAGGCACAAATATGATGGGGTTCACTCGTATTGGGAGTAGTGCCTTTCCTCAGCCACAGTGTGTTATAAAAAAAAAAAAAAAGTACTATCTCACAACTCAATGAAACCTTCAATCTTGCGCAGACATTTAGAAACAAAACATGCCAATTTAAAAAATAAGCCACTGGAGTTTTTGGAGTGAGAAATAAGACGACTTTCGAGTAGTAAGACGTATAAAAACAACAGATACCATTAATAAGAAGGGTCTAGAAGCGTATTATATGGTGAGCTACCGAGTGGCTAGGACAGGCAAGCCCCATACTATTGTGGAGGACTTAATTCTTCCTGCTGCCGGAAGTTGACTGTGCCTTTAAACAGCTTGGAAAATTCCAGAACATTATGTCATGGCTTTAGAAGCCTCTGATTGACATAATTTGAGTCAATTGGAAGTGTACCTGTGGATGTATTTCAAGGCCTAACTTCAAACTCAGTGTCTCTTTGCTTGACATCATGGGAAAATCAAAAGAAATCAGCCAAGCCCTCAGAAAAAAATTGGTCTGGTTCATACTTGGGTGCAATTTCCAAATGCCTGAAGGTACCACGTTCATCTGTACAAACAATAGTACGCAAGTATAAACACCATGGGACCACGCAGCCGTCATACCGCTCAGGAAGGAGACGCTTTCTGTCTCCTAGAGATCAAATCAAAGTTTATTTGTCACGTGCGACGAATACAACAGGTGTAGATGGGGGGAATAGAGGGTTATATACACAACACATAATGAGGGAAATTAGAACCAGGTGTGTGGGAAAACGAGACAAAACAAATGGAAAATGAAAAATGGATCGGCGATGGCTAGAAGACCAGCGACGTCGACCGCTGAACACCGCCCGAACAAGGAGAGGCATCGACTTCGGAAGAAGTCCTTACAGTGAAATGCTTACTTACAGGCTCTAACCAATAGTGCAAAAAAATGTATTAGGTGAACAATAGGTAAGTAAAGAAATAAAACAACAGTAAAAGACAGGCTATATATAGTAGCGAGGCTATAAAAGTAGCGAGGCTGCATACAGACACCGGTAAGTCAGGCTGTTTGAGGTAGTATGTAAATGTAGATATGGTTAAAGTGACTATGCATATAAGATGAACAGAGAGTAGCAATAGCGTAAAAGAGGGGTTGGCGAGTGGTGGGTGGCAGGACACAATGCGGATAGCCCGGTTAGCCAATGTGCCGGGAGCACTGGTTGGTCGGCCCAATTGAGGTAGTATGTATATGAATGTATAGTTAAAGTGACTGTGCATATATGAAAAACAGAGAGTAGCAGCAGCATAAAAAGAGGGGTTGGGGGAGGTTGGGGGGGGCACACAATGCAAATAGTCCGGGTAGCCATTTGATTACCAGTTCAGGAGTCTTATGGCTAAAAGCTGGATAAAACTGTTGAGAAGCCTTTTTGTCCTAGACTTGGCACTCTAGGACAAAACAGTCTATGACTATGACTGGGGTGGCTGGGGTCTTTGACAATTTTTAGAGCCTTCCTCCGACACCGTCTGGTGTAGAGGTCCTGGATGGCAGGCAGCTTAGCCCCAGTGATGTACTGGGCTGTACGCACTACCCTCTGTATGCCTTGACTTAATTAAAGATTGCTCTACACCAGCAGAACCCATCCAACTTGAAGGAGATGGAGACGTTTTACCTTGAAGAATGGGCAAAAATCCCAGTGGCTAGATGTGCCGAGCTTGTAGAGACATACCCCAAGAGATTTGCAGCTGTAATTTCTGCAAAAGGTGGCTCTACAAAGTATTGACTTTGGGGGGGTGAATAGTTAGGCACGTTCAAGTTTTCTGATTTTCTGTCTTATTTCTTGTTTGTTTCACAAAAAAAAAAAATTTAGCATCTTCATCTTTAATTCCAGGTTGTAAGGCAACAAAATAGGAAAAATGCCAAGGAGGTGAATACTTTCGCAAGCCACTGTATGTATGTGTATATACTGTATATTATTTTACTGCTCTAGGGATGTAATTATTGTTTAGATAACCTTATTTACTATTATGTATTGATTTACTTTTTATTTTTTCACTCTTTATGTGATGCGCAATGCAGAGAACACCGGAAGAATAATTATTATTTAATTACCAAGGTGAAATATTGTTACGTGTCAATTAATCCCATAAGGGATGAGTTGCCAATTGACGATTTGACGGAAACTTTTTTTTCATTTATTCATTCATTCATTCACTACTTGAGTAAAAGTCTAAAAGTGTTTGTTTTTAAAAATACTTATGTATCAAAAGTAAATGTAATTTCAAAAATATACTTAAGTATCATTTAAAATTCCTTATATTAAGCAAACCAGATGGCACCACTTGTTTTTTTAATTTACGGAAAGCCAGACATGTTTACAAATGAAGCATTTGTGATTAGTGAGTTCACCAGATTAGAGGCAGTAGGGATGACCAAGGATGTTCTCTTGATGTGAATTTGACAATTGTCCTGTCCTGCTAAGAATTCAAAATGTAACAAGTACTTTCAGGTGTCAGGGAAAA
Organism: Oncorhynchus mykiss; assembly: GCF_013265735.2. Taxonomy (NCBI): domain Eukaryota; kingdom Metazoa; phylum Chordata; class Actinopteri; order Salmoniformes; family Salmonidae; genus Oncorhynchus; species Oncorhynchus mykiss. The sequence continues at coordinate 20,930,449 of NC_048578.1, forward strand.
TGTGTGTAGTAAAAAGTATGTTATTTTATTTTGCATGAAGAAAATGTTAAAGTTGTCAAAAATATAAATAGTAAAGTAAAGTACAGATACTCCGCAAAACGACTAAAGTAGTACTTTAAAGTATTTTTACTTAAGTAATTTACACTACTGCTACTAGGCAGCATCCTGAGGTGGCTATTGAACGTGATCAGCCTGCAAGGAATAGAGCCCACCCAGTCTTGATTATTATATAATACACTGACTGTTAATCTGCCTGCAAACCTTTGCAACAGTCTAGGATAAGTAGAATCTTCTGATCAAATTGTCCATAATGTTAAAGTAAAATGATTTTTTTCATATGTTTTACAAATTAATACAAAATTAAAAGCTGAAATGTCTTGAATCAATAAGTATTCAACCACTTTGTTTTGGCAAGCCTAAATAAATTCAAGATAAAAATAACTTGCATGGACTCACTCTGTATGGAATAACAGTTTTGAACATGATTTTTGAATGACTACCTCATCTCTGTAACCCCACACATACAATTATCTGTAAGGTCCATCAGTTGAGCAGTGAATTTCAAACACAGATTCCATCACAAAGACCATGGAGGTTTTCCAATGCCTCACAAAGATATTCAGCTATTGGTATATAATAATAAATTTAAAAAAGCATACATTGAATATCCCTTTGAGTGTCGTGAAGTTATTAATTGCACTTTGGATGGTGTATCAATACACGCAGTCACTACAAAGATACAGGTGGAAACTGCTCAGGGATTTCACTATGAGGCCAATGGTAACTTTAAGTTTAATGGCTGTGATAGGAGAAACCTGAGGATGGCTCAACATTATTGTAGTTAATCCACATAACTAATCTCATTGACAGAGTGAAAAGAAGGACGCCTGTACAGAATAAAAACATTCCAAAACATGCATTCTGTTCACAACAAGGCACTAAAGTAATACTTGTGTGGCAAAGCAATTCACTTTTTGTCCTAAATAAAAAGTGTTGTATTTGGGGCAAATCCAATATAACACATTACTGAGTACTGCGCTCCATATTTTCACACATCGTGGTGGCTGCATTATGTTATGGGTATGCTTGTAATCATTATGGATCATTAGGGAGTTTTTCAGGTTGAAAATGAAACGGAATGGAGCTATACACAGGCAAAATCCTAGAAGAAAAACTGGTTCAGTCGGCTTTCCACCAGACCCTGGGTGGAATTCACCTTTCAGCTGGAGAATAACCTAAAACAAAAGGCCAAATCTACACTGGAGTTTGCTTACCAAGAAGACAGTGAATGTTCCTGAGTGGCCAAGTTATAGCTTTAACTTAAATCTACTTGAAAGTCTATGGCAAGACCTGAAAATGATTTCTAGCAATGATCAACAACAAATTTGACAGAGCTTGAAGAATTTTGAAAATAATAATGGGCAAATGTTGCACAATCCAGGTGTGGAAAGCTCTTACAGACTTACCCAGAAAGACACAGCTGTAATCCACAAAGTATTGACCGAGGTGTGTGAATGCTTATGTAGATCAGATATTTTTGTATTTAATTTTCAATACATTACAAACATTTTTTAAGTACTTTGTTATTATGGAGTATTGTGTGTAGATGGGTGGCCAAATTTAGGCTGTAACACAACAAAATATGGATCAAGGGGTATGTATACTTAGTCTATCCCTTAGTGTAGCAATCAATAAAACCTATGCGCTGATCCAAGTGGGCTCTGAGGAAGGGGTGGAAGGGTCAGGAGGAAGGGGTGGGGGGTCAGGAGGAAGGTGTGTGGGGGTGTGTCAGGAGGATTGTTGGGGGTACAGGAGGAAGGGAGGAGGGTGTCAGGAGGAAGGGGTGGGAGGTCAGGACCTAAGGACCTTAGATTGAGGTTGGAAAGGTACAGGGAGGAAGAGGTGGGTGGTGTCAGGCAGATAATGGTCTTGGTCTGAAGATCCACACCTTTAGGAGAAACCATTATCCTCACGGCAGGAGGGTAATCGGATCGACCCAGCGCCGGGGCCCTGCCGCCCTGCATGCAGCCCACACACAGCCCATCTGCATGGGGCTCAGAGTAGTCCCTGGATGGGGCTTGGATGAGGACTGTGGAGCTGGGAAGCAGCACACAGGAGTAGTGGATAAAGCATCTCCCACAACGTGTTATAAGGTCACAGTCATTTGGAGGTGATGAGCCCCAAGAATACCACATTATCTGACAAGAGACACTGATTTCACTCAAGAATAAGACTGGGAATCAGTCAGAGCCTTTGAGACACTTTTTTCTCATGAGGTTACTATGCTTTTCTGACACTAAAACGTTAAGATTTGAACCCATCATTTTGGAGATTAGCAATGTCAAAGAAAAGGGGTGTGCATTTTGCTTGACATGCAGCAAAGAGGTCAAAATCAAATCAAACGTTAGTTGTCACATGTGCCGAATACAACAGTAAAATGCTTAATTACAAGCTCTTAACCAACAATGCAGTTAAGAAAATACATTAAAAAAGCAAGAGATATAAATAATAAATAATTAAAGAGCAGCAGTAAAATAACAATAGTGAGGCTATATACAGGATGTACCGGTACTGAGTCATTGTGCGGGGCCACTGGTGTCGAGGTAATTGAGGTATGGTTATTAAAGTGACGATGCATAGATAATAACAGAGAGTAGCAGCGGCGTCAAAGAGGGGGTGGGGGCAATGCAAATAATCTGGGTAGCCATTTGATTAGATGTTCAGGAGCTTATGACTTGGGAGTAGAAGCTGTTTAGAAGCCTCTTGGACCTAGAGTCTTCAACAATTTTTAGGCCCTTCCTCTGACACTGCCTGGAAGAGATCCTGGAGAGCAGGAAGTTTGGCCCCGGTGATGTACTGGGCCGTACACACTAGAGGTCGAACGATTATGATTTTTCAACACCGATACCGATTATTGGAGGACCAGAAAGCCGATACCGATTAATCGGCCAATTTTTTATTTTTTTATTTGTAATAATGACAATTACAACAATACTGAATGAACACTTATTTTAACTTAATATAATACATCAATAAAATCTATTTAGCCTTAAATAAATAATGAAACATGTTCAATTTGGTTTAAATAATGCAAAAACCAAGTGTTGGAGAAGAATGTAATATGTGTCATGTAAAAATGTGTGCCATGTAAAATATGTGCCATGTAAAAAAGCTAAAGTTGAAGTTCCTTGCTCAGAACATGAGAACATTGAAAGTTGGTGGTTCCTTTTAACATGAGACTTCAATATTCCAAGGTAAGAGGTTTTAGGTTGTAGTTAATATAGTATTTATAGGACTATTTCTCTCTATACCATTTGTATTTCATATACTTTTGACTATTGGATGTTCTTATAGGCACTATGTAGTATAGGCACTCTGTGTTGTTGTCTGTTCACACTGCTATGCTTTATCTTGGCCAAGTCACAGTTGTAAATGAGAACTTGTTCTCAACTAGCCTACCTGGTTAAATAAAGGTGAAATAAAAAATAATAAAAAAAAAAATTGCCACTATAGTATTGCTTCCATCCCTCTCCTTGCCCCTACCTGGGCTCGAACCAGGAACACATCGACAACAGCCACACTCAAAGCAGCGTTACTCATCGCTCCACAAAAGCTGCGGCCCTTGCAACGCAAGGGGAATAACTACTCCAAATCTAAAAGCGAGTGACGTTTTAAACGGTATTAGCGCACACCCAGCTAACTAGCTAGCCATTTCACATTGGTTATACCAGCCATTAGGCTTGAAGTCATAAACAGCGCTGTGCTTGTGAAGAGCTGCTGGCAAAACGCACAAAAGTGCTGTTTGAATGATTACGGGCCTGCTACTGCTCAGTCAGACTGCTCTATCAAATCAGACTTAATTATAACATAATAACACACAGAAATACAAGCCTTTGGTCATTAATATGGTCAAAATCCGGAAACTATCATTATTATTTCAGTGAAATACGGAACCGTTTGGTATTTTATCTAACGGGTGGCATCCCTAAATCTAAATATTCTTGTTACATTGCACAACCTTCAATGTTATGTCATAATTACGTAAAATTCTGGCAAATTAGTTCGCAATGAGCCAGGCAGCCCAAACTGTTGCATATACCCTGACTCTGCGTGCAATGAACGCAAGAGAAATGACACAATTTCACCTGGTTAATATTGCCTGCTAAACTGGATTAGTAGTTATAACTAGTGATTATGATTGATTGTTTTTTATAAGATAAGTTTAATGCTAGCTAGCAATTTACCTTGGCTTCTACTGCATTCGCGTAACAGGCAGGCTCCTTGTTTAGTGCAATGGTTAGAGCGTTGTACTAGTTAACTGTACGGTTGCAAGATTGGATCCCCTGAGCTAACAAAGTGAAAATCTGTCGTTCTGCCCCTGAACAAGGCAGTTAACCCACCGTTCCTAGGCCGTAATTGAAAATAAGAATGTGTTCTTAACTGACTTGCCTAGTAAAAAAAAAAACGGAAATCGGCGCCCAAAAATACTGATTTCCGATTGTTATAAAAACTTGAAATCGGCCCTAATTAATCGGCCATTCCGATTAATCGGTCGACCTCTAGTACACACTACTTACTCTCTGTAGTGCCTTGCAGTCGGAGGCCGAGCAGTTGCCATACCAGGCAGTGATGCAGATGGTGCAGCTGTAAACCTTTTGAGGATCTGAGGACTCATGCCAAATCTTTTTAGTTTCCTGAGGGGGAATAGGCTTTGTTGTGCCCTCTTCACGACTGTCTTGGTGTACTTGGACCATTCTAGTTTGTTGGAACTTGTAGCTCTCAACCTGCTCCACTACAGCCCCATCGATGAGAATGGGGAAGTGCTCGGACCTCCTTTTTCTGTAGTCCACAATCATCTCATTAGTCTTGGTTACATTGAGGGATAGGTTGTTATTCTGGCACCACCCTGTCAGGTCTCTGACCTCCTCCCTATAGGCTGTCTCGTCGTTGTCGGTGATCAGGCCTACCACTGTTGTGTCTTCTGCAAACTTAATGATGGTGTTGGAGTCGTGCCTGGCCATGCAGTCGTGGGTGAACATGGAGTACAGGAGGGGACTGAACACGCACCCCTGGGGAGCTCCAGTGTTGAGGATCAGCGTGGCAGATGTGTTCCTACCTACCCTCACCACCTGGGAGCGGCCCATCAGGAAGTCCAGGATCCATTTGCAGAGGGAGGTGTTTAGTCCCAGGATCCTTAGCTTAGTGATGAGCTTTGAGGGTACTATGGTGTTGAACGCTGAGCTGTAGTCAATGAATATTATTCTCACATAAGTGTTATTTTTGTCCAGGTGGGAAAGGGCAGTGTGGAGTGCAACTGAGATTGCATCATCTGTGGATCTGTTTGAGCGGTATGCAAATTGGAGTGTGTCTAGGGATTATGGGATAATGGTGTTGATGTGAGCCATTACCAACCGTTCAAAGCATTTCATGGCTACAGACGTGAGTGCTACGGGTCGGTAGTCATTTAGGCAGGTTGCCTTTGTGTTCTTGGGCAAAAGGACTATTGTGGTCTGCTTGAAACATGTTGGTATTACAGACTCAGACAGGGAGAGGTTGAAAATGTCAGTGAAGACATTTAACAGTTGGTCAGCGCATGCTCGGAGTACACATCCTGGTAATCCATCTGGCCCTGCGGCCGTGAATGTTGACCTGTTTAAAGGTCTTATTCACATCGGCTGAGGAGAGCGTGATCACACTGCTGTCCAGAAGAGCTGATGCTATCATGCATGTTTCAGTGTTACTTGCCTTGAAGCCAGCATAGAAGTTATTTAGCTTTCCTGGTAGGCTTGTGTCACTTGGCAGCTCTCGCCTGTGCTTCCCTTTGTAGTCTGTAATAGTTTGCAAGCCCTGCCACATCCGACGAGCGTCGGAGCCGGTGTAGTACGATTCGATCTTAATCTTGTATTGATGCTTTGCCTGTTTGATGGTTCGTCAGAGGGCATAGCAGTATTTCTTATACACTTCTGTGTTAGAGTCACACTCCTTGGAAGCGGCAGCTCTACCCTTTAGCTCAGTGCGAATGTTGCCTGTAATCCATGGCTTCTGGTTGGGGTATGTACCTACAGTCACTGTGGAGACGACATCATCAATACACTTTTTATTGAAGCCAGTGACTGATGTGGTCACTGGTCATTGCTATCACTGGTCATTGCTGGTCATTACTATCAGTTAAATTGTGAGAACACTCATTCCCCTCTCCATCTCCCTCCACCATCACATGTCCAGTAGACCCGGCAACTTCCTTTTGTGGTGCGCACAATGGAACTTTGATCGCCCTGCTGAAATGAAGGGGACAAACAATGCTTTGCATTCATCGTGCGTTGCTGCAGCCCCAATGAGACAAGAACCAGAGACCAAATGCCCTCCACCCCCCTGTAAATGGCATTGATGCTAGACAGATGATATCATAACCATTGGAGATGTCCTGATAATGCTGACCTGGAAACAGGGCTCTCTGTGGATCCTCTGTCTGGAGAAGAGCCCCCATGCCGTCAACCTGCCATCTCCAGCAGCAATCAGACACTGACCCATGGGCACCTCTCTCAGCTCTCAAAGCCCCAAAACGAGGCTCTGTGGCTGGGGAACAGACGCCGTTGACCTCCCCTCCTCTCTCTGGAGGATAAAAGCGCTGATAGCCGGGACTAGTAATTAAAGAGTCTGGCCTTTTAAAGCCTCCATTATTGTCAGCGCTAGCAGGGCAGTGAATCTCCCCGGGCCTCTCCATGGACGTGCATTATGGCAGGGCTGATTAGTTGACCTAAACTCCCTGCCCGCAAGTGATTTATTTTACCCTTGCAGAGGTAAGCTACCTGACCTCTCTGATCCTAATAGAGGTTTAAGAAGAGTGACAAGAGAAGGCCAAAGTTTGCCCGGCGTTGTAAGGAAGGTTGCCAATCTGTTAGGTTGTCTGTCAAACTGTGGTAGGAGTTGAAGTATGATACAATCAAAAGTATTTCCTTCAACAAAGGACTACTTTATGAGATCCACTTTTTTAATCTGTCTTTGAATCTAACTCAAATGTGTCTCTGTCTTCCTCTCTGGTGGGGTGGCAGGTAGCCTAGTGATTAAGTGCGCTGGACCAGTAACCGAAAGGTGGCTGATTCGAATCCCAGAGCCGACTAGGTGAAAAGTCTGTTGATGTGCCCTTGAGCAAAGCAAAGCAAAGCCTAACCCTAATTGCTCTGGATAAGTGTGTCTGAGAAATTACTAAAATGTAAAATGGTGCAAAGCCTTTTAGTGGAATTTACTATGGACTTAAAACGATCAGATCAATTGTTCCGGAGCTATAGTAATTCAGCTGGACTACAGTCCAAATACCAAAAATGTTCTGTGGATAGCTAAAATCACAGGAGCATATCACTTTAAATGTCAGTTCCCATGGTAACTGAGGTATGCTCCGAGACAAGGGAATAGAATTTTATGAAATATGCAATATCTTCCACAACTTTCTTCCTGGAATATCCTTTCATTTCACTCTCTTTATTCCAGCGGTGATACAAGACATTTGATTTTAATCTTGTGACTCACTCAGGTTGGAGTCACAGTTATCACTGTCAATCAACTCTTAGCTATATACATATAATCGAAAAAGAGTGAAAGACATTTGCCCCACAGGCAATTAATTGTGATAACCTGTTCTGGTGTGAATACCTATATTGGGGCTATTTCTCAAAACAGAGTGACTCACATTACTTATGTAATGAGGACATGGAGTGCTACCCATATGGAGTGCTATCCATAACATGGTGTTATAGATAGCACTGTCCTCCATTCATGCATTTTAGGAGGGAGCTCCATCTTTATATTAAGCTGTGTGCTTTATCACAGTACATAATGCATGCAACAGTGCAAACATAATTTACCCTGATAAATTAGAGCCCAATGGAACTTTGATCACCCTGCTGAAATGAAGGGGACAAACAATGCTTTGCATTCATGGTGCGTTGCTGCAGCCCCAATGAGACAAGAACCAGAGACCAAATGCCCTCCACCCCCCTGTAAATGGCATTGATGCTAGACAGATGATATCATAACCATTGGAGATGTCCTGATAATGCTGACCTGGAAACAGGGCTCTCTGAGGATCCTCTGTCTGGAGAAGAGCCCCCATGCCGTCAACCCGATAAATTAGAGCCCTTATTAATTATCATAATCTTCACCAGGGGGCCAAGGGCCTAGAACCAACATGCTCTAGGTGAGGTCGAGCTGAAGGTATTGTTCTCGTGTGTAGGAAAGCAGCGAAGGTTACCCAAGCGTTGAGAGAGAGAGTTGATAAGTGGACAATGGTTTTGCCCAGATGCATGAGCACTTTAGTGAGAGCTGGACACATGCGAACGAAGGCAGAGTAGCACTTATGTTGAATAACAGCTGTCATACTTTATTTCTGAGCGAGGAGGTGGAGACGTAGGCGTGGAGGTGTGTAGGAAAAGTAGTCTTACTCTGTGATCAGTTGGAATATAAATCGAACCCAAGGGTGTCGGCGTGAAAGCCGCTACTACCTTCCAAAAACGTCTGGATCGGGGTCTACGACAAACTTTGTTTCTGTACTTACTGTTGTTAATGTGTGAATGTTTTTGCTGTATGTACAGTGCCTAGTTAAAGTCTACACACCCCTTGCAAAGCCTTCACATTTTGCTGCCTTAAAAATCAATCCAAAAACAGATTGACTGTATTAGAAATAACTACGTGGGTCTTTCTATAAACTAGGTACCATTGAGGATTTCTTACACTGGACAACTTGAAACAGCTGTTGATATGTCATTGATAACAATCAGCTAAATATTTTCATGGTCATTACATTAAGATATAAGGGGGGGGGGGGGGGGGATCATAACTATATTCAATAAAATTCACAAGTTGATAAAGGGTTAAACATAGCTTTTAAATCATGGTTGGTGTCTCCATAGATGTAACGGTTTTCTAGTGAAAGAGAGGCGGACCAAAACGCAGCGTGGTTATTTATAAACATCTTTAATAAAGATGATAATTTGAATGTATAATACAAATAAGAACCCAAACGGTCCTAACTGGTGCAAAACACAGAGACAGGAACAACCACCCACAAAACCCAACACAAAACAGGCTACCTAAATATGGTTCCCAATCAGAGACAATGGCTAACACCTGCCTCTGATTGAGAACCATATCAGGCCAAACATAGAAATAGACAAACTAGACACACAACATAGAATGCCCACTCAGATCACACCCTGACCAAACAAAACATAGAAACATACAAAGCAAACTATGGTCAGGGTGTGACAATAGATTTGTCCAAAATTGTGTGACATAAAACATTACTTTTCTGTCCTTGCATTTATGGAAGTGTAAGTTGGCATTAATCAGTTAAATTAGACATTGAACATGAAACATGACATTGAACATGTAAGAATCGTGAATCTAGCTGTCTGACTTTTTTTTTGTATAGAGAGCTCAGAAATGCAGTGTAACTACATAACATTTCATGTCTCCTTATGTTACGGGGTGAAAACAGTTTTCATGTGCACACAAATCCAAAATAATAAATGAGATTGCAAAATCGAATGCTTCTAACCGAAAGAGTCACCTATTGAACCATCTATAGTCATTAACGTGGTTCTTCAATAATTATGCATGTTGGATGCGCAGTTGGTGTCCAGCTGATTAGTTACGGGTGATATTTTAACATATCATCTGATCCAGGATATCATTTTCTGAATGACAGTCAAGTGTTGTGATAGCGCATGCAATGCAACAACAGCCCGAGTGCTGTAAAAAAAAGTATTTGCGAATTTTCACCTACAATTTTAAACAATACCGGGGCCTTGAAGCAGCCTACTTGAACTTGAATTTGGACATCAGAAATTCAAGTGTTGGTATAGGCCTACCTTGAAAATCAGAAATTTCCTCAATTTGGTGCTTGAAAAGTCCTTGTAATTATTAAATTCTACTGCTCCATTAAAATTATCCGTAATTTCATTTTGATCCATTTTTTTGTGAGAGATGTGGCCATATTTGTTTGTTTCGCTTTAATTGAACTGTGTTGCGCTACTCTGTTGCGGTAAAACCATGTGTGTTTTGAGGACATCTAATGTTGGCTTCAACTTGGCTTTCCATACAAATCCTTCCATTAAAAAGGCAACCTGATTTTTGGTCACTTTCTCATTATAAAAACAACGATGGTGAGATTAATGCTACCACCATTTATTATGTGTGCCTGCGTTGGCCACATAGGCTACAGAAACATCGCCATGCATACAGTCTATTTCGTCAGGTAATGTCCACATTATTCTCACATATTTTACAATGTAATAATAATTGTAATATCAATAGTAAGGCCTAAAAAATGTATATATTCTTAATAGTGGTAATGGCCTACTTTTTTTTAGATGGGGGGGGGTTCTAAATTAAAAGCATTATGCACAATATTCTTCTTTTTTTATAACATTGAGGTCCTTGAAAATGACAATTTAATGCTTGAAAAGGTCCCCAGAAGTCCTAGAATTTGACTTGCCAATGGCTGTATGAATCCTGCTTAAAGGATGTATAGTTCTAGGCATTTGTTGTTGCATAGGTTGAGTTATGGGCCATTTGCATATATTCACTTTAATTCCTCTATGTACACATGTGAAACTGCATCATTTTTGTTGTTGCTTATTTTGTTTCAAACGATTTTGTAATGTTGATCAAAGTCACACATTAGTCCAATTATTTATAGAAAGACCCTTATATAAACAATACACACATTTACAGCTTTCTCCTTCCATTAACTTGTTCACCCCTAAGGCGAGCGCGGGTTACTTTCCTTCCCCAACCCTAGTGCCACTTTGAAGTCTTATCATAAGTGCAGTGCAGTGGTTCCCTAAACATTGCAACCGCCCGTTTTCCCATTTCCAAACCAGTTCCGATAAAGTAAAGGCATCTCAAAAAAGGAAAATCAATTTGTATGAGGCGTAGGAAGCTATAACGATTCATATTTTACACAGAGAAAGCGTTAAACCAGTGGGAAGATGACACATGGCTAGAGGAATAAAACTCCTCTGTTTCGACCTGTTTAATCCTGCCATCACCGTGATGACAGCTCTGCTTTTTAATCTAGGATATGCCTTTTGTGTGTTGTCCAAAGCAATGTTTGTTTTTTTATTCATGAAAATCAGTTCTCTTTGGTGTAGAGACGTTCTCCTTTTGCCTCGCTAACAAACACGGCTAATGCCAAGGAACTTGAAACGATGACAGTGATCTATGCTAAGTTCTCTCCCTGAAGATGACAGTGGTCTATGTTAACTTCCTTCCCTGAAGATGTGCAGGTAGGTGACTGAGTCACAATACCAAGGTGCGAACAGAGGAGTGTGTTGTGTTTTAACTATAAATGAGAGGGCTCTCGAGATATTACATAATGCTTTACTATCATGAAACCTAGGTACATTGTGCTATGATTCAGGGCAAAATATGACAAAGTGATTATCGTGTGTAATTTGCAGTTGTTAATCTTCTAGGCAGCTGTTTTATAACAACTAGAGATGATGAGTGAATGCAAGGTCTGATCTCATAACTAGAGATGATCAGTGAACACAAGGTCTGATCTCATAACTAGAGATGATCAGTGAATACAAGGTCTGGTCTCATAACCAGAGATGATGAGTAAATACAAGTTCTGGTCTCTTAACAACTAGAGATGATGAGTGAATACAAGGTCTGTTCTCATAACTAAATATAATGAGTGAATACAAGGTCTGGTCTCATAACTGGAGATGATGAGTGAATACAAGGTCTCATCTCATAACAAGCAAGCTTGCACCTCTATGGAACAAATATGATTGACTACACACCACTCCAGCTATAGCATAGTTACTCTAAGACTGGTTACATGTGCATGCATTGTGCAGTTGTACCATAAAACACAACAGAACACCATTAAAAACGACGACACACCTGGCAATTTCCATTCGGTCACCCTATTCAAGCCAATCTGAGTGATCCAATCACTAGTCAAATCCCAATCACACACCATTTTGTTTTCTCCCTCAAGCAAGCAAGTAATTAGGGCTTTCCAATCAATTGAAAGGCTGACAAAGGGGCTGCAGATGTGGATGGGGAGTGGAGAGGGGATGTTGCTGCTACATCTGCCAGATAGACATTAATGAGCTTACTCACAGTCACAGAGAGTCATTGTTGTGTAGAGGGGTCAATTTGGAACCATGGGCATTGTTTTGACCCTCCTTCAGAAGAGTTAAACAAAGTAGATGGATGTCCATACACATCTAGCTTCATAAGGGACTACAGGTGAAAGTTATCTCTATTGCTAATTCTGTAAGATTTTTGTGGATGTGAATGCTGAAGTGATGATTAATGTGAACATGACACATGGCTGGCTTACAGCAGCATCTAGATCATCTGCACAGGTTTTGTAAGACCCGGGCTCTGACGGTTAACCTACAGTACCAGTCAAAGGTTTGAACACACCTACTTAATCAAGGGTTTTTCTTTATTTTTTTACGATTTTCTACATTGTAGAATAATAGTGAAGACATCAAAACTATGAAATAACACATATGGAATCATGTAGTAACCAAAAAAGTGTTAAACAAATAAAAATATATTTTAGATTCTTCAAAGTAACCACCCTTTGCCTTGATAACAGCTTTGCACACTCTTGGCATTCTCTCAACCAGCTTCATCTGGAATGCTTTTCCAACAGTCTTGAAGGAGTTCCCACATCTGCTGAGCATTTGTTGGATGCTTTTCCTTCACTCTGCGGTCCAACTCATCCCAAACCATCTCAATTGGGTTGAGGTCGGGTGATTGTTGAGGGCAGGTCATCTGATACAGCACTCCATAACTCTCCTTCTTGGTCAAATAGCCCTTACACAGCCTGGAGGTGTGTTGGGTCACTGTCCTGTTGAAAAACAAATTATAGTCCCACAAATTATAGCGCAAACCAGATGGGATGGCGTATCGCTGCAGAATGCTCTGGTAGCCATGCTGGTTAAGTGTGCCTTGAATTCTAAATAATTTACAGACAGTGTCACCTGTAAAGCACCCCCACACCATCACACCTCCTCCATGCTTCAAGGTGGGAACCACACATGCTGAGATCATCCGTTCACCTACTCTGCGTCTCACAAAGACACAGCGGTTGGAACCAAAAATCTTACATTTGTGCTCATCAGACCAAAAAACAGATTTCCACCAGTCTAATGTCCATTGCTCGTGTTCCTTGCCTCAAGCAAGTCTCTTCTTCTTATTGGTGTCCTTTAGTTATGACGACTCAGGATAAGACCCAGATGCAGACATTTCGAATCACAGATGTTAATTTACAAAACAGGGGGCAGGCAAACGACAGGTCAAGGGCAGGCAGAGGTCAGTAATCCAAGGCAGAGTCAATAGGATACAGAATGGTAGACAGGGTCAGGGCAGGCAGAGGTCAGTAATCCAGGGTAGTGTCAGAAAGGTACCGGACAGCAAGCAGGGTCAGGGTCATATTAGGCAGAATGGAAAGATGAGACAGCGGGCTGTGAGACAGAGGTTTATTCTTTGATACATACGGAGGGTGCGGGGCAACAGAAGATGAACAGCAGAGGGGCTAAGAATCTTAGAGATAGGGAAAAGGACGATAAAATGGGGAGAAAGTTTGCCCTCTGCCGAAGACGGTAATGGGGAGCCTGGGTTCGGTGGTGGTTCGCCTGTCATCGATACCTGGAGGTGGTCTTGAGAAGAGCAGTCCGGGCTCTCTTCCGGGTACGGCAACAGCGGCCGACGAACATCTGGGCCAAGGGTATGCTGACCTCTTCCTCTTACTCAGGGAAGAGCGGGGGCTGATAACCCATTGAAAATTAGAAAGGCGAGAGACCAGTGGCTGAGCAGGGAAGGGTCCACCCACACAAGTTGCTGGCTCCAGGTGGTGGGGTTGTTGGAGACAAGGCAACGAAGAGTCATCTCCAGGTTCTGATTGGCCCGCTCCGACTGGCCGACGACCCAATGAGTGTGTAGAACGCCTTTCAGAACCAGGACGAGTACTGAGGACCATGTCCGCCAGAAGTCCATGGATCTGGAAGATGGGCTGTACCATGAGCTGGGCTGTCTCCTTGGCTGAGGGTAGCTTGGGTAGGGGAATGAAATGGATGGCTTTGGTACACCTGTCCACCACCGTAAGGATAGTGGTGTTGCCACCGAGTGAAAAGCAGGGCCCATCGAGCTTGCCTGGAGTTGAGACGCTTGGCGGTGTGGAGATATTCTAGGTTCTTGTGATCTACCCATCCAATGAATGGCTGTTCCACCAACTCTAACCAGTGCCTCCACTCCAATGCCATCTGTTCTATTTTAGTTGTAATACTTACCTATATTACTTACCTTGAATTTGTCTCCCCTAATGTTGATCTGGAGTATTTTCCTTTAGCTAAAAAATGACCCGTCATGTGACCTGTTAGGAGGAAGTTGGTCATTGTAGGCCTCAGTTAGAGCTCAGAGTGCTCTTTCAGCTGTCTGCTTACAGTCTTCATCCATCCTTTATGTTGTGTGCCTTAGGAAGCTTTGTCAGTGAGTTTTTTTATTTCTCTTTGCATATCTTTCGTTTCAGAGCATTGTTTTTTAGAATTTGGATGTGTATGTTTACTTTGTGGAATAGATGGTCAGCACAAGCGTAATTGCTACAGAATGTTAGCCTAGAGTTTGCTAGTTGTCAGTGTAAGAAAATATCAGGTTAAGTTCATATCTAGTTTGTATTTTAGGACAGATTACATTGGTTTATGCAGACATTATTGTCTTTGTGTTTCAGTTTCACTCTGTTTCTACTCAGTGAGTTTTGTGAACACAGAGATCATGGTTTGAGGATTATTGATGTAAAGGCGTTCATCTTGCTGTCAGAATATGCACCTTAACGCATACGGAGGACAGTACACCATCTTCACCGCAAGTAGTTCTTAATTTCCCACATCATAATTCCTCTCCGTGGCATTTTAGACGATGGGAGAATAAGGCACAGGGATGCAGCTTAAGTTCCAGGGCAGAACACTGGGACAGAACAATCCCCACTCCAAAGTCTGAAGTGTTGACCTCCACCACGTACTGGCGGGACGGGTCCAGATGGATTAATATGGGAGATGTGGGGAAGCGATGCTTAAAGTCCAGGAACGGCCAATCAGTAGCCGAGGACCACGTGAACACGACCTTGGGAGAGGTGAGTGCTGAAAGGGGGGAAGCTAGGGTGCTGTAACTCTGGATGAAATGGCGATAGAAATGGGCAAATCCCAGGAAGCGTTGCAGCTGCAACCTTTCCGAGGTCCTGCTGTATCCCAGGAAGGAGATGGTGGCGCAATGGAATTCGCACTTCTCTGCTTTAAAAAAAAGCTGGTTTTCCAGGAGAAGCTGGAGGACTTGTCGGACGTGGAGAATGTGTTCTTGAGCTGAGCGGGAAAAGAGAAGGATGTTGTCAAGGTAGACAAACACGAACCATTTCAACATGTCACGGAGACCGTTGTTACTCAGGCCTGGACCATAGCAGGAGCACTGGTAAGACCGAATGGCATCACCAGGTATTCATATTGTCCGCTAGCCATGTTGAAGGTTGTCTTCCTCTCGTCAGAAAATGGTGGCCGCCTGGAGTGGCTCGAAACCCGAGGCGATGAGTGGTAGCGGATAGCGGTATTTAACCGTGATGTCATTAAGGCCCCGGTAGTCGATTCATGGGTGAAGGGTTTTGTCCATCTTCTCCACAAAGAAGAACCCTGCACCGTCGGGGGAGGCAGAAGGACGGATACACCCTGCAGCCATCCCCATAGTATGTTTCCATAGCCTTGGTCTCCGGACCTGACAGTGAATACAGCTGTCCCCGGGGTGGTGTAGTGCCCGGGAGAAAGTCGATCACGCAGTGGTAGGGTTGATGTAGAGGAACCTTGTGGCCCGGACCTTGCTGAAAATCTCCCGGAGATCCTGGTACTCAGCGGGAACGGTGGAGACATCCAAGATTTCTTTCGAGCAATGAGTGTGGCAGAACGGGCACCAGCCTGTGAAAGCACCAGCAGTCCAGTTGAGAAGGGGATTGTGTCGCTGGAGTCATGAAAACCCTAATACCACGGGTACCCGAGGAGACTTGATGAGCATAACTATATAGACCCACTGTGGTTTCCTAGTATTATGGGTGACTCTGCCTATACAGGCTAGGGAATGGAGAGGGGATGTCCATAGGAATGGAGAGGGGCTGAGTGGGGATGCCCAGATCTGACACCAGGGTAGTGTCCATTAAACTCCCATCGGCCCCAGAGTCAAAGAGTACCCAAAGATATTTTGACCAGTCACCCCACAGCAGGATGGCATGGAGAGGGGTACGAGTAAGGGGAGAAGGAACATTCTCTGTATGGCCCACCAGAGTACTCGTACCTACTGATGAGCCTGTTATTTTAATGGACAGGTAGACACGTAATGATCGGTATTTCCGCAATACAGCCATCTCTTGGTGTTAAGTCTGCATCAACGTTCGGCTGGAGACAACCTAGCTCTGCATGAGTCGGCAGACCTCGGAGACTCTTGGGGGAACTTGGGTAACCTTGGATTCTCTCAGAAACGTAGATGTCAGGGACTTCCGGGATTCCTTGGACGCAAGGTGGTATCCTTGGGCGAGCAAGTGGGACCAGAATCAGACTTCCTCTCCCTCCTACGTTCCTGTAGCTGTCCATCGATCCGGTTGGTCAAGGCGATGAGCGAGTCGATATCCGTAGGCAGCTCCCGGGCTGTGAGCTCGTCTTTAACTTCCTCCGATATTCCGTGAAGGAATGCGTCAAACAGGGATTCCAGGTTCCAGGCACTTCCGGCAGCCAACGTGCGGAAATCAACCGCGTAGTCTGCCACACTGCGGGAGTCAGCTCGAAGATGAGGAAGCACTGGGAGAGAAATGCCCAACAGGTTCCTGACTCTCCAGCGAAGCGTTCCGGAGGAGGTAAGCAGGGTTCTCGGGAAGCTGGGGTGGCCTGGAGAGACGCGCTGCTGACAGCAGGGTTACTGATGGGCTGGGAGGTTACTGTCATGGCTGGCAGCCCAACAGACAATCCGTGGAATTGCTACAGCAGTGTATTCAAGGCATGGTCATGGCGTTGCACAAAGGACTGGAATCCTTCCATAAGACCTCGAAGTAACTCCTCGTGTCTCCCAATGGTGGCTCCTTGGGAAGAGACGTTGTAGAGGAGCTGGTCCAAGTCAGCTGGGTCAGTCATGGCCAGTTCGTACCATCACGACTCAGTATAAGACCCAGATGCAGACAGTTTGAATCACATATGTTTATTTACAAAACAGGGGGAAGTCAAACGACAGGTCAAGGGTAGGCAGAGGTCAGTAATCCAGGGCAGAATCAGTAAGGTACAGAATGGCAGGCAGGCTCAGGGTCAGGGCAGGCAGAATGGTCAAAACCGGAAGAACTAGAAAATATTGACTGACCTTCATGTCTTAATGTGTTGATTGACTGTCATTTCTCTTTGCTTATTTGAGCTGTTCTTGGACTTTTACCAAATAGGGCAATATTCTGTATACCACTCCTACCTTGTCACAACATAATTGGCTCAAACGCATTAAGAAGGAAAGAAATTCCACAAATGAACATTTAATTGAAATATATTCCAGGTGAATACCTCATGAAGCTGCTTGAGAGTATGCCAATAGTGTACAAAGCTGTCATCAAGGCAAAAGGTGGCTACTTTGAATAATCTCAAATATATTTTTATTTGTTTAACACTTTTTTGGTTACGACATGATTCCATGTGTGTTATTTCATAGTTTTGATGTCTTAACTAATATTCTACAATGTAGAAAATAGTAAAAAATAAAGACACATCCTGGAACGAGTAGGTGCATCCAAACTTTTGACTGGTACTGTAAAGAAAACAAATAAAATGAAATTCCAAAAGAGGTCCGAAAATCAGGATCACAAATATAAATTATATTTGGACACAGTTCTAATAGAACACACCAGAAACTACACATATCTAGGACTAAAGATCAGCAACACAGGTAGCTTTCGCATGGTTGTGAACGAGCTGAGAGCCAACGCAAGAAGAGCATTCTATGCCATTAAAAATAACATTAAAATTGAAAATCCAATTAGAATCTGGCTCAAAATTGTCCAATCAGTTATAGAACCAATTGCTCTATATGGCAGCGAAGTATGTGGTCCACTCTCTAATAATGAATTTACCAAACATCTATTCGAAATACTCAAAATAACGCATGTAGAGCAGAATAGGGCCAATACCCCCTCCTTATTCGAATATAAAAAAGAGCCATCAAATTTGACAACCATATAAAAACAAGGGACCCCAAAACATTTCATCACACAGGCCTACAATGTCAAGAGATTAAACAAGAGAAGAGTCCCCACAGTCAGCTGGTTCTGAGGCTCAGTTCACCAAGCCAAACCAACCCCATAGAGTCTCAGGACAGCTGACCAAATCATCACAAAGCTAAAATAAAAATATATCACCTATTGGAAAGACACCACAAAAAAATCCAAGTAAACTTCAATGCTATTTGGTTCTAAACAGACAGTACATGGTGGCAGACTATCTGACTACTGTCACTGATAGAAAACTGAGGAAAACACTGACTAGGTACAGACTCAGTGAGCACAGTCTGGCTATAGAGACCGGTAGTCACAGGCAAATCTGGCTGCCCAGAGAGGACAGGCTGTGCTCACTCTGCTCCACTCTGCTCCAGGGGAGAGACAGAGCTGCCTTTCCAATTACACTGTGACAAATACTCAGGCCTAAGATAATCTTTTTTTCACAAATTACCATTCAGTATAAAGAATTTTAACTATAAAAGAGTTAGAAAAAATTCAATATTTATTGGGTGAAAAGCCTAAATGTGTCCTGTCACAACCTAAGGGACAGCCACTGAAAAGTACAATTTTATGTCAATAACATTTACATTTTGGTTTTGTTTTGGATTTCATACCATGTCATGTGTCTTCTCAGCCATGTTGAGACTGTTCTACTACTGTCACGACTTCTACCGAAGTCGTTGCCTCTCCTTGTTCGGGCGGTGCTCGACGTTCGACGTCACCGGTCTTCTAGCCATCATTGATCCATTTTTCATTTTCCATTGGTTTTGTCATGTCTTCCCACACACCTGTTTTCAATCCCATTCATTACCTGTTGTGTATTTAACCCTCTGTTTCCCCTCATGTCTTTGTCAGAGATTGTTTATTGTCAGTGTAGTGTTTTTTTGTATAGGTGCGCGACGGGTCTTCGTACCCATATTTGTTTATATTCATTTTTTCTATTTAGTGTTATGGAGCATGTTACTTGGACATTTATTAAAAGACTCCATTTTACACTCTGTTTGACTCTCCTGCGCCTGACTTCCCTGCCACCTATACACATACTGTATATCTGACAACTACTATTGCTTTGCTTTAATGTATTGTTATTCTCATTATTGTTGTTGTAGTTGCTGCTAATGGTATTTTGAAACACACTGTGCATGTGTGGTGTGTGTGTGCTTCTACACTACCTTTGTCTCTGTGATGTTAATTAAATATCCCAACAAAAGCCAGGGAGAGCTTGCCAGGAGCTTTGAGGACAGGTGTGTAAAGCATTCAGTGCAGCAGGTGGAGGAAATTGGATTTGGTTTCTCCTGAGCCTAACTTTTTTGGAGATTGCCAAAGAGAGATTTCCCCGCAACGGAAAAAGACATGAAAAAGTAATCTAAAACCAAACAAACATTGAAAGTCCAAAAGGCTAGGTCCGGTGTATTGTGAATGTATACAAACGTAGGACTGTATCTCTGAGGATTTCATTTTAGTTTCATTGGTTTCCTTTCTAACCCTAAAAGCAGCAACATATTTCAAATGTAAAAGCACCAACAGGGGTAATTTTGGAAAATCTGGGGTAGGTCTATATCTATACATTCATGAATAGTGAAAATGTATGGAAACTTTTTGTTGCTTTTTAGTCTTAATTTTCAGTTTAGGCTTTTTTATTCCTCCATATTAATATAGAAATTATGATCATTTTTTTTTGTCATGACTAGTTGCTTGACAATGCCCTAAAATTTCTGAAGGATAAAAAAATCTAAATTATGAAATGTTTTACCACTTGGTGTGTCACGCCCTGACCTTAGTTATCTTTGTTTTTTCGGGGGGGGTTCTGTCTAGGGTTTTTTTCTCGTCTAGGGGTTTATATGTCTATGGTTTCCTAGATTGGTTCTCAATCTCAATTTATCGTTGTCTCTGATTGGGAACCATATTTAGGAAGCCATATTCCTTGGTTTATCTTTGGGTTATATTCTATGTGTAGTTGCCTGTTTCAGCACTCGTTGTATATAGCTTCACGTTTGTTTTGTTGTTTTTGTATAGTTTGTTAAGTGTTCTGCGTTCATTAAAAGAATAATGTATTCTAATCACGCTGCGCTTTGGTCTCCTCTATACGACGAACGTGACATGGTGTTAAAATTGACACTTGTTAGTGCTTTTAGGGTTATAGCACCCAATCTATAGGCCTACTGCGAATATGTGCCTGAGCCTAGCAATACAGCTACTGTTGGAGGTACTAGTTGCAACTGACATAGAACAATCCTGGGGATGAGCACCATTGTTTGATATGGCCTCGTGAAGTATGATTTTGCAACAGAAAAGTTTCTTATTGGACAAGTTGACATAGTACCACCCCCAATTTTAGCACGTTTGCCTCTGATTTGTCTAGTGAATACAGCCCTTTCCCTGAGATTTCACGGAGTAACCCCACGCTCGCTGCAACAGGTAGATTCACTTGTCAGTCACAGTGGTCTCCTAGCCAACACCCTACATAGCCTCATTTTTTTAATACCGCCAATTTTGACTTTGTGGCTGTGGTAACTAGTGACAAACCTCCTCTCCTGCCTACCTGGTTGCCTGCATCGCGAGAAAACACACATTTTCATTGAAGAAAAGGTATGTGTTAATAAAAGCAAATGCTCTAGAATGATCCAATCTACTAATGTTATATTTATTAGCCTAGCTAGATCGCTAGCAAGCTAGGATCATTCCATCATTCAGCCAGCAGCTAACGATAATAATTTAGACTCACTAAATAAATGCATTTGGCATAAAGAAGATGAAACGATCTGCTTTTGCTACTGAAGGCCACGGGATACTGAAGTTTATGAAAAGGTTAGTCAGCCAGTTTATTAATTTGTTAAAGTGGGCATATTATTTTCTTTCCATTGCTGGTGATTATTCACAAATATTTGTGGTAAAAAACCCTCAAATTCAACCATAGAGAAGTAATAGTGAACACAAGAGGAAAGCCCCTCCCCCCACATGTGCCATGTCATGAGGATGCCTGGACCTATTGAGATGTGTGCCTTTTGTTAAGTAAATAATTGAGGTGAAAAGGAGACTGGAGTAGGACTTAAAATAATGAATAATTACAGAAGAACACTAATTAGATGATGAAAAAAGTCAGGGAAAACACAGACGAGGAGTCATGTTCCTTTTCGGAGTAAATTTTTCCAAGGTAATGTACAGAACTGAGGCATTTATCCTGCAGCCAGAATAACAGATATGTTTATTTTGTTACCTTTGTTTAAGCTGTTTATCCCACTTATACCACCATTTATCCCACTTATAGAACCAATTTATACCCACTTATACTAAAGAATACAATACTATAAACACACATTTACCAGTAGAAATAAAATATTTTAATTTATATTGGAAAATACATAATTTCTCATATTTTGGTTGCAAGAGACAGTTGCTAGAAATGTGTTCATTCGATTAGTTCGATATTTATGGACGCGACCCAGTCATTCGTTCTTTATGTTCTGTTGTCATGCTTGCTGGCAATGTTCTTATCCCTTGCTTGTTAGCTAGCCAGCTAGCTACGACTAACACAGTCACGACCTCTGCAGCCAGAATAACAACAAAGTAGATGTTTTTATTGACAATCATTTGGATACATCCATAACAATGAGCTGATAATGCCCGATTTTGCCTTTTGCCCTCTTTGGGTACAGCAAGCCCATCCCCCTCTCCCTGCCTCCCCCTGCCTCCTTCAACTAGGCTGCTGTGGTCAGAGAGAGGTCGTAAATTTCTGAGAATACCCTGCCTCATGGCCACACAGCATAAGGGACAGAGTGCATTTTCATAGAGAACAAAGGAATTTCTTCCACCTCACAGAACTTGAGGTCCGAACAAATTTCAAGTTCCGGACAAGGTATAAAAGATCGGTGAAGAATCCAGCTACGAACTGGTCCGTTTGTTACATTTTGGGGAAGCTCATGGGAGACGGTGTGGCCACATTGCCATAACTCTGTTTATTTAACAGCCTCAGATGTGAGGTTTACATCTAATTGTTGTATAAGATGAATGAGTGAGTATGATACTGTTTGTAAAATTGTGTGATGTGATTTTGGACTGTTTAATGAAGGAAACTCCAATTTCCTTTTGAGTTTAACTAAATCAGAGGACCGCCCCTGAGCCCAGTTAGGGTCAGGCATCCTGGGACAGCCCTTTTCTGCAATTCCGAATAAAACCCAACTTTGAGAAATTATCTCCAGACCATGTTTTTCTCCATTAGGAAGGGATGTAGGTTGCAGACCATTGCTGAATCTTTTAACCACACCATGTGGTTAAACTCTTAGACTATCGATACCGACAGAATAATAACAAGTCTTTGATATTAATTACTAGTCTGCAGCTAGGAATTCGGCATCATTGAACGCGAAGAACGACAACTGCCAAAATTATTTCTATAACAAATGAATGAATGTCACTCTGAACTATCCCCTCTAACCGAGAGAGAGAGAGAGAGAGAGAGAGAGAGAGAGAGAGAGAGAGAGAGAGAAAACTCTCCAACAGAAACTAACTTTTCAACAGTGATCAAGACGTCACACTGAGCGTAAATATGTACAGTGGGGAGAACAAGTATTTGATACACTGCTGATTTTGCAGGTTTTCCTACTTACAAAGCATGTAGAGGTCTGTAATTTTTTATCATAGGTACACTTCAACTGTGAGAGACGGAATCTAAGACAAACATCCAGAAAAACACATTTTATGATTTTTAAGTAATTCATTTGCATTTTATTGCATGACATAAGTATTTGATCACCTACCAATCAGTAAGAATTCTGGCTCTCACAGACCTGTTAGTTTTTCTTTAAGAAGCCCTCCTGTTCTCAACTCATTACCTCTATTATCTGCACCTGTTTGAACTCGTTACCTGTATAAAAGACAACTGTCCACACACTCAATCAAACAGACTACAACCTCTCCACAATGGATAAAACCAGAGAGCTGTGTAAGGACATCAGGGATAAAATTGTAGACCTGCACAAGGCTGGGATGGGCTAAAGGACAATAGGTAAGCAGCTTGGTGAGAAGGCAACAACTGTTGCCGCAATTATTAGAAAATGTGAGAAGTTCAAGATGACGGTCAATCACCCTCGGTCTGGGGCTCCATGCAAGATCTCACCTCGTGGGGCATCAATGATCATGAGGAAGGTGAGGGATCAACCCAGAACTACACGGCAGGACCTGGTCAATGACCTGAAGAGAGTTGGGACCACAGTCTCAAAGAAAACCATTAGTAACACACTGCGCCGTCATGGATTAAAATCCTGCAGTGCATGCAAGGTCCCCCTGCTCAAGCCAGCACATGCCCAGGCCCGATTGAAGTTTGCCAATGACCATCTGGATGATCCAGAGGAGGAATGGGAGAAGGTCATGTGGTCTGATGAGACAAAAATAGATATTTTTGGTCTAAACTCCACTCGCCGTGTTTGGAGGAAGAAGAAGGATGAGTACAACCCCAAGAACACCATCCCAACCATGAAGCATGGAGGTGGAAACATCATTCTTTGGGGATGCTTTTCTGCAAAGGGGACAGGACGACTGCACCGTATTGAGGGGAGGATGGATGTATCGCGAGATCTTGGCCAACAACCTCCTTCCCTCAGTAAGAGCATTGAAGATGGGTTGTGGCTGGGTCTCCCAGCATTACAATGACCCGAAACACACAGCCAGGGCAACTAAGGAGTGGCTCCGTAAGAAGCATCTCAAGGTCCTGGAGTGGCCTAACCAGTCTCCAGACCTGAACCCAATAGAAAATCTTTGGAGGGAGCTGAAAGTCTGTATTGCCCAGCGACAACCCCGAAACCTGAAGGATCTGGAGAAGATCTGTATGGAGGAGTGGGCCAAAATCCCTGCTGCAGTGTGTGCAAACCTGGTCAAGAACTACAGGAAACGTATGATCTCTGTAATTGCAAACAAAGGTTTCTGTACCAAATATTAAGTTATGCTTTTCTGATGTATCAAATACTTATGTCATGCAATAAAATGCAAATGAATTACTTAAAAATCATATCATGTTATTTTCTGGATTTCTGGATTCCGTCTCTCACAGTTGAAGTGTACCTATGATAAAAATTACAGACCTCTACATGCTTTGCAAGTAGGAAAACCTGCAAAATCGGCAGTGTATCAAATACTTGTTCTCCCCACTGTATGTTCCAACTGTCCCGTTATCTGGTTTTAATGTCCATTCTAGAAAGCCCTTCTAGAAAATCAGAAACAATCATTCAACAATGCTGTGGTATAATTAAGCAATAAGGCCTGAGGGGGTGTGGTATATGGCCAATATACCATGGCTAAGGGCTATTCTTACAAACGACGCTACGCGGTCTGATATACCACGACTGTCAGCCAATCAGCATTTAGGGCTCAAACCACCCAGTTTAAAATAGGTTTTATGACACATAAAAAACATTGTTACAAAGTCTACTGTGTATTGTGGTGAATGGATAACTTAAATAAAGCTAACATAATGAATAATTGCAGAATAGCAGGTGATAATCAGGTGATAATTATTATCAGGTGATAATAATATTAATATTAATATTAATAATACTAGGTTTTATGACATCAAATTAAAATACTTTTCTAAATTGAAACCTGTCTGTCTTTGCTTAGCATTGTGTGTAAAGAGTGACATGAATATTTAAAGGCATTGTAACCATTCACATAACGCTCAGCCATGCTATAGTAGTTCACTAAACTACAGTGTGTTGTCCATGGAAGTTGTTGTCTCTGGCTCTTTTGATATCAGACTCAGAATGAATAATAACAAGGTGTGTGGTAGTTTGAAAGGGTTTTATCCACCTTAGGCTAGGAGTGTTTCCAATTCACATAACCCGACAAGAAAACCCTCAGCCCTATAGTCATACGACAGATGAAAAGATAAGTTATCTATAATAACAATATTTTGACATTGCCTACGAATAGGAACCAGAGTTTAACCTCTTTAAGGTCATGAGATCAGAAAAAAAAAGTTGACACCACTTTTTAACCTATTGTGCCACCTCTGACTATAGAAAAGTATGTAAATCTACACACAAAAAAAGTCTAAACAAATGCAGAGAGGAATGTGAAAGGAATATAAGATCAAGCAGCCTTTACATTTAGTTATTCCACCTACTGAGGTTAGACTTAAAACAACCCTGGCACTTTTTATAAATAAGGTGAATGCTGTGTTACTGATGCTTGGTCACATGCATGAAAAGTGTTCATTCAAGTCACCTCAAACACAGATAAATGATGCCAAGGTACTATCCCAGAGAGAGAGGAGACTGGGAACTTGGGGAATGAGTAAGCAACAAAAATAATACTTTTGTTGGGCTCCTACTTGTACAGTGTAATATAATTTTAGAAATGATAGATCTGGTTTGGGCTGTGGTCTGAATAAGTCTACCTAAACCTACTCACTAACTCTGCAAGGCAAATATTATGCTAATTTCAATCCGTTGTATTCATCGAACTGCAGAACACCAGCTGAATCTTTGTAACACATGGAACAAGACCAAGGACACTTTTATTCACACGCTTTTGTAACCGCTGAACCACACAACCATACCCTGCCCTGTGTATTCAATATTTGTACAGCACTTCTCTATGAATGTGTATTCCGCTGATTGGATTATAAATAGAATCCAAAAAAACACATCAAATCTTTGGACCGTATTTAGTCAATAGATTCTGAAGTATTAAGAAGTGAAAACAGGACTATTCGTGTCTACACATCGTGGATCCTACCCATGCCTCTTTGGATTTGCAGATAGAGAGACCAGGCTGCCACGGCTTCAGTGATCCCTCCTATCCTCTGCCTGGTTGCTGTCTGATGCCTGACCCACTCCCTAAGTCACTCTATCACCGAGCAACGGGGAGACAGGAGTCCTGTGGAAGTTGACATAGTAATATGACCCCTTTAATAACGGCAGATCAGCCGTACACTGCATCCCTCTGGTCACCATGCTGTGTATCACCCGGGTGACAAATACGATACACATTTAGATAAGACAGCCCTGGCGTCCTCCATAACAAACCTTCCCTCACACCACGACGGTACATTCTCATAATGTACCATATTTGACATTCAACTCAGCGTAATTGTGTTTCACTGAAAAGAAACTAGAACAAAGGCTGTCACAGTGATAATCCCAACAATAATAATAATGGTCATTATTATAATTATTATTATAGAGGCATCAATCCACCAAATTACACTCACCAGTCTTGCCGCAGAGCTCCATACTTTGTTAGGCAAACAAAGAGGAGCTTCACCAGGCGGATGCGAGCCTTCATTATAGTTGGTATTTGGTGTGATTAATGGATACATGCAACACGCAATAGGAAAAAAGTTACCCGCCTGCTCTGGAAAGAAATCCCCGGAAGAAGCTTGTGCCTCATGAGTCGTGTTCGAGCATGGGTGGTTTAAACACGTTTGCTCTCTCATGTCGCATTGTTCTGCAATGTCTCTTAGGGTTTGGGCCTGCTCTTTGGGAACGAGATGAGGAGTTCTTTTTTTATTTCCTTCGTCGAGTAATAGCTAAAAAAAAATTCTCTACCCGCTTTAATGAAGTGATAATTCCATCATAATTAACGTAATCCTGCACCAAAGCAAATGTGCCTAACGACTGTTGTTTTGTTAGTCAGAGTTGGTGAAGGGGGGGATGGGTTGCCTGCAATGGGAGAAACTGAGGCAGAGTCCCAGACAGGGACAAGAAGGCAGAAACAGAGAGGAGAAGTGCCTGGGGGCGAGGGATGGAGAAAAGTGTTGGGGAAATGTACTTCGTGACCTTAACTCTCTCTGGTGGGTTGGAGATTGGAGCAGGCCCTGGCACTTTCCATTCAGCAGTTCAAATAATGGGGTCCTAACGGGTCAATTGGATACCAATTTCTGTGCCTGGAAGAGCACCTATTGCTGTACCCTCACATTGCCTAACAAAAAATATGACTGGCTGGGGATGATGAGGACAGGTGAGAGGGGCCACAGTGAGAGGGGCCACAGACCGAGGTATTGTCCTTGACATTTCATTTGTGCAGGGTATCATCTTTGACATTTCCTTTATTTGATGTGTGTGACTCACACCTCTCTCCTAGTCAACCAGATCAGTTTCATTATACTGAACCCTGTGTTTAAACATTACACAATCACCATCTTGTCAATCAAGCTATGTTATGTTGTCTATTTTGAGGGCTTTATTGACCGATCGCACGCACGCACATACACACACAATATTTGTATTCACATTTTTTATGAATGAATAGCTGCAAATTTACAATTCAGCCTAAATTAATGTTTGCGACATCCATTTTTTTCCCAGACAGCAGAGCTCCTGCAGGACTCTGGAAATGAATAATGCCATTCAGAGCAGGGTGCTTTCATTGGTGGCACACAGGTCAGCGGCCAGACCTGATCAAAGTTTTCTGATAACTTCAGTCAGGGTTTATCACCGCCACATTCATAGCATGAAAGTATTTGGCTCTGTGGAGGATGTCAGGTCTTTTGTGTTCGTGCAGGGCGAAAGACTCTCCATCGGTATTCATAAACACTGCTGGTTTGATCTTGATTAGTTCACTGTGACTTTACTCAGGGTCAAAATATGTTTCCCTTCTTTTCATACCTAACCTTCAAGTTCTTTATATATTTTTTTTATTTTACCTTTATTTAACTAGGTATGTCAGTTAAAACTTCTTAGGGCTGCAATCCCATTAATGGGATTAATATGACAACAGCCAGTGAAAGTGCAGAGCAGAGCGCCAAATTCAAAGAGAAATCTCATAATTAAAATTCCTCAGACATACATGTATTTTATACCATTTTAAAGGTAATCTTGTTGTTAATCCCACCAAAGTGTCCGATTTCAAATAGGCTTTACAGCGAAAGCACCGCAAACAATTATGTTAGGTCACCGCCAAGTCACAGAAAAATTCAGCCATTTTTCCAGCCAAAGAGAGGAGTCACAAATAGCACAAATAGAGATAAAATGAATCACTAACATTTGATGATCTTCATCAGATGACACTCATAGGACTTCATGTTACACAAAACATGTACGTTTTGTTCGATAAAGTGCATATTTATATAAAAAAATCTCAGTATACATTGGTGCGTTATGTTCACTAGTTCCAAAAACATCTGGTGATATTGCAGAGAGCCACATCATTTTACAGAAATACTCATTATAAATGTCGATGAAAATACAAGTGTTAGACATGGAAATATAGATACACTTCTCCTTAATGCAACCGCTGTGCCAGATTTCAAAAAAACTTTACGGAAAAAGCAAACCATGCAATAATCTGAGAAGGGCGCTCAGAAAACAAATAGAGATATTCGCCATGTTGGAGTCAACAGAAATCAGAAATAACATTATAAATATTCACTTACCTTTGATGATCTTCTTCAGAATGCACTCCCAGGAATCCTAGTTCCACATTAAATGTTTGATTTGTTCGATAATGTCCATCATTTATGTCCAAAGAGCTACTTTTGTTAGCATGTTTGGTAAACAAATCCAAAGTCATGAAGCGCGTTCCCTAGTTGCAGACGAAATGTCAAAAAGTTCCGTTACTGTCCGTAGAAACATGTCAAACGATGTATGGAATCAATCTTTAGGATGTTTTTAACAAAAAACTTCAATAATATCCCGACCGGAAAATTCCTATGTCTGTAGAAAAGCAATGGAACGAGAGCTAACTCTCTCGTGATCGCGCCTCAGAGCCTGTGGCAATCTGCCAGACCTGACTCATTCCTCTCTCATTCGGTCCCACTTCACAGTAGAATCCTCAAACAAGTTTCTAAAGACGGTTGACATCTAGTGGAAGCCTCAGGAAGTGCAACATAACCGATATTCCACTGTGTATTCAATAGGGGCCGGGTTGAAAATCAACCAACCTCAGATTTCCCACTTCCTGTTTGGATTTCTTCTCAGGGTTTTGCCTGCCATATGAGTTATGTTATACTCACAGACACCATTCAAACCGTTTTAGAAACTTCAGAGTGTTTTCTATCCAATACTAATAATAATATGCATATATTAGCAACTGGGACTGAGGAGCAGGTAGTTTACTTTGGGCACCTCTGGGCACCTTTTAATCCAAGCTACTCAATGTGTATGTGATAAATAAAATTTGATTTGATTTTGATTTGATTTGATTTGATTTCATAAGTGTTGATAGACATTATGTTATAACCAATAGGGTTTTCTCCAGGATTTTTAAATATCTACCTACAGCTACTGCTAAAATAAACATTGGATGTAGGTTTTACGCCTCTGCTTGAATCTTCTCCCCATCAAACCAGCAAAACAATTCAGAAGACCTGACAGCCAACTCAATTTACAAACCTTTCAGTCCATGCTGTGACAACCAAGTCAATTTATACACCTTTCAGTCCATGCTGTGACAACCAAATCAATTTACAAACCTTTCAGTCTATGCTGTGTTTTGAGGTATGGTATCATAGCAATTGGACCCATAAAGATTTTTGCAATGATGCTATTATGTTGTTTCAAATGCACCATGGAGTTGATCAATTACGTTGTACTCAGATCTTGGTGTGCCCCTCTTCACAGTGCAACTTCACTGGAACAAAAAATAGTCCTCCATGTGAAAGGATCAGATACCTCCAAAGCCCCTGAGGGAGAGGGGGAGTTTAATTAATAGTATCAAGTTTGAGGAAAACTACATTGATATCTTCTTCTGGATAAAAAAATGTCCCTCGTTGCTTTCAGGTTGCTACTGCAGTGTGGACTTGATGATTTCCCAAGCAGAGAAACTGTCCTGCATGTGCCTGTCTTTCTTAAAAAAAATACAGACCCTAAATGTCTCCAAAATATGCACGAAAAAGTAT
Organism: Oncorhynchus mykiss; assembly: GCF_013265735.2. Classification (NCBI taxonomy): domain Eukaryota; kingdom Metazoa; phylum Chordata; class Actinopteri; order Salmoniformes; family Salmonidae; genus Oncorhynchus; species Oncorhynchus mykiss. The sequence continues at coordinate 20,960,583 of NC_048578.1, forward strand.
TGATCTCAGGCTCAATTGTAGTAGTTACATAAAAAATACAGAGTTTTTAAACAAAAAAGACAAAGACCGAAAGGATCTAAAAAAAAAAAAGAAACACAGCATGATAAAAAAGAAACCGGTGAAGAAGTTCCAGTGACTGAAGACACGAGAAGAGTTCCAGCAACTAAAGACGGAAGAAGGGTTACAGCGTCTAAAGACAGGAGAAGAGTTACAGCAACTAAGGACAGGAGAAGAGTTACAGCGACTAAAGACAGGAGAAGAGTTACAGCATCTAAAGACAGGAGAAGGGTTATAGCGTCTAAAGACAGGAGAAGAGTTACAGCGTCTAAATGCAGGAGAAGAGTTACAGCGACTAAAGACAGGAGAAGAGTTACAGCATCTAAAGACAGGAGAAGGGTTATAGCGTCTAAAGACGGGAGAAGAGTTACAGCGTCTAAATGCAGGAGAAGAGTTACAGCGACTAAAGACAGGAGAAGAGTTACAGCGTCTAAAGACAGGAGAAGAGTTACAGCGACATAAGACAGAAGAATTCTAACGATTAAAGACAGGATAAGTGTTCCAGTGACTAAAGACAGGAGAAGTGTTCCAGCGATTAAAGACAGGAGAGGTGTTATAGCAACTAAAGACAGGAGAAGCCTTCCAGTGACTAAAGACAGGAGAAGAGTTACAGCAATTAAAGAAAGGAGAAGGGTTACAGCGACTAAGGACAGGAGAATGGTTACAGCAATTAAAGACAGGAGAAGGGTTACAGCGACTAAGGACAGGAGAATGGTTAAAGCAATTAACGACAGGAGAAGGGTTACAGCGACTAAGGACAGGAGAATGGTTACAGCAATTAAAGACAGGAGAAGGGTTACAGCGACTAAGGACAGGAGAATGGTTACAGCAATTAAAGACAGGAGAAGGGTTACATCGACTAAGGACAAGAGAATGGTTACAGCAATTAAAGACAGGAGAAGAGTTACAGCGACATAAGACAGAAGAATTATAACGATTAAAGACAGGAGAAGAGTTACAGCGACTAAAGAGAGGAGAAGAGTTACAGCGACTAAAGACAGGAGAAGAGTTACAGCGACTAAGACAGGAAAAGGGCTACACCAACTAAGACAGGAAAAGGGTTACACCGACTAAGACAGGAGAAGAGCTACAGCAATTAAGGACAGGAGAAGTGTTACAGTGACTAAGGACAGGAGAAGTGTTACAGCGACTAAGGACAGGAGAAGGGTTACAGCGACATAAGACAGGAGATGAGTTACAGCGACTAAAGACAGGAGAAGAGTTACAGCGTCTAAAGACAGGAGAAATGTTACAGCGACATGATAATTTTAACGATTAAAGACAGGAGAAGAGTTACAGCGATTAAGGACAGGAGAAGGGTTACAGCAACATAAGACAGAAGAATTCTAACAATTAAAGATAGGAGAGGTGTTATAGCAACTAAAGACAGGAGAAGCCTTCCAGTGACTAAAGACAGGCGAAGCGTTACAGCGACTAAGGACAGGAGAAGGGTTACAGCAACTAAGGACAGGAGAATGGTTACAGCAATTAAAGACAGGAGAAGGGTTACATCGACTAAGGACAGGAGAATGGTTACAGCAATTAAAGACAGGAGAAGGGTTACAGCGACTAAGGAAAGGAGAATGGTTACAGCAATTAAAGACAGGAGAAGGGTTACAGCGACTAAGGACAGGAGAAGGGTTACAGCGATTAAAGACAGGAGAAGGGTTACATCGACTAAGGACAGGAGAATGGTTACAGCAATTAAAGACAGGAGAAGGGTTACAGCGACTAAGGAAAGGAGAATGGTTACAGCAATTAAAGACAGGAGAAGAGTTACAGCGACATAAGACAGAAGAATTCTAACGATTAAAGACAGGAGAAGAGTTACAGCGTCTAAATGCAGGAGAAGAGTTACAACGTCTAAAGACAGGAGAAGAGTTACAGCGATATAAGACAGAAGAATTCTAGCAATTAAACACAGGAGAAGTGTTACTACAACTAAAGACAGGATAAGTGTTCCAGTGACCAAAGATAGGAGAAGTGTTCTAGCGACTAAAGACAGGAGAAGTTTTATAGCAACTAAAGATAGGAGAAGCCTATCAGTGACTAAAGACAGGAGAAGGGTTAGAGCGACTAAGGACAGGAGAAGGGTTACAGCGACTAAGGACAGGAGAAGAGTTACAGCGACATAAGACAGAAGAATTCTAACGATTAAAGACAGGAGAGGTGTTATAGCAACTAAAGACAGGAGAAGCCTTTGTTATATAAATATTCATACACATAGCTCATATAAACAGAGACATTCCGTCGTAGGAACACATACACCCAGCCATGGGACTGGCCCCCTCTTCCTTATGTAGACGCACGTCTCATCTCCCTCTGGCTGGCCGGTCCCAAGAGCAAGGAGCTTTTGCTGTGCACCAATGGGGCCCGCTCTGGCTGGAGCGGGGCCCGCCTCCAGCCCTCCGACCAGTCAGGAAGACCGAGATGACAGGACTCCACCTACTTTGTTCTGTGTATAAAAATGTATGTGGCCATTGTATGGGCCTCTTTTTCACCTGGCTCCTTGCCGAGTTATGTGAACTAGGTCCGTGCACGTAAAACTGCGGGACAAGATATCTCTGACTCATTAAAACTGTCTTTTGTTACAACTGAAATCCACTCTGTCCAGCGTCCGTGATTTGGTCTCAACTCTCCAGTATTTGAACACTAACAAAATTGGTAGCAGAGGATGGTTGTTCTTGAATTCGATCTATTTTAAGTTAGTGTGAGAGGACGAGACTGATCACGGCTAAAAAATCAGACGGAAGAGTGACTTCCCCAGCCATTCATCTTGCCTCAGGAAATCTGATCGGAGCGCTCTATATAAAGGTGAGCAGAGCCCGTTATATCGAAATCTGCATATTGTATTATAGCCTAAACCAAATTTTGATCAGAAAGTACTGGGCGTGAGTATGAATCGGTGCCCAAATTTTTACATAACCTAAGACATTGATCGGGGAGATCTTGTTTTGCTCGTTTTTATTTTTTATTTGTATTTTTATTTTTTATCAATTGGCCTATTATTAGAAGTGTAGTATGCATGTAAAAGATCCTATTAAATAAGTGCTTACTGTTTAATTGGTTGTGGCTTAGAAGTGTAGTATGCACGTAAAAGTTCCTATTGAATAAGTTCTAAACTGTTTAATTGGTTGTGTTTAGAGATTTAGTTAATTAATAGATCGACTGAATCTGCATGTAAAAGATCCTATTGAATAAGTTGTAAACTGTTTAATTGGTTATGTTAGAGGTGTAGTCGAATAGATATAGGATATGTAAGTTTGGCCTTCCACAAGACAGAGATCGGGAATGATGTGGCTATTGCACATCAAACAATAAACATAATATGAACCAGAGTTGACATTCCATGATTTGGAGATGGGGGAAATTAAATTGAAAGAAACGTTTGTCGCGGAGTAGGTTGGGATACGTAACTGGGCTATTAGGCACACAAAGCCACCTTAGTATCGAATGGCCGTGCAATTTTGATTGACAGCAGCCGGGCTGGAATACTGATTTTCGTTTTTTTCATTCCTGTTGATATTTCCTAAAGACAGGAGAAGGGTTACAGCGTCTAAAGACAGGAGAAGAGTTACAGCGACATAAGACAGAAGAATTCTAACGATTAAAGACAGGAGAAGTGTTACTACAACTAAAAACAGGAAAAGTGTTCCAGTGACTAAAGACAGGTGAAGTGTTCCAGCGACTAAAGACAGGAGACGTTTTATAGCAACAAAAGACAGGACAAGCCTTCCAGTGACTAAAGACAGGAGAAGGCTTAGAGCGACTAAGGGCAGGAGAAGGGTTACAGCGACTAAGGACAGGAGAAGAGTTACAGCGACATAAGACAGAAGAATTCTAACAATTAAAGACAGGAGAGGTGTTATAGCAACTAAAGACAGGCGAAGCCTTCCAGTGACTAAAGACAGGAGAAGGGTTACAGCGACTAAGGACAGGAGAAGGGTTACAGCAATTAAAGAAAGGAGAAGGGTTGCAGCGACTAAGGACAGGAGAATGGTTACAGCAATTAAAGACAGGAGAAGGGTTACAGCGACTAAGGACAGGAGAATGGTTACAGCAATTAAAGACAGGAGAAGGGTTACAGCGACTAAGGACAGGAGAATGGTTACAGCAATTAAAGACAGGAGAAGAGTTACAGCGACATAAGACAGAAGAATTCTAACGGTTAAAGACAGGAGAAGAGTTACAGTGACTAAGGACAGGAGAAGAGTTACAGCGACTAAAGACAGGAGAAGAGTTACAGCGACTAAGACAGGAAAAGGGTTACACCGACTAAGACAGGAAAAGGGTTACACCGACTAAGACAGAAGAAGAGTTACAGCAATTAAGGACAGGAGAAGTGTTACAGCGACTAAGGACGGGAGAAGTGTTACAACGACTAAGGACAGGAGTAGGGTTACAGCGACTAAGGACAGGAGAAGTGTTACAGCGACTAAGGACAGGTTAAGTGTTACAGCGACTAAGGACAGGAGAAAGGTTACAGCGACTAAGGACAGGAGAATGGTTACAGCAATTAAAGACAGGAGAAGAGTTACAGCGACATAAGACAGAAGAATTCTAACGATTAAAGACAGGAGAAGAGTTACAGCGACTAAAGACAGGAGAAAGGTTACAGCGACTAAGGACAGGAGAAAGGTTACAGCGACTAAGGAAAGGAGAAAGGTTACAGCGACTAAGGACAGGAGGAGAGTTACAGCGACTAAAGACAGGAGAAGAGTTCTAGTGACTAAAGACAGGAGAAGAGTTCCAGCTACTAAAGAGGAGAAGAGTTACAGCTACTAAAGACAGGAGAAGAGTTACAGAGTAAAGACTGTTTCCAAAGTGTTGGTTTTGATCAAAGGGCTGTAACAAAAACGGCTCATCTCATTTAAGTCGAAAACATTTTTCAGGGCCTTCAGTCCAGCTGTAGATGACGAAGACAATAGTGGGAGTCATGGTGGTCGCTCATTAAAAGCTCCAATTTGCAGGAAGAGAACAATGGGCATTGTGCCCAAACATCATCACAAAGGCTCACAAAGCCCAGGCAGCCACAGCTCCCTTTCACTCAGGGTTTTGTATCAATTAAATAGCTTGTCGGGTTTCTCCTTTAAAAGGGATTGAATAATTTAAACATCTGGGGTCAGGTCCCATTAACCAAGGTGACATCATCAGGTCTCCATTGTGGTGGCTGTTTATAGAGTTTCTACCAGCCACTTAGGGAGTTAACTGGGGGGAATTTCAGGGATGGGGAGAGAGTGTAGAGTAGCGTTTACCCTGGGAAACAATAATGTCAAAAGTCAAGGCTGGATCATTTACAGTAAGTAATCATTTAGTAACACTTTGGCTATTTATGTTTGTAGTAACACTTTAATTACCCTTGTAATAACATTGTATTAACATGTTGTATCAAATGAATGGAGTTGTGTTTGTTTTTACACATGCAGAAATAGGAACAGTGTCTTGTGGTGTGTCCCCCACGGGACAGTTGCGCTAACGTAGGCTAATGTGATTAGCATGAGGTTGTAAGTAACAAGAACATTTCCCAGGACATAGACATATCTGATATGGGCAGAAAGCTCCAATTCTTGTTAATCTAACTGCACTTTCCAATTTACAGTAGCTATTACAGTGAAATAATACCATGCTATTGTTTGAGGAGAGTGTACAGTTATGAACTTGAAAATGTATTAAGAAACCAATTAGGCACATTTGGGCAGTCTTGAAACAAAATTTTGAACAGAAATGCAATGGTTAATTGAATCAGTCTAAAACTTTGCACATACACTGCTGTCATCTAGTGGCCAAAATCTAAATTGCGCCTAACCTGGAATAGTACGTTATGGCCTTTCTCTTGAATTTCAAAGATAATGGGACAAAAAAATAATATGTTTTCTTTGTATTATCTTTTGCCAGATCTAATGTGTTACATTCTCCAACATTAATTTTACATTTCCACAAACTTCAAAGTGTATCCTTTCAAATGGTATCAAGAATATGCATATCAAGGCATGTACAGACAGTTAGATTTGGCAAAATGTCATTTTAGCCTACATTTTTATTAAAGTGTCCTGTGAGAATTCCAGCGAATTCCAACGTATTTTATAATGAAAAATTAATGGTTAACTGATCGGAGCCAAGCGTTGGGTAAACCAGAGAGGAAGTGACAGTTTTAGATCACTTCCTCCATCTCAATCCTAATGAGGTGTTCACGTTGGATTATGTAACACAACCAGATTCAACACCCTCTTCTTCTTCTCCTCCATCTTAAAGGAATAATCCACTCAAAACTATATTTTGGTATTTTATTTCCTTAGTCCACTGTTGATAGTCATAAAATGTTTTGAATGCCTGAAATATTTTTTTTTTTACAAATAGGACTTTCAAAAAGTAAATTGTTACTTGCCACATCACCATGATGATGCGTTTTAAAACATGATTTCAGACATACAAATAGAAACTGTACCAAAATATCATTTTTGAGTTCTTCCTTTACATTTACTATCGCACGAGTAGAGGCAACCACTCCAGCTACAGTGCCTTGCGAAAGTATTCGGCCCCCTTGAACTTTGCGACCTTTTGCCACATTTCAGGCTTCAAACATAAAGATATAAAACTGTATTTTTTTGTGAAGAATCAACAACAAGTGGGACACAATCATGAAGTGGAACGACATTTATTGGATATTTCAAACTTTTTTAACAAATCAAAAAGTGAAAAATTGGGCGTTGTAAAGGCACTGTAAATGTTGTATCCCATAGTTGAGTTTTTATTGTAACTTAAAATGCAGCGGTAATCAAAATGACTCACTGTATGTACATTTCTCGCCACAATCTTTAATTGAGCTTGACGGCTACTCACATAAATTCTTCATTATCAACATGACAGCATTGTGTTCGGGCACTCTGATATTGATTCTAGTTTCAATCCTCTTCACCATTATCCAGGAGGAAGAAAAATCCAACATTACATTTAAAGATTTTCATAATGAATTGCTAGACAGGGCAATAAGCAATAAGGCCCGAGGATGTGTGGTATATGGCCAATATACCATGGCTAAGGGCTGTTCTTATGCACAATGCATCGCATAGTTCCTGGACACAGCCCATAGTCTTGGATGTTGGCCATATATCACAAACCCCTGAGGTGCCTTATTGCTATTATAAATTGTTTACCAACGTAATTAGAGCAGTAAAAATACATGTTTTATCATACCCGTCGTATACCACGGCTTTCAGCCAATTAGCATTCAGGGCAAAAAAACACCCAGTTTATGATGTCTTAAAAAGCATGAGTCAGTCAAAGATAGAATTACTCTGCTTATTGTCTCCTCATGTAAAGTTATGTATACTTCATTCTAACTGCCAAGAAAGATAAAGAAAACAATGCCTTGCTCTATGAAAACATTCATATATTTCCAAAGTTATAATGACTTTTTCTCTTATGTTTATCAAGAACTTGCAATATCTACAATCCTCAGTCCCTTGTATAGAAGAAGTCGTTTTGATAAATCTTGTACAGGATTATTTTAGTCATGCACTAAAATAATCCTGTACAAGACTAATCAAAACTACTCCTTCTATCCAAGGGACTGAGGATTGTAGATATTGCAAGTTCTTGATTAAACTTAAGTTTGTAAGAAGTCCAATCTAAATTACAGTATGTAGTATAATGGGGGAATGATTTGCCTGATTTGCAAGCCCTTGTAAAACTAATTTTCATTACGGGGACAACAAAACCAGTAAAGTAAAGTTAAAGTAATGATAATGGCTACTGAGAAGAGCTTGCTGATTGAGCTTTCTCTGATTCAGAGGGGTTGGGTTAAATGTGTAAGACACATTTTGGTTGAATGCATTCAGTTGTACTAGGTATCCCCTTTCCCGTTTCTTTCCCTTGTATGGTCCTAGTGCAGATCTGATAGCCAATGAGTGATGAGGATGTGCCCTCTAGCACTAGCACTTACTGTATTGGAGTGTCTATTAGTTAGTAAACAGTACACACTCTTACAAAGTGTGTAGGCCTGGGTCAAATTATGTAAAATAATTGAGCTACACTTGCGTAGCCAAAGTAACCAATAGAACCAACAGAATAATCCCAAAAGTGAAAACTCAAATACCCTTTGACCCATGTCTGGTGTGACTGTGGGACAGTAATCATTTATACAGTTTATTCTGAAAGTATTCAGACCCCTTTACTTTTTCCACATTATTCCACATACAGCCTTATTTTCCCCTCATCAATATACACACAGTACCACATAATGACAAAGCAAAAACAAATTTGTAGACATTTATAAAAAAATTAAAAAATGAAATATCACATTTACATAAGTATTCAAACATTTTACTCAGTGATTACAGCCTCAAGTCTTATTTGGTATGACGCCACAAGCTTGGCACACCTGTATATACACCATAGTGCCCACAAAGCTCATCACTAAGCTAAGGACCCTGGGACTAAACACCTCCCTCTGCAGGTGGTAAGGGTAGGCGACAACACATCTGCCACGCTGATCCTCAACACTGGGACCCCTCAGGGGAGCATGCTTAGTCCCCTGCTGTTCTCCCTGTTCACCCACGACTGCGTGGTTAAGCATGATTCCAAAACCATCATTAAGTTTGCTAACGACACAACAGTGGTAGGCTGATCACAGACAATGATGAGACAGCCTATAGGGAGGAGGTCAGAGACCTGGCAGTGTGGTGCCAGGACAACAACCTCTCCCTCGATGTGAGCAAGACAAAGGAGCTGATTTTGGTCTATAGGAAAATTAGGGTCGAACAAGCCCCCATTAACATCGATGGGACTGAAGTGGAGTGGGTCGAGAGTTTCATGTTCCTTGGCGTCCACATCACCAACAAACTACCATGGTCCAAACACACCAAGACAGTTGTGAAGAGGGCATGACAACACCTTTTCCCCTTAAGGAGACTGAAAAGATTTGGCATGAGTCCCCAGATCCACAAAAAGTTCTACAGCTGCACAATCGAGAGAATACTGACCAGTTGCATCACTGCCTGGTATGGCAACTGCTTGGTATCTGACCGTAAGGCTCTACAGAGGGTAGTGCGTACCGCCCAGTACATCACTGGGGCCAAGCTTCCTGACATCCAGGACCTATATAGTAGGCGGTGTCAGAGGAAGGCCAAGAAAATTGTCAAAGACTCCAGTCACCCAAGTCATTGACTGTTCTCTCTGCTACCACACGGCAAGCAGTACCGGAGCACGAAGTCTGGGACCAAAAGGCTCTTTAACAGCTTCTACCCCCAAGCCTTAAGACTGCTGAACAACTAAACTAATGTTTATTATCTCAAATCAAATCAAATCAAATGTATTTATATAGCCCTTCATACATCAGCTGATATCTCAAAGTGCTGTACAGAAACCCAGACTAAAACACCAAACAGCAAACAATGCAGGTGTAGAAGCACGGTGGCTAGGAAAAACTCCCTAGAAAGGCCAAAACCTAGGAAGAAACCTAGAGAGGAACCAGGCTATGTGGGGTGGCCAGTCGTCTTCTGGCTGTGCCGGGTGGAGATTATAACAGAACATGGCCAAGATGTTCAAATGTTCATAAATGACCAGCATGGTCCAATAATAATAAGGCAGAACAGTTGATCTATGCATAGTCACTTTACCAACCTTGACTCGGTACCGGTACCCCCTGTATATAGCCTCGTTATTGTTATATACATTTCTTGTGTTACTTTTTGATTGATTAGATTTTTTTAAACTTTAGTTTAGTTAGTAAATATTTTATTAACTCTATTCCTTGAACTGCATTGTTGGTTAAGTGCTTGTAAGTAAGCATTTCACGGTAAGGTCTACACCTGCTGTATTCTGTTCATGTGACAAATAACATTTGATTTGATTTGTGGAGTTTCTCCCATTCTTCTCTCCAGATCATCTCAAGCTCTGTCAGGTTGGATGGGGAGTGTCGCTGTTCAGATATTTTCAGGTTGAAGTCCGGACTCTGGGAGGGCCACTCAACGACATTCAGAGTCTTGTCTCGAAGCCACTCTTGGTTTCATCAGACCAGAGAATCTTGTTTCTCATGGTCTGAGAGTCCTTTAGGTGCCTTTTGGCAAACTCCAAGCGGGTTGTCATGTGTCTTTTACTGAGGAGTGGCTTCCATCCTAATCACCATCCCTCCTCAACCAGTATCCACACATAACTTCCTGAAGAAAACATCTATACTCTAAACATACTGTATGCATGTGTGTCTATATCTCCAAATATAACCATTATGTAATAGACATAGATATACCCTCTCAGAAGTGGGAAGGCTAATGCATGTCGGCTGTACACCCAACAAATTGCTATAGTTGCCTGCCCCCCTTGAGTGCTGCAATTTCAAACTGTTTGTCCACCACAACTAACCAATGCAATTCCAGGTCTCTCTTTAATTGCATGGCTCATTTATTTTCAGCCACTATCAATTGGCTAACAGAACCCTGGCGTGTTCGGGTCAGGGCTACTTTCTAAAGAGGTTGGATCAGTGGTCTACACTAAACATGGCATGATAGATCCCTAAAGAGAGTGTCCAATGCATCAGCAATCAGCCTCAAGGGGGCCAGCTTATTGCCACTAAAGGTTGCAAATTAACCAGTCTGCAGTGTCCAAATGCATTTTTTTCTAAATAAAACCCAATGAAATGGGAGGGAGTAGAGGGACTTTTCTAATTTGTCACCCATTTTAGTGCTCTTTACTTGCATTTGAAATGATACCTTGTGTTTAATTTAATGCCCAGTGCAGTGCCCTTCACTTGGATGAACAACAGTATTTTGCTGACAATGTCCTCTACAGTTTATAACAACAGTGGAATGTCATGCCCGTTTTCCGAGGGGAATTTGCCTGACGCCATCCAGTTGTATTGTGGTAATTGTGAATGAAGTTGGGGGCCACCTGCTGTTCTAGCTCAGACAATGTGGAGCTCAACGACAGGAGACCTTGAGGAAATGGACGCGTAAACCAACAGAAAATTACAGTTTTTATGATTGACTGAGTCATGTCTGAGACACAAATGCTTCATAATGTTCCACATGGATTCTTGCAGGAGAATGATAAAATATAGAGATAAACGATAGAGATCAACCACTTTCCACATGCTCCTCTTGTGCCATTTGGAATACAACATGTAAGTCATGTGTCATGCATACATTCTAACCAGTCAGAATGCATTTAAAGATGTATGTGAAAGACATGGCCTTTTCCTCACCCCATGTTGCCTTCCGAGAATATTCCTGTAAATATAATTTCTTATCTTCAATCGTACAATGTCTGGTGATACACAGCCAAATGAATCACTGAGACAACAAAGTGAAGAACACAGGTAATAAATGTCAGTGCTCCAAAATTAGAGTAGGAGGCGGAGCAATCAAAATATATTATTATGGACGTACAAAAATCCAGTGTACCATTAGATTAGAGAGAGACCATTAGAGAGAGTTGGATAAGAAGACAAGAATAACTCTTTCCTTTAAGGACAGTCACATCTCCTCCTATCCAACCACTACCCAGTCCATCCCTCTGTCTCCGACATCTCGGGACTGCTAAAAGCAGCCGCAGTATTCAGAATGCCTAGCCTGGCCGATGTATGCGATAGCTCATTAATTGTCCATTACAAAGACACAGCCTGGCATCAAAGCAGCTACTTTATTGAAGGTCCTGAAAACAGGGCCTTTGAATGGGGAGGCTTGCTCTTAGTGATGAGGCTGTATTCAATAAACTCTGAGAGGGCCGTCTTTGTTGGCCCGCTGTGGCCTGAATGTACAATGAGCCTCTGGGGTAGTGACCATCGAACCCTGTCCCTGAGATCCCTCAGAGTCGACCGTTATTGGTCGTTCGACAGCGAGCCACAGACGCACAAGTGTGCACCCGCTCATGCATATATGCATGCAGACAGACAAGCATACACAATCACTAGGGCGTATGCATGATCACACCCTCATGCAAAGGAACTGACTGACTGACTGACAGTGCTATCTCGGAATCTCACCCATCCGATTTTCTCGGCATGATCGGTGGATGGGTGGAAATAAAGAGTCTGGTAGTTTCGTAATCTGGCAGCTAAAACCAGTGGGCAGACAAATGAGTGGCCCAGTTTGAGATAGAGAGCAGGCAGGCAGTTGCCGATGGGGTTCTGAGGACCTGGGAATGGTTGTAGCTTGGCTGGTATTCAGGGTGCATCAGGGGCAATGCATGGGCCGATACAACGGGGCCCTGAATGGAATTAATTGTCTGTGATTGAGCAGATTGCCAAGGTTACTGCCGAGAATCAAATAGGGGAATGTATTAGTAAGTGCTCCGTTCAAAGCACAGTATCCTAGGTCACTTGTTGTGCCAAGGAGATGCTAATGACGGAGTTACCTTGCAGCACTTTAAGAAGCCCCACACAGAACCACACTTTCACTGATCCAGGTATCAAGGAGCTAAATAAGGAAAGACCTGACAGAACTGGTAGTGCGTGTTAGAATTTGAAAATAACTTTCCTACTTTCCTACTACTGTCAATCCAACAGACTACCAGCAAAATATGATAACTACTCACACATTATGGAACTACAGTATATTTCTAACACTTTGCAGTCACAGTGAGAAAAAAGTATTCCAATCATTAAATAGACCAGGGATGGGCAACCCGGAGGCCCGCGAGTAGCCTTTTTTCTCTTTTTACGCCAGTCACTGACAGTCAATCAACATTACATTGGTAAACTAGTCTAGCCAGTTATCTAAACTTGTAGTAATCATGGTCAAATTGTCGACCGAGGAGCCCCCATTGATTTTGTTTTCACTCTCACTCAGATACCATATTAACATGGCATACATCGGGACAAAATATGTAGAACTGCAGGAAATGTGTTATAAAATGGTAAATTATTCTCTATGCCATTTGGAAGAGTTTGTAGAATTGCTGCAAATTTGCTTTAAAACTGCAACATTTTCTGTACACCAATTTGTTTCTCTGTCAAGGGGGGGGACAAACCAAATTGAGCTTATGGACCCCAAAAGGCTAGGACCGGGGCTGACTGCATGTGTGGGGATACCCACAAGCCACTGCAGCCCCTCATGATGGGTTCAGATGTTTTGTGTCCCCCACCCCAATCAAAGTTGCCCATCTGTAGACTAGATTATATAGATAAAATACATGTTAATGAACTAACAAGAGGTTTATCAATATGAATATGAGGTTGAATATCTCTCAAATGAGAGGATTTGAAAATTAAATTAAGAGTGAAATGAGATGAACACATGCTGAGGAAGAGTGAGATTAAGAAGGGTTGCTGCTGGGGTATCAGTGAGAGAGTTTGTGGGTGTAGAGGTGAGTGAGTGAGTGAGTGAGTGAGTGAGTGAGTGAGTGTGTGAGTGCCAGTATGTGTAGACAGGGAACTAAAAGCTTCAAACAATTTAAAGAGACAGATGATTCTCCAGAGTGTCTGTGGTGGCTGGGCAGCTCTCGGATGAAAGTGTTTACGAACCTCAGAGTAATGAAATCCTCTCCAGTGAGAGGCTTGTCAGGTGCTTGCCGACCAAGTGCGGCTTACTCAACAAGGATGTTAGTCAATGCTCCCTACCCTCAGTGTGTGTGAGTGGCCTCCCTCCCTGACTCAATCAAGTCACTGTGCTTTACTGCATTCAGAGCTCACAGGGTCACTAGACCTTATAGAGCACGGCTACACGCCATAGCAATGGTATTCATTGAATTGGGTTTGATTCAGAATCCTTTGGCCCTTTGGTCAATAAAATAATTGTAAAAATGTATAAGCCTATTGATAGATTATCTTGAGCTCTTTAGTGACCAACCGACCAGCAAATGAGTTGAGCGAGCTTTCATCACAAGAGTAGTGTGTGTATAATGAGAAAAGCAAGCTACGTGTCGCTGAAGCTTCACTTTCATTTCTGCGTGTCCATATCTACGCTCACTATCATGTGAAGTGCTTTATTCGTTTTGGAGGAAAGGTTAGCTACAGGAGTTGAATGGCGGTAATTGCAAAACAACACATTTACACATTGAACTGCGATAGGGCCTTCGCATGTTTTGATGCACAGTGCTTCAAAAAATACCTGGAGGGAAAATTAAACCTTTGTAAATCCTACTTTTAAATCTGCTGTCTCGTTTAATTGCACTTTCCCTAGCGATCAGGCTGACTTTATATAGATCTTACTCTAATGACACCTTTAAGTTAGATACAAACCGTTTCATCGATATATGCTAAAATTTACAGCACAAATTAGCACGCCATTTCTTTCAGCTGACTAGCATTAAGACCAGACACTCCCATCAGTAGGGATCATGCTACAATTAAACCAATGCGCTTTCCAAGACATGAGAGCCACCACATGCAATGGGCCCTAATTACATAGTGAGTAGTGCCACCTGGGAACGGCTGGGTGATGGGCCTCGCCGGGATAATACTTTGCATTCAGGGCACAGTACGTCTGATCAGAGAGACATAGCATGAAAGGTGCTGCTGAGGTGAGATTGTGATTACCTCGCTTGGTGTAGTAGAGTGGGCTACCCTGGACCGTGATGCGGATACATCAGCATTTCACTCACATTTCTAATTCTGACACCGCTGACATGATGTTCAGGGTGAGTAGTGTACAGTGTGAAAAAAAACCCACCTCCAACATTTTATCAGTCACTGATATAGGAAGTGAGTCAGTGTTTTGGTCCAGACATTGGAGGGGTAAAAATGTCTGCACATTAATTAGCCCTTAAAGGATTTTAATGACCATTGCATAAACTATAGGATAGCTACAGTAACAGCAAAAACAACACAGCTCTCTGTGTCTCTCAGTGGACACGATGCTATCAATGATACCTATTGAGCTTCTCTTCGGTTTATTCAATGGACAAAGACCAAGAGATGCCTTTGTGAGATCCTAATCATATTATAGTCTTTGATGCCTGACTATTATGTTCAGTTGGAAGGTGCAGGTAAGCTACTACTTTTTCATTGTTTTCTGTCCTTTCTATGGTTAACTATTTAATCATAGGTTCAGGGTGTTGAGTCTATAAGTCTTTGGTCTATATCACCTCCCAGCCATTTATTAGGCGTTACAATCAATCTTTAATCCATGGCCTGGTTGTTCTAGGATCTTAGCAGTGAACTTGGCTCTGTAGTGTCTTTACAGTATACTGTATGTCCCTTGGCAGTGGGTCTTCAAACTCACTAAGGTCATTCTCCCCGTCGTCCTCAAGCCATCTCCCTATGGAGGTGTGTTCCATAGGGACAATTTACCGTTCAGTTGGAGAGGTAATGTCTGGTCAGACAGAGCTACTCTTTTGCCCCCTGACTGCTTCCCACAAGGCGAGGGGAGGCTCCTGCCATTTCCAGGTGGAAATTTCAAATGGAGAAATGTAGCACGCATCAAGCTGCAGAGAAAGCGGTCGCCTCGCTGTCGCCCATGTGCCTCAAAGAGAGCATTGCCCTCGCCCTAAGGTCTGGCAATTACTGCGGAGAAGACTTCATGGTTGTAGCGTCTACCGCTCCTTGAGAGGGGGGATGAGGGGTAAACAGAATGGTGGTTGAGACATAATATTGACACCTTTGGCCAATTACTCCCATCTGTGTTCTGCAATTGGCCATCTGGAGAGTCGAATACACGTCTAAGGTCTTGAAAGTGAAACATCATTAAAGTGCAGCCAGATCCAATCCTCAGACTGTCCACCCATCAATTCTCCTGAGATAAACACTGATTCTCCTTTTCTTCAAAGATTCGGGGGGAACTTCATCCATACAAATTTAGCGGAAAGTGATTCTTATTGGAGACATTGATTGTCTGCATACCGGTGGGTCCTTACCACACTTTGTTACAATGACAGGTGTGGAGGGTGTTATAAAAAGGGGTGAAGTAATTTTTATTTACAACCATATTGATTATTTTCCTCTGTGTTGGCTCCAAATTAACCATTGTCGACCTAACATGAGGTCACTGGTCCACATGACTTCACCAAGGCAGGTTCTCACTTCTTTCTCTCACTTTTTACACTTTTTCCATCAGTTCTATAACAATCTAAGGCGAAAACCAGATAATATTGGCTTTGTGGAGGAAAGGGAGCGGGCTAAGGCCGGGATGATTTCATTATTGCGACAGGCTGGCTTGACACCTCACACCGCTGCAATCGGATCAAAGTGAATATCCAGTGCAGATGACACGATGTCATAGCCTAACAGTGTGTCTGACTGTCCCTGGAAATAAAGCATCGGCAGAGGAATGTGGAATGTGGAATATCTGGACATCAAGGAACGTAGAATAGCAGGACATCAAGGTCATATTAAACTGGTCAAAATAACACTTGAAGGTCTAGATCTACAGTAGCTGGAAAAACACATAATTTTGATCTTCTATGCCATGCCATGCCTTCAAAATCCCTCAGTCAGACTCACAGAGCCTAATGGATTTGACTGATCTGCAAAAACATTTGTATGAAAGGGTCAAAGGGTCAAAGATGATGTGCACACTTATTCCTTTGAATTCTCTAGGTATTTTTTGTTGCTAAGAGCCTGTCAGAAATAGTTTGTGGTCAAACAGCACAAGAAAAGGAATGCTTTAACCTAAATCATCACACTTCAAACCTTTACTTTACTGCATAGTCATACCGTAGTCATACCGTAGTCAAACCATAGTCATACCGTAATCATACCATAGTGATACTGTAGTCATACCGTAATCATACCATAGTGATACTGTAGTCATACCGTAGTCAAACCATAGTCATACCGTAGTCATACCGTAGCCAAACCATAGTCATACCGTAGTCATACCGTAGTCAAACCATAGTCATACCGTAGTCATACCGTAGTCAAACCATAGTCATACCGTAGTCATACCGTATTCATACCATGGTCATACCGTAGTCATACTATAATCACACTGTAGTTGTACCATAGTCATACTGTAGTCATACCATATACATAATGTAGTCATACCGTAGTCATACTGTAGTCATACCTTAGTCATAACATATTCATACCGTAGTCATACTGTAGTTATACTGCAGTTACACTGTAGTCATACCTTATTCATACTGTAGTCATACAGCAGTCATACCGTAGTCATACTGTAGTCATACTATAATCACACTGTAGTTATACCATAGGCATAATGTAGTCATACTGTAGTCATAACATATTAATACTGTAGTCATAATGTAGTCATGTTACACCGTAGTCATAATGTAGTCATGCAGCAGTCATACCGTAGTCATACCGTAGTCATACTATAATCACACTGTAGTTATACCATAGTCATACTGTAGTCATACCATAGACATAATGTAGTCATACTGTAGTCATAATGTAGTCATGTTACACCGTAGTCATACTGTAGTCATACTGTAGTCATATTGCAGTCATACTTTATCTTGGCCAGGTTGCAGTTGTAAATGAGAACTTGTTCTCAACTGGCCTAGCTGGTTAATAAAGGTGAAAAAAATATATACTCCGTAGTCATACTGTACCTTAGTCATTCCATAGTCATTTGAAAGACAGTCCAAAGTTAAAGGAGCAAAAGGAAGATGGTCAACAGAAGTCAGACTACACAGTAAATCCCTTTAATGCTTCCCCTCACAGTTCACACCGAACCTGCTGTGTTCTCCTAAATTCATTTTCAAGGACAGCGTTTCAGCAAATATTAATTTCCCAAGATGGCCATCAGTCAAGTTATACCGCTGTCTGTGGTGAGGAAGAAAGAAAGAAAAGAGCGATAGAATAAAAAAAAGTGGGAGGATGATGACTCCAGATTGCTTTGTGCCTTTTTGTAAGTGTCAATTTCTGTCTGAAGATTGAAACTGGAGATGGGACTCTTTATATGTTTCGCTTTCCTTTAGAAGAGCAATCACATTTTCACACAAACATCAACACAAAGGGAGTGTTGAGTGAATCTTGAAATACTATTATATCTTTTAGGCACTATCTGTGCACACAGTTCATTTGTAATATTTCGCTGTAAGTGGTTTTCTGACATCAATTATTACTATGCTGTTTTCTGTGCTTTTCAATTTCACAAACATATATCCTTGCAGTAAAGCTCTAGACAGTCTAGTAGCTAAATGGAAACTGCGTCACTATAAAGGACTCTAATCACCTCTTTCACTACTGCAACAGTATGTATTTTTACAATGGAGAGTAAACGTGAGCATGAGAAAGAGACTCAACTTGTTATGAACACAATAATAATTAGAAGACTTTCCAATCAAGCACAATCTCAATGCAGAAACTAATTCACTTTGTAGTTCTAACTTAAAACTCGAAGTACAATCTTACTGTCACGAGCAAACAACTTCTCTCCTCTGTCCAACTTTCTCCAAGGGTGACAGACACAAAGGAAAGCATCTCCAAAGGTTCCAAAGTGCATGTCTGAGGGGGGATGGGTTCGGGGATGGTGATGTGTGTGGGATTGGGAGGGGAAGGGGGGTTCAGAGGTCAGCAGGCTAGCTGTTCGAGTATTTCACTCTTTATTTACCCAGGACCACAAGGTCATGCCGTCACCATCGGGAATTGGAAAGGGAAAACAGTGCATTAGCCCACCTTTCTCCCATTGTTTGAATGTCCCACTCCCACTGGGCCTCCTAACTCGTTGTGGCTTTGGGGGGAACTGGGTGGGGTGGGGGGGGTCAGACTACTTTCTAAAGGCCGGCGTCTCCGTCTGTCACCACCCCCACACTCCCAGCTAAGGAGAGAAAAGCAACTTTTGCTATGTTAGCATCGCAATGCGCTGGGATATTAAAGCTACTTATCTTGACGCTCCACCAATGCAGAGGCAGCTTGGAGGCACTCTGATGCATGCTTAATAGGCTAATCACACTCTCTCTTCAGGACCCCCCTAACTTCTCATACACACAGAGACACTCCAGTGTGGGTATGTACACACACACAGATAGACACACACACAACCTGCTTCCGTACATCTCTCCCTCTCCCTGGGGGAGCGTTGAGCTCTAGCGGGCCATGTTGATTTTCAAATGGTGATGGCTTGATCTGAGGGGCAGCTCAGTGTCTGGACCAGAGTACCGTCACACAACACCCTGTGCGTCTCCAGCTGGTAGCCTGTTTATGGTTCAAAGTTAGTGTGTGTGTGTGTGTGTGTGTGTGTGTGTGTGTGTGTGTGTGTGTGTGTGCGTCCATGTGTGTGGTGTGTGTGTGTGTGTGGAGAGGAGCATGGGGGAGTGTTTAATGAGATCCTTGATGTGATAGATAGCCCAACAGACCTTGATTCAGGCCCAGTTAGAATCACACCAATATAGTGTTATGACATGTGCTTTACATTTTCATGTCCTTTCCCATTTTTTGTTATTTTGTTTGTTGCAATATTATTAGAAAGGAAGTATCCATTATCCAGACCATAGAGATTTAATCTAATAAAATGTTAAAATTAATGAACATTATTTAACAATGTATTCATTATTCAACAGGCTTACTTAGATACAAGTGGAAGCATATCTGTCCAGCACCAAACTTCAAAGAGCTAGCACACAGCTCAGACACCCATACATACCAGACGCGACATGCCTTCACAGTCCATAAGTCCAGAAGAGACTCACACAGTACACACAATACTACATAGAGCCATGACTACACATCAAGTAACTCAAGCGAGCAGCAAAATCAGATTTAAAAAACAGATAAAACAAATCAAATCAAAGGTATTTATATGGCCCTTCTTACATCAGCTGATGTCTCAAAGTGCTGTACAGAAACCCAGCCTAAAACCCCAAACAGCAGGCAATGCAGGTGTAGAAGCTCCTCACAGCACAACGCAGACTATGAAGAGACACACACACATACAAACACAAATACACACACACACACACACATTGTCACGCCCTGACCTTAGAGAGCCTTTTTATGTCTCTATTTGGTTTGGTCAGGCTGTGATTTGGTGTGAGCATTCGATGTTTTTGTTTTCTATGTTTTGGACGGGTATGGTTCTCATTCAGGGACAGCTGTCTCTGAATGGGAACCATACTTAGGTAGCCCTTTTCCCTCCTTTCAGTGGGGGAAGTTATCTTTGTTAGTGGCACTTAGCCCTGTAAGCGCCACGGTTGTTTATTTTGTTTCTTGTTTTGTTGGCGTCATTCCATAATAAAGAGAAATGTACGCTCACAACTCTGCACTTTGGTCCTCTTCATTCGACGGCCGTGACACACATAGCCACACACACACATACACACTCATTGTAATGTAGTGGGATAGTGGAGTTTATATTTTATATGTGTAATATTAGAGTAATAATGTATTGTATGATGTATTGTGTTATTTATGAAATAGGCTGTTGTTATGTTTTTTGTGCTGTAACTGTTTTAACCCTGTTTGGCCTTAGCAGCAGGTAATGGGGATCCTAATTCATACTAAATATCTGTGCATGTTTATAGAAAGAAGATACACATATTTTCTACAGAAAACGTGAAAGTAATCTCAGATGAATCTGCTATGCCTGCAGCTGATCATTTGTTAATAAAATTTGTTCCTTTACTTAAAGTCTGCCAGTATAGCGTGTTATTCTCATAAGCATGTATGAGCTTTTATAAGGTCTTACACTAAGCCACAAGTCAGACATGGTTCAGCAGTGGAAAACCTACAGAAGCCTACTTCTCAGAGGGTTCTAGTGACCCAGTGCCCACTAGTCCTTTAAAAGCCATGTTGACACAGTCATTTGCCATTGAGTCTCAGGCAAACACTCTATGGAGGCTGATTCCAACTCCATCTCCCTGTAAGCCAAGAAGACTTTGCTGGGGCTTTGCCTGGCGACACCGTGTCCCTTCGCTTCCATTGCCGGCATCCTTACAGCATTTGTTGCTTAGTATACAACAAATGACAAGCATTTCGCTACCGTAGGTTGCCAGTTGGTTCCTGTTAACCTCTATTGTTGAGTTAATCATTTTCCATTTAAACTTGATACAGTATCTGTGATAAGGCATGATCATTATTTGTCTAATAATATGGAGCAGGTGGGGGTCTTGCTTTGACCAACCATCATTAGGTGGGGTATGTCTTTGACCAATCCCCATTGAGTAGACTATGGTTTAAACCAATCCTCATTCGTATAAATATCAGTCAGAATGGGATAATTGGGATTAGTGATTTTCATTTGGCAGACTAGAGGGAACAGCTGTGTCTACTGTATGTGCACTATAGCGTCCATTTTACCTGCAGTCTCTCTGACATCAAAACGAATGACACTCATTTGTGATGTGTGCACTTAATCTTGCCGACAGATTGGAAGGAAATGAAATTGTGCTCAGTAAAAAAGCTCCTCCAAACCTTTGATCATCGTAAATTTTCCTCTGGTGTTATTTATAATCCACTGAGCTTGCCTCTTTGTGTGTGGGGTGCTGGCAAATGCATATAGTTGCCCTTGCACCTTGCCTGTTTGATAAGCTATCATGGCCTTTGAGATGAAGGGAAGTGTTGAGTATGTATAATGATATTGTTTGCTAGCGTTCCCCCATATGCAATGCTAATACGCTATTCTCAGTGATTCTCACTGTCTATGGTCTGAATATATACAGTTGAAGTCGGAAGTTTACATACACCTTAGCCAAAGACATTTAAACTCAGTTCATCACGATTCCTGACATTTAATCCTAGTAAATATTTCCTGTCTTGGGTCAGTTAGGATCACCCCTTTATTTTAAGAATGTGAAATGTCAGAATAATAGTAGAGATAATTATTTATTTCAGATTTGATTTATTTCATCACATTACCAATGGGTCAGAAGTTTACATACACTCAATATAGTATTTGGTAGCATTGCCTTTAAATTGTTTCACTTGGATCAAACATTTTGGGGAGCCTTCCACAAGTTTCCCACAATAAGTTGGGTGAATTTTGGCCCATTCCTCCTGACAGAGCTGGTGTAACTGAGTCAGGTTTGTAGGCCTCCTTGCTTGCGCACGCTTTTTCAGTTTTGCCCCTATATTTTCTATAAGATTAAGGTCAGAGCTTTGTGATGGCCACTCCAATACCTTGACTTCGTTGTCCTTAAATCATTTTGCCACAACTTTGGAAGTATGCTTGGGGTCATTGTCCATTTGCGACCAAGCTTTAACTTCCTGACTGATGTCTTGAGATGTTGCTTCAATACATCCACATAATTTTCCTCCCTCATGATGCCATCTATTTTGTGAAGTGCACCAGTCCCTCCTGCAGAAAGGCACCCCCACAACATGATGCTGCCACCGCCGTGCTTCACGGTTGGGATGGTGTTCTTTGGCTGATAATAGCAACCTTTTCCCTTCAAACATAACAGTGGTCATTATGGCTAAACAGTTCTATTTTTTGTTTCATCAGACCAGAGGACATTTCTCCAAAAAGTACGATCTTTGTCCCCATGTGTAGTTGCAAACCGTAGTCTGGCTTTTTTATGGAGGTTTTGGAGCAGTGGCTTCTTCCTTGCTGAGCGGCCTTTCAGGTTATGTCGATATAGGACTCGTTTTACTGTGGATACAGATACTTTTGTACCTGCTTCCACCAGCATCTTTACAAGGTCCTTTGCTGTTGTTCTGGGATTGATTTGCACTTTTCGCACCAAAGTACGTTCATCTCTAGGAGACAGAACGCGTCTCCTTCCTGAGCTTGATGACGGCTAAGTGGTCCCATGGTGTTTATACTTGCATACTATTGTTTATACAGATGAACGTGATACCTTCAGGCATTAGGAAATTGCTCCCAAGGATGAACCAGACCTGTGGAGATCTACAATTTTCTTTCTGAGGTCATGGCTGATTTTTTTTTTTTTTTGGCACATTGTGTTAGCTAATCCAAGTTATAATTTTAGAAGGCTAATCATTAGAAAATCCTTTTGCAATTATGTTAGCACAGCTGAAAACTGTTGTACTGATTAAAGAAGCAATAAAACTGGCCTTCTTTTGACTAGTTGAGTATCTGGAGCATCAGCATCTGTGGGTTCGATTACAGGCTCAAAATGGCCAGAAACAAAGCACTTTCTTATGAAACTCATCAGTCTATTCTTGTCCCGAGAAATTAAGGCTATTCCATGCGAGGAATTGCCAAGAAACTGAAGATCTTGTACACCGCTGTGTACTACTCCCTTCACAGAACAGCACAAACTGGCTCTAACCAGAATAGAAAGAGGAGTGGGAGGCCCTGGTGTCTAGTGTGTCTAGTTTGAGAAACAGACGCCTCACAAGTCCTCAATTGGCAGCTTCATTAAATAGCACCCGCAAAACACCAGTCTCAACGTTAACAATGAAGAGGTGACTCCGGGATGCTGGCCTTCTAGGCAGAGTTCCTCTGTCTAGTGTCTGTGTTCTTTTGCCCATCTTAATCTTTTATTTTTGTTGGCCAGTCAGAGATATGGCTTTTTCTTTGCAACTCTGCCTAGAAGGCTAGCATCCCGGAGTCGCCTCTTCACTGTTGACGCTGAGACTGGTGTTTTGCGGGTACCTTGTTAATTGCACATCCTATATCTGTCTGTTCCTCTGTTAGATCCCTGTGTCCTCGTTATTGTCGGTTTTGTTTTCCCCTGTCCAGACGCTGTCTGTATTCTGGTCCTGTCCTTGTTTCATTACATGTTCACTCCCTGTACTTGCTTCTCGTCTCCAGCGTCTGTCCTCACAGAATGCTGACACAAATATTTGAATATCATCAGCATCATGTTTTGTTGGTGACGTCGGGTCCGGGTGCTGTAGGAACCGGGGGTGCCTCAGCTGGCTCGCTGGGCTTCCACGCCTTAGCTGGCTTGAGAGGTTACCTTGCCTTGGTTTGCTCGGCAGGTGCCCATCCCACGTCATGCCTCAGCCGGCTTGTCGGGCTCGCACGCCAGCTGGCTCGTCGGGCTTCTATGCCTCAGCCTGATTGTCCAGCGCCCGTCAGGCTCACCCTGGAGGTCGGGGGGGGGGGTACTGTCAAGCCTGCTCCCGCTCCTCCTCGAGCGCCTGGCTGTCCATCATTGTGCACACCTGTCACCATCATTATGCACATCAGCGCTCGCTGGACTCAAATGGACTTCATTACCTTGTTGATTGCCCCTCCTGTATCTGTCTGTTCCTCGGTTAGGTCCCTGTGTCAGCATTAATGTCGTTTTTGTTTCCCCCTGTCCAGACGCTGTCTGTATTCTGTTCCTGTCCTTGTTTCATTAAATGTTCACTCCCTATACTTGCTTCTCGTCTTCATCGTCTGTCCTCACATGCAGTGGCGATAACAACAAACATGCAGTAGCTATAACAGCATACGTTAAATGGCTATAACAACATATGTAAAATGGCTATAACAACATACATGCAGTGGCTATAACAGCCTACATGAAGTGGCTATAACAACATATGTGCCGTGGCTATTACAACATACATAACAACATACATGGAGTGGCTAAAACAACATACATGCAGTGGCTATACCAAATTAATAGTTTCATGTTTAGAATTTATGAAAGAGATTGGTCTGTTTATTCATAATTTTTATGGTTTCATTTCAGTAAGACAAACAATCACATTTTGTTGCAAAATGTGAACAGTAGTTGCTAAATTTACTCTATTGCAAACTACTACAACAACTACTATGAATCGGAACACTGTATATTCAAACCTAGGCATATTCTCATAGAAATCCTATTAGATTACTAGAGTCATATTACTATGTCATAAATCCTCAAAGTTCCAGAATGGGATAAAAATGGCAGTCATATTGGTCAGGGACTCCCAGCTCCGCTAAAACCATTGGCAACTTTGTGCCGTTTTAAGGGATTGTTAAATAAATATGAACTATTTGGTTGTAATATCACCTATTGAAAGAGACAAAGTAGAATCTCAATTCAACGGCTCAGACACAAGAGGTATGTGGCAGGGTCTACAGTCAATCACGGATTACAAAAAGAAAACCAGCCCCGTCACGGACCAGGATGTCTTGCTCCCAGGCAGACTAAATAATTTTTTTGCCCGCTTTGAGGACAATACAGTGCCATTTACACGGCCCGCAACTAAAACATGCGGACTCTCCTTCACTGCAGCCAACGTGAAGAAAACATTTAAACGTGTCAACCCTCGCAAGGCTGCAGGCCCAGACGGCATCCCCAGCCTCGCCCTCTGAGCATGCGCAGACCAGCTGGCTGGTGTGTTTACGGACATATTCAATCAATCCCTATCCCGGTCTGTTGTTCCCACATGCTTCAAGAGGGCCACCATTGTTCCTGTTCCCAAGAAAGCTAAGGTAACTGAACTAAACGACTACCGCCCCGTAGCACTCACTTCCGTCATCATGAAGTGCTTTGAGAGACTAGTCAAGGACCATATCACCTCCACCCTACCTGACACCCTAGACCCACTCCAATTTGCTTACCGCCCAAATAGGTCCACAGACGATGCAATCTCAACCACACTGCACACTGCCCTAACCCATCTGGACAAGAGGAATACCTATGTGAGAATGCTGTTCATCGACTACAGCTCGGCATTTAACACCATAGTGCCCTCCAAGCTCGTCATCAAGCTCGAGACCCTGGGTCTCAACCCCGCCCTGTGCAACTGGGTAATGGACTTCCTGACGGGCCGCCCCCAGGTGGTGAGGGTAGGCAACAACATCTCCACCCCGCTGATCCTCAACACTGGGGCCCCACAAGGGTGCGTTCTGAGCCCTCTCCTGTACTCCCTGTTCACCCACGACTGCGTGGCCACGCACGCCTCCAACTCAATCATCAAGTTTGCGGACGACACAACAGTGGTAGGCTTGATTACCAACAACGGCGAGACGGCCTACAGGGAGGAGGTGAGGGCCCTCGGAGTGTGGTGTCAGGAAAATAACCTCACTCAACGTCAACAAAACTAAGGAGATGATTGTGGACTTCAGGAAACAGAACACCCCCCTATCCACATCGATGGAACAGTAGTGGAGAGGGTAGTAAGTTTTAATGTTCCTCGGCGTACACATCACAGACAAAATGAATTGGTCCACCCACACAGACAGCATCGTGAAGAAGGCGCAGCAGCGCCTCTTCAACCTCAGGAGGCTGAAGGAATTCGGCTTGTCACCAAAAGCACTCACAAACTTCTACAGATGCACAATCGAGAGCATCCTGTCGGGCTGTATCACCGCCTGGTACGGCAACTGCTCCGCCCACAACCGTAAGGCTCTCCAGAGGGTAGTGAGGTCTGCACAACGCATTACCGGGGGCAAACTACCTGCCCTCCAGGACACCTACACCACCCGAGGTCACAGGAAGGCCATAAAGATCATCAAGGACAACAACCACCCGAGCCACTGCCTGTTCACCCCGCTATCATCCAGAAGGCGAGGTCAGTACAGGTGCATCAAAGCTGGGACCGAGAGACTGAAAAACAGCTTCTATCTCAAGGCCATCAGACTGTTAAACAGCCACCACTAACACTGAGTGGCTGCTGCCAACACACTGACTCAACTCCAGCCACTTTAATAATGGGAATTGATGGGAAATGATGTAAAATAAATCACTAGCCACTTTAAACAATGCTACCTAATATAATGTTTACATACACTACATTATTCATCTCATATGTATACGTATATACTGTACTCTATATCATCTACTGCATCTTTATGTAATACAGGTATCACTAGCCACTTTAACTATGCCACTTTGTTTACATACTCATCTCATATGTACAGTATATACTGCACTCAATACCATCTACTGTATCTTGCCTATGCCGCTTTGTACCATCACTCATTCATATATCTTTATGTACATATTATTTATCCCCTTACACTGTGTACAAGACAGTAGTTTTGGAATTGTTAGCTAGATTACTTGTTGGTTATTACTGCATTGTCGGAACTAGAAGCACAAGCATTTCGCTACACGCGCATTAACATCTGCTAACCATGTGTATGTGACAAATAAAATGTGATTTGATTTGATTTGATTGGGAACCAATTCAGGCCACCATAGACCTACATATACCTAGACATACTGAAACCCCATAGATATACAAAAAACCCTAGACAGGACAAAAACTAAACCAACCCCCCTTGTCACACCCTGACCTAACCAAAATAATAAAGAAAACAAAGATAACTAAGGTCAGGGCGTGACATGTACTTTTTTCTTCAACCAACGTAGGCCTACCTAGCAAATGTAGCTTTTCAACAATGTTTTTAAGGGTGTTTAATCATGACTGCTGCAGACGGACATGATAGGCTACATTGATTGATGGACCATGTCAAATTGGCTAGCTAGCTAATAATAGATCACATAAATATGGCTAATTAACAATCTAACATTCAGGGGATAAACTAGATGGCTATATCCAAATATTGTTAGATTTTCTTGACATCTATAATGGTGATGACAGTATTCCGATTGACAACTTTACCAGGACGAGGACTTGTCGATGTAAATCTCTTTCCAAAAACCTAATCTCAGATGACAAGTTAAATGACACAAGTTGTTTGCTTAGCTAGCTAACTAGCTACATGCCAAATGGATAGGCTACCCTCACGTATCTGAAATGACATGATCAATTGATGTTTACTGATCATGAGAAGGTTGCAGTTACTTGTTATATAACTCTCATGATAGAGCTAGCTAAATGTGGCATAACTGGATGTGTAGAGGTGATGATATTCAAACCAAAAAGATAGCTATTACATTTAATTTAAAGCAATCCCTTGAAAATGGCACAAAATTGTCAATGGTTTTCACGGAGCTGGGGTCTCCTTGCTCTCCAGCAGCCAAATTGAACGCTCTGCACTGAATTGTGAAATTGTATTGATAACGACATATTGGGGGAAAAGATCCTCCAACACGGTCTGGCTAGCTAGCTAACAGTGCATGTACATTCTTAAAATGCATTATTTTACACAATATATTTTCACGGCACTGGCAAACCATGGTTGACCAACTCCCTGAACAAAATGGCTGTCCATTAGACTATCATAAGAAGGTTAATGTCCATTATAGTATTCTCATTCTTAATTCTATGCATATTCCTCAGTAGAATACATTATACACAAAAAATACCATGGCTGGTGAAATCAGTGGAAAAAACAGAATTAATATGCAGTAATAACTAAGTAATTAAGTGCAAACATGTTGGAATAAAAAGTAAGCACACAAAGGTTGGACAATGTAGTGGTACCCTTTACGGTTGCTAAATCAGCCTCAAGGTAACAATAATTCAGTAACTCTTGCAATTCAACTTGAATGAATGTATATTTGTAGAACATTGATTTGTGCTTCAAGTACAATTTTCTGCCTCTGTCTCAAAAGGAGGAAGGTTATGCAATATTCATGCCCCGACTACATACAAATTGGAATTCAATGAGTAAGAGTGAGGGAAATACAGTATGTTGGATATTCTCTAATAAAAGGTTAACCATACTGCGTAGGCATTGCAACTTGAAAATGAATAAGGAGTTACAATATAAACTAAGTCGGTTTACATTTTCTATCCCCTTTATAAGAGATTTAAGATATACACAATACCTTGATATAATAATTGTCAATAACACATCGAATTTGGCATATATTAGGGATAAACACATATGTTGACCAATGGGTACAATAAGTTTTTACACTTATTGGAGTTTTTACACAAAGTTAGGGTCAATAAATAAAAGGAGGTCAGAGAAAAAAGTGTTCAAATTTAAGGAACAAAAGACAAAATAAATATAATTGTTTTGTAGCTGAGATTGTTCTTTACAGATTCAAGTATATTTGTCCAGGCCTCAATTGTTCCTTGACTAGCACCGTTCATTCTCTATGTCGATAATTATAACGTTATAACTTCTAATAGTAACTGTATCCACTGGTTAAATGGGAGAGAGTGAGGTGGTTGCCATCTTAGAGCCAAATGTTTTTGGCATCAGTGCTGCCTTCCAGCAGTAATCTTCTCTGATTGATGGAGAGATTCAAGGGGCTATCATCGTTAAGTAACATAATAGATGCAAAGCATTGAATATTTAAGTTAATCTACTTTGAAATTAATTTTGTAACTTTGCCTCAGAAGCATTTAACTGCAGGGCACTCCCACATCATATGAAGGAATGTGCCTACCTGATTTAGGGCACACAGTGAACAGTTGGAAGTTTGGGAGTCATTTAATCATAAACCTTTCCTTGGCGTTAAATACAATCTATGTAGGACCAAAGTCTGTGTAGGACCAATAATAGGACCAATAATAGGACCAATAATAGGACCAATAATAGGACCAAAGCATAGTTGACATTGTTAAAGGGATACAGTATATCAGTGAAGACCAACTCTTCCAGGGCAATGGGAGACACCATATTTCTCTCTATACTCAGCCAGAAGGGCAGAATCATGTCTAAACCAAATTAGGATGGGGTGAAATACTAGTGCCTTGAAATACAATTTAAAGTTTGGTACGGATAGTCCTCCTACATCTGTTCCTCTTTGAAAATGTGCATATTTTATCCAGGATCGTTTACCTTCCCATGTACATTTTGAAACCTCACAATGAATTGTATCCCAATAGCCAGAAGGGGAAACCATGGGAAGCATTGAACTACAAAAATTCAGTCGTGGCAATATATTCATTTTGACAATATATATCTATATCTATATAATATATCTCTGTGTAATGTCAACGGAGCACTGAGCATACCGCAAGCCTTTTTATTTTCAAAGCCTTTTACATTTAATTCAGCTCGCGTCATGTAAATGTAGCTTTTTTGTAACCCGCAGATTTTTTTTTGAAGACGACCACCACAACATGTAAAGTCCGAAAAAAGTTGCAGCGAGAAAGCTGCACCACTATGTCAACAGAGCTCGGTGCTTATTATCAGATGTATTTGGTCACGAAATCTGACTTTTTGGATATACTCTTAATTAAATGTTAGTGAAAGAACCCACAGAACAATTCAGAACATGAATAATCATATTTGTCTTGGTAAAAGTCATTTTATATCATAAGGAAGTTACATTTCTTCACTAAAGCGCGTTTTCACCCTACATATTGTATATAAGATAAATAAAGCATCTGCATCTACATAAATAAAGCAAGCATCAAGATTTTAACTGAGACGAAGAGTCGCACCTATTCTTTCTAAATGCTCTTGTGATTTCAGGTTGCACCTCATCTCATTGGTGTAGAGCCTTCTACTCCTCTCCGATGTCACAGAAAACCAGTACTAAGTTGTCTTTCTCTGCATTTGCAGCACAGCTATTGGTCCTTATCCTGCCTAGGTGTCAAATGGACATGACAAGGATGCATGTATGTCATTAATGGGTAATTGTCCTTCATTAATTCTACATGAGTTGGTTAGTTAAAGCTGTACACCATCAGTTGCACCAAAGCAGGTGGAATGGATAGGAAACTACAAGCACTAGACACTACCCTTATTTTACTTTACTTTATTTAATTTAGTTTTACAGGGACAGTGCACATGAATCCACATTACTTTAAAAGTGCCCGTTTTAGCCAGCCAGCTAATTTTCAACTGCAGTCCCTGGGCAAGTTATATTTTCTGATGAAGACATTCCTCCAGAAATAGAATGTCATAGAAATAAGACATCATAGAATCAAAATACTAAATATACTGTAATCATATAATGTCCATATCAATGAGTCTACATTGAGTAAATATAGCTACACAAAATTACATTTGACGGAGTATGTTCCATTTGCAGTACTGTATATCTGTATTGTACAAAATAGATGTCGGGGGAGTTTTGGATGCTGTTGTTGAAGTGCAGTGATGCATCTTTTTCTTTTGAAAATGAACTCAAAAGATGGTCAAGTAATTGCCCAGAAAATATAATTGACTAGAAAATAGATTTGCTACATACACCTCCACATTCACGTTTAAGAAATGTTTTAAGAAATCCCGGAGTGAATAGGTGCTCAATTATTTCAAGTGAATAGGCTGTTAAGTTTGTCCTTGTACCTATACCTGTTGCATAGCTAGGCCTACTCAGAAAGTTTACACAGGTCTGGATGTTCTGGTGTCTTTTAATGTGGTGGCTTGCATACATTCTTACCACTCGACTCCCAGCCTTAAATACACCAATCTATTCAGCTCTCAGGCTCTAACGACTATTTGACAAATGTTGTACTGGAGAGGCTTGACACACAAAGCAGAATTGTATTCTTATTTACAATGACGGCCTACCAAAAGGCAAAAGGCCTCCTGCAGGGACGGGGGCTGGGATTAAAAATTAAAATATTAAAATATAGGACAACACACACATCATGACAAAAGAGACAACACAACACCACATAAAGAGAGGCCAAAGACATCAACTTAGCATGGCAGCAACACATGACATCACAGCATGGTAGCAACACAACATTGCAGAGCACAACATGGTAGCAGCAAAAAACTTGGTACAAACATTATTGGGCATACTCGGCTAGCACTACATATTGGTAAACAGAAAGTTAATTAAGATCCTAACAGATTGGAATTCATAAGCATGAATATATCTATTCAGATCAATTAGATAACATGATATGTCCATATTTATCATCTTGGATGGAGCTTAGCACTGTAATAGCCTACACTTGTATAATTTGTAATCTAATAGTACAATATAGTTGGCTTAATGGCAACAGCATTCCTACAGTAAAACACGAGGTATAGTCAGTGACGATGTCTAATTAATATTGTCATATTTCAAAATGAAATGTTCATTCATTTACATTAGGGTATGTAATATTGCATTTAAGGGCTAATCTAATATTGTGTAACCAAGGTTTCCTTATGACAGAAATATATTGTGTTTATGATCATTTTTCCAACCTTTCTCTTCAGACATTAAATTATTCTATTTTGATGACTGGAACAGAAGGCTAAATGTACTACAGTACACAACACAGGTCTTTAATCTCAGCACTGTTATAGAAGACCTTAACAAGAGATCCAAAAGGGGTCCCAGATATTAGGCCTCTAATAAATTATTATTATTATTATTTAAATGTAACCTTTATTTAACTAGGCAAGTCAGTTAAGAACAAACACGGACGAGGCTGGGCCAATTGTGCGCCGCCCTATGAGACTCCCAATGACGGCTGGATGTGATACAGCTTGGATAATAATAACACAATGACAACATAATATGAGAAAATAATATAACACTAAGTCAATTTTGTTCTTAAGATATGTCCACGCTGGCCCAAACCACATACCTAAAAATTCCCATACTTATTTGCCACAAAAAATAATTTCCAATAATCCTTAGGAAGCAGTGCTGCAAGCACTGAGAGTGTGAAATATCACCCCCTACTGTAGGGGGTAGGAAAAAAACAACTCCATTCTCATTTCTTTTTAATTCATGTTTCCATATAAATCATCCATTGTCTCTTTAACGGCACGATCTCATTACTTGAGAATAACAAACACACTATAATCAAACGCCAGCTGATGCCATTTTATTTATTGATGAGAGTAAATCTGAGTGGAGAACACCACAATGCAATTACAATGTCGCATTTAACGAGCGCCTCAATTTACATTGGTTGATTGCCAAAGAGAAACACATTGTTCTCCTGCACTCTACGATAGATCATCTGAATTAATTCTCTAAATGTTACACGATAAACAAACAATAGACACATTTTATGATAATTTACTAAAAAAGCCATATACCCAGAATGCATTGTTTTTTAAATGAGCCACTGACTGCCTCACTGCCACAGGAATCCACACCTTTTTAATGTGCTTCTACAATTGTTTTCAAAGTCGAGACCAACTCTACTTATCCAAGCTTAATTAAGTTTTCCATTGGAAATGAATGTCAGTTCTTGTGATGTCAAATTTGAATGTAATGTTTTTTCATAGCATGTGATCAATAACTGGACAATAGTAGCTGATTGTTACTTTTTTAAGATACACATTTAGATACACATTTGTATTCACTAGAAAGCTATATTGTCTACAGTTATACAGTTGTTCTGTACTGTAAGTACAGGCCTTATGCAATTTTTCCCTGTCAAAAAAAGCATGGTATTCATCTATATAAGCAAGTGTGAGTGTATGTTATGCTACAATACCTATATCACAACATTGTAACACTATACTATACTGTGTAATGTATCTAAAATGACACAGTTACTACAAATCATATAATAATAACCCATGCTAAAAGAATAAGACCAATGCTAAAACCGTATAAAGCCGACTCAATTCTGGGGTGAGAGTGAGGAAGTAAAACTGAATTGGCTTTATTTACTCTGCTGATTCATTGATTATTCACAACAGTCAGATAAATAATTTAGCATTGCAGCAATGCCATTTGACACATGCTTTATCAATTACATAATCATCACAATGGACTGAGCCAGCAAAACTCACTCCTTTCAAGTTATTTTTTTTTTTGTTTACCATTGATTCCCAGTGCCTTCACAGAAATCAGAGTGCCATCTCAGATGCCACTCTGTCGGCGCCTAGATGTCCCTTGAGAAGGTAGGAGACGGTTGGGGACAGGGGATGACGGGGGGAGTAAATAACTGAATGACAGACACAGAGTACAAAAGGACCATGTCCCTCCTGAGCTATAAGACTCCAGTGACAGCCAAAGCCCTATGGGTCCTGGTCAAAAGTAATGCACTATAGAGTGAATAGGGTGCCATTTGGACAGCATCCTCTAAGCTACACATATACTGTATATACAGTATATATATATATATATATATATATATATATATATATATATATGATCTTAATTTGATCACTTTTGTTGAAGAGAATTTTCCTGTACGGTAGTGTATTCAAGGTTTAAAATGGCTTCTAAAGTTTGTAATTTCTACTTTAAAATGTCAGGCTTGATTTGCCCAGACAGAAAATGTCCATTAATTGTAATCCACATAATAATTCAAATTTGCTGTTGCTACAGGATTATTTTCCTGCTGTTGCAAACTTGCTCAAATTAAGATCGTATATCTACACACCCCCCCCCAAACCCGGACAATGCTGAGCCAATTGTGCACCGCCTCATGGGTCTCCCAGTCACAGCAGGCTGTGACACAGCATGGGATCAAACCTGGCTCTGTAGTAATGTCTCTAGTACCTTAGACCGGTGCGCCACTCGGGAGGCCCAGGTCGTAGAGCATTCTTGATACACACAGGAAACTCTTAAGCGTGAAAAACCCAGCAGCGTTGCAGTTCTTGATACACTCAGACCAGTGCGCCTGGCACCTACTACCATACCCCGTTCAAAGGCACTTCAATCCTTTGTCTTGCCCATTCATCCTCTGAATGGTGAATGGCGCCAGAGGAGATGGATGCCTTTGTACGGGCTCCTAACCAATTGTGCCATTTTGTGTGTTTTTTTGCGTTGTTTGTAACTTATTTTGTACATAATGTTTCTGACACTGTATCTTATGACTGAAAATAGCTTTACTCCAGATAACGGACCAAATCAAATCAAATTTGTCACAAGTGCCAAATACAACAGGTGAAATGGAGAGAAAACAGTCTATGACTAGGGTGGCTGGAGTCTTTGACAAATGTTAGGGCCTTCCTCTGACACCCGCTGGTATAGAGGTCCTGGATGGCAGGAAGCTTGGCCCCAGGGATGTACTGGGCTGTACACACTACCCTCTGTAGACAACCTCTCCCTCAACGTGATCAAGACAAAGGAGATGATTGCGGACTACAGGAAAAGGAGGGCCGAGCAGGCCCCAATACTTATCGACGGGGCTGTAGCGGAGCAGGTTGAGGGATTCAAGTTCCTTGCTATCCACCTCACCAACAAACTATCATGGTCCAAACATACCAAGACAGTCATGATGATTTGGCATGGGTCATCAGATCCTGAAAAAGTTCTACAGCTGCACCATCGAGAGCATCCTAACTGGTTGCATCACCACCTGGTATAGTAACTGCTCGGCTTCTGACCGCAAGGTGCGTAAGGCCCAGTACATCACTGGGGCCAAGCTTCCTGCCATCCAGGACCTCTATACCAGCGGGTGTCAGAGGAAGGCCCTAAAAATTGCCAAAGACTCCAGCCACCCTAGTCATAGACTGTTCTCTCTGCTACCGCACGGCAAGCAGTACCAGAGCTCCAAGTCTAGGTTCAAAAGGTTTCTTAACAGCTTCTACCCCCAAGCCATAAGACTGCTGAACTGCTGCTACTCGCTTTTTATTATCTATGCATAGTCACTTTACCCCTACCTACTTGTACATATTACTTCAATTACCTCGACTAACCTGTACTCCCGGACATTGACTCGGTAAAGGTTCCCACTGTATATAGCCTCGTTACTGTTATATTATTGTTGCTCTTCTACTTTTTACTTTAGTTTATTTAGTAAATCTTTTTTATTAACTCTTATTTTTCTTAAAACTGCAGTGTTGGTCAAGGGCTTGTAAGTAAGCATTTCACGGTAAGGTCTACACCTGTTGTATTCGGCACGTGACAAATACAATTGGCACACATACACAATTCATGTCTCAGTTGTCTCAAGTCTTAAAAATCCTTCTTTAACCTGACTCCTCCACATCATCTACTCTAATTGAAGTGGATTTATCAATAAGGGATCATAGCTTTCACCTGGATTGACCTGGTCAGTGTATGTCATGGAAAGAGCAGGGCTGCAGTCCAAACACATTATTTTTACCCCCTCAGCCATTGTGCTAGCCACTTTCTCTGGGAGAATCCCAATTGAAACCAGATGCAGTTTGATTGCCATCTTAAGTGGAGGTCCAATTTACTGACGTTGCCCCCTCGGCCCTTGATTTAGCTTGAGGGAGCGAGTGAACAACCATGGTCACTTGCGGGATTGATATGACCCACAATTCAATGCAAACTGTAGTCACATGTCAAGCTCTGGTGGCCGCGAAGTTTCAAGGCTGGCTGCATTTTCAGCATGTCAGAAAAAAGTATGAAGCTAGCTTGCTAAAAAAATACATATATTTACATCGATTTTAGCGTTGACAAATTGGCTTAGTCTCGTAGCGAGAAGTCTTTAAAACGTTGCTAGATTCATAAACATATTTTTTGCAACTATAAAACGACCTATCCAGCTATGGGTAACTGTAGCTAGCTACATGACAGGACTGCTAGCTAGATACTTTAACTTACTAGGTATATTGATAGCTTTAGGTTGATTGTTATTAAACTCAACTTCAAGATTTCCACCAAGGACGTTGCCTCTCCGATCATCACTCTCCCTCGCTTGGGCAAGGGACATTTAATGTACACTCGGATGTGACGATGTAAAACGTCATTCAAGGGCTGAGGGTTTAGGGCCGAGGGCTGTCTACTTTCAGTTTGAAACTCAGCCCAGGTGTTCCTAACGTTTTATCCACTCATTGTAGTGGGTAATGATATACTCCAACCCTGAACGGACACGCACGGCCATTTGTCTTCTGTCACAATATGCTTGAGCGCCTCACAGACACACCATACCAATATTTCCCCTACACCTGACCTTCCACGTCCACATGCATATCTACTGCGGAGTCAGGAGGGTGCTCATGAATAAGGAATGGACTTGATTATGGATGAGTTTCTATGCGATTTGCATTATAACCGCCCATGCTGAAATAGCTCCATTGTTGCTCTAGTCTATTCTTCTTTCTCTTCAATTCTCTCACAGACACTGATAGGCTACACACACACACACACACACACACACACACACACACACACACACACACACACACACACACACACACACACACACACACACACACACACACACACACACACACACACAGTGTGTTTCAAAAATACTATTATCTGGAATCCATCTACACACAGGCAGTATATACTGCTCTTTTGGAATGCCTTGAAATAGAATATTAAAAGGCCTACTAGCTAGTGACCACATAAAACTTGGCTTGTGCTACTTTCCTCCAAACTGCATCCAGTTGCCCTGATAAAAAAAACAACCATGCTGTGTTTTTATTTTTCCAAACCGGATCGTTTTTTTTTCACCCCCTTAGATGGCAGTTGCGCCACAGCTGTGTGAAATATTCCCCTGCCTCTCTACCACATGTCCACATCCACATCCTGGAGCCTGCTTCAAACAGACCAGATCTGCTCCAAGTGTCCTCCTGCAAAGGTCACATACTGTAGGGGTCACCGGGACGCTTCGCTACTTCCAACATATCCAACGACATTAATTAACTTGGTCCACTTGCTACTTGTTGCCAAACATGTCTCTCGCTGTGACTCTCAAATTTGTTTATTTTCGATAAAGCAGCATTCCAAACGGCACCCTATTTCCTATGGGCCCTGGTCAAAAGTAGCGAAGTATTTTTTGGGGGGACACCCCCCCCAGTGTGGCTGGGATCGGCGAATTCCGAGCTTCCAAGCATCCAAGCTGGGAGTCGGGCTAGGTTTCTAGTCCCAACGAGGAATCAGGATAGGTTTCTAGTCCTAATGAGGAATCAGGCCAGGTTTCTAGTCCCAACGAGGAATCCGGATAGGTTTATAGTCCTAATGAGGACTCAGGCTAGGTTGGTAGTCCTAAAGAGGAATCAGGATAGGTTTGTATTCCTAATGAGGAATCAGGATAGGTTTGTATTCCTAATGAGGAATCAGGATAGGTTTCTAGTCCTAATGTGGAATCAGTCTATGTTTCTAGTCCTAATGAGGACCTCTCCTATTAATTCCTGAATAGAAACTCTGGAGCAGGTCCTTTAAAGACCTATCAAGTGATAGCCATAGACCTATAGGTCCAGTAGTGTTAGCCATGGCTCTAGGTCCAGTAGTGTTAGTCATGACTCTAGGTCCAGCAGTGATAGCCATAGATCTATAGGTCCAGTAGTGTTAGTCATGACTCTAGGTCCAGCAGTGATAGCCATAGATCTATAGGTCCAGTAGTGTTAGCCATGGCTCTAGGTCCAGTAGTGTTAGTCATGACTCTAGGTCCAGCAGTGATAGCCATAGATCTATAGGTCCAGTAGTGTTAGCCATGGCTCTAGGTCCAGTAGTGATAGCCATGGCTCTAGATCCAGTAGTGATAGCCATGGCTCTAGGTCCAGTAGTGATAGCCATGGCTCTAGATGAATGTCTAGGTGAATGTCTAATTTACCTATTATAAGGTGTTATCGTGTCCATGGCTATCAAGCCTGTCCTTAAGGCACCGATAGGTTTCTAGTCCTAATGTGGAATCAGTCTATGTTTCTAGTCCTAATGAGGACCTCTCCTATTAATTCCTGAATAGAAACTCTGGAGCAGGTCCTTTAAAGACCTATCAAGTGATAGCCATAGATCTATAGGTCCAGTAGTGTTAGCCATGGCTCTAGGTCCAGTAGTGTTAGTCATGACTCTAGGTCCAGCAGTGATAGCCATAGATCTATAGGTCCAGTAGTGTTAGTCATGACTCTAGGTCCAGCAGTGATAGCCATAGATCTATAGGTCCAGTAGTGTTAGCCATGGCTCTAGGTCCAGTAGTGTTAGTCATGACTCTAGGTCCAACAGTGATAGCCATAGATCTATAGGTCCAGTAGTGTTAGCCATGGCTCTAGGTCCAGTAGTGTTAGTCATGACTCTAGGTCCAGCAGTGATAGCCATAGATCTATAGGTCCAGTAGTGTTAGTCATGACTCTAGGTCCAGCAGTGATAGCCATAGATCTATAGGTCCAGTAGTGTTAGCCATGGCTCTAGGTCCAGTAGTGTTAGTCATGACTCTAGGTCCAGCAGTGATAGCCATGGCTCTAGATCCAGTAGTGATAGCCATGGCTCTAGATCCAGTAGTGATAGCCATGGCTCTAGGTCCAGTAGTGATAGCCATGGCTCTAGATGAATGTCTAGGTGAATGTCTAATTTACCTATTATAAGGTGTTATCGTGTCCATGGCTATCAAGCCTGTCCTTAAGGCACCAATGCATCCCCTCCCCATCTGACCTGATTAGATTGCACAGTCCCATTAATGAGCTGCTTAATGCTCCACATATAATGTTAGCTGCATCCCCAATGACACCCTATTACCT
The DNA here is from genome assembly GCF_013265735.2 of Oncorhynchus mykiss. Classification (NCBI taxonomy): domain Eukaryota; kingdom Metazoa; phylum Chordata; class Actinopteri; order Salmoniformes; family Salmonidae; genus Oncorhynchus; species Oncorhynchus mykiss. The sequence goes on from NC_048578.1 coordinate 20,999,465, forward strand.
ACATAGTGCACTGCTTTTGACCCCTATGGGCCCTAGTCAAAAGTAATGCACTGCATAGGGAATAGAAGTGGTGTCACGCACCCAAAAGATATGAGGGGGCACCAAGTACGTGAGGATGGCTGGGGGGTGGTTTGGAATGTAGCTAAGTCCCCCGTCCGGCAGTTGGAGAATTTTGAAAACACCTGAAACAGCTTTTTCCTGCAATCTAGAGCCATAATCATTATACTTAATTCTATATAAAAAAGATAGGTTTTTTTGCATATCTAAGTATACATCTTGAGCTGTCTGGGCAATAGCGTGCCATTTGGGATGCAGCCCTACCTCTTCGCTCCGCAGCTGAAGCCGAGAACCAAGGAGGAGGGGACGGGAAGAGCAGGGGAAGTGGGGGCTAGTCTCACTGCAGGGAGAAAGAGATCCAAGGGGAAGGGGACAGGAAGAGCAGGGGTAGTGGGGGCTGGACTCGCTGCAGGGACGTGATGCAGGGAGAGAAAGAAATCCAACAGGGAGGGGACAGGAAGAGCAGGTGAAGTGAGGGCTGGACTCGCTGCAGGGAGAGAGAGTTCTAAGAGGGAGGGGATGGGAAGAGCAGGGGAAGTGAAGGCTGGACTCGCTGCAGGGAGAGAGAGATCTAAGAGGGAGGGGATGGGAAGAGCAGAGGAAGTGAAGGCTGGACTCGCTGCAGGGAGAGAGAGATCTAAGAGGGAGGGGATGGGAAGAGCAGAGGAAGTGAAGGCTGGACTCGCTGCGGGGAGAGAGAGATCTAAGAGGGAGGGGATGGGAAGAGCAGAGGAAGTGAAGGCTGGACTCGCTGCGGGGAGAGAGAGATCTAAGAGGGAGGGGATGGGAAGAGCAGGGGAAGTGAAGGCTGGACTCGCTGCGGGGAGAGAGAGATCTAAGAGGGAGGGGATGGGAAGAGCAGAGGAAGTGAAGGCTGGACTCGCTGCGGGGAGAGAGAGATCTAAGAGGGAGGGGATGGGAAGAGCAGGGGAAGTGAGGGCTGGACTCGCTGCAGGGAGAGAGAGAACTAAGAGGGAGGGGATGGGAAGAGCAGGGGAAGTGAAGGCTGGACTCGCTGCAGGGAGAGAGAGATCTAAGAGGGAGGGGATGGGAAGAGCAGGGGAAGTGAGGGCTGGACTCGCTGCAGGGAGAGAGAGATCTAAGAGGGAGGGGTTGGGAAGAGCAGAGGAAGTGAAGGCTGGACTCGCTGCAGGGAGAGAGAGATCTAAGAGGGAGGGGATGGGAAGAGCAGGGGAAGTGAAGGCTGGACTCGCTGCGGGGAGAGAGAGATCTAAGAGGGAGGGGATGGGAAGAGCAGAGGAAGTGAAGGCTGGACTCGCTGCAGGGAGAGAGAGATCTAAGAGGGAGGGGATGGGAAGAGCAGGGGAAGTGAAGGCTGGACTCGCTGCAGGGAGAGAGAGATCTAAGAGGGAGGGGATGGGAAGAGCAGAGGAAGTGAAGGCTATCAACCAGCGTTACGCTCTCTCTCTCTTCTACAGTGCCTTGCGAAAGTATTCGGCGCCCTTGAACTTTGCAACCTTTTGCCACATTTCAGGCTTCAAACATAAAGATATAAAACTGTATTTTTTTGTGAAGAATCAACAACAAGTGGGACACAATCATGAAGTGGAACGACATTTATTGGATATTTCAAACTTATTTAACAAATCAAAAACTGAAAAATTGGGCGTGCAAAATTATTCAGCCCCTTTACTTTCAGTGCAGCATACTCTCTCCAGAAGTTCAGTGAGGATCTCTGAATGATCCAATGTTGACCTAAATGACTAATGATGATAAATACAATCCACCTGTGTGTAATCAAGTATCCGTAAAAATGCACCTGCACTGTGATAGTCTCAGAGGTCTGTTAAAAGCGCAGAGAGCATCATGAAGAACAAGGAACACACCAGGCAGGTCCGAGATACTGTTGTGAAGAAGTTTAAAGCCGGATTTGGATACAAAAAGATTTCCCAAGCTTTAAACATCCCAAGGAGCACTGTGCAAGCGATAATATTGAAATGGAAGGAGTATCAGACCACTGCAAAGATGCAGTGAGATGAGATGCAGCCAAGAGGCCCATGATCACTCTGGATGAACTGCAGAGATCTACAGCTGAGGTGGGAGACTCTGTCCATAGGACAACAATCAGTTGTATATTGCACAAATCTGGCCTATATGGAAGAGTGGCAAGAAGAAAGCCATTTCTTAAAGATATCCATAAAAAGTGTTGTTTAAAGTTTGCCACAAGCCACCTGGGAGACACACCAAACATGTGGAAGAAGGTGCTCTGGTCAGATGAAACCAAAATTGAACTTTTTGGCAACAATGCAAAACGTTATGTTTGGCGTAAAAGCAACACAGCTGAACACACCATCCCCACTGTCAAACATGGTGGTGGCAGCATCATGGTTTGGGCCTGCTTTTCTTCAGCAGGGACAGGGAAGATGGTTAAAATTGATGGGAAGAAGGATGGAGCCAAATACAGGACCATTCTGGAAGAAAACCTGATGGAGTCTGCAAAAGACCTGAGACTGGGACGGAGATTTGTCTTCCAACAAGACAATGATCCAAAACATAAAGCAAAATCTACAATGGAATGGTTCAAAAATAAACATATCCAGGTGTTAGAATGGCCAAGTCAAAGTCCAGATCTGAATCCAATCGAGAATCTGTGGAAAGAACTGAAAACTGCTGTTCACAAATGCTCTCCATCCAACCTCACTGAGCTCGAGCTGTTTTGCAAGGAGGAATGGGAAAACATTTCAGTCTCTCGATGTGCAAAACTGATAGAGACATACCCCAAGCGACTTACAGCTGTAATCGCAGCAAAAGGTGGCGCTACAAAGTATTAACTTAAGGGGGCTGAATAATTTTGCACGCCGTAATTGTAAATAAGAATTTGCTCTTAACTGACTTGCCTAGTTAAATAAAGGGTAAAGGTTAAATATGAATTAATAAAAAATACAGTATGTAACCACATATTTCAATATACAACATAGTAAATACAGTCTGAAAATATACAGCAGGCATCACATCTAACAACCCAAATTAGTGGACACATTCAGTCTGCTAGAGAACATTTAAGACATAAAGTAGGTTCCTCACAGAACCACTCAACACAAGTGTTTAAATCATTCCAATTGAATCCTCTCCTTTAATTGATTGGATTTGTTTGTTTTAGACTTCCTCAAGGATTTAGTAACCTACGAGTCATCTGCTGAAGCTAAACTCGAGGAGTGCCAAAATTAGATATCCCTACGATTACGCTGTCTGTGTGCACAGGCTGTGGGTTTAAACTTTGGCCCTCTTCATCTAATCACACCTCTTCGTATCCGTATCCCTCTATTGGGTAGAGAGTATACCTTCACTGTACTGTTCCTCCTGTATGAGCACTACAGTGAATAGGTTAGGTCCTCAAGGTAATACCACTCAGCCACACATGACACATACAGACTGTCAATTTGATACTGTAGATGTCTAAATATTTGTCTTGTTTATAGTGAAATATCATCAACATCGAAACAAGGGATTTTTGCTATTACTCCTATCATTATTACTGTACTGACTCCAGCATGTTCACCCCAGACTATCATTATTACTGTACTGACTCCAGGATGTTCATCCCAGACTATCATTATTACTGTACTGACTCCAGGATGTTCATCCCAGACTATCATTATTACTGTACTGACTCCAGCATGTTCACCCCAGACTATCATTATTACTGTACTGACTCCAGCATGTTCATCCCAGACTATCATTATTACTGTACTGACTCCAGCATGTTCACCCCAGACTATCATTATTACTGTACTGACTCCAGCATGTTCACCCCAGACTATCATTATTACTGTACTGACTCCAGCATGTTCATCCCAGACTATCATTATTACTGTACTGACTCCAGCATGTTCATCCCAGACTATCATTATTGATGTGCTGACTCCAGCATGTTCACCCCAGACTATCATTATTACTGTACTGACTCCAGCATGTTCACCCCAGACTATCATTATTACTGTACTGACTCCAGCTTGTTCATCCCAGACTATCATTATTACTGTACTGACTCCAGCATGTTCACCCCAGACTATCATTATTGCTGTACTGACTCCAGCATGTTCATCCCAGACTATCATTATTACTGTACTGACTCCAGCATGTTCATCCCAGACTATCATTATTACTGTACTGACTCCAGCACGTTCACCCCAGACTATCATTATTATTGTACTGACTCCAGCATGTTCATCCCAGACTATCATTATTACTGTACTGACTCCAGCATGTTCATCCCAGACTATCATTATTACTGTACTGACTCCAGCATGTTCACCCCAGACTATCATTATTACTGTACTGACTCTAGCATGTTCATCCCAGACTATCATTATGACTGTACTGACTCCAGCATGTTCATCCCAGACTATCATTATTACTGTACTGACTCCAGCATGTTCACCCCAGACTATCATTATTACTGTACTGACTCCAGCATGGTCATCCCAGACTATCATTATTACTGTACTGACTCCAGCATGTTCACCCCAGACTATCATTATTACTGTACTGACTCCAGCATGTTCACCCCAGACTATCATTATTGCTGTACTGACTCCAGCATGTTCATCCCAGACTATCATTATTACTGTACTGACTCCAGCATGTTCATCCCAGACTATCATTATTACTGTACTGACTCCAGCATGTTCATCCCAGACTATCATTAGTACTGTACTGACTCCAGCATGTTCACCCCAGACTATCATTATTACTGTACTGACTCCAGCATGTTCATCCCAGACTGTCATTATTACTGTACTGGCTCCAGCATGTTCATCCCAGACTATCACTATTACTGTACTGACTCCAGCATGTTCATCCCAGACTATCATTATTACTGTACTGACTCCAGCATGTTCATCCCAGACTGTGATTGGTAGCAAAGATGGTGCAAATCTCACATATACATTACTGTTTGTATATTGCACTGAGAAGACGAGAGCAAAGCGAGCAGGAAATAGTGTAAAACGAGTTATGTGAGTTGAGGGGACAACCCTATACAGACACAACATGAGAAAGGGGATCTATTACTGTAGAACTAGCAAGCATAGGTCCTGTTGGCTTGTTGTCCACTGGTAAAACTTCCTCTGTGATATAATTGGGCTTGTGTCCTAAATGGCACCCTATTCCCTATATACTGCACTACTTTGACCTATGGGCTCTAATCAAAAGTAGCGCACTATGAAGAGAATAAAGTGCCATTTCGAATGCAGCCCAATTATGTCACAGAGGGAGTTCTACCAGTGGACAACCAACCAGCAGGACCAGCACGAAACGTTGCCAGAGCAAAGAACAATAAACAAAACGTATTATCAGACGGGAGACAAAATGATAAACAAATAGGGAAAGACAGTGATATGTTTTTTAGCAAGAGAGGGCCATTAAAATTCTATTTGAAGCATAGCAGTCAAGTAAATAAAATAGGACTAACAAAACGCAGGGCTGATGCTGGGACTGACGCTGGGACTGTGTGGGTCCATCAAACGCAGGGCTGATGCTGGGGACTGTGTGGGTCCATCAAATGCAGGGCTGATGCTGGGGACTGTGTGGGTCCATCAAACGCAGGACTGATGCTGGGGACTGTGTGGGTCCATCAAACGCAGGGCTGATGCTGGGGACTGTGTGGGTCCATCAAACGCAGGACTGATGCTGGGGACTGTGTGGGTCCATCAAATGCAGGGCTGATGCCGGGAACTGTGTGCGTCCATCAAACGCAGGATTGATGCTGGGGACTGTGTGGGTCCATCAAACGCAGGATTGATACTGGGGATTGGGTGGGTCCATCAAACGCAGGGCTGATACTGGGGATTGGGTGGGTCCATCAAATGCAGGGCTGATACTGGGGATTGGGTGGGTCCATCAAATGCAGGGCTGATATTGGGGAATGTGTGGGTCCATCCTCGCCTGAATTCCAAAGTGCAGCCTTCTTCCTGTGTGTGTGCGCGTGTGAGCGAGAGAGTGAGAGTAAAAACGTGTGTGTGTGTGTGTGTGCATGCGTGCTTTGTGTGTGTGTGGTGTATCTGTGCCCATGTGTGTGTGCCTGTGCTGGCTGGGCCCTGGGCTCTCTGCCATGATATGAAACTTCCTTTGAACCGAGCAGCTGTGGGCTGCAGGAAAGATATGCTATTTAATGTATTAATGAAACAGAGGAAAAACGCCACGGTTAGGGAGTGTACCTTTCATGCCAGGGGAATCTGGGCAGATGTGATGCTAATAGACATGGCTTGGCTGGATGCCTCATGTCTCTTTTTGCCTCAATCCATCTCTCTGTCTCTTGCTCTCTCCTATTTCAAAGCACTGATATTCATATTTATGCATCAACCAGATGGCAGCATTTTGAAGGCCTTAAATGCTGCATGTTCACAATGTTGTGAAGACGCTAACTGTCTTTGTTCCGTGGCATTACACATGTTAGATGAAACAAATAAAAAGTGTCATAATAGCCAAATAATACAGATGTGTTATTCACATATGGAATGGCTAATATTCTTATCCATAGGTGGGTTCTTGGCTGTGATGAACTTGGCTGTTTAGGGTTCCCGCCCAACACAAATATTAGATGTTGAGGATGCTATGGGTCCTTGTATGCTCCTGTGTGATGTATGCCTTCAATGTCACTACACTCATTACTTCTGCTTGCTCACAGCCCTGTTTCCCAGGAAGTGCATACATATGTACATATATCACAGGCCTCGAGAAAATATTGATCACCTACAGCTCATCTGTCCCTAAGCAAACTATCCCAAGCTGTTCATGCTTTCTTACCTGTAGATTCACAACAGATTCATCCGTTCTGTCGGGGGGGTACTGACAGCCCATAAACTCCCCTTATCTAGCTACACAACCTTGTCCCTCGAGCGGTTCACAAACACATCTCGACAGAACAATACACTTCCTGTAAAAACAGTACAAAGCCTGAAGCAACAAAATTACAAGTATTTATTTTTCCACCGGATACCTAGCTATTTATTTCACTGACCTCACTCCCTTTTAAAATGATCCATTTGAGATATTCGCCCCGAAATATATAGCAGCACCAGCTCTGTTTTTGTGCCGGCTTTACACCTTATCTGAAGAGTACAGATTACCAGCGATTTATACATATAATAAATAGCCCGTACCCACAAGAAGTTTGCTCAATAACAGCTAGATGGTGTTGCCTAGCAACTGCAGAGCGCCGCCACAATCAGCACTGGTACCTGGTCCTGGAGGCAGACTCTATCTTGTACATTTCTCTCTCTTCTCTCTCCTTCTTCTAATTGGCCAGGTGGGTAAAGAGCGTGATCCTGTGCATCTCTGCCTCCCTGGTTGATGCAGTCAAGGTCCTGAAGAAGTGACAGACAAGTAGTGTTGACATTAGCATTTTATCATTGCGACAGTGTTATGTAGCACAAACACCTCTATTGTTGTGAATAAAAACTGTAGTATGAAATATGGCAAACAATGTATCTTCCTGAGCTGAGACACTACCTTAAATCCACAGACTAAAATATTCACAGATTACCAATGATACATCAACATACTGTGGGCTGCTGTCCCTCAGTTAGCAATCAATTAGGAATTAGAAAATTAGTCACAAGGTAAATTGAATGTAATGTGAGATGCTTGTGCCAACTTTGAGCCCCCACCAAAGTCAACAGGCTGTTGGAGTTGGGTGGGTAATTCTAAATAAATATGAAAATGAACAGAAGCTGAAGAGGGTAGCCTAGTAAATAGTTCACCTACCTGTTCTTCCTTTTGATGATCTATGGCATAGGAGTGCTGATGTGTTAGCCCAAATGATATACAGTGGGGAGAAAAAGTATTTGATACACTGACGATTTTGCAGGTTTTCCTACTTACAAAGCATGTAGAGGTCTGTAATTTTTATCATTGGTACACTTCAACTGTGAGAGACGGAATCTAAAAAAACAAATCAGAAAATCACATTGTATGATTTTAAAGTAATTAATTTGCATTTACTCGTTCTGTCGCGTTTTTGTCTCACCAGGGGTGATGTTCGGATTGGCGTTTATTGTCGAAGGAATGAGCGTTACACCGAGGCCTGTACTCTGGCACGGGATCGATTTGGAGGTGGAGGGTCCGTCATGGTCTGGGGCGCTGTGTCACAGCATCATCGGACTGAGCTTGTTGTCATTGCAGGCAATCTCAATGCTGTGCGTTACAGGGAAGACATCCTCCTCCCTCATGTGGTACCCTTCCTGCAGGCTCATCCTGACATGACCCTCCAGCATGAAAATGCCACCAGCCATACTACTCGTTCTGTGCGTGATTTCCTGCAAGACAGGAATGTCAGTGTTCTGCCATGGCCAGCGAAGAGCCCGGATCTCAATCCCATTGAGCACGTCTGGGACCTGTTGGATCGGAGGTCTAGGGCCATACCCCAGAAATGTCCGGGAACTTGCAAGTGCCTTGGTGGAAGAGTGGGATAACATCTCACAGCAAGAACTGGCAAATCTAGTGCAGTCCATGAGGAGGAGATGCACTGCAGTACTTAATGCAGCTGGTGGCCATACCAGATACTGACTGTTACGTTTGATTTTGACCCCACCCCCCTTTGTTCAGAGACACATTATTAAATATATGTTAGTCACATGTCTGTGGTACTTGTTCAGTTTATGTCTCAGTTGTTGAATCTTGTTATGTTCATACAAATATTTACACGTTAAGTTTGCTGAAAATAAACACAGTTGACAGTGAGTGGACGTTTCTTATTTTGCTGAGTTTATATCCTTCTACCAGTCACTTGTCAGCCCTGTTTACATGTATATCCTGCTACCAGTCACTTTTCAGCCCTGTTTACATGTATATCCTGCTACCAGTAACTTTTCAGCCCTGTTTACATGTATATCCTGCTACCAGTCACTTTTCAGCCCTGTTTACATGTATATCCTGCTACCAGTAACATTTCAGCCCTGTTTACATGTTTATCCTGCTATCAGTAACTTTTCAGCCCTGTTTACATGTTTATCCTGCTACCAGTAACTTTTCAGCCCTGTTTACATGTTTATCCTGCTACCAGTAACTTTTCAGCCCTGTTTACATGTATATCCTGCTACCAGTAACATTTCAGCCCTGTTTACATGTTTATCCTGCTACCAGTAACTTTTCAGCCCTGTTTACATGTTTATCCTGCTACCAGTAACTTTTCAGCCCTGTTTACATGTATATCCTGCTACCAGTAACATTTTAGCCCTGTTTACATGTTTATCCTGCTACCAGTAACTTTTCAGCCCTGATTACATGTACAGTATATCCTACTACCAGTAACTTTTCAGCCCTGTTTACATGTATATCCTGCTACCAGTAACTTTTCAGCCCTGATTACATGTACAGTATATCCTACTACCAGTAACTTTTCAGCCCTGTTTACATGTATATCCTGCTACCAGTAACATTTCAGCCCTGTTTACATGTTTATCCTGCTACCAGTAACTTTTCAGCCCTGATTACATGTACAGTATATCCTACTACCAGTAACTTTTCAGCCCTGATTACATGTACAGTATATCCTACTACCAGTAACTTTTCAGCCCTGATTACATGTACAGTATGTCCTACTACCAGTAACTTTTCAGCCCTGATTACATGTACAGTATGTCCTACTACCAGTAACTTTTCAGCCCTGATTACATGTACAGTATGTCCTACTACCAGTAACTTTTCAGCCCTGATTACATGTACAGTATGTCCTACTACCAGTAACTTTTCAGCCCTGATTACATGTACAGTATGTCCTACTACCAGTAACTTTTCAGCCCTGATTACATGTACAGTATGTCCTACTACCAGTAACTTTTCAGCCCTGATTACATGTACAGTATATCCTACTACCAGTCACTTTTTATGTATAAACCCACCTCAACCACTTCAGTACCCCTAAATATTGAAAAAGATATTGGCACTGACCTGTATAAACTTGCATTCTTGTGTTTCTAACTCACATCGTAGTTATTGTGTGTTTTTTTTAACATTTATTTTATTTCATTTTCTATTATCTATATTTTTATCTATATTATTATCTACATATTATCTATGATATTAGCTATATGATTATCTAGATGGTCATCTATTTGATCATATATATGATCATCTACGTGATTATCTATATGATTATCTATATGATCACCTATATAATCATCGATATTATTATTATAAATGCATCGTTGAAAAGAGCTCTCAAGGTAATATTAAATGATCGGTAGCCCTTCATTTTACATCCCGGTAATTACTAGGTAATAACTAGGTAAATACTTACCAAAAAGTGAATACATTGTAACTATTTAGTCCCAAACGTACTTACTAGACACTAAACAAGTACTACATAATTTTTTTGTAAATACAAAATAACAAAATGTAATTATATAGTAGTTCCCTTTAGCCCTAAATGTTAGTATTGAAGACCTTATGAGTAAGTATAAGGTACTATGTATGTAAATACCTAGTAAAAACATGTTGTGATATTATGTGATGTTTGTTACATTTTTTACCATTTACTTACTTCATAAAAACCTTCAAGTCAATCATCCTGACATTGTTATTCTTTCACATTTCCCATTGCCTTTAGTTACCATGTACACTACCATTCAAAAGTTTGAGGTCACTTAGAAATGTTCTTGTTTTTGAAAGAAAAGCAATTTTTTTTGTCTATTTCCAATAACATCAAATGGATCAGAAATACTGTAGATTTTTTATGGAATATCTACATAGGCGTACAGAGGCCCATTATCAGCAACCATCACTTCTGTGTTCCAATGGCAAGTTGTGTTAGCTAATCCAAGTTTATCATTTTAAAAGGCTAATTGATCATTAGAAAACCCTTTTGCAATTATGTTAGCACAGCTGAAAACTGTTGTACTGCTCAAAGAAGCAATACAACTGGCCTTCTTTAGACTAGTTGAGTATCTGGAGCATCAGCATTTGTGGGTTCGATTACAGGCTCACCGTGTCCAGAAACAAAGACCTTTCTTCTGAAACAGTCTATTCTTGTTCTGAGAAATGAAGGCTATTCCATGTGAGAAATTGCCAAGAAACTGAAGATCTCGTACACCGCTCTGTAATACTCCCTTCACAGAACAGCTCAAACTGGCTCTAACCAGAATAGAAAGAGGAGTGGGAGAACCTGGTGCACAACTGAGCAAGATGACAAGTACATTAGACTGTCTAGTTTGAGAAACAGACACCTCACAAGTCCTCAACTGGCACCTTCATTAAATGTGTCAACAGTGTGCACAACGGGTTAACTGAAGTCAGGTGCAGGAGAGCAGAGATGAGTGAACAGGCACACTTTATTCGGCAGAAGGAAAACACTCGGACACAACTGCTTAACGACACTCCCGCCAAAGGCAAAAGCGAATAGCGCACTCATCACACAAATCATATACACGTAGAGTGATGAGGGGAGGTACAACAGGTGTGCGGAAAAACAAGACAAAACAAATGGAAAATGAAAGGTGGAGCGGCAATGGCTAGAAGACCGGTGACATCGACTGCCGAGCGCCGCCCGAACAAGGAGAGGAGCCGACTTCGGCGGGAGTCGTGACAAAATAGCACCCGCAATGTGTTTAAATGTCGACATCAAAATGTTTTTTTCCTGCGATTGTTATTAGAAGCAGGTCTAATATTTATGAATTTTCGAGAATACAGTTACTTGGCTTTCCTTTCACACTTTGAAAACCTCTGTTCTATTACAATGTGCTTCTACCTCTGGTTGATTGTGTGCTTGTCTTATTTGTGAAATGTCTCCACTTTTATATTACACTGTAGTTAACTTGAAAGTATTTGGTATTTACACGGTAATGTGAACAGCTTAATTTTACTGCCCTCTTACCTTGTACCTACCCTGTATGTGTGAAGGTGGTAGCATGTAACAACAGGGTAAGATCACAGAGATTTGCTGTCGTCTTCATGGAATGGAGTCATCCAATGTGGAAGTATTTCACAAGTAACTACGTTGTATCTACCTGGAAACAGACACCATCTCATTTTACAGTCATTTTAATTCAAATTGATTGGACATTTTACAGCCATTTTAATTATTTGCCTTTAGTTACATGGTAACTAAAGGCAAAGTACATAGAAACAACAGGAGAGAATAGCAATGTCAGGATGACTGACTTGAAGGTATTCATTTGGTAAGTGAGTGGTAATAAATAAATCAAATATCTGCAGATGTTGTTACTAGGTATTTACATTAAAAGTACCTTGTATTTACTTATAAGGACCTCAATACTAACATGTGGGCTAAAGGGGACTACTATATAATTATATTTTGTATTTACTAAGAATGTTTGTAGGTCTTCCTTGTTAAGTAAGTACGTTTGGGACTAAATTGTTACCATGTATTTACTTTTTGTTACTGGGTATTTACCTAGTTATTACCTTGTGGGTACCGGGCTGTAAAATGAAGGGTTAGCCCTCAATCAGCGATGTAGTCAATCAATCAAATTTATTTTATATAGCCCTTCGTACATCAGCTGATATCTCAAAGTGCTGTACAGAAACCCAGCCTAAAACCCCAAACAGCAAGCAATGCAGGTGAAGAAGCACGGTGGCTAGGAAAAACTCCCTAGAAAGGCCAAAACCTAGGAAGAAACCTAGAGAGGAACCAGGCTATGTGGGGTGGCCAGTCCTCTTCTGGCTGTGCCGGGTGGAGATTATAACAAAACATGGTCAAGATGTTCAAATGTTCATAAATGACCAGCATGGTCGAATAATAATAAGGCAGAATAGTTGAAACTGGAGCAGCAGCACAGTCAGGTGGACTGGGGACAGCAAGGAGTCATCATGTCAGGTATTCCTGGGGCATGGTCCTAGGGCTCAGGTCCTCCGAGAGAGAGAAAGAAAGAGAGAATTAGAGAGAGCATATGTGGGATGGCCAGTCCTCTTCTGGCTGTGCCGGGTGGAGATTATAACAGAACATGGCCAAGATGTTCAAATGTTCATAAATGATCAGCATGGTCAAATAATAATAAGGCAGAACAGTTGAAACTGGAGCAGCAGCACAGCCAGGTGGACTGGGGACAGCAAGGAGTCATCATGTCAGGTAGTCCTGGGGCATGGTCCTAGGGCTCAGGTCCTCCGAGAGAGAGAAAGAGAGAAGGAGAGAATTAGAGAACGCACACTTAGATTCACACAGGACACCGAATAGGACAGGAGAAGTACTCCAGATATAACAAACTGACCCTAGCCCCCCGACACATAAACTACTGCAGCATAAATACTGGAGGCTGAGACAGGAGGGGTCAGGAGACACTGTGGCCCACTCCGAGGACACCCCCGGACAGGGCCAAACAGGAAGGATATAACCCCACCCACTTTGCCAAAGCACAGCCCCCACACCACTAGAGGGATATCTTCAACCACCAACATACCATCCTGAGACAAGGCTGAGTATAGCCCACAAAGACCTCCGCCACGGCACAACTTAAGGGGGGGGGGGGGGGGGCGCCAACCCAGACAGGATGACCACATCAGTGACTCAACCCACTCAGGTGACGCACCCCCTCCAGGGACGGCATGAGAGAGCCCCAGTAAAGCCAGTGACTCAGCCCCTGTAATAGGGTTAGAGGCAGAGAATCCCAGTGGAAAGAGGGGAACCGGCCAGGCAGAGACAGCAAGGGTGGTTCGTTGCTCCAGAGCCTTTCCGTTCACCCTCCCACTCCTGGGCCAGACTACACTCAATCATATGACCCACTGAAGAGATGAGTCTTCAGTAGAGACTTAAAGGTTGAGACCGAGTTTGCGTCTCTGACATGGGTAGGCAGACCGTTCCATAAAAATGGAGCTCTATAGGAGAAAGCCCTGCCTCCAGCTGTTTGCTTAAAAATTCTAGGGACAATTAGGAGGCCTGCGTCTTGTGACCGTAGCGTACGTGTAGGTATGTACGGCAGGACCAAATCAGAGAGATAGATAGGAGCAAGCCCATGTAATGCTTTGTAGGTTAGCAGTAAAACCTTGAAATCAGCCCTTGCTTTGACAGGAAGCCAGTGTAGAGAGGCTAGCACTGGAGTAATATGATCAAATTTTTTGGTTCTAGTCAGGATTCTAGCAGCCGTATTTAGCACTAACTGAAGTTTATTTAGTGCTTTATCCGGGTAGCCGGAAAGTAGAGCATTGCAGTAGTCTAACCTGGAAGTGACAAAAGCATGGATTCATTTTTTTGCATCATTTTTGGACAGAAAGTTCCTGATTTTTGCAATGTTACGTAGATGGAAAAAAGCTGTCCTTGAAATGGTCTTGATATGTTCTTCAAAAGAGAGATCAGGGTCCAGAGTAACGCCGAGGTCCTTCACAGTTTTATTTGAGACGACTGTACAACCATTAAGATTAATTGTCAGATTCAACAGTGGAGGGAGTGGAGGGAAAATGCAGTTCAAGCACTTTATTTGTTATTTTGAGCAAGCATTTACCCACCTAATATAGGGAGCGTTAATTTACTCACTGCAAACCACGATCAGGGTTTTCCCATCAGTTTTCTACCCACGACATTACTGTCCCCAAGGTACAAGTGACAGTTTTGAGGCTAATGGTCAAAATCTCAGATGTGTTTTCATTGCATCTGAGGTAAATGTATTTAAATTGTGAAGGCCTGTGAGGACTGCGGAGCTATGACACATCAGTGTTGTGATTCCTAATGTGACCTCTTTGCAGGAGAGTGCTACCCTACTACTCATCAATACTCTCATGCTAGGATAATGACACACATTTAGTCTGGTACGAGCCACAAATAGGAGGGAAAATAAGAACATCTTTCTCTTCAACATGTTTTCAACGTCTCCAGGAGAATATACAGTCCATCAGCTTGCATTTAAAATATACATTGTATTTGATTACTTTCATCAACAGGCTCTGACACAACCAAAGAACCAAAGTAGGGTACGTCACCAACGTGAGTCGTGGCTGTCCAGTGGTGTAGGGAATCGTGTGCAAGGCCGTATTGACATGAGTGGCCTCACATTCATTTATAAATCTAATTGAACTCTGAAAGCTCATTCAAAGTTCATTAATATGAAGCTCCGCCATCACAATACTCCCCCCTCTCGCTCCATTCGCTTGTGTGCTCTATTTAATCAATAATTCATCGCCACGGGATCTATGTTCATAGATGAGTGACAGATCCTCGTTGTGAGATGCCACTCTGATTATTTGGTGGAAAAGAACATGCCGAGAATTTTCCCATGGTTTCACAGAATTCCAGTCAAATCACATATCCATTATATACTGTATGAGGCCCCACTGCACCAATGATAGAAATTCCCTCTACTAAATACCCACACAGTATGGAGGTTGCGTCTTGATTAGCCTATACTCGTTGAAAACAGGTATTTTCATTTGACACATGACAGAACGATGTCAAGACCAATCAGTTTTCCATGTTAATTCAATGTGATCACATCAATGTTTGTTGTTGTAATGTCTTGGAAACAATGTTGATTTCACCAGTTTTTTCCCAGTGGGATGTGTGAATATATCTATCAAGGCTACCCCATAAAACAAATGTCATATTTCTCTGCCTATCAACTACCCTCATATAACATACTTCAACATCAAGGATGGCTTTCAAGGCTCAGGCAACCTTTGGTCCAGTCTCTTGTCAGCATCTTACGCAAACACATGATTGAATATGTCATACCATTCATCATTGGTGCATCACCCTGGTGTATGAATCGCAGTACTGGAGGAAATGACATACACATCCATGTCTCAATGCAAAGACGAGGGAGTTAGCACCATCTCCAGAGACATTAGGTCTAAGTTGGGGAGTAAATTCATTTGGAGTGGTGCTACGATAGCAAGAGTCCTCTGTAGCTCCATAGTGGCAGGCTCAATGGCAGACAGCCCCTCCAGGGAAGAGGGGAGATCAGGGGGGGTAAGGGGGGCATGGCAAAGGGATCGAGCATTCTCGTCCATGCTCCTTTCACACACTGAGCACTGGGCAGAGGGGGGAGAGAATAGGCAGCGGCCACTGATAAAAGAGCCATTCAGTTGAGAACACTAAGAATCGCCCAAAACAGCCTGGAGATTGAGGCCGATCCCAGAGGGCCATAGAATGGGGAGATAGCCAGGGAATTTCTGTTCTGGAACCCCATTGCTAATGGCTATTTATTTATTTTCTCCCCTTGACACATCTCAAAAGAGATTAGGATCCCATTCAATTAACTTTTTATCGGGAGGAGAAGGAAAAAAAAGTCCAAAGTCTTTCTAGGGAGGAAGAGAAGAAGACGAGGAGAAAGAAAAAAGGACCAATGAGCTGAGTGCAACAGAGACTTGGAGCACCAATAAGCTGAGTGCAACAGGGACTTGGAGCTTCAATAAACTGAGTGCAACAGAGTCTTGGAGCACCAATAGGCTGAGTGGAACAGAGACTTGGAGCACCAATAAGCTGAGTGGAACAGAGACTTGGAGCACCAATAAGCTGAGTGGAACAGAGTCTTGGAGCACCAATAAGCTGAATGGAACAGAGTCTTGGAGCACCAATAAGATGAGTGCAACAGAGACTTGGAGCACCAATAAGCTGAGTGCAACAGAGACTTTGAGCACCAATAAGCTGAGTGCAACAGAGTCTTGGAGCACCAATAAGCTGAGTGGAACAGAGACTTGGAGCACCAATAAGCTGAGTGGAACAGAGACTTGGAGCACCAATAAGCTGACTGCAACAGAGACTTTGAGCACCAATAAGCTGAGTGCAACAGAGTCTTGGAGCACCAAGAAGATGAGTGCAACAGAGACTTGGAGCACCAATAAGCTGAATGGAACAGAGTCTTGGAGCACCAATAAGATGAGTGCAACAGAGACTTGGAGCACCAATAAGCTGAGTGCAACAGAGACTTTGAGCACCAATAAGCTGAGTGCAACAGAGTCTTGGAGCACCAATAAGCTGAGTGCAACAGAGACTTGGAGCACCAATAAGCTGAGTGCAACAGAGACTTTGAGCACCAATAAGAGGAGTGCAACAGAGTCTTGGAGCACCAATAAGCTGAGTGCAACAGAGACTTGGAGCACCAATAAGATGAGTGCAACAGAGACTTGGAGCACCAATAAGCTGAGTGCAACAGAGACTTTGAGCACCAATAAGCTGAGTGCAACAGAGTCTTGGAGCACCAAGAAGATGAGTGCAACAGAGACTTGGAGCACCAATAAGCTGAATGGAACAGAGTCTTGGAGCACCAATAAGATGAGTGCAACAGAGACTTGGAGCACCAATAAGCTGAGTGCAACAGAGTCTTGGAGCACCAATAAGATGAGTGGATCCTTCTTGTTGTGGTTGTGAGAGGAATGCCGAGAGTCGCAACATGGCCATGTTGCTGCTGTTGCAAGACATTGGATTTACAATGCAAATCAAATCCGTACAGATATTGATTCTTCCCCATTTTGGTGT
Source organism: Oncorhynchus mykiss (assembly GCF_013265735.2). NCBI lineage: Eukaryota > Metazoa > Chordata > Actinopteri > Salmoniformes > Salmonidae > Oncorhynchus > Oncorhynchus mykiss. Next base: position 21,016,905 of record NC_048578.1, read on the forward strand.
TTCTTCTGGAGGTGTTTTTTTCTCTGCTGACAGGTTTTGGCTGATGGGCTTTGGTCGTCTTGGTGTGCTATGCTTTGCTTTGGAAACAATCAGCAACCTGATCTACCTTTCTCCTTGGGGACCAGTTGAAGATGAGAATAGTTTCTAAAAAAGAGTGAGAGTGATATAAAATAGAGAGTGTGCTATACATCATAACAGCTATACATTCAAAATGTTGTGTTGTGTGCGGAAAGAAAACATGCATTTCCTGGTGAAACAGTTAGAGATGCATTCTGTTACAGAATTGTGTTTGGAAAAGCAGTGGGAAAATATAATAATTCAGCCTAACATTGAACTAACAAGGATATGAATGGGGAAAAATACAATAAATTAAATGAAAAACTGTTCTCTTTTAGAACAGTGTATTCAAAGTAAACATGATATCGCAGTCTTATTCCCCATTTTGTTATTATGTTGTAACCTTGAAGATACATCAATGATTCAGGTTTTCATAGTGTTTCCTTTCCACCCACATTTAATTACATAGTACTCAGAGAGAATTCAGGGAGCATAAAAGACTGGACAGGCCCACACCCCACGCGACTGTCCAAAACAATGTGGCGGAGCAGCAAAAAATGACAGATGGGAATTGTATTAATGTTAGTTCTAATTATAGCAACACAACAACAGAGTGGCAACAATCTAAATACCACATCTGTTCAACCTGAATACGATGAAATTGTCACTTTCCGTGGATGATGCGTTTATTGACCCCGTCAAGGTGAACAGGAGCTACTCTGATCTCTAGAGACACTAAGGAGACAAAGAGAAAAAAACTAAACCGGTGTGTAACGGGAATAATACAAAAATAACATTGGCATCAACAGCTACGTCAACTTCAATAATGTCTGTAGAGGGGTGGAGGAGCGGACTCACGAGGCTAAGAACGACTCGGGAGGGAGATAGAAGACCTCAGTAAATAACATGGAAAATACAATAAATGGAAGAGTAGAAAAAGAGGAAAGAGAATGCAGAGTCCGATGCATGCATTGGGGCATGCGAGGTGGTTATGCTTAAGGCATTCACCCGTAAGCGTGTTCATTGGACTGCACAGACACACGTCTACTGTAGTAAACACTGTATAGAGTTGTCAACCAAGGCAAGCGGAAGAAAATGCTATATTACTATGCCAAAGGAGGTCCCTCAGGGTATCTGTTCTTGCGTACGGAATTGCTGACTCAAGTGTTTTTAATTAGATGCTCACTGTGGGCAGAATGATTTTAATTTTGAGGGGAAAAAATAAATGTTCAAAGTCTTGAGACATACAGTGTTAACACAGTCGTACAGCTAGCATATTGTACCGTGCACTGTGAAGTTTCCAGTGGAGACACTGCATGATGTGCCTTAGGGTTGTACATCACTATTAGAGGAATCCACAGTTGAGTTTTAAGTGAGGCATTGGTCTGAAGCCGAAATATGAAGGAAAATCACGAGCACCAAAATGCATACTCAACCCATGCTCTACCAAGGTGTTCCAGTACACAGCTTTGACCTACTACAATAGCTATGTCGCTCTATTGTACTTCAAGCAGGTTGCTTGGGATTCAAACTTTCTCAAACAGCCTAATTCCTACACCACCACCATTTCAAGCTTTTTAAAATGTATTATATGAAAGCAAGCTTTGCTTTTATTCTTAAAAGACCACCAGGCTTGATCGCTTCTATTCCCATTAAACCTTTATTTAAGCAATACATATCATTGAGAAGAAAATATATATTTCATAACAGGTGGTGGTGTGTTGGGATATAGAGTTCTATAGAGCTTGTCTCCATTCTTTATTCCTGTAACCACTTACCTGTGTAATATTGACATAAGCTCAGAAACACTTGTTTTGCAAACATCGTCCTGTTTTATCAATTGTTGTGCTGATCAATTGGTGTGCTGTCAATGGGCAGTTCCTTACCTCTGTCAAATGAATATGTAGCTTAAAGTTATGTGTGTATTTTTATTTCATTGTGCAATAAAGATGGGGACACTACAATAACACACATTTAGGCCTATATTTAAAAAGTATATAAACAGTGCCTTCAGAAAGTATTCAGACCCCTTCACTTTTTCCATATTTTGTTATGTTACAGCCTTATTCTAAAATTGATTAAATGCTTTGTTTCCTCATCAATCTACACACAATACCCCATAAGGACAAAGCAAAAACAAGTTTTTGTTTTAAAAAACAGAAATACCTTATTTACATAAGTATTCAGACCCTTTGCTATGAGACTCGAAATTGAGCTCAGGTGCATCCTGTTTTCATTGATCATCATTGAGATGTTTCTACAACTTGATTGGTGTCCAGCTGTGGTATATTCAATTGATTAGAAATTATTTGGAAAGGCACACACCTGTCTACATGAGGTCCCGCAGTTGACAGTGCACTGCAGACTCTCGCACTGTCCCACACAGTAGTCAGTCTGTCAAGCAATAACAGTATCTCCAACAGACTAGACACAAAAAAAAATAGGAACTCTGAAATTGAATTCTCTCAAGTATCGGGTCTCTCTGGGCATAAATGATGTATCGTCTTCCTGGACATAGCTGCACTGCGACAGGTTGTCAATTAAAGTCAGGATCATCGCTCCCGTCACACGTGTGCCAGTTTTCATTACATCCCCTGCCAGTGCTTTGGCACTTGTACATATTTAATCGCATTGCTCTTTTTGGAAAAGAAGAACCCTGTAATTGTTTTTAATTGTGTTTTCTCTCTTGTATGGCATGCGGCACGACACAGAGATACAGAGACGCATCTTTGTAGGACAGCTGACGGTGCCATTTGAATGGCTCGTTTGGCGGTGGCTGTGTCGTCCAGTTCTGCTAAAGACATTCCCACTTTAAACGAAGAGCAACTAATAAAGGCTTTATATAGCATACTTAAAGGCTTCATAAGCAATACATAAATAATACACTAATCATCTATAAGCGTATCATACTACAAAAATGGTGTATAAACATACACATTTGGCAATTCACCCTACAGTGGGAATTGTTACTTCACCCTTTATACCCTGTTTATAGAGTATGACATATTCTTACAGATGATTTATGAAGCCTTGTATGTATGTACAGTACCAGTGAAAAGTTTGGACACACCCACTCATTCAAGGGTTTTTCTTTATTTTTACTATTTTCTATATTGTAGTGAATCAGGCCTTCATGGTTGAATTGCTGCAAAGAAAGCACTACTAAAGGATACCAATAATAAGAAGAGACTTGCTTGGGCCAAGAAACACGAGCAATGGACAATAGACCGGTGGAAATCTGTCCTTTGGTCTGGGGGAGTCCAAATTTGAGAATTCTGGTTCTTTGTGAGATGCAGAGTAGGTGAACGGATGATCTCCGAATGTGTGGTTCCCATCGTGAAGCATGGAGGAGAAGGTGTGATGGTGCTTTTCAAATCAAATCAAATCAAATCAAATTTTATTTGTCACATACACATGGTTAGCAGATGTTAATGCGAGTGTAGCGAAATGCTTGTGCTTCTAGTTCCGACAATGCAGTAATAACCAACAAGTAATCTAACTAACAATTCCAAAACTACTGTCTTGTACATGCTGTTTAACAGTCTGATGGCCTTGAGATAGAAGCTGTTTTTCAGTCTCTCGGTCCCAGCTTTGATGCACCTGTACTGACCTCGCCTTCTGGATGATAGCGGGGTGAACAGGCAGTGGCTCGGGTGGTTGATGTCCTTGATGATCTTTATGACCTTCCTGTGACATCGGGTGGTGTAGGTGTCCTGGAGGGCAGGTAGTTTGCCCCCGGTGATGCGTTGTGCAGACCTCACCACCCTCTGGAGAGCCTTACGGTTGAGGGCGGAGCAGTTGCCGTACCAGGCGGTGATACAGCCCGCCAGGATGCTCTCGATTGTGCATCTGTAGAAGTTTGTGAGTGCTTTTGGTGACAAGCCGAATTTCTTCAGCCTCCTGAGGTTGAAGAGGCGCTGCTGCGCCTTCTTCACAATGCTGTCTGTGTGAGTGGACCAATTCAGTTTGTCTGTGATGTGTATGCCGAGGAACTTAAAACTTGCTACCCTCTCCACTACTGTTCCATCGATGTGGATAGGGGGGTGTTCCCTCTGCTGTTTCCTGAAGTCCACAATCATCTCCTTAGTTTTGTTGACGTTGAGTGTGAGGTTATTTTCCTGACACTCACACTCCGAGGGCCCTCACCTCCTCCCTGTAGGCCGTCTCGTCGTTGTTGGTAATCAAGCCTACCACTGTTGTGTCGTCCGCAAACTTGATGATTGAGTTGGAGGAGAGGGCTCAGAACGCACCCTTGTGGGGCCCCAGTGTTGAGGATCAGCGGGGAGGAGATGTTGTTGCCTACCCTCACCACCTGGGGGCGGCCCGTCAGGAAGTCCAGTACCCAGCTGCACAGGGCGGGGTCGAGACCCAGGGTCTCGAGCTTGATGACGAGCTTGGAGGGTACTATGGTGTTGAATGCCGAGCTGTAGTCAATGAACAGCATTCTCACATAGGTATTCCTCTTGTCCAGATGGGTTAGGGCGGTGTGCAGTGTGGTTGAGATTGCATCGTCTGTGGACCTATTTGGGCGGTAAGCAAATTGGAGTGGGTCTAGGGTGTCAGGTAGGGTGGAGGTGATATGGTCCTTGACTAGTCTCTCAAAGCACTTCATGATGACGGAAGTGAGTGCTACGGGGCGGTAGTCGTTTAGCTCAGTTACCTTAGCTTTCTTGGGAACAGGAACAATGGTGGCCCTCTTGAAGCATGTGGGAACAGCAGACTTGTATAGGGATTGATTGAATATGTCCGTAAACACACCGGCCAGCTGGTCTGCGCATGCTCTGAGGGCGCGGCTGGGGATGCCGTCTGGGCTTGCAGCCTTGCGAGGGTTAACACGTTTAAATGTCTTACTCACCTCGGCTGCAGTGAAGGAGAGACCGCATGTTTTCGTTGCAGGCCGTGTCAGTGGCACTATATTGTCCTCAAAGCGGGCAAAAAAGTTATTTAGTCTGCCTGGGAGCAGGACATCCTGGTCCGTGACTGGGCTGGATTTCTTCCTGTAGTCCGTGATTGACTGTAGACCCTGCCACATGCCTCTTGTGTCTGAGCCGTTGAATTGAGATTCTACTTTGTCTCTGTACTGACGCTTAGCTTGTTTGATAGCCTTGCGGAGGGAATAGCTGCACTGTTTGTATTCGGTCATGTTACCAGACACCTTGCCCTGATTAAAAGCAGTGGTTCGCGCTTTCAGTTTCACGCGAATGCTGCCATCAATCCACGGTTTCTGGTTAGGGAATGTTTTAATCGTTGCTATGGGAACGACATCTTCAACGCACGTTCTAATGAACTCACACACCGAATCAGCGTATTCGTCAATGTTGTTGTCTGACGCAATACGAAACATGTCCCAGTCCGCGTGGTGGAAGCAGTCTTGGAGTGTGGAGTCAGCTTGGTCGGACCAGCGTTGGACAGACCTCAGCGTGGGAGCCTCTTGTTTTAGTTTCTGTCTGTAGGCAGGGATCAACAAAATGGAGTCGTGGTCAGCTTTTCCGAAAGGGGGGCGGGGCAGGGCCTTATATGCGTCGCGGAAGTTAGAGTAACAATGATCCAAGGTCTTTCCACCCCTGGTTGCGCAATCGATATGCTGATAAAATTTAGGGAGTCTTGTTTTCAGATTAGCCTTGTTAAAATCCCCAGCTACAATGAATGCAGCCTCCGGATGAATGGTTTCCAGTTTGCAAAGAGTTAAATAAAGTTCGTTCAGAGCCATCGATGTGTCTGCTTGGGGGGGGATATATACGGCTGTGATTATAATCGAAGAGAATTCTCTTGGTAGATAATGCGGTCTACATTTGATTGTGAGGAATTCTAAATCAGGTGAACAGAAGGATTTGAGTTCCTGTATGTTTCTTTCATCACACCATGTCGCGTTAGTCATAAGGCATACGCCCCCACCCCTCTTCTTACCAGAAAGATGTTTGTTTCTGTCTGCGCGATGCGTGGAGAAACCCGTTGGCTGCACCGCTTCGGATAGAGTCTCTCCAGTGAGCCACGTTTCCGTGAAGCAAATAACGTTACAGTCTCTGATGTCCCTCTGGAATGCTACCCTTGCTCGGATTTCATCAACCTTGTTGTCAAGAGACTGGACATTGGCAAGAAGAATGCTAGGGAGTGGTGCACGGTGTGCCCGTCTCCGGAGTCTGACCAGAAGACCGCCTCGTTTCCCTCTTTTTCAGAGTTGTTTTTTTTTTGGGTCGCTGCATGGAATCCACTCCGTTGTCCTGTTTGTAAGGCAGAACACAGGATCCGCGTCGCGAAAAACATATTCTTGGTAGTACTGATGGTGAGTTGATGCTGATCTTATATTCAGTAGTTCTTCTCGACTGTATGTAATGAAACCTAAGATGACCTGGGGTACTAATGTAAGAAATAACACGTAAAAAAACAAAAAACTGCTTAGTTTCCTAGGAACGCGAAGACATTGTCTGTAATTCACTTAGAATTCAAGGCACACTTAACAAGCATGGCTACCACAGCATTCTGCAGCAATACGCCATCCTATCTGGTTTGCGCTTAGTGGGAATATATATTTTTTTTAACAGGACAATGACCCTACACACACCTCCAGGCTGTGTAAGGGCTATTTGACCAAGAAGGAGAATGATGGAGTGCTGCATCAGATTACCTGGCCTCCACAATCACCCGACCTTAACCCAATTGAGATTGTTTGGGATGAGTTGGACCACAGAGTGAAAAAGCATTCAACAAGAGCTCAGCATATATGGGAACTCCTTCAAAAAAAACATTCCTCGTGAAGCTGGTTGAGAGAATGCCAAGAGTGTGCAAAGCTGTCCTCAAGGCAAAGGGTGGCTACTTTGAAGATACTAAATAAAAAATATATATTTAGATTTGTTTAACCCTTTTTGGTTACTACATTATTTCATATGTGTTGTTTCATAGATTTGATGTTTTCCTTATTATTCTACAATGTAGAAAATAGTAAAAATAAAGAAAAACCTTTGAATAAGTAGGTGTGTCCAAGCTTTTGACTGGTACTGTAGTTCTTATGAGGCATTTATGTTTGCTATATAAAGCCTTTATAAGTTGTATTTAGTTTAAAGTGGGACCAGACATTCATTACCGCCAGTGTGTCCATCCGAGCATCAAAGGCTTGTCCTCGTTTCATTGCGGTCGAATCTTGCCATGCAGGTATACAGTGGTTCCTCCTTTAAATGTTGCGTCATACTGCAGCACACCTTGCGGGCTGCTGTAGAATTCTATGGCATGTTATTTAATTGTCAGCCATTTATACCATTAATGCACGTTAGTGCTAGTTTGACCACCATCTTTGAGAAGTATTTGATAGTCTTCAATATTGGCATTAATAGAAATGTTTTAAACCTTTTATGTAAGAAGAAAGTATATGGGATTGATTTGAAGAAATGTAGCTTAATTAATTTGATTAATATTATGGTGTTTCTATTCCAAGAAAAATAAAAAACTGTTAGGATAGAACACAAAATATGGAGCTGTACAACGTGACGGTCGGGAGTAGGCTACAGTATTAAGAGCATAAGAGGATTGGAGGATTACACATAAATATCTAAGGGGCATAACATTTCCACACCCTAATTGTAGTGTAACCAATATCTGTAGCAATGCAAAATAAGTGTATTTTTGCGGGTGTGCGCTGCAGGACAGAGGAATAGCAATTCTTACACTATTGTTTTAAATTCAATCACCTTCATCCTCATCATTTAGTTCATTGAAATTCAATTTTGAAGTTGTGCACAATTATCCGTTTCCATGTGGTTTATGTCGCCCATTCATTGTCAGTTAGGGACACAGTTGTGCCTTGGGACCCAAAAGCATAATCAGTACTCTAACTCCCCCTGCGCTGGTCTGGAACAATGAAGTAGTGACTCAAGGTACCGTACTAAACCGCAAATGATCTCTAAGTCCCACAGCATGTTCGCAAAACTATTAGTTGAGCAACCGCTGTAAAGGCGACGAGAAAAAGCGGGGAGCAATGCCAACAGCTATCTGCCAATGCCCTTACCTTGAATAATTAAGAACTGGTAAATACAGGAAGTCTGAAGCGGTGCCCAAACAAAACAAAAAAATTGGCAAATTGGGTTAGCTTCTACCATGTGTGATGCGTATAATGTATTTTGCATAGGTAAACATCACCAGTTTAAACACTAGTTCCTCATTACCTCTGCATGGAAATATTATAATTAATCATACAAAGCAAATAATTTGTTCTTAACTGACTTGCCTAGTTAACTAAAGGTTTAATAAATAAAAAGGAAATATTGCCAATTGTACCCAATTGTCATACTTGAGTAAAATTAAAGATACCTTAATAGAAAATGACTCAAGAAAAAGTTAAAGTCACTGAGGAAACCTCTACTTGAGTAAAAGTCTAAATGTATTTGGATTAAAATATACTTAAGTATGAAATAGAAAATGTAAATGCTAAAATATACTTAAGTATCAAAAGTAAAAGTATAAACCATTTTACATTTCTTATATTAAGCAAATCAGACAGCACCATTTTCTTTCTTTTTTTATTGAAGGGCAGCCAGGGACACACTCCAACATTCAGACATAATTTAAAAATGAAGCATGTGTGTTTAGTGAGACTGCCAGATCAGAGGCAGTAGGGATGACCAGGGATATTGGGTTGATAAGTGGGTGAATTTGTCACGACCTGACCGTAGTTGCTTTTGTATGTCTCTATTTTAGTTTGGTAGGGGCGTGAGTTGGGGTGGGCATTCTATGTTGTTGTTCTATGTTTTTGTATTTCTGTGTGTGGCCTGGTATGGTTCCCAATCAGAGGCAGCTGTTTATCGTTGTCGCAGCATGTTTTCCCACTATGATTTGTGTGTAGTTATTTTCTGTTTAGTGTTTTTGTTGCACCTTACAGAACTGTTTGTTTGTCAGTTTGTTGTTTTTGTTCTGTATTCATCTTTCTTAAAATTATTATGAATACGTACCACGCTGCACTTTGGTCCTCTTCTCCTTCTCCCGATGACAATCGTTACAGAATTGGAGCATTTTCCTGTCCTGCTCAGCTTTCAAAATGTAACGAGTACTTTGGGGTGTCAAGGAAAATGTTTGGAGTAAGAAGTACAATATATTGAAGTAAAAGTAGTCAAAAATATAAATAGTAAAGTAAAGTATGGATACCCCAAAAAACTAATTAATTAAGTAGTACTTTAAAGTATTTTTTTTACTTAAGTACTTTACACCAGTGGCCACTGGACATATGAGTCATAACAAATTTTAACCATGGGGACATGCAGTGTCATTTAAGAAGATACAGTAGTTTGTTCAATTGTACATTCATAGTCTAGTTAAACAGTGGACCCCAGGAAGACTAGTGGTCACTAAGGCGTCAAGTGTCCAGCAGCCTGAAAAGGAGTACTGGTATTCTGTGTGGGAAAAAACAAGCAATGAAATATGGTTGACCCATTCCGTTACTAGTTTACCACTGATTGATTTCTCTGACAAGGCTAAACGGTGCCAACTGCAACCCGCAACTAAATGATGAAGGAAGTATAGGCAGCCGGAGATCCAACATGTGACAGTATCACTATTTGGTGGCAAAATTATAGCCTGGAGTAGAGCGTGATTGGTACTTAATGAGCAAATGTCTGAGTGACAATGAGCTTTAGCCCGGGGGGCCACAACTGCATGGGTCTACGCTAGGTCATGAATCAACAAAATAACGAAACACAGTAATTGGTCTCCATCACCATTATTGATTTCCCATAGCCTCACTCTATGTCTTATGCTGACTTTCATCCACAGACATCTGCTCTACACATAAAACAAGCTCATCCACAGACAGCCACTTTACACATAAAAGAAGCTCATCCACAGACAGCCATTTTACACATGAAACAAGCTCATCCACAGACAACCACTTTACACATAAAACAAGCTTCTCCACAGACAGCCGCTCTACACATAACACAAGCTCATCCACAGACAGCCACTTTACACATAAAATAACGTCATCCACAGACAGCCACTCTACACATAAAACAAGCGGGACGCCATGCTGCTATGCCTTTCTTAAGTACAGTACAGTACTTTGCCTTTCTTTAGTACAGTACAGTACTTTCCCTTTACTACTGTACTATGTCTTTGTCAGTGCAGGATAGGGCTGGGCGATACATTGAATTCCAAATGCCTGTATTGCAAGAATCATTAAACAAAAATTGAGCATTTATATCCACTTGTTCTCATGCTGTCTTTTTGGTCTCATCTCCTTCACATTTACACCAGAGATTTGTATATAATGACAAGATACTCACCCAAATACGGGAAGGCAGGCGTCAAGCTTACAATAGGTCCAAAATAAGCACATGGAAACACATTGGGCTTATTTTGGACATATTTTGGTGAGAGTGAAACCTCTCGCTTCGCCTCTTCCTCTCTATTTACACACACCAAGCCCCTCCCCTTGCCATTCACACAACAAATATGAGAGATCACTTCTTCCTCTCTTACAAGTGGTTTCAACTGGCTATTTGCATTTGAGGTTTGGTCCAACAGAATCGTTCATATGGACACCGAAACACATGGAGACATTATTATACAGTAATAGAGGAGAAGTTAACTTCTAACAGTACCCTTTTTATCAGTGCATTCGGGAAGTATTCAGACCCCTTCCCTTTTTCCACATTATGATATGTTACAGCTTTAATCTAAAATGGATTACATAATATATATGTCCTCATTAACTTCTTATGGCTGGGGGCAGTATTGAGTAGCTTGGATGAATAAGGTGTCCAGAGTAAACTGCCTGCTACTCAGGCCCAGTTGCTAATATATGCATATTATTAGTAGATTTGGATAGAAACCACTCTGAAGTTTCTAAAACTGTTTGAATGATGCCTGTGAGTATAACATAACTCATATGGCAGGCAAAAACCTGAGAAAAAATCCAACCAGGAAGTGGGAAATCTGAGGATTTAAGTTTTTCAATTCACTGCCTATCGAATATACAGTGTCTATGGGTCATATTGTACTTCCTAATGCTTCCACTAGATGTCAACAGTCTTTAGAACCTTGTTTGATGCTTCTACTGTGAAGGAGGGGGGAATGAGAGCTGATTGAGTCAGGGCTCTGCCAGAGTGCCATGAGCTGATCACGAGCGCTCACGTGAGAGTTATCTGCGTTCCATCGCATTTCTACAGACAAAGGAATTCTCCGGTTGGAACATTATTGAAGATTTATGATAAAAACATCCTAAAGATTGATTCTATACTTCGTTTGACATGTTTCTACAAACTGTAATATGACTTTTCATCTGAACTTTCGCCTGGACTTTCCCGCACCTCGTGAGTTTGGATTGTGTACTAATCGCGCAAACAAAAAGGAGGTATTTGGACATAAATGATGGACTTTATCGAACAAATCAAACATTTATTGTAGAACTGGGATTCCTGGGAGTGCATTATGATGAAGATCGTCAAAGGTAAGTGAATATTTATCATGCTATTTCTGACTTCTGTTGACTCCACAACATAGCGGATATATGTTTGGCTTGTTTTGTTGTCTGAGCGCTGTACTTAGATTATTGCATAGTGTGCTTTTTCGGTAAAGCTTTTTTGAAATCTGACACAGGTGTTGCATTAAGGAGAAGTTTATCTAGTTCCATGCATAACACTTATATTTTTATCAACATTTATGATGAGTATTTCTGTAAATTGATGGCTCTCTGAATAATCACCATTACGTTCAGTAAAAACATTCCTGAACATAACGCGCCAATGTAAACTGCGATTTTTGGATATAAATATGAACTTTATCGAACAAAAAATACATGTATTGTGTGTCATCTGATGAAGATCATCAAAGGTTAGTGATTCATTTTATCTCTATTTCTGCTTTTTGTGACTCCTCTCTTTGGCTGGAAAAAATGGCTGTGTTTTTCTGTGACTAGGTCCAGACCTAACATAATCGTTTGGTGTGCTTTCGTCGTAAAGCCTTTTTGAAATCTTACACTGTGGTGGGATTAACAACAAGTTTATCTTTAAAATTGTGTAAAATACTTGTATGTTTGAGGAATTTTAATTATGAGATTTCTGTTGTTTTGAATTTGGCGTCCTGCACTTTCACTGGCTGTTGTCATATCGATCCCGGGATCTAAGCCATAAAAAGTTTTGAGCTACACACAATACCCCATAACAATGAAGTGAAAACAGGTTTTTAGAAATGTTTGCAAATTTATAAAAAATAAAAATCAGAAATACCTTATTTACATAAGTATTCAGACCCCTTCACTTTTTCCACATTTTGTTACGTTACAACCTTATTCTAAAATTGATTACATTATTTGTTTCCTCATCAATCTACACACAATACCCCATAATGACAATTCAAAAACAGGTTTTTGTTTTAAAAAACTGAAATATCTTATTTACATCAGTATTCAAACCCTTTGATATGAGAATCAAAATTGAGCTCAGGTGCATCCTGTTTCCATTGATTATCTTTGAGATGTTTTAACAACTTGATTGGAGTCCACCTGTGGTAAATTCAATTGATTGGACATGATTTGGAAAAGGCACACACCTGTCTAGATAAGGTCCCATAGTTGACAGTGCATGTCAGAGTAAAAATCAAGCCATGAGGTCGAAGGAATTGTTTGTAGACCTCCGAGACAGGATTGTGTCAAGGCACAGATCTGGTGAATGGTAGCAAAACATTTTTGCAGCATTGAAGGTCCCCAAGAACACAGTGGCCTCCATCATTCTTAAATGGAAGAAGTTTGGAACCACCAAGACTCTTCCTAGAGCTGGCCACCCAGCCAAACTGAGCAATCGGGGGAGAAGGGCCTTGGTCAGGGAGGTGACCAAGAACCTGATGGTCACTTTGACAGAGCTCCAGAGTTCCTCTGTGGAGATGGGAGAAATTTCCAAAACTCACAGACCATGAGAAACAAGACTCTCTGGTCTGATGAAACCAAGATTGAACCCTTTGGCATGAATGCCTAGCATCACGTATCTGGAGGGAGCCTGGCACCATCCCTACAGAGAAGCATGGTGGTGGCAGCATCATGCTGTAAGGATGTTTTTCAGCGGTAGGGACTGGGAAACTAGTCAGGATTGAGGAAAAGATTAACGGAACAAAGTACAGAGAGATCCTTGATGAAAACCTGCTCCAGAGATCTCAGGACCTCAGACTGGGTCGAAAGTTCACCTTCCAACAGGACAACAACCCTAAGCACACATCCAAGACAACGCAGGAGTGGCTTTGGGACGTCTCTGAATGTCCTTGAGTGACCCAGCTAGAGCTCTGGCTTGAACCCATTTGAAGATCTCTGGAGAGACCTGGAAATAGCTGTGCAGCGACGCTCCCCATCCAACCTCACAGAGCTTGAGAGGATCTGCAGAGAAGAATGGGAGAATCTTTCCAAATACAGGTGTGCCCATCTTGTAGTGTCATACCCAAGTAGACTCAAGGCTGTAATTGCTGCAGTGATTACAGCTGATTAAAGGTTCTGAATACTTATGTGACTGAAATTTCAGTTGAATTTTTTTAATAAATTAACAAAAATGTCTAAACTTGCTTTTGCTTTGTCATTATGGGGTATTGTGCGTAGATGAGGAAAAAAACAGTTGAATCTATTTTAGAGTAAGGATGAATACTTTCTGAATGCACTATATATCTCAACTGCTCAAATTGCACGCAGAGCAGACACTACAAAAACAGGAGTATCAATGCACAGGAAAATTTGTGCTCAGTTTGTCGAACACGGTATTGGGATACCACAAACCGCTAGCAGCAGTTTAGCCAAAGACCGTTACTAGCTGTCTAGTCTGTTTATAAATGTTTATAAATGTGCAATAAGCATAAAACATAATTATATAAGGAATTGGCAACTCGTTCTCATTCTGAGAAATAAGGTAAGCCACTTGATTTCAGAATCTGAACAAAGTGTATAGGCTAGCATGCTGTTTGAGACCTGTGTTAATTTCCGATAATGCCTGCAGGAAGTGAATATGCACTATGCATGGTTCTGGTTAAATAAAAAAAATTTTTTTAAAAATTCATAGACAGACTTGAAAGCCAGATCAGTGATTTTGAATAAATCACCCGTGGGTCTTATAGTTGTGGAAGGCTTATACGTCTTTAGCCAAGGTATGATTTCACAAGCCCTGAATTCATTACATCATATCTGACTGTTTGAAATGCATTGTATTTGAACTTTAATTGTACAAAAGTTTTCAAAAATCGAGACATGATTTTTAGGCCATATCGCCCAGCCATATGAGAACACATGCATCATGTTAGAACACACGATGCTCAAGCATAACTGTCCTAATATGGACACCGCACTAAAAAGAGAGACACAGCAGAAAACCCACTGAATTAGCCCCACTCATAACCTCTTAAAGCCCTGTCTCTTATAATGCCAACACAGCTATTCTCAGACAACCCCACAAATCAGAATCTCTGGCTATAATATGGCAAAAAGCTCAGTCTTATTCGTCTCTTATAGGGGCCAGCACTTCACGGGTCCTTGGTCGAGAGGCCTCCTCTTCTGGCATCACTTTACAATGGAGAAAAAGGAAACAGCTTGGCAGAAATAGGCTGCATGCGTGCATGGTGTCTAAGGCCTCTCACACTTGACTCCGGCTCTCCTTGCTCCATCTTATCAAATCCTTCATTAGCATTCCAGCGCCGGAGCTCTCTCTCCATAAACACAGCCGGTAATTCACAGGGAGCCTCCCGCTGAGGCCTCTTCCTCCCCTGCGATTATCAGATTCTTCATGCTTGTGTGGACCTAGGGAGCTCCATGCCTGCAGCCTACAGCCTGCAGCCACACTGGCAGACTAAGTGCTCTGATTCCACCTCCATCTCCATTCACTTATCTTATCAATCATCTGTCTATCAATCTGTCGTCATCAGGTACAACAACTGTGCATCAGAATGTATTGGGAGAACAACTGGGACCATATTGAGATGTTTAGCTGGTGTAACAGACCAGACTGTGTGCTGTGCTTCTTGGGTCCCTCTGCACGGCCTTCTCATGAGGTGACATGTGATACACTCAACAGTACATAAAGGTCATGTATGGATCATTAACAGGCTTTGAAAGGGACACTAAATGACTGTAGAAAACTGAGAACCTGCTGATATAGGAGGGCATTAGACTATGTCTGCATCCCAAATTGAATTGCATCCTATTCCCTATATAGTGCACTAGTTTTGACTAGATGCCTACATAGGCAATATGGCACTGTTTGAGACTCAGCCAATATGAGCAATACATTCTCAGGTCTAAAGCTAGATCTTTTTGAAAATACAACATCAAAATAATATTTCTGAGTAGGGCAGACAATAAACACTACTGTGTGATTTAGCTAGTTTGTTATGTTGGAGATTAGACCCAAGACTAGATTAAAGAGAGCTGTTGATGAATTGTTATATATAAAGAGTAAGTTGAACTCAGTGATACCGTCGGTTTCTTCATTCCTCTGTATATCCTTGGAAGCCATATAATCTTGGAATGTATACTCTACTGTGTGATACGTATATGATATCTATTAGATTTTCACAACAGTGTGCATTCCTTTAATTGACAGTACAAAATTGTGTAGATGTGAACTGCGCTTCCATCATCTGTTGACCATAATAGTGACAGAAATATAACAATTTCCCTTATATTGATATACATCAATTAAGTACCTGTGTCATATGGCAGTTATTTATTAATTACGAGTTGACATGGTTAATTAAAACTACTGAGTGAGTGTAACCATGTTTTAAGTAAGACTACTGAGAGAGTCTAACCATGTTTTATTTAAGTTTACTGAGAGAGTCTAACCATGTTTTAACTAAGGCTACTGAGAGAGTGTAACCATGTTTTAAGTAAGACTACTGAGAGAGCGTAACCATGTTTTAACTAAGGCTACTGAGAGAGTATAACCATGTTTTAAGTAAGACTACTGAGAGAGTCTAACCATGTTTTAACTAAGACTACTGAGAGAGTGTAACCATGTTTTAACTAAGACTACTGAGAGAGTCTAACCATGTTTTAACTAAGACTACTGAGAGAGTCTAACCATGTTTTAACTAAGACTACTGAGAGAGTCTAACCATGTTTTAACTAAGACTACTGAGAGAGTGTAACCATGTTTTAACTAAGACTACTGAGAGAGTGTAACCATGTTTTAACTAAGACTACTGAGAGAGTGTAACCATGTTTTAACTAAGACTACTGAGAGAGTGTAACCATGTTTTAACTAAGGCTACTGAGAGAGTGTAACCATGTTTTAACTAAGACTACTGAGAGAGTGTAAACATGTTTTAACTAAGACTACTGAGAGAGTGTAACCATGTTTTAACTAAGACTACTGAGAGAGTCTAACCATGTTTTAACTAAGACTACTGAGAGAGTGTAACCATGTTTTAACTAAGGCTACTGAGAGAGTGTAACCATGTTTTAAGTAAGGCTACTGAGAGAGTGTAACCATGTTTTAACTAAGGCTACTGAGAGAGTGTAACCATGTTTTAAGTAAGACTACTGAGACAGTGTAACCATGTTATAATTATGACTACTGAGACAGTGTAACCATGTTTTAATTATGACTACTGAGAGAGTGTAACCATGTTTTAACTAAGACTACTGAGAGAGTGTAACCATGTTTTAACTAAGGCTACTGAGAGAGTGTAACCATGTTTTAAGTAAGACTACTGAGACAGTGTAACCATGTTATAATTATGACTACTGAGACAGTGTAACCATGTTATAATTATGACTACTGAGACAGTGTAACCATGTTTTAATTATGACTACTGAGAGAGTGTAACCATGTTTTAAGTAAGACTACTGAGACAGTGTAACCATGTTATAATTATGACTACTGAGACAGTGTAACCATGTTATAATTATGACTACTGAGACAGTGTAACCATGTTTTAATTATGACTACTGAGAGAGTGTAACCATGTTAGAATTATGACTACTGAGACAGTGTAACCATGTTATAATTATGACTACTGAGACAGTGTAACCATGTTTTAATTATGACTACTGAGAGAGTGTAACCATGTTTTAACTAAGACTACTGAGAGAGTGTAACCATGTTTTAACTAAGGCTACTGAGAGAGTGTAACCATGTTTTAAGTAAGACTACTGAGAGAGTGTAACCATGTTATAATTATGACTACTGAGACAGTGTAACCATGTTATAATTATGACTACTGAGACAGTGTAACCATGTTTTAATTATGACTACTGAGAGAGTGTAACCATGTTATAATTATGACTACTGAGACAGTGTAACCATGTTATAATTATGACTACTGAGACAGTGTAACCATGTTTTAATTATGACTACTGAGAGAGTGTAACCATGTTTTAACTAAGACTACTGAGAGAGTGTAACCATGTTTTAACTAAGGCTACTGAGAGAGTGTAACCATGTTTTAAGTAAGACTACTGAGAGAGTGTAACCATGTTATAATTATGACTACTGAGACAGTGTAACCATGTTATAATTATGACTACTGAGACAGTGTAACCATGTTTTAATTATGACTACTGAGAGAGTGTAACCATGTTTTAACTAAGACTACTGAGAGAGTGTAACCATGTTTTAACTAAGGCTACTGAGAGAGTGTAACCATGTTTTAAGTAAGACTACTGAGACAGTGTAACCATGTTATAATTATGACTACTGAGACAGTGTAACCATGTTATAATTATGACTACTGAGACAGTGTAACCATGTTTTAATTATGACTACTGAGAGAGTGTAACCATGTTATAATTGTTTCACATGTTTCACCACTCTTGTGCTTGTCTCCACCCCCCACCAGGTGTCACCCATTTTCCCCATTATCCCCTGTGCGTTTATACCTGTTTCCGCTTGCCGGCCTACCAGTATGTCTTCCAGCACGTTTTCCCCATTCTCTTGTTTCTCGTTAGTTCCTGCTTTCTAGTTCTCCTGGGTTTTTAACCATTTTCCAGCGCAATAATCCCTGTATCAACTGGACTGCTGGTACTATCATTGGCTGGAGCCCGTTCTGCCATGCACATTGCCTGAAGTCGGCGCAGCCTGCCTGGGATGTCTTCCTGTGGGCTCGGAAGAAGCCTCTGACCTCTCCGCCTTTCCTGTGGAGTACCAGGACCTCCGGGAGGTTTTCAACAAGGCCCAGGCAACTTCGCTTCCTCCGCATTGACCCTATGACTGCGGGATCGACCTTCTCCCAGGCACTACACTACCCCGGGGACGGCTGTATTCACTGTCGGGCCGGAGACCAAGGCCATGGAGACGTACATCGATGACTTCCTGGCTGCAGAGGTATCCATTCTTCTGCTCCCCACTGGCGCAGGGTTTTTCTTTGTAGAGAAGAAGGACAAAACCTGTGCATGAACTACCAGGGCCTCAATGACATCACGGTTAAGAATTGCTACCCGCTACCACTCATCTCCTCTGATTTAGAGCCACTCCAGGGGTCCACTATCTTCTCTAACTTGGACCTGCGGAGCGCCTACCTGGTACGGCAAAAGGAAGGTGACAAGTGAAAGACAGCCTTCAACACTGCTAGCGGACACTATGACAACCTAGTGATGCCATTCGGTCTGACCGATGCTCCTGCTGTGTTCCAGGCCCTGGTTAATGACGTTCTCCGCGACATACTGAACCGTTTCGTGTTCCTCTACCTCGACGACATCCTCGTCTTTTCACGTCTGACAGGTCCTCCAGCATTTCCTGGACAACAAGCTTTTTGTCAAAGCGAATTCCATCATTCCACCATCTCCTTCCTAGGAAACATCATTGCTGCTGGGAATGTGCAGATTGATCCCGGAAAGGTGAGAGCGGGGATGGATTGGCCCCAACCCATGTCCAGAGTGCAGCTGTAACACTACCTTTTTTATTTGCCCATTTCTATTGCCTTTTTATCCAAGGGTTCAGCACTTTGGTTTCCCCCCTGTCAGCACTCACCTCTCCCAAGGTCCTGTTCACGTGGTCCCCAGCTGCTGACCGAGTGTTCCTGGACCCTAAGCCCCGCTTTACCACAGTTCCCATATTGATCCATCTGGACCCCTCCTGTCAGGTCGTGGTGGAGGCAGACCCGTCGGATGTCGGGGGGAGGCCTGGCTAACCGGATGTTTGTCCCAGACGCTGCCTACTCCCCGGTCCTGGAATGGGCTCATTCCTCCAGGCTTGCCTGTCACCCTGGCTCCCGTCGGACCCTGGCCTTTGTGCGACAATGCTTTTGGTAGCCCACTATGGTCCCTGACGTTTCCACGTTCGTCGCTGCCTGCGCTGTCTGTGCTCAGAACAAGACTCCTCAGCAAGCTCCGGCTGGCCTCCTTCAACCTCTTCCCGTCCCTCACTGTCTCTGGTCACATAAATCCCTGGTCTCCCTTTTTCTGATGGCAACACCAGTATCTTCATGGTGGTGGACAGGTTTTCTAAAGCCGCCCATTTCATTTTCCTCCCCAAGCTTCATTGGGTCATTGGCCAGCCTGTCCTACAGGTTTCATCCCCACTCCAACAGCCAGTCGGAGCGTGCCAATCTGGACCTGGAGACGACTCTTTGGTGCCTCGTCTCGGCCAACCCCACCACCTGGAGCCAGCAATTATTGTGGGTGGAGTACACCCGGAACACCCTTCCCTGCTCGGCCACTGGGCTCTCACCCTTCGCGTGCTCCGTTGGGTTATCAGCCCCCCCCTCTTCCCTGAGGAAGAGGTCAACATACCATCGGTCCAGATTTTTTTTGTCCACTGTCAGTTTACCTGGAAGAAAGCTCGGTCTGCTCTTCTCAAAACCACCTCTAGGTACCGTCAACATGCGGAACGCCTTCAGAACCCGGCTCCCCACTATCGTCTTGGACAGAGGAAATTTGCTGTCCACACGGGATCTGCCCCTCCGGGTAGAGTCCCGCAAACTTTCCCACCATTTTATCGGCCCTTTCTCCATCTCCAAGATCCTTAGCCCTTCTGCTGTTTGTCTTCTGTTGCCCCTCACCCTCCGTATACATCCCACATTTTATGTATCAAGGATTAAACCTCTGCCTCACAGCCTTCTGTCTCCTTTTTCCAGGCCCACCCCTTCCCCTGTCTCATCAACGGCTATCCGGCATATACGGTGAGGCGTCTCCTGAGTGTTCAACCTTGGGGCAGGGGATCCCAGTACCTGGTTGACTGGGAGGGTTAAGGTCCAGAGGAGAAGTGCTGCGTCCCCGCTAGGAACATCCTGGACTCAGCCCTCATCTCTGAATTCCAACGCCGGGGGGAGGGGGTGGTAACTGTCACACTCTGATCTGTACTTGTCTCCACCCCCTCCAGGTGTCGCCCATTTTTCCCATTATTCCCTGTGCATTTATACCTGTGTTTTCTGTTTGTCTGTTGCTAGTTTGTCTTGTCTCGTCAAGTCTACCAGTGTTTTTTCCCGTACTGCTGTTTCTCGTTAGTTCCTGTTTTCTAGTTCTCCCGGTTTTTGACCATTTTGCCTTCCCTGACCCAGAGCCTGCCTGCCTTTTCGAACTGCCTGCATCTGGGTCTTATCCTGAGGTCTGATAATAATTAAATCTACTGAAAGAGGGTAACAATGTTTTAATGAAGTCTACTGAAAGAAGGTAACCATGTTTTAACGAAGTTTACTGAGAGAGTGGGACCCTGTTATCGAAAGTGATAATAACAAGGTATTCAAACAAGCATAAAAAGTGCATAACAATTATTTGTAGTACCTAACATGTAGTATCTAACGTGTTATCTGACAAATAAAAAAATAACACCCTTTTCTGTTACTTCTCATCTCTCATGCTATAGTTAACCAATAAAACACTAGGGGTGTGGTATTTGGCCAATATACCGCAGCTCAGGGCTCTTCAAATAGCCTGGATACAGCCATTAGCCGTGGTATATTGGCCATATACCACAAACCCCCAAGGTGCCATATTGCTGTTATAAACTGGTTACCAACGTAATTAGAACAGTAAAAATAAATGTTTTGTCATACCAGTGGTATACGGTCAGATATACCACGGCTTTTAGCCAATCAGCATTCAGGGCTCGAACCACCTGGCTTACAATAAACATTTAGACATTTGTAGTGTATGTCTCAGTTTGATTGCAAATAGGACATAAACCCCTGCCTGCATCACATGCACAATACATCAAACTCATTTAGTAACATACTGTACAGTACAAGCAGTCTTGAACTGTGGATATCAGTGAGTTAAGCATCCATGGAAATCTCATGATGTGAATTATCAAGGTTATCTGTAACAATGATTTAATGAGACATGTTCTGCACCAGAGGCTCTGAATGCAGCCTTTGCTTGTCAAGTTGCTAGCAGAGCAGTGATAGTTCACTCCAAGATGGCATTCCATCACACACTAAAAACTATGCTATGCTACTCACAGTCTTCAATCAGATCATGTTTTTTGAACAACTTCAAGCTCATATGCCATCAACATCTGAATGTTCAGTCCTGTGTCTCTCAATCCAACATTGCGTTGGACAGACAGAATGAAAAACAGCAACCATACAAGTATATTAACATATGAGTGTACTCAACAGTATAAGAATGGAATCGCGCCCCCAAAAATGTTTTCTAGTGACGACAAGCTCTTTGACAAGCTCCACCTTTTAAAGTAAACCACCAGTTAACTTCTCGACGGTAAATGTAATCACTTGTGTGCACACAGAGAAAGATAAGCACCCGATACATCAAATTACTTTTAGGAATTTCACCGTTTTTAATTAGATTCTATGGATAAAACAATTTGTTATCTCCCTAGTCAGGGTGTTTGTGTCTCTGGGCGATGGCAGACTAATCTAATTTGTCGGAGAAGAACACTGTGGCAAGTCAGCGACATCCTTCAGTCTTTGTTACTCAGTGATTGAGCTCTCCTTGAAAAAATAGACCTGTAGGCCTATGACAGGATTCCTGCACAGTGGAGGAAAAAAGAGAACTAAGTTGTATTATGCTCACACTATTGTTCTGCCATTTCCAAAGAAAATATTGGGTTTTAGCTTGACAGAAAGATCAAATATTGTCTAACTTTAGAAACCCCAAAAAGGTTCCAATAAAAGTTGAAACACCTAGACTGTAGTAACTGATGCCTGAGTCTCCAAAAACATGTCCTTTTTAGCCCCGATATAGTTCTCACTGCAAACTAGCACAGAGTACTGTATTAATACTTGGTTTGGAACTAATTATTTTTCATTTTATGACACTATTATGGGGGCCTAGCTGTCACATCCTATTTGGTGTGCAAGAGATGGCTCAAGCCCCTGAAATGTTCACAGCTTAAGGCTTTCTATTTCGTTAATTTGTGGAAAAATCTACAGATGGACTCCGTCCAAGCTCAAAATGAATTCCTTTGAAAAGGCACTATTGATCTCCTTCTTTGTTCCCTCCTTTAATGGCACTTCTCTTTAATGGCACTTCCCTTTAATAGCACTTCCCTTTAAAGGCACTTCCCTTTCACTGGCTCTACCCATGCTTGCTTCTGGGGATTGGGGGGGGGGGGGGGGGGGGGGGGGGTGAAATGGGATAAGACCAAGTGTCCTTGGTTCAGCCTGGAAACTACAGTGCATACACACATTCACGTACTACATATACACACGCACACACATATATTCATGAAATCGTGCACACACACACACACTCTCGCACACAGGGTTGCTTAGGCTACTTTCTACACGTAATCCATTGTAGTTACTAGTTGCCTGTCCAAAACTTTAATCAGTTACATAACTTTTGAATTACCCAAACTCAGCAACATAATCTGATTACTTTCCCCTTAAGAGGCGACATATGGACTCATCTGATCCATTTAATTTATCATCAATTGTGGTCAGACTCAGTCAGGTGGTACAAACTTAAACTTGCGCCTTTTTTCAATTATGAATTGAGTGTAATTGAGAAAACAGAAATGTGTCATGATGTCTTTTTTCACAAACATCCTTTCTGACAAACATCCATTTAGTATAACAAAAGTATCTGTGATAAGATTACAATGTTTCTGCTGGTAACATAACTGATTACAGTTACTGTTTTAAAAAAAATCTAATGACATGTAATCAGTTACTCCCCAACCCTGCAAGCACACACAATACATTCCCATCCAAACTGAATTACACACCACACATACAAACATGTTGTTTTCCTGAGATCCTGGAAGCGTGGCTACAGCATGGATGCAGTGGGCCATGAGGTGTGGGTAATGGAGGACACTGTGTGTCTCGGGATCATAGCGGATCCTCCATTGTGAGGGCGATGAGACCTGAAGGGCGACAGGGAGACGGGAGGCATTGGGGGAGAGAGCAGCCACAGCCCAACGCTCTGTTAAGCGCCTAATAGGGAAACGGCAGGAATACAGCGAGCGCCTAGGGCCCACTGCACACAGAGAAGAGAGAGAGAGAGAGACACAGGAAGGGGAACCCAAGCGGTGGGTTGGGATGATGGGACGATGCTGTTGCTGGGGTATTTCTGTGTTTGGAAATAAACAACAAATAATTATTTTAGAAGTGCTTAGATTCTTAGACCCACTATTCAGAGCCAGACAAAATATTTGGCAAAGATTTGGTTCTGTTCTGGCGGTCAACAGCTCACTCCACAGCTCTCATACACAAAATGCGCTCTAGTATGGACTGAAAATCCACATTGTGCTGTATTTTGCAGCTAGAATTTGGTTTAATCTCAGCCAACTTTGTATTCACTCTTGAGGTATATATATTCTATTCAAATATATTGCATGGGAAAATATTGTTTGATCTTCAAGTCTAGGACCATTAAAAAAGTGTTGTGATTCATGATTTTCATTTACTTGAGTTTTGCGGGCAGATAGAATTTCAAACTATGCATTGTTCTGGTGATATTAACATATTACAAATGTAATTTGATCAATGTCTGCCCTAGCAACACTAGTTGAAATGATTCACTCAAGAAGGTGTTGCTATTTTAATGAGCAACAGCTCCCTCACTCCTCCCAAACATTGTTACCTGAATAACTTTTTAAACAGAAATGTTATTTTTGTCCCTTGAAAAAGCACTAAACTGTCTGCAAACGGAGAGCCCTATGTTAATAAGAACATTTAGGTTATATGACTGGGTCCATCATTTTGATTTGTTTTTCACATTGTAGGTGCAGTACATGTGTCCGATCTGTGTCATTACATCTACAATGAATTAGTTTAGATTTGGTCTATTTTGGTATTTAGGTAATTGTGTGTTACATTTTGAATGTTGAGTTTAATTCATGACCAAGCTTCCAAATATATTGGGATTTTGTTCACAAGATGGGAACTCATGAATATTTTAGGCCTCACCTACACCTAGTAGGCTACTAGAGAACAATTGTAATGAATAATTAAAAATGAAGGTGGTGTACCTGAATTATTGAATGGCCGGGTTTTATCATGTTGGTTACGCAATGTCAGAACACAGAACGGTGCATAACCTGTTTAAATCAGAAGCACTTTCTGTTTACGACTTGCAGTACATTCCTGAATAATGTGTAATGTGTATCCCTTCCACATTTCCAGTTTAAAATCAAAGCTACATTCCATACTCCTGTACAAACTATTCACAACCGCAGAGAAGATAAACAGAGGAGTATATATGGAGAGTAACAGATAGGACAAGGCTTTATATTGGCTTGAAGGAGTATTCAATTCCCTAGTGAAACAACGATTTTGTCTACAAAAATAATAGTTTTACATTTATTTTAGAATCCAACATATGTTCTCCATTGTACTAGTTAGGTATAGCAGTACAATAACTGACTACACTTTCAGTCGCTTAAAAATGGCTCTTCAGAAGGAAGACCAAGATCTGTCTTATGTCTCCTGTTATCTTTGACTTATTATGAATACAACAACTACAACAATCTCTACCGGTTCCCAATTACTGCTACCTTTGTAAGTTAGAACCTTGACACACACATTTAAGATATTATAACTGCATGGCATACTGTCCAAATCAAATAGAAAGGGACATTTTATTCCATAGAACCACCACTATTATGAGTCTGCTAAGGAAATAACTTGTAAGGCTTTAAACCTGAAAACAAGAATGATATTAACAATGGAACAAAATGATTGTGTTCAACAATGGAGATTGATTTCAGAACATTTTGTAGGTTGATAAGGATTCTGAGCCAGCAGGGTGCATACATTTAGTACAACCTTAACAAGGGATTATTTCCTCAACCTACAGAAATACAGGTATATTCATACGGTGCCTTGAAATTCCCTATCATCTTTATTCAAATTGTATCACAAAGCATTTAAAGCATCAGCTACAGTATACTGTATATACACACGCACACACACACACACACACTCTCAATATGGCCATGTGGACACCTGCTCAACGTACATCTCATTCCAAAATCATGGGCATTAATATGGAATTGGACCCCCCTTTGCTGCTAGAACAGTATATATACATTCACACAATGATGCCTTAAACTTCCCCATCGACTTTCTTCTACGTGTTCCTTCACCAATAGCCACACTGTGAGTTTCCTCCTCTTCACCCCACTGTGAACTCATAGACACTGCTGGGACCTGGATTCATTGAGAGGAGACGAAGGGTAACCATGTTAGGGAGCCAGACAGAGCCCAATACGACTGCAATGCTCTCCACTCAATAAAAAAGCCCTAAATGGATTTCTGTGAGGGAAACTACTTGGGGAGAACTGAACAGATTGCCGGATACACATTCTGCATACGAGTACTGGTGGTACAGCAACACTGGAGGGGTTACTCATCGACAATTACAGCTGAGGGACTCAGAGAGAGATAAGGCTGGTGGGAGCCGATGCATTTCAGCATGATATTGGAGGGAAAAGTGCAAATTTTTTCCAAGCGTTTTCCAGCACTGTACACCTTTATTTTCGGACCAGTTCCAGCCCTCTGTCAAGGCAGTATTGCATGGGTGTGTGCAATTCAAATCCACTCATTGTATTTCTGCAGATTCAATACTTTTGAAGGTCACGAATAGTCTCACCTGTGAGTGATCGTTACAAGCATTCAGCACAAGCTTGATGAGCCCCTTTCACCATCTCAGTCCTGAGCCTATTGGACAGAGTGTTTTAACGTTTACTGTTGACAGTTGGCAAATTTAACCCGTTATTAGCATTTGGCCCGGGAAAAAATATTTGTCACGCACGTATAATCTTAGTAAAAGGACAAAGGAGAGATGCTAGTATATGTTCTGACTTTGTGTCATTGGAACACAGCCTTTAACAGTGACACTTTATTATGAATCGACATAACACAAATAACCCATACATGCAGCATATATAAGCAGTTCATACGAGCGTTATGTCTTGACATAACCATTAATGAAATTATTATATACTGCTTAAGAATGTGGTATGTTTGGGATATGACTGAGTGTGTTTTGAAGTCCTTACATAGCCTTAACATACATGATTACCCTTCAAATAAAGTGTTACCATTCCATCAACAAGGCAAACAATGCGTGCCACATAGAGAACGCTGCTCCTTCAAACTAGCATACTGCACAAGCCACTGCAGTCAGGCGTCAGGTGGATGAAGTCATTATAGCAGATCTATATGTATTTCATGGAACGTTTATTGTCCCCAAAAATATTGACGGTAACACTTTACCGAAGTTGTCCCTATTACCATGCTAACTACATTAGTGAATTCATGTATGGCGGAATTATTGTTAGCTTAACATAGCTGTTTTTAAAAAAATGTACTCATTAAAATAGTTAATGATATGTGTCTGAAATGAATTGAATTTGAATGGTTTGAATATTCATCTTTGCTAAATCCATTAAAGAAAAGTCCAACTGAAACATTTTCTCAGACTTTTTTCTCATGGTTAGCCTACTGTCTGCAAAGGTTGTTACAGTGTAACTACATAGTATTTATAAAGTAATACCTACGGGGTCTCGCTACATTACGTTGCCTGATCCTGAGTAGGTACAATATAATTACAAGTGTGTCCTTTGCAACAACATGTCAAAACCATATCAACCCTGGGACTTCCTGGGTTTGTGTGTAGTTACATGTAACAAGGTCATATTTTGGTTTTAGCTATTATTAACATGGTATTTCACAGGTGACTTTCAAATGGGCAATTACAAAACATTAGTCACATAGTAGAACAATACAATTTGTAAAAACATTAGTAATTACACATGTGGAATTTTGTGTTCCAATTGTGTAATACCTGATACAGCTAAATCCAATTGCCATGTAATTACATAGCAATACCTAGAGTATGTAACTACTCTGTAACTGCTATGTTGTTACTACCATCATTACAGCAGCTAGCCTAGCAGTTAAGAGCGTTGGGCCAGTACCCAAAAGGTTGCTGATTTGAATCCCTGAGCCGACTAAGTAAAAAATCTGTTGATGTGCCCTTGAGCCAGGTGCTTAACCCTAATTGCTCCTGTAAGTCGCTCTGGATAAGAGCGTCTGCTAAATTACTAAAATGTCAATGTAAAAATTAAAATGACTGTGCAGTTACATAGTAATAGGGACAACAATGTAAAGTGTTACCCTATTGAGTATAGCAGAGTTGGGTGCACGCAGGCAGTCACGCTTTCCCACTCCTCTCAGAGAGTATGAGATAGAACATCTAATACCCAGTGAAGGCTGCAATTGCACTCCAGCTACTTTGTTTATACTGTGTAATCTGGCTGGGTAGGATGTAATCACTCCAGACCAGAAGGATAGCCTTGCGAGATGAGCCATCTTACAATTCAAAGGGACTGCAATGGGTTAGGGAGTGGCAGCACATGTGCTAGCTGTACAGTCATCGAGATGCGTGCAGAAAAAAATAACAGAGCTGTTTTTGGATGAGCTTTGATTAAAAGTCTCTCTCTTTTCTCTGTGCGTTTCGCGTGGGGAAATGTGTGGCTTGGCACCGGTATTGAAGTCTCACTTGGACACATGGCCGAGGAAAGGGCTTGCAGGTGTTGATTAGCCGTCAGGTTCACTTTGGGAGGTAAGATGCCGTGTGAATGGGGCATTCTTGGCTTTTCAAGGGCACAGTATGTGGATTTGAGAGACTGCCAATGGTTCCCCTCACGACTCCTATAAACTCTGTCAGAGCTGAAAACACACCTGCAGAGTTCTGAGGGAACAGTTCATTATCGAAAATAAGAAGAAAGTGATATCTTAGATTATTAGATCACAGAAATTGGCACTTCTGATGTTGACAGAAAATAACTAAACGTGAGTCTGGTGATTTAATTGAATTTCCTTTTATGGTGTACATTTGAAATATAGGGCAGATTTATAATATTTAGCAGTGACTGTATAAATCAGTACACAAAAAGGACTAAGTAATCATCAAATGAAAGATAATAGCTGTATTATCAGATTAGGGGCGGATAATCAGGTAACCCAGGCATCAATAATGCCCAATCAGAACATACAGTGATGCAGGAACAATGCAGATTAACAGAACATTATGAATGCAAAGACAAGAAATTAGAAAGATTTGTTGTAATATGTCCTTTGTTAGTGGTATGATATGCCAGTGTTTATTATTTGATTATAGGTTTAATTCCTAACCCATTTTATATATAAAAAAAGCTAGGCAAGTATTCTCTACCCTGCTACTGGAGTATCCAAAAGTAGAAGGAATTAATTCAAAGTTAATAATTGATGACAAAATCCATATTTCTGTGACTTCAAAAGTGACTCACATATGGGCAAGTGCCTTCAGAAAGTATTCACACCCCACATTCTGCTGTGTTACTGCCAGAATTTACAATTGATTAAATAACTATTGTTTTTGTCATACCCCATAATGTCAAGGTGGAATTATGTTTTTCAAAATGTTTACAAATGAATACAAAATGAAAAGCTGAAATGTCTTGAGTCAATAAGTATTCAATCCCTTTGTTATGCCAAGCTTAAATAAGTTCATGATTCAACATTTGCTTAACAAGGCACATAATAAGTTGCATGGATTCACTCTGTGTGCAATAATAGTGTTTAACATGGTTTTTGAATAACTACTTAATCTCTGTACCCCCCACACATACAATTATCTGTAAGGTCTCTCAGTCGTGCAGTGAATTTCAAACACAGATTCAACCACAAAGACCAGGGGGGGTTTCAAATGCCTTGCAAATGGCACCTATTGGTATATGGGTAAAAAAAAAAAACACACAAAAACAGCAATTGCTTGTCATCAGCAAGGACTAGGTAGTTTTTTGGGGGGATAAAAATACATGAAATATAGCTAGAAGGCAAGACTGAAAAATTGCTGTCTAGCAATGATCAACAACCAACTTGACAGAGCAAGAATATTTATTTTTATTTTTACTTTCTTGTCCAGAAAGACTTACATCTGTAACCGCTGACAAAAGTTATTTTAACATGTATTGACTCAGGGGGTTGAATACTTATCTAATCAAGATATATTAGTGTTACATTTTGTGTAGAGCTTTGGCAGAAAATTACAATTAAATACAATTTAATCGCACTTTTTAACAACAAAATGTGGAAAAGGTAAAGGGGTGTGAATACTTTCTGAAGGCCCTGTGTAACATGATTTAGTACATCACACACTGATTCTACACTCACCTCGGAAGCCTGCGAGACACACTGGGACTTGGGCCCACTGTCATTGACAATGTGTTAAAACAACACACAAGTACTTGTGGCATGGTTGCTTAGCAACACAAGCCACTTGGTTATTTCTTGAATAAAAGAAAGTATGTGTGTGTGTGGGACAGAGCGTGTGTGTATGTGTATGTGTGTGTGTGTGTGTGTGTGTGTGTGTGTGTGTGTGTGTGTGTGTGTGTGTGTGTCATTCAGAAAAGTCTATTATTTATGCAAATGACAGTGGTTTGTCCTATGTTGGCAGGCCCATAGAAATAGGAATTAGAATACTAATTTAATAGGATCTCTATGGGCCGGCCTTTCTCTCTCCTGAGGACGTCTTAAAGGCCATGAGATAGGAAATCTCTTGTCCTTATTAACATGGCGAGATGAGGAGTTGACAGTGCTCAAGGCCAGATTGAGGGAAGCTATAAGGGCACTTTAACAAGCTGTGAATTACTACAACAGGCTTGTTTATGAACACCATGGAGATTTCCTTACCGTGGTCATCCTTTCAGTCCATATCGAATATTGAACAGCTGAGCTCCAGTGTGTGGCAGTGTGTGTGTCTCTGTGTGTATGAGTGTGTGTGTGGTGTGCGTGTGTGTATGTGTGTAACCGATGTGAAATGGCTAGCTAGTTAGCGGTGGTGCGCGCTAATAGCACTTCAATCGGTGACGTCACTCACTCTGAGACCTTGAAGTAGTTGTTTCCCTTGCTCTGCAAGGGCCGTGGCTTTTGTGGAGCGATTGGTAACGATGCTTCGAGGGTGGCTGTTGTCAATGTGTGCAGAGTGTCCCTGGTTCGAGCCCAGGTAGGGGCGAGGAGAGGGATGGAAGCAATACTTCTACATGCACGTGTGTGTGTGTGTGGATTCTGTGTGTCAGTGAAAGAGAAGAGAGTGTATGTTTGTTTTTCAGTGTCAAATCTAGAAGAAAATAAGTGTGAAGGCAGCCGTGGAAATAAGCAGTTGCCTCTCTGCCTGTATGTCACTGTAGCGAATGGAAGGGCAACCAGGCCACATTAGATCAACTTCAGTATTCAACATTTGTCCAGGTTGCCAGGACATCGGGAGAATCCTTCAATACCGTCCACTAGGGGCAACGTGAGGACCTATTACCATCTAGTAGGGAGATGTCTTCAACACTGTCCACTAAGGGCAACGTGAGCACCTATTACCATCTGGTAGGGAGATGTCTTCAATACCGTCCACTAGGGGCAACGTGAGGACCTATTACCATCTAGTAGGGAGATGTCTTCAATACTGTCCACTAAGGGCAACGTGAGCACCTATTACCATCTGGTAGGGAGATGTCTTCAATACCGTCCACTAGGGGCAACGTGAGGACCTATTACCATCTAGTAGGGAGATGTCTTCAATACTGTCCGCTAAGGGCAACGTGAGCACCTATTACCATCTGGTAGGGAGATGCCTTCAATACCGTCCACTAGGGGCAACGTGAGGACCTATTACCATCTAGTAGGGAGATGTCTTCAATACTGTCCACTAAGGGCAACATGAGCACCTATTACCATCTGGTAGGGAGATGTCTTCAATACCGTCCACTAGGGGCAACATGAGCACCAATTACCGTCTAGTAGGCTGGCAGCTTGCCAAATGAATGCTCCGGCTCTGAGAAGCGCAGGTTCATTCCCAGTGCTAGGCATTAATTGTTTTGTTTTTCTGTTTTAACCCTATTCCTAACCTTAAACCTTACCTCAACCAGTCAAAATGAATCCCTAAACTTAACCCCCTGGAAAAACATGACAAAAATACTAAAGTCAGACTGTGATATCTTGTAGTGGAAGGGACGATAATCATTCTCTAATACAAAGAAAGAAAGAAAGTTGCACACTCTATATACACAGTGTACAAAACCATAGGAACTGCTCTTTCCATGCAATAGACTGACCAGGTGAATCCAGATGAAAGCTATGATTCCTTATTGATGTCACTTGTTATATCCACTTCAATCTGTGTAGCTGAAGGGGAGAAGACAGGTTATAGAAGGATTTTAAGCCTTGAGACAATTGCGACATGGATTGTGTGTGTGTGCCATTCAGAGGATCAATGGGCAAGACAAAAGATTGAAGTTCCTTTGAAGGTGGTATGGTAGTAGGTGCCAGGCACAACAGTTTAAGTCAAGAACTACAATGCTGCTGTTTTTTTCACACTCAACAGTTTCCCATGTGGAACAAGTCCATGCCCCAACAAATTGAGGCAAAAGGGGGTAGGGGTGCATCTCAATAGTAGGAAGGTTTTCTTAATGTTTTGTACATCCAGTGTAGACTATATATTCCCATGATATTGTTAACATGTAATTTTTCTTGGTGGTGACAAACATTTCCATCCCATGTCCTAAGTACCCTGCACACACAGAGATACTTTTATCTCAAATATAGGTCATCACATCCAACCCTCCCCCTCCTGGTACTCCTGGCCCCAGCTTCAATCCAACTGACATCATTGAGGAAAATAACTCTCAGGCTCGTTGGCTAATCCCCGGTCATACCGAGTTTCAAATTCAATCTCAGTTTTCTCATTACAGGTTTGGGGGAGATACCGAGATTCCATATTGGTCCAGAGATAGTTGGCCCTGCTAATCTGATCATTGGCCTGGGACACTTGTCGAAGATACTGTATCCACGGCGGAAGGCTTGATACCGACAATGCAGAGAGGGAGGGATTGATACTGACAGGGCAGAGAGGGAGGGATTGATACCGACAAAGCAGAGAGGGTATGATTGATGCCGACAGGGCAGAAAGGGTATGATTGATACCGACAGGGCACAGAGGGTATAATTGATACCAACAGGGCAGAGAGGGAGGTATTAATACCGACAGGGCAGAGAGGGTATGATTGATACCGACAGGGCAGAGAGGGTATGATTGATACCGACAGGGCAGAGAGGGTATGATTGATACCGACAGGACAGAGAGGGTATGATTGATACCAACAGGGCAGAGAAGTAAAGAAAGAATAACAGGGCTAAAAGAAAGAATAACATACAAGGAAGAAGCAGGAGGCTGCAATACTTAGGCCAGGTGTTGTGGACCTCAATGTAATTTGCTTGGATAAGCAAAGGGCAACTGTTTATTAAAGAGTCTGTCCAAGTAAAGGAGAGAAAATGTAAAGGGGGAGAGGTGGTTTCTCTGGTTCTATGAAGGGAGTGAACTTGAAAAAGGAATGGAATTTGGGGCGGTAGAGGACAGACTAGCATAGCATTCCTACTGCCTTGTGGGCTGAGGTAAGCTACAGTATACAGGACATGGAATATGAAAAACCTGGCTGTAACTGGCCATATGATGTGGGTTTAACCCAGGGCTTTGGCCATGAAGCAAGGACCACTACTACCAAGATGAATGAATTATATAGCCCTCACCCCCACATAAACAACTCAGACACCTAAACTTACAAACATAATACAGTATGCACAAACACACACACACATTATTTACTATCACTGTATTCTTTAGGGTTTGCCACCCTCTATATTTCCTGACATTTTGATTATGTCCCGTCCTTTCTATGTGCTTTCCCCTGACAATGTTACTGTGATGGATTAGTTCCAGTGAAACAACACTAACTGTTTGGGGAAAATCAGAGCAAATGTGTAACTGCTTTGACAAGAATCTAACTCTTATCTCATATCAGGCTAAAAAGTGCCTCATTGGGGCAAGCAGTTAATCAATACTGTTGAAGCACTGGAAAATGGGACAGGATGTGTCTGAGTCGAAACAGCAGCATTGGAGAATGGATTGCATCCCAAATTGCACACATTCCCTTTTTAGTGCACTCATTTTTTACCAGGGCCCATAGGGCTCTGGTCAAAACTAGTGCACTAAATAGGGAATAGGGTGAAATTTTGGACGCGGTTGGAGTATCCAGCGCATCACCAGCAGCATCTTATCATACTGAACAGCACTCGCAACAGAACAGGAGTCAAAATGAAGCCTTGGCGTACCTCTGACAAGAGACGGTGACTAATGCAATTCTAATTCACCTGGTGCATAGGGAGGGGAGCTGGAGCGAGACGGACTGAGACGAACACATTCCACAGCCAGTGCTATCTATCTGCAATATGTGTTAACTAAACCCACATCCATCCTGTTTATTCCCTGAGTCTGGCCAACTAAACAACCACATCTGTGTTTCTGAGGATGACAGTTGTGACACATAAGTACTGAATGTATCCCAAGGGTTATGGGAATATTGGCCCCGGAATGACCCAATAACAACTTTAGGTAACACTTTATTTTGATAGTCCATCTGTAGAAGCTCTACAGACTTACAGACTATCAGTAACATTTCAACTAACTATCTACTAACCCTAACCCTCAATCTAACCTCAACCCCTAAACCTAACCTTAAACCTTACCCTTGTTCTAAACCTAAACATATCTGTAACCAGTTGCTTATTAACAGATAGTTTGTTGATAGTCATACTATCTATAGAGCATATACAGATGAAAAATCCAGACTATCCAAATAAAGTGTGACCAGGCTTGGACTTACACAACAATTTGACTGCTTCAGCACAACAAAACGTCACTCAGACATCCGCTGTTGGTAATAAGATATGGATGGGAGGCACATGCAGCGTTTTAGCATGTTTGGAGAACTGCCCAAAGGCACTCGTCTTATCCAGACCTGGATTCAGCTAGTGTTTCATTTCAAATACTTTAGCTGCACTTTATTCAGTTTGGCAGGCTCAAAGGAACTCAAATGTAGTACACTCCATATGAAGAGTTTAATTCAAAAGTGATATACAGTATATCATTTTCAGAAATGTTGGTAAACTTTTATTGTTTAAATAAATGGTGAAAGCGATTGGTGTGTTGTTTCACTATTTAATCATGGCATGGTGTTGTTCAATGACAGACATGTATTTACTTCAAATCTATCACTTGATGGTTTCCTTTCAGAGTGACAAATAGTCAGGTTTTTAATTTAGCTAAATGCTATATACAGGGCCTTGCAAAACTATTCATCCCCCTTGGAGTTTTTCTTATTTTGTTGCATTACAACCTGTAATTTAAATAGATTTTTATTTGGATTTCATGTAATAGACATACACAAAATAGTCCGAATGGGTGAAGTGAAATAAAAAATCTATCAATTTGAAACAGGAAAGTGGTGCGTGCATATGTATTCCCCCCCTTTGCTATGAAGCCCCTAAATAAGATCTGGTGCCACCAATTACCTTCAGAAGTCGCACAATTAGTTAAATAAAGTCCACCTGTGTGCAATCTAAGTGTCACATGATCTGTCACATAATCACATTATATATACACTCAGCCTGAAAGGCCCCAGAGTCTGCAACACCACTAAGCAAGGGGCACCACCAAGTAAGCGGCACCATGAAGACCAAGGAGCTCTCCAAACAGGTCAGGGACAAAGTTGTGCAGAAGTACAGATCAGGGTTGGGTTCTAAAAAAATATCCAAAACTTTGAACATCCCACAGAGCACCATTAAATCCATTATTAAAAATGGAAAGAATATGGCACCACAACAAACCTGCCAAGAGAGGTCCGCCCACCAAAACACATGGACCAGGCAAGGAGGGCATTAATCAGAGAGGCAACAAAGATACCAAAGATAACCCTGAAGGAGCTGCAAAGCTCCACAGCGGAGATTGGAGTATCTGTCCATAGGACCACTTTAAGCCGCACACTCCACAGAGCTGGGTTTTACGGAAGAGTGGCCATAAAAAAAGCCATTGCTTAAAGAAAAAAATAAGCAAACATGTTTGGTATTCACCAAAAGGCATGTGGGAGACTCGCCAAACGTGTGGAAGAAGGTACTCTGGTCAGAAGAGACTTAAATTGAGCTTTTTGGCCATCAAGGAAAACGCCATGTCTGGCGCAAACCCAACAACTCTCATCACCCGAGAACACCATCCCAACAGTGAAGCATGGTGGTGGCAGCATCATGCTGTGGGGATGTTTTTCATCGGCAGGGACTGGGAAACTGGTCAGAATTGAAGGAATGATGGATGGTGCTAAATACAGGGAAATTCTTGAGGGAAACCTGTTTCAGTGTTCCAGAGATTTGAGACTGGGACGGAGGTTTACCTTCCAGCACGACAATGACCCTAAGCATACTGCTAAAGGAACACTCGAGTGATTTAAGGGGAAACATTTAAATGTCTTGGAATGGCCTAGTCAACGCCCAGACCTCAATCTAATTCAGTATCTGTGGTATGACTTAAAGATTGCTCTACACCAGTGGAACCCATCCAACTTGAAGGAGCTAGAGCAGTTTTGCCTTGAAGAATGGACAAAAAATCCCAGTGGCTAGATGTGCCAAGCGTATAAAGCCATACCCCAATAGACTTGCAGCTGTAATTGCTGAAAAAGGTGTCTCTACAAACTATTGACTTTGTTGGCGTGAATAGTTGTGCACGCTCAAGTTTTCAGTTTTTTTGTCTTATTTCTTGTTTGTTTCACAATAGAAAATATTTTGCATCTTCAAAGTGGTAGGCATGTTGTTTAAATCAAATGGTACAACCCCCCCCCAAAATCCATTTTAATTCCAGGTTGTAAGGCAACAAAATAGGAAAAATGCCAAGGTGGTGAATACTTTCGCAAGCCACTGTATGTGCCTTACTTTCAGAGAAATAAGTAGTACTACTAGGTTTTACACAGTCACATTGTTTTGTGATAAAGTAATATGAGATTTGTATGTAAAACATTTACATTTGACAATTTGATCATGTTCTTATCCATAGTGACTTACAGTTATTGCTAGGTGAGAAACCCACATATCACAGTCAAATAGACAATATATGGACATTCCATTCCAGCTAAACAATGAATATATATGAAGGTACTTAAAAGCAATCATTTCTGATAAAAAAAACACAAATATGAACGATTTGTGTATATAGCGTTTTGGAAATTAACTCTTCATACAGTCATCGCCAAATGTTTAAAATATCTTCTTCAATTTATTTATCCTGTGTTATGACTAAGCTGTCCGTCGTATAATTGGCCTTTCACTCAGACTCTCCTCCCTCTACCAGCTCAATCTGATGGCCCTCTCCTGCAGAGCTCTGACCCATATAGGCAGTCTTCATAGAAGGGGAAATTAGGCAGAGTTCTGATGCACATCAGGACATACGGGCAAATTTCCAAAAATAAAAATAGAACGAAATAACTTGCGAAATAAATAGAGTTCTCAGCTGGGGGTGATTTGAGTTATGTCCTGGGTAAAGAGCAAGCAGGGAGGAGTGGGAAGAGAGAAGAGTGGTTACCTACTACTGTAGCACATGGCTGGCGGGTACTACATTCTACTGTGGTGAACCTTGGTAAGAACCTGTGTGGGCTGCACATAGTGGATGGATGTGGCTGTAGGCTCCCAGTGGTGGTCCAGTCTTTTGGTGGAGGGATAAACGATGCAGAGGCCACAGAGGTCACAGTAAGTGCATTAACTTATCTTTTTTTTTTACAGCGTATGTGTTTGTGCATTTCCTTAAAGTTAAATGCAAGTTTGGGGTAAATCTGATGAACAAATGTTTGCATAACCCCCTTTATACACTCCTCAAATAGACTTCACTCACTTCTACAATTAAATAAATCGCACATAATACAGAAGTCGTTGATTGTTCACACATCTACTTTAAATGGGACTGTC
This sequence comes from Oncorhynchus mykiss, assembly GCF_013265735.2. NCBI lineage: Eukaryota > Metazoa > Chordata > Actinopteri > Salmoniformes > Salmonidae > Oncorhynchus > Oncorhynchus mykiss. The sequence goes on from NC_048578.1 coordinate 21,054,132, forward strand.
TTCACTCTAATTAAAGTCCTCATAACATGCGGGCCCTGACCTATTTGTGATGGTGCTGAGTGAAGTTAATATCTCACACTTCCTTATCCCCCCAAGAGGATGACAGGCTGATTAAAGAGAGCTTTCCAAGACAATCCTTTGCTGACATTCATCTGTATTGGTCTGATGCTGTGTTTATTACCTATTGACGGACAGGTGGTCCTGATGAGCGGACGGCAGATCACACACACACACACACACACACACACACACACACACACACACACACACACACACACACACACACACACACACACACACAGTCCATCTACAGTAAGTATGCCAGCAGCGGAAATGAGGATGCAGCGAAAACATCTGTAGTTATATAGTGAGTTTATTTAGCAGAATTATGTCTAGCACAACAATAACGGAATTATACATAACACTACTACATTATGGATGACATATCTGAACAACTGCTATATTGTAGTAGCTACTTGAGGAACATTGTTGTCAATCTAGTCTCTCATTTCCAGAAGTGCTGTAAGGATGCTAGAGACACATTGCTAACACTTGGTTGGGCCCCCCAGATAGCATATGAAAACGTCATAAACCATGAAATACATTTTTAGAATTACAGGAAATGTGCTTTAAAACTGAAAATGTTCCTCTCAGCCTCATGGCAAAATGTGTAGTATAGCAGGAAATTAGCTCAGCGATTCTTGAAAGTCAAGACCGTTATTGTCCAGGGAAACTTTATTTTGAAAGTTTAAAAAACACATTTTGTTGCATTATTTGATCTTAAAATGTACATTTAGGGTCATTGTATAAGGAAAGTAATTGTTTTGGGATTTTTTTGAAGTGTTTAAAATATTATTCATTTCCATGTCAGCTCTATGCCTGGAAGGATCCCAATTTCAAAAAAACGATTTAAAATGATCAAACCTGTCAATAATAGTTATTAACTGAACAATGATATTACGTTGTTTCTTGGAATAGCCGTCTGCAACTTTAAAGAATATTTAGCTCAAGACTGTTTCCTAAAAGATGTGTCTGGATATTCTCTCTCAGATTGGTCTAAAATCCTAAATGAATCAGGAATGAGCAGGGTCAGCTGTACAATAAGGACCCCTTCTTCATGCCAGATCTGATAGAATGGTTCTGTTTTTATTGGTGATTTTCAAATGAATCATTTTCCATATATTTTTTACAAATGTTTGCACTGAACTTTTACTTTTTGAGGCAAAAATATGTTAGATTTGAGTATATGTTGTCAAACCCATCAGTGACTTGTCAACTCTGTCACTGACTGAGTAAATATTTTTAGTCAAAGTTCAGAAAAAATCTAGGAAAACATGCCAAAATGCAAACAAAATTATCCTTGGAGTATTTCATCTGCCCAACAGGCATTATACACTGGGTTAGGGCCTGTTTTTTCATCAATAACTAGGGTACGGGTAAGGCTCGGTTATCACTAAATTGATCACAAAAAATATTGAAGCTGAGCCATCTGCATGTGCTCTGCTGCGCAGTTTAGTCATATCTGACTATGATCATAACATGGTGTCAGAAGTGCTTCAACCTCATAAAATATAAGACAGGAGAGATCATTTCACAAAAAATAATTATCTTATGCAATTTTGGGGCCCTCTGGGGATTGGTGAACGTGCCCTGGATGCCTGTTCAATTTGCCGGCCCTGAATTTGATATTGCTATAAAACCAAACAAAAATAAGTTTGGAGATATGCATTACATGAATAATCTAATGTTAGAATTAAACAATCAAGGCCTTTAAGCACTTGTTGACAGAGATCACATACAGGGCATTTGGAAAGTATTCAGACCGCTTGACTTTTTCCACAATTTGATACATTACAGCCTTATTTTAAAATTGATTTAAATTAGAAATGTTTGCTAATTTATAAAAGAAAACTGAAATATCACATTTACATAAGTATTCAAACCCTTTACTCAGTACTTTGTTGAAGCACCCGTGGCAGCAATTGCAGCCTTGAGTCTACTTGGGTATGACACTACAGGCTTGGCACACCGGTATTTGGGGAGTTTCTGCCATTCTTCTCTGCAGATCCTCTCAAGCTCTGTCAGGTTGCGTGGGGAGCGTTGCTGCACAGCTATTTTCAGGTCTCTCCAGAGATCTTTTTCGTTCGGGTTTGAGTCCGGGCTCTGGCTGGGCAACTCAAGGACATTCAGAGATTTGTCCTGAAGCCTTTCCTGTGTTGTCTTGGCTGTGTGCTTAGGGTTGTTGTCCTGTTGGAAGGGGAACCTTCGCCCCAGTTTGGGGTCCTGAGTGCTCTGGAGCAGGTTTTCATCAAGGATCTCTCTGTACTTTTCTTCCGTTAATCTTTCCCTCAATCCTGACTTGTCTCCCAGGCCCCGCCCCTCATAAACATCCCCACAGCACGATGTTGACACCACCATGCTTCACTTTAGAGATGATGCCAGGTTTCCTCTAGATGTAACCCTTGGAATTCAGGCCAAAGAGTTCAATATCGGTTTTATCAAACCAGAGAATCTTGTTTCTCATGGACTGAGAGTCTTTAGGTGCCTTTTGGCAAACTCCAAGCGGGTTGTCATGTGGTGGAGTCCTGCAGAGATGGTTGTCCTTCTGGAAGGTTCTCCCATCTCCACAGAGAAACTCTGGAGCTCTGTCAGAGTGACCATCGGGTTCTTGGTCACGTCCCTGACCAAGGCCCTTCTCCCCCGATTGCTAAGTTTGGCCAGGCAGCTCTAGAGTCTTGGTGATTCCAAACATCTTCCATTTAAGAATTATGGAGGCTAGTATTATCTTGGGGACCTTTAATCGTGCAGACATTTTTTGGTACCCTCCCCAGAACTGTGCCTCGATTAAAGAAGTCTTAAGGTACTCTACCTCAGGAGAGCAACACCTCGTGATAAGCTGTAGACACACTATCTAGAGAGTTCTCATCCATATTATTTGTAGCTGTCTATTTACCACCAAAAACCAATTCTGGCACTAAGGATTGCACTCAACCAACTGTATAAGGCCATAAGCAAACAAGAAAATGCTCATTTAGAAGTGGCGCTCCTAGTGGCCATGGACTTTAATGCAGGCAAACTTAAATCCATTTGACCTCATTTCTACCAGCATGTCACATGTGCAACCAGATGAAAAAAACTCTAGACCACCTTTACTCCACACACAGAGATGTATACAAAGCTCTCCTCCGCCCTCCATTTGGAAAATCAGACCATAACTATATCCTCCTGATTCCTGCTTACAAGCAAAAACTAAAGCAGGAAGTACCAGTGACTCGCTCAATACGGAAGTGGTCAGATGAAGTGCCTTTACTGACATTTTCAACCTCTCCTTGACCGAGTCTGAAATACCTACATGTTTCAAGCACACCACCATAGTCCCTGTGCCCAAGGAAGCGAAGATAACCTGCCTAAATGATTACCGCCCCATAGCACTCATGTCGGTAGCCATGAAGTGCTTTGAAAGGCTGGTCATGGCTCACATCAACAGCATCCTCCCGGATACCCTAGACCTACTCCAATTCGCATACCGCCCCAAAAGATCCACAGACAACGCAATGTCAATCGCACTCCGCACTGTCCTTTCCCACCTGGACAAAAGGAACACCTATGTGAGAATGCTGTTCATTGACTACAGCTCAACACCATGAAGCTCATCACTAAGCTAAGGACCCTGATACTAAACACCACCTTCTGCAATTGGATCCTGGGCTTCCTGATGGGCTGACCCCAGGTAGTAAGGGTAGGCACCAACACGTCTGCCATGCTGATCCGCAACACTTAGTCCCCTCCTGTACTCCCTGTTCACCCATGACTGCGTGGCCAAACACGACTCCATCACCATCATTAAGTTTGCTGACAACAAAACAGTGGCAGGGTTGATCACCGACAACAATGAGACAGCCTATAGGGAGGAGATCAGAGACCTGGCAGTGTGATGCCAAGACAACAACTTCTCCCTCAATGTGAGCAAGACAAAGGAGATGATCATGGACTACAGGAAAACGCGGGCCGAACAGGCCCCCATTAACATCGACAGGGCTGTAGTGGAGTGTGTCGACAGTTTCAAGTTCCTTGGTTTCCACATCACCAACGAACTATCATGGTCAAAACACACCAAGACAGTCATTAAGAGGGCATGGCAAAACCTTTTCCCCCTCAGGAGACTAAAAAGATTTGGCATGGGTCCCCAGATCCTCAAAAAGTTCTACAACTGCACCATCGAGAGCATCCTGACCGGTTGCATCACCGCCTGGTATGGCAACTGCTCGGCATCTGACCGTAAGGCCCTACAGAGGGTAGTGCGTACGGCCCAGTACATCACTGGGGCCAAGCTTCCTGCCATCCAGGACATATACAATAGTCGGTATCAGAGGAAAGCCCACAAAAATTGCCAGAGACTCCAGTCACCCACGTCATAGACTGTTTTTTCTGCTACCGCACGACAAACGGTACCGGAGCATCAAGTCTAGGACCAAAAGGCTCCTTAACAGATTCTACCCCCAAGCCATAAGACTGCTGGCCACCGGACTATTTACATTGACCCCCCCCCCCCCACTTGTTTTGTACACTGCTGCTACTCTCACGTCCTGACTATAGAGAGCTCTTATTTTCTATGGTAGAGTAGGTCAGGGCGTGACTGGGGGTTAGTCTAGTTCATTATTTCTATGTGGGGTTCTAGTTTTGTTTTTCTATGTTGGTGATTTTGTATGATTCCCAATTAGAGGCAGCTGTTAATCGTTGTCTCTAATTGGGGATCATATTTAGGGAGCTTTTTTCCAACTGTGTTTTGTGGGATATCGTTTATGTGTAGCACTCCATTGTCGTCACATTTGGTTTATTCTTTGTTGTTTTGTTGTGTGGCTCACTTAATTTAAATTAAAAAGATGTGGAACCCAGATCACGCTGCACGTTGGTCCGAGTATGCTTCCAATGATAGTGACAGAATATCCCACCACAACAGGACCAAGCAGCATGCCCAGGAGGAGAGGGTATCATGGACTTGGGAGGAGATTCTGGATGGGAAGGGATCCTGGACTTGGGAGGAAATCCTGGCAGGACAGGATCACCTTCCTTGGCGGGGGAGACGCAAGGAGAAAAGGGAGGACAGCGACGACGCCGGGGTTCGCGGCCACAGAGAAAGCCCAAAAGACAGCCTGAAATTTGTTTTGGGGGGGGCACATGGGGTGGTCGGCGGAGCTGAGGAGTGAACCAGAGCCAGTCTGGGAGAAGAGGGAGAAACTGGAGGAGAGTGAAAGGAGAGTCAGAGACTGTCAGAGAGTGGATGGAGGTATTGGAGAAGAAAGAGCGGAGAGAGTTGTTGAGTTGGTGGAAGATGCACGACAGTTGCCCTAAGGAGCATGTAATCAGTTTAATGCCACCTGAGTCAGCTCCCCGTACTCGTCCTGAGGAGCGTGTTATTAGTCTGGTGAAATCTGTGCTGGATCCACGCACCAGGTCTCCAATATGCATCCACAGCACAGTAAGTCCTGTGCCAGCTCCTCGTACTCACAGTGCAAAGTGTGTCATAGTTCCGGTACAATTGATGCCGGCTATACGCTTCAGGTCTCCAGTGCGCCTTCACAGCTCAGTACGTCCTGTGCCTGCTCCTCGCACTCTCCTTCAAGTGCGCCTTCCCAGTCCGGTACGTCCTGTGCCTGCTCCTCGCACTCTCCCTGAAGCGCGTGTCCCCAGTCCGGTACGTCCTGTAGCTGCTCCTCTCACTCTCCCTCAAGTGTGCCTTCCCAGTCAGGTATGTCCTGTGCCTGCTCCCCGCACTCGCCCTGAAGTGCGCGTCATCAGTCTGGCGCCACCTGTGCCGGCTCCACACACTAGGCCTCCAGTGCGCCTTCCCAGGTCGGTGCGTCCTGTGCCTGCTCCTCGCACTCGCCCTGAGGTGCGTGTCATCGGTCCGGTGCCATCTGTGCCGGCCCCACGCATCAGGCCTCCAGTGCGCCTCCCCAGTCCAGAGCTTCAGCCGACGGTCCCCATTCCAGTGCTTCCGGCGATGATTCCCAGTCCAGAGCTTCCGGCGGCGGTTCACAGTCCAGAGCTTCCGGCGACGTTTCACAGTCCAACGACGGTCCACAGTCCGGAACCTCCAACGACGGTCCACAGTCCAAAACTTCTGAGACGGTCCACCGGCCGGAACCTCCTGAGATGGTCCACGGTCCGCAACCTTCTGCGACGGTCCACGGTCCGGAAACTCCTGCGATGGTCCACGGTCCAGAACCTCCAGCTCCAGGGCAGGAGCCTTACTCTGCGCCGATGTCCAGTCCAAACACGGCGTCCAGTCCAGCACCATGGCAGGAGCCCTCCTCTGTGCCGATGCCCAGTCCAGACACGGCGTCCAGACACGGCGTCCAGTCCCGCTCCATGGCAGGAGTCTTCCTCTGCACCGATGTCCAGGCCAGGGCCAGTGTCCAGTCCCGCTCCATGGCAGGAGCCTTCCTCGGCATCTAGATCCAGTCCAGGCACAGTGTTCAGTCTGGGTTCATGGCTGGATCCGCGGGATGAGCGGGTTCTTCGGCCCGCACCAGAGCCGCCCCCGATGGAGGCGGATCCACAGGATGAGCGGGTACTTCGCCCCGCACCAGAGCCGCCAGCGACACTAGACACCCCCCTAACCCTCCCTTTTGGTTTCAGGTTTTGCGGGTCCTGACCATAGAGAGCTCTTAGTTTCTATGGTAGAGTAGGTCAGGGCATGACTGGTGGTTAGTCTAGTTTATTATCTCTATGTGGGGTTCTAGTTTTGTTTTTCTCTGTTGGTGATTTTGTATGATTCCCAATTAGAGGCAGCTGGTAATCGTTGTCTCTAATTGGGGATCATATTTAGGGAGCTTTTTTCCAACTGTGTTTTGTGGGATATCGTTTATGTGTAGTTGCATGTTAGCACTCCATTGGCGTCACATTTGGTTAATTCTTTAATTCTAATTCTTTAATTCTAAAAAAGATGTGGAACCCAGATCACGCTGCAGGTTGGTCCAGGTATGCTTCCAACTATCGTGACAGCTACTCTCTGTTTATTATCTATGCATAGTCACTTCACCCCTACCTACATGTACAAATTACCTCGACTAACCTGCACCCCTGCACATTGACTCGGTACCGGTACCCACCTGTATATAGCCTCATTATTGTTATTTGAATGTGTTACTTTTTATAATTTTTTACTTTTGTTTATTTGGTTAATATTTTTTTTAACTCTTTCTTGAACTGCACTGTTGGTTATGGGCTTGTAAGTAAGCATTTCACTGTAAGGTCTGCACATGTGACAAATAAAGTTTGATTTAAGTTGATACAATCCTGTCTTGGAGTTCTACAAACGATTCCTTCGACCTCATGGCTTGGTTATTTCTCTGACATGCACTGTAATTTGTGGGACCTTATATGGACAGGTGTGTGCCTTTCCAAATCATGTCCAATCAATTTAAATTACCACAGGTGGACTCCAATCAAGTTGTAGAAACATCTCAAGGATGAGTCTCATAGCAAAGGGTCTGAATACTTATGTAGCTAAGGTATGTTAGTTCTAAGACATTTGCAAAAATGTCTATGAACCTGTTTTTGCTTTGTCATTATAGGGTATTGTGTGTAGATTGATGAGGAAAAACATTAATTTAATCCATTTTAGAATAAGGCTGTAACATAACAAAATGTGGAAAAGGTGAAAGGGTCTGAATACTTTCCGAATGCACTGTAAATCCTGACAGTTGCATTTTATAAAAATAAATAGGAGGTTGTTCCTTTACATGGTGTGATAGCTGATATTTTGGTCTATCAAAATATATATTTCAAATTGTGTTAATATTAAGACAATTATTTGTGAAAAAAAGTTGAGATTGTTCCATCTTTCAAGATTCCCTGAGCTCTAAAAGAAAAACCTGTTCTCTGAGCCTCATGGTAAAATGTGTAAAATAGCATGACATTATCTAAATACTGCACATTTTGTACTACTAAGCTAGGTACACTCATGTATAACCCACTGGGCAGTAGGCTAGGTACGCTCAAGAATAACCCACAGGACAGTAAAATAGGTATGCTCAAGAATAGTCCGCAGGGCAGTAAAATAGGTGCGCTCAATACTAACCCGCTGGGCAGTAAATTAGGTACATTCAAGTGCACTGGCTACGGATTAGCGGTTAGCCCAGCACGTCCTTGCCCCAGTTGATTATAGACCCTATGGGTCAGCCTGAGCATGACTCCATTATAGTTGACCTCCTGTTAAAGCCAAGCAAGTATGCATTTTCCATAATGGCTCCCTCTGAATAAACCTTTAGCTTCTTTACCTGACGCATGTCCACGACTGTGTCCCAAATGGCACCCTATTCTTTACATAGTGCACTACTTTTCACCTGAGCCAGGTCAAAAGTAGTGCACTATGTAGGGAAAAGGGTGGCATTTGGGATGCATGGCCAAGTCACATGGCTGCTGGTTGACAGGTTCACTTTTCAATTAGTGGACTATGACAGACCTTCTGGACAGACCATTATTAGCACTTCAGGCCCTCCTGATGGTAATTATCTCCCTCCGCTCACAGGTGGTCGAACATGAGTTTCATTATCCACAAGGTAAGGCTTGGGAGGACCACTATTCCATTTGTGCACTGCCTTCAGGCCTTAAGACCTTAAGCCAACTCAAAGGACCATAATGTTGGAAAATTTGTTGCATTTGAAATAGATCTAGGTTAATGTAGACCTAATAGATGTGATATGTTATATGGTAGTTACCTTGTAGTAACGTAGTAGTTAGTTACACAGTACATTTTGTTACACAATTACTCTACAAATGTTGTCAGAAGAACTAAATCTCTAATTGCCCTGTTCAGAAACACTATGAGTAGACAAGCTACTTTCCCATCATGCCAAACCCAATGCCAAAAAGGGATGTACAGTGGGGTCAAAAATGATTGACACCCTCGAGAAAGATGAGCAATAACGACAAAAAAATTAAGAATTCAAATACTGAGCTATTTAGTATTCTCCAAAAAATTGGGGAAATTATATTCTTTAATACTAATACAATTGCTCTGAGAAAGACATTTATGTTTAACAATTAATAATTTACGTGTTAAACAGGTAGGGGTCAAAATGATTGACACCCCTGTTTTCAATACAATTCAATAACTCACCTTGCGAGGACAACTGCACTGAGCCTTTTTCTAAAAGGATTAATGAGTTGGAGAGAACATTAGAAATGATCTTAGACCATTCCTCCATACATAACCTGTCCAGATCCTTCATCTGTGCTTATGGACTGCCCTCTTCAATTCAAACCACAGGTTTTCAATGGGGACAATTTGATGGCCATTGCAACATTTTATTGGTGGCCAATTAACCATTTCTTTGTGGATTTTGATGTGTGCTTGGGGATATTGTCTTGCTGGAAGATCCACTTTTGGGCAAGTTTCAGACTCCTAGCAGAGGTAACCAGGTTTTCTGAAAAACCTGGTCGAGTTCATTATGCCATTGACCTTAACAAGGGCCCCAAGACCAGTTGAAGCAAAACAGATCCATAACATTAAAGATCCACCAACAGATTTTACAGTAGGTATGGTGTTCTTTTCTGCTCATGCATTCTCAATTCGATGCCAAACCCACCACTGGTGTGAGTGGCCAAAAAAGCTATATTTTCATGTCATCTGAACAAAGCACCGGTTCCAATCCAATTTCCGTTTAGCAAACTCCAGGTGTTTACATTTGTTGGATGACATGAAAATAGAGCTCTTTAGCCACTCACACGAGTGGTGGAATTGGTGTCGGGAAAAAAGGTTATTGAAAACAGGGGTGCCAATAACTTTGACCCCCCCCCCCCCCCCTCTTAAGAAGTAAATGATTACTTGTTAAATAAAATAGATATTTCTGAGCAATTGTATTAGTATAAATTAATATCATTTCACCAAAAATGTGTGCATACAATATAGCTCAGTATTTGAATGATTTAATTCATTGTAATTATTGCTCATCTCTGTCAAGGGTTTCAATAATTTTGGACCCCACTGTACAGTCTTAGCCGTCATACAGAAACGTCCCCCTCATCCACAGTACTCACCTGTATGATATTTATTGATGACGGGATCCTGCTCCTTGTGCACTACAACTGGGTCACGGCGAACACACACCCAGAGTTGGCCCACTTTGGTGTGACAAGCCTCCCAGGATGGGAAGCCCCTGTCCTGAGTATCAGCCACAAATCAGCCACAAGCGGAACCAACAATCTGCTAAAGGATTCACTTTGAATCTCCTTCCTATCTATCATTGGCAACTTTTTTCAGCGATTTTTCCCTTTGCCGGTCCCTCTAACTTAGTCTTTGACATTGATGCTCTTCATGGTTCTATGCTGCTCTGAGTCCCCAGGTCTCCCGTGTTAATCGGTCTAGTGGGTGTGTTCGAGGATGTTATTCGCCTCCGTAATCCCAGGGGAATAAACATAGATCATTGGAGGGATGGGAGAGAAAGTAGGGGCCTCGCTCCGATAAACCAGATCATGGACTTATAACGCATTTCCAGCCCCAGACAACGCACTCCTGGGATTTGCTGTCAAACTTTAAATCAACATGGCTGCTGGTGGAACTCATGTGAGGCATCTGAGGGGTGACAATTGGCTCGTGGCACCAGGGCCCTCTTCTTCACGGCCGAGCAGCATCCTAAACATGGTCGCGCCGACCTTATGCGCCTCTATAAAACAACTGCAAGAATTCTCAACCATTAAATTACATTTCCCGTCATTCCTTTTCTATAGGAAATATGCCTTTTCCCCCCTGTATCATGACCACACGACACAATTCCATTGGTTTTAACAAGTGAATTGTGACAGGTTGAGGGAGTCTTTGATTTAGGTCTACTGTTTGTGCAATTTGTTTTCAGTGATGTTCCTTCTCCAAAGATATAATTAAATGGATGCCGAGCAACAGACAAGGCTCAATTAATTATAACACTACTCCTGGATTCTGAGTACGAGCCTGAGCAGCCAGAATACAATAGCATTCAGCCTTGTCACCTTCAAATTACTGATATGTGTGCATTGTTTTTTTTTTACATGAAGGAAAAAAGATCCACAGCTGGGAAGCATTGTTACTGAAACATGTTGTGAAACTATAACAATCTCAGTTGAAAAGCAAAGACATCAGTAGCAGTAGTGCCTCTGTGCAGCTTTGCTAGAAGTGACTAGCGAGAGTTGTGAGGGAGAAAGGTGGGATCTGTATTTTGATATCATTCAATGCTCTACCGTGACTGTTCCGAGCAATTACAATACTGTCATTGTTAAAATGAAGTGTCAGAATTCAAATCACTAAAGAGAATGCAATTACAGCCGAACCTGACAGGAATAAGAATACCGTCCATTGTTCTGAGGGAGTTTGACTTCTGCATTATACATCATTCATATCACAGATGGAGAAAAAACTGATAGGAGTGGGAGAAAAAAGCTGAGCTGAAGTAGAATAGCTGCTGCACTTTCAAAAACACCTTTTGCTAGTTAGAGAACACATCCTGCACTTTTTAAAGTTGAAATTCCAAATTGCAAAGCAGAGTAGTGTTTTGTTATTCAAGATTAGTTTTTTAGCTAATTGTATATGTCTCCAAGAAGGCATGTACAACCTGTGAGTTTAAAAATGTTAGACATGTTAAGTTACAGAGATCCTCTTCTCTGCTCTGGAGTTTCCCACAGCATATAACTCAGTGTGCAAATCAAACCCCCTACACAAAAGTGTATGCAACCTCCATTCACCTCAGATCAACATGCCAAAATCGATTGCCAAAAATGATTTACATAGTACGAAAACATTTATTTGTTATCCAGAGAGTCAGCCTGGTCTTATAGACTAGACGTAACATAGTAAATGTAAATCCAGAACAATTTGAGTATAATAAGTTAAGTTTGGTATAGTTACATCGGACAGAAGGTTAGGGCAAAAATTAAAGTAGGGTGGTTGGTTGGGGCCGATGGGTGAGTGTATAACGCAAACATCTAGCGACCCAAAGGTTGCGAAATTGAATCTCATCACAGACAGCTTTGGCATTTTAGCTAATTAGCAACTTTCCAACTACTTACTACTTTTTAGCTACTTTGCAACTACTTAGCATGTTAGCTAACCTTCCCTTAACCCTAACCTTAACCCTTTAACCTAAATTCTAACCCAAACTTCAACTCCTAACCTAGCTAATGTTAGCAACCTAGCTAGTGTTAGCATTAGCCACCTAGCTAACATTAGCATTAGCCACCTAGCTAACGTTAGCCACAACAAATTGGTATTCGTAACATATCATACATTTTGCAAATTCGCAACATTTTCTACAAATTGCAATTCATAACATATTGTATGAATTACAATTCTCAAACATATCATAAGATTTGTAATTCGTAACATATCATCCAAAATAAATGATGGTCATCCACAAATTAATACATACCATACATATAATATACATAAACTAATTGGAGTGTTCCGGATTTACATTTAGGAGGAGCTCTCACCATTGGCTTCTTCTTATCTCCATTGACTCCAATGAAATTCCTATTGCTTAATTTGTTTCCATGTCTTGCTTAAAAACCTCTCTGGGATATGTGGGACGGTAGTGTCCCACTTGGCAAAAGCCAGAGAAAATGCAGAGCGCCAAATTCAAATAAATTCCTATAAAAATTTAACTTTCATGAAATCACACATGTAAGATACAAAATTAAAGCTACATGTGTTGTGAATCCAGCCAACATGTCATATTTCAAAAAGGATTTTCGGCGAAAGCAAACGTAGCTATTATCTGAGCATAGCACCATAGTAAACTAAAGAGAGAAAACATTTCAACCCTGCAGGCGCAACACAAAACACAGAAATAAAAATATAAATCATCCCTTACCTTTGACGAGCTTCTTCTGTTGGCACTCCAATATGTCCCATAAACATCACAAATGGTCCTTTGTTAGATTAATTCCGTCCATATATATCCAAAATGTCAATTTATTTGGCTCGTTTGATCCAGAAAAACACTGGTTCCAACTTGCGCAAAGTGACAACAAACTATCTCAAAAGTTACCTGTAAACTTCGCCAAAACATTTCAAACTACTTTTGTAATACAACTTTAGGTATTTTTTAAAGTAAATAATCGATCAAATTGAAGACGGGATGATCTGTGTTCAATACAGGAATAAAACAAACTCAAGCATGCTTTCTGGTCTTGCGCCTCTATCAAACAGTACACTTGAAGTGACACTTGTTTAAGATGGCCGTACTTCTTCATTACACAATTTCTAAAGACTGGTGATATCCACTGGAAGCAGCAGGAACTGCAAGCAAGTCCCTTAGAAATCTGGATTCCCAATAAAAACTCATGGAAAATCTGAATGGTTTGTCCTCGGGGTTTCACCTGCTACATAAGTTCTGTTACATTCACAGACATGATTCAAACCGTTTTAGAAACTTCAGAGTGTTTTCTATCCAAATGTACTAATAATATGCATATCTTATCTTCTGGGGATGAGTAGCAGGCAGTTGAAATTGGGCATGCTTTTCATCAAAAATTCCAAATGCTGCCCCCTATCCTAGAGAAGTTGTTTAATTAACCTCAATCAAATGTTCTACTTTTTATGCTGCAGCTACTCTCTGTTTATCACATATGCATAGTCACTTTAACTATACATTCATGTACATACTACCTCAATTGGGCTGACCAACCAGTGCTCCTGCACATTGGCTAACCGGGCTATCTGTATTGTGACCCGCCACCCACCACCCACCAACCCCTCTTTTAAGCTACTGCAACTCTCTGTTCATTGTATATGCATAGTCACTTTAACCATATCTACATGTATACACTACCTCAATCAACCTGACTAACCGGTGTCTGTATGTAGCCTCGCTACTTTTATAGCCTCGCACGTGACAAATAAACATTGCTTTGATTTAATTTGGTTACCCTGACATTTCACCGACAAGAAAAATCGTTTTTTGATCATCATTCTTTTAATGTTCGAGGTCGTCATTCTTTTCACACTCCATATGTTATTTAAACTATATAAATTATAATTAACCTGACTGCTATTTACAACAGTGCCACCATGCAGATGATAAACAAAGGATGACCGTGCTATGAAATAAGGATTACACCTCTTTTCAAGAACATATTAGCAACTGTATAATATATATAACATAATTACTGTATATAAGTGAGTGGGAAAGAAGAAGCGAACAGCTTCCTCCTTATGCATGAAATACATAGGCTGCCTCCATGCAAGTCCATGCCTCCTGCAAATCACACAGCTGGCGCAGGAGGGAGATAATTGACTAATGAGATGTTAATGGTTTATATTCTTGACCCCCAACCTTTACACTGCTGGTGTATTCAGGTGTGGTCATGGCAACCAGCCAAAAACACTGTAGAAATAGTTCAAATGGGCTTCCTCTCATTTACAGCTGTCCTCACTTGCAAGGCCGGACCAAATCCATTTTTTTTGCACACAAGCTCAGTCGGTAACATTCCAGAGGATTTGACGTGAAGGATTTGGCTTTGGTACAATAAATAAGACATCATCAGCTGAAAGTGTAAGGGTGTGAGACATCCTGAATAATCAGGACTGAGATAGCCTAGCCTTTGATGGAGTCACGGAACCTTATGTCTAGAGAAGGGATTGTTTTTTTTATTGAGGGCCTGTTTCTTGTGTCCAGCTTGTGTGTGTTCGTGTGTGGGGGCGTGTGAGTTAGTGTGAGAGAGAGGTTGTGTTTTTCAAATCAAATCAAATCAAATTCTATTTGTCACATGCGCCGAATACAACAGGTGTAGTAGACCTTACAGTGAAATGCTTACTTACAAGCCCTTAACCAACAATGCTTTAAGGCTTTTTCAGAAAAATAAGTGTTAAATAAAAAATAGATAAGTAAAAATTTGAACACAAAATATAAAAGTAACAAATAATTCAACATTGGCAGTAAAATAACAATAGCAAGGCTGTATACAAGGGCTACCGGTGCAGAGTAAATGTGCGGGGGCACCGGTTAGTCAAGGTAATTGAGGTAATATGTACATGTAGGTAGAGTTAAAGTGACCATGCAAAGATAATAAACAGAGAGTAGCAAAAGCATAAAAGAGTGGTCTGGGTGGCCCTTTGATTAGCTGTTCAGGAGTCTTATGGCTTGGGGGTAGAACCTTTTGGACCTAGACTTGGCGCTCCGGTACTGCTTGTCGTGCTGTAGCAGAGAGAACAGACTATGACTAGGGTGGCAAGAATCTTTGACCATTGTTAAGGCCTTCCTCTGACACCGCCTGGTATAGAGGCCCTGGATAGCAGGAAGATTGGCCCCAGTGATGTACTGGGCCGTACGCACTACCCTCTTTAGTGATGCAACCAGTCAGGATGCTCTCGATGGTGCAGTTGTAGAAACGTTTGAGGATTTGAGGACCCATGCGGAATCTTGGGAATAGGTTTTGTTGTGCCCTCTTTACAACTGTCGTAGTGTGCTTGGACCATGATAGTTTGTTGGTGATGTGGACACAAAGGAACTTGAATCGCTCAATCTACTCCACTACAGCCCCGTCGATGAGAATGGGGGTGTGCTCGGTCCTCCTTTTCCTGTTGTCCACAATCATTTGTCTTGATTAGGTTGAGGGAGAGGTTGTTGTCCTGGCACCACATGACCAGGTCTCTGACCTCCTCCCTATAGGCTGTCTCATTGTTGTCGGTGATCAGGCCTACCACTGTTGTGTCATCTGCACACTTGATTGTGTTGGAGTCGTGCTTGGCCATGCAGTCATGAGTGAACAGGGAGTACAGGAGGGGACTGAGCACGCACCCCTGAGAGGCCCCCGTGTTGATAATCGTGTGGCGGACGTGTTTGTTACCTACCCTTACCACCTGGGTACAGCCCATCAGGAAGTCCAGAATCCAGCTGCAGAGGGAGGTGTTCAATCCCAGGGTCCTTAGCTTAGTGATGAGTTTTGAGGGCACTATGGTTTTAAACGCTGAGCTGTAGTCAATGAATAGCATTTTCACATAGTTGTTCCTTTTGTCCAGGTGGAAAAGGGCCATGTTGAGTGCAATAGAGGTTGTATCATCTGTGGATCTGTTGGGGCAGTATGCAAATTGGAGTGGGTCTATGGTTTCTGGGGTAATGGTGTTGATGTGAGCCATGACCAGCCTTTCAAAGAAATTCATGGTTACAGACATGAGTGCTACAGTTCGGTAGGCAGGTTACCTTAGTGTTCTTGGGCACAGGGACTATGGTGGTCTGCTTGAAACATGTTGGTATTACAGAGGCAGGGACAGGTTGAAAATGTCAGTGAAAACACTTTCCAGTTGGTCAGCGCATTCTCGGAGTACACGTCCTGTAATCCATGGCTTCTGGTTGGGGTATGTAAGCATGGTCACTGTGGGAATGACATCATCAATGCACTTATTGATGAAGCCGGTGAATGATGTGATGTACTCCTCAATGCCATCGGCAGAATCCCGGAACATATTCCTGTCTGTGCCAGCAAAACAGTCCTGTAGTTTAGCATCTGCTTCATCTGACCACTTTCTTATTGACCGAGTTACGGATGCTTCCTGCTTTAGTTTTTGCTTGTAAGCCGGAATCATGAGGATATATTTACAGTCAGATTTGACAAATGGAGGGCGAGGGAGTTTTGTACGCATATCCGTCTGTGGAGTAAAGTTGGTCTAGAGTTTTTTTCCCTCTGATTGCACATTTAACATGCTGGTAGAATTAGGTAAAACTGATTTAAGGTTCCATACATTAAAGTCCCTGGCCACTTGGAGTGCTTTCCTGTTTGCTTATGGCTGTATACAGCTGATTGAGTGCGGTCTTAGTGCCAGCATCGGTTTGTGGTCTTAAATAGACAGCTATGATGAATATAGATGAAAACTCTCTTGGAAAATAGTGTGGTCTACAGTTCATCATGAGATACTCTACCTCAAGTGGGTAAAACCTTGAGACTTCCTTAGATTCCGCGCACCAGCTGTTGTTTACAAATATACATAGACCAGAGGACGCTGTTCTATCCTGTCGAAAAGCTTAAAACCCACCAGTTGTATGTTATTCATGTCGTCGTTCAGCCGCGTCACTGTGAAAGATAAGATATTACAGTTTTAATGTCCTGTTGGTAGGATATACGTGATCATAGTTTGTCTATTTTATTTTTCCTTTGATTGTACATTGGCTAATAGGACCGATGGTAAAGGGAGATTACCCACTCGCCGTCCGAACCTTACAAGGCACCAAGACCTTCCTCCCCGATATCTCCATCTTGTTCTCCTGAGAATGACAGGGATGAGGGCCTTGTCGGGCGTCTGAATTAAATCCCTCCCATCCAACATGTTAACGAAAAAGTATTCCTTCAGTACGGTGTGAATAATCGCTGTCCTGATATCTAGAAGCTCTTTTCGTCATAACACACGGTGGCAGAAACATTATGTACGAAATAAGTTACAAATAACGTGAAAAAAACCACACAATTGCACAATTGGTTAACAGATCGTAAAACGTGTACATGTGTGTTAGTGCATGTGGCTATCAATTCGTGTGTGTATGATGTGCGTGAGAATGTGAGTGGAGTGTGTTTGTGTGTTTGTGTGATCACCCTTATAAGTACCATAAAGCCTGAATGGACCAGTGGCTCTGCACAATGGCGTGGCACCGGTTTCATTATGCTCTCCAATGGTCATTGACTCTGCCTTCTCATTGTTCTCCAACATTGTACAGCTCTTATTGAGTCACAATAGCCCTGTTTGTGGAAGAAAGACTGACAAACATTGAAGAAACGAAATAGAGCTAGCCTGGAATCTTAACAGATATGTAAGGGATAATCGTTGAGGGGCTATGCGTTGTGTGGAAAATAATGAACGATGTGGAAGGTGTATTCCATGACTCGCCAACGGAGTGGATCTGACCTTCCACAGAGGGGCATTACTTTCCAGAGAACGCATAGAGCCCTGAGTTGACTATGCTTTTCATACCATGTCTATAATTTAACACATTTGCCACTTGAAACGTATTCAACATCCACTAAATTAACTAGCAAGTTTACTAATAGAGCTAGAGTAGCTGATGTGTAACCAAGCAAACAGACTTGCTAGTTTAGCTAACAGAACCATCAGTCCTAACTTGCTATTATGAAAATGGAATTCAACATATACCAATACTGTTTTCAATTCGACTTTTGCTTTCAAAAGCAGCTCAAACAAGACATGTAAAAATGGAATTCTACTGTGCAAATATACCATGCGTTATTGGGAATTATAAACTGTTATAATTATAAATTATAAACTGGATGAAAATCAAGCCAAGCAAATCTCGAAGCATTTCCATAGTCAAGGGACAGCTTAAAGATGTGAGGTTCTGCATTGGAGATGACCCGATACCAACGGTGTCTGAGCAACCCATCAAGAGCCTGGGTAGATGGTACAACGAAAGCCTCCGGGATAAAGATCAAGTGCAGCAAGTAAGGCAGGACATCGCCGATGGTCTTGAGAACATCAACAAGACCCTACTGCCTGGGAGGCTCAAGCTTTGGTGCCTACAGTTTGGACTTCTCCCCCGGGTAATGTGGCCACTCACCGTCTATGAGGTCCCAATAACAACAGTGGAGAAGATGGAGCGAACCATTACCTCATACGTGAAGAAATGGCTGGGTGTCCCACGATGCTTGAGTAACATCGGCCTCTATGGCAAAGGGGTCCTTGAACTACCTCTTACAAGTCTAACGGAGGAGTACAAGTGCTCTAAAGTAAGACTTCAGATGACATTGAAGGACTCTAAAGACCAGACCATTAGCAAGGCTGCACCTCCCCTACAAACTGGACGGAAATGGACATCATCCAAGGCTGTGCAGCAAGCAACATCAGCCCTGAGACACCAAGACATTGTGGGGAATATCCAGCATGGAAGAGGAGGCTTTGGCCTGGCAGCAAGCAAACCAATGTTCCATAAGGCAACAACATCTGAACGCAGGAAGCTGGTGGTCGAGGAGGTGCGCAGACAGGAGGAGACTGCAAGAAGTGCAAAGGCTGTCTCTCTTGCTAAACAAGGGCAATGGACGCGGTGGGAAGGCCTGGAGAGGAGAAAGATCAACTGGAGTGAGCTTTGGCAAATGGAGGCAAGCAACATCAGCTTCATCATAAGAGCTGTTTATGATGTGCTTCCATCACCAAAAAATCTACATCAATGGTATGGCGAGGACTCGACCTGCCCCCTCTGCCCAGCTCCAGCGACTCTCAGGCATATAATGACAGGTTGCAAGACCAGCCTCTCACAAGGCCGCTACACCTGGAGGCACAATCAGGTCCTCAAGAGCCTGGCTGCAGCACTTGAGACCAAGAGGAGTGCAACCAATTCATTACCTCCAAAAACAAGCAATCCCGTCAAAACAACAACATTCATCCGGGAGGGACAGAAAAGGCCCAAGTATACTCCTACAAAGCCAGAAACTGGACACCTAGCCATGGCCCGGGACTGGAAGATGCTTGTCGATATTAGCCAGCAACTAATTTTTCCACCTGAGATTGCTTCTACCAACCTTAGGCCAGACATGGTACTCTGGTCCCCTTCACGAAAGGCTGTGTACATCATAGAGCTCACAGTCCCGTGGGAAAACTCTGTTGAAGAGGCCTACGAGCGTAAGAAACTGCGTTACACAGAGTTGGCAGCAGACGCAACTCAGCGTGGCTGGAATGCAAAAGTCTGGCCAGTTGAAGTGGGATGCAGAGGATTCGTGGCTTCTTCCACCATCAGGTTGCTGAAAGAACTTGGAATCCATGGACAGGCTCTGCGGCAGACCGTCAGAGCAGTTTCTCAAGCAGCTGAAAGAGGCAGCCAGTGGATCTGGATTAAACGGAAGGACCCTTGCTGGGCTATAACTTCATGACCCCCCACCCCCACCTGAGAACCCAATTCAGATCCCTCCAACTTGAGGAGGGCATATGAGGTATGCGGTCAGCTGTCGGACTGGCTCAGGGAAGAGGACGCCCCTGCCTTGCATAGTCCCGTGGGACATCTTAATTGGGCATGGGACACAAGCTAAGGCTTGATCACCCTTTAGCTGGCCACCTTTGATGAGAGTGTTTAGTGATTAAAGGCCGAAACACCCACTGATTCGAAGGCACACTACTGAGGATGTGTCCCAAAATTGACATCTTAACCCAGTCTAAGAAATAAACCTCCCATGCCACTCTGTCAACATCACGGCAAATCTCATGTGAGTGCATTCCATCTATTGGCACAATGGACAGTTTTTAACATCTCGTCCCGTGTTTTATGATTCTGGGTGGTTTGAGCCCTGAATTCTGATTGGCTGAAAGCCATGGTATATCAGATTGTGTTGCCTTTCAAGTGGCGCAAATGGTCTAAGGCACTGCATCACAGTGCTAGAGGCGTCACTACAGATCCGGGTTCGATCCCGGGCTGTGTCGCAGCCGACCACGATCGGGAGAACCATGAGGCAGTGCACAAATGGCCCAGCGTCATAAGGGTTACGGGAGGGTTTGGCTGGCCGGAATGTCCTTATTCTATCGTGCTTTAGTGACTCCTGTGGTGACATGTGACATGGTCGCCAGTAGGATGGTGTTTCCTCTGACACATTAGTGAGGCTGGCTTCCGGATTAAGTGAGCAGTGTGTAAAGAAGCAGTGCGGCTTGGCAGGGTCGTGTTTCCGTGTTTTTCTTGCTGTGAGACGTTACCCCACTCTTCCACCAAGGCACCTGCAAGTCCCTCAACCTCCGATCCAACAGGTCCCAGATGTGCTCAATGGGATTGAGATCCGGGCTCTTAGCCGGCCATGGCAGAACACTGACATTCCTGTCTTGCAGGAAATCATGCAGAGAACAAGCAGTATGGCTGGTGGCATTGTCAGGCTGGAGTGTCATGTCAGGATGAGCCTACAGGAAGGGTACCACATGAGGGAGGAGGATGTCTTCCCTGTAATGCACAGCGTTGAGATTGCCAGCAATGACAACAAGCTCAGTACGATGATGCTGTGACACACCACCCCAGACCGTGACGGACCCTCCACCTCCAAATCGATCCCGCTCCAGAGTTCAGTCCTCATTGTAACTCTCATTCCTTCAACGATAAACGCAAATCACCCCTGCTGAGACAAAACCACGACTCGTCAGTGAAGAGCACTTTTTGCCAGTCCAGTCTGGTCCAGCGACGGTGGGTTTCTGCCCATAGGCGTCGTTGTTGCCAGTAATGTCTGGTGAGGTCCTGCCTTACAACAGGCCTACAAGTCCTCAGTCCAGCCTCTCTCAGCCTATTGCAGACAGTCTAAGCACTGATGGAGGGATTGTGTGTTCCTGGTGTAACTCGGGCAGTTGTTGTTGCCATCCTGTACCTGTCCCACAGGTGTGATGTTCTGATGTACCGATCCTGTGCAGGTGTTGTTACACGTGGTCTGCCACTGCAAGAATGATCAGCTGTCCATCCTGACTCCCTGTAGCACTGTCTTAGGCGTCTCACAGTACGAACATTGCAATTTATTGCCCTGACCACATCTGCAGTCCTCATGCCTCCTTGCAGCATGCCTAAGACACATTCACATAGATGGGCAGGGACCCTGGGCATCTTTTTTTTCGTGTTTTTCAGAGTCAGTAGAAATGCCTCTTTAGTGTCCTAAATTTTCATAACTGGGACCTTAATTGCCTACCGTCTGTCAGTGTCTTAACGACCATTCCACAGGTGCATGTTCATTAATTGTTTATGGTTCATTGAACATGCATGCATGGGAAACAGTGTTAAAAACTATTGCAATGATAATCTGTGAAGTTATTTGGATTTTTACAAATTACCTTTGAAAGACAGGGTCCTGAAAAAGGGACGTTTCTTTTTTTGCTGAGTTTAGAACAAACTATGGTGAAACATAACATAACGGCTTGAAGGCAAAAAAACAGCACCCACATTTTCCGATGTATCATTAAATGTGTAAAGCATTCATGAAAAAAGTATACTGTATGTATAGCTAGCTATAAGGCAATTAAAGAAACAAAGCTACCCATGATTGGTTGTAATGAAAAATGTCAATGTCAAGTCTAATAGGGAATCTGATTTTACAAGATAAAAATTAGCCATTTAACACTGCTGATTCCATAAAATATAAATTACGCCCTCCCTACGCACACTGTTGTCTATGACACCCTCCCTATGCACACTGTTGTCTATGACACCCTCCCTATGCACACTTTCTGTCTATGACACCCTCCCTATGCACAGTGTTGTCTATGACACCATCTCTATACCTCCCCTATCATGCACCCTATGTGTTTGTGTATATTAACCACTGAGTCAAATCAGACATTTACAGAGAAGGCCTGAGACATTCTTATTATTGACTAATTGACAGAAAAATGTGTTTTATATTGAACACCTTCCCGATCAATAGCCCTGGTTCAACGCGATAAAAATCACTTATCTGTGATAAAGCAGGCTACGGAATTAGAAAAAGACATGTATTTCTATTCTTTGCACAGCTCCAGGATCAATAGAGAGGTATGTCCGGCACCATTGGATTCCGTATTGATATTAAGAGGAGGGAGGAGAGCTTTGCGGCACATCTTTTATTAATATTTATTGCTATTATTACATCTGGCTCCTGGGGCTGTGCTTGATCTATTACATGGTCCATAGGCCTTCTCCTCCTCCTAATGGTGGATGCTGAAAAGAGGAACAGAAAAAGTCCTATGTGGTTTCATGCACTTGCAATCAATGGTAAGGGCATGATTACCACTTTGGGAAAATTATGTCAAAAGTAATTAGCAATCATGGCTGAGGACATGCGTCTAATATCAAAACAAAAAGGAAGACAATTATGTTGTTTTTCAGTTCCAAAAGCACAGAAAAGTCAACAGTCAAATAAAATGGTGAAAGACTGCAGTACATGGTTTATATTAGACTGTTTGGATAAATAATTCCTTGATATTATGAGGTACACAATGAGGCCTATTACATCAATGGAAATACATTTGACTGGAAGAAACTAGGAACGCAGTCTGAAAATTGGCAATTCCGTTTAACTCAACTAGTATTTCATGGGGACATATTGTTTCGAATAGTTCGCCGAAGAGTATGCAGTGCTGTGAGATTTGAGTTCCCGTGACAACACAGGTGCATTATGGATTATTTGAGGCCTCCCTTTCTGCCGATGTCAGCAAAGGATGGTTTTGCAGTCATTACAGAGCTTTTCATCTGAGCAGACAATTACCATGGCTTCACCTAGTGCCTTTAGCCTCCAGATTGGAAATGATCTGCCAGTCTTACTTACCTACTCTAATTTCACCCTGCTCTCCGTCGAGGTATCTGCTTGCACAACTCTTCCGTGACATTTCATTGTCACTCTGTCTCAACACTTACTGTGATTCCTACCACACTTAACCCTCACTCACATCCATCTACTACATTCTCTCTAGCCATACAGACAGTTTATAATATATCTGCAGTTCTACACAAAAGGTAATGTACATAAATCAGCATTCCAACAGCAGAAGCAAAAATGACAATGAAAACAACAACAAGAGATGTCTGAGAGAACAGATTGCCATGTCACAGATGTCCTGTTAGGACGGAGGTTTCTACCTCATGCAGTATGCCGAAGCACCTCGGTGGGCCTCTTAGCTTGTTTAGATGACTGGTTCCGTGAAATGACCCGAATTAGGCCGTTAGAAGAATGCCTTTTCTGTGCCAAAGTGCCTCCAACAGGGACGAATGGACGAATTCGAGGCACAGCTTTCAAGCTGGGCCCACTGCAAATATTCCAATATATCAGCTGGCCTATTAGCTGTGCCAAGGGCTCTGTGAGGACTTCATATGCCCTCCCGGTAGAAAGCAAGACATGTCCAGACCAATATCACATAAAACCATAAACAAGTTTGGTTTGGCAATGATACCATGTCCAGTGTTTGCTATTTACTTTTGGAAACTAGGATTAGCGTACTTGGTATCTGCCAATAAATCTCTTTCATTCGAAATGTAAACCACCATTTTTTATTACAGTTCCAATAGTTTACAGTCCCCTGGTTTTGGTGGCATGATAAAAGAAGAGTCAAATACAATGCAGAAAACTTTTTTGATAAGCCTAGTGGAAATCCCTTATGACGTTCTATCTTGCCCTGGCTCAAATCATTTTTCATCAAATTAATTGCAGCAATCCAACTACAATGATGAACTCCTATAATCTATACCACAGCCTTTTGAGAACATCAAAGACGTGAACAATGTGAATAAATTAAAGCCATATCGTAAAAAGAAGAAATTCTCCATTGGAACCAAAGTGCAGTAATTAAGCAAGGGTTCAAGATAGCATGTCCGGTATCACTGTAATTGCATATGTTTCTATAAAATAGATTTAATACAGAGTGTAATGAATCTGCCAATTATATTTCCCTCTATCATATTAGGACTGGTAATTTATAAAGCAACATGGTAGTGTACCGTGTGACTTTACATGTCTCGCTCCTTGTGGTGATAGAGCATCAACGGCAGACAGTGCATCAGCAGCAAGCAGTAAAGCACCATGGTCCTCAGAGAGCCATCAAGCAGAATGTTATAATTAATTAATCATGAAGTGCAAGGCAGGCTTCTTCTCCATTAGCCCTTTGGTAATTCCTTCCCACTGGCCCAGCGGCCCCTATGCTAGCCATAGATATGGTGCCTCTCCACCCTACTCCAATTGGACCCTGGTACAGCATCCCTGGTTACTGCAAAGACAGCTGGAGTCATGACGTGCAAGACCTCTAACCTCCAGTTCATTAAGCTAACGGAAGACTCTGTCACGTTTGTTGTGGAAATACCAACCGTTTCCTCTTAGCAACGGAACACTCACAACTCTCCAACTCCTTCCATTTTGGCCAAGACCATGGAAAGATTCCTATAGGGGAAAAGGACATCCCAGGTCCTTCTTTCTACACAATATTACACGATAGGCCATTAATATCAGTAGGCCAAAACAAAGCCAACCTAAGCGAACATCATTTAATTAATGCTACAAATGAAATAGCAGATTATGGTGTGGCTCTCAGCTACTTAAATACAAATGCGGAGGCTAAAGCAGAGCTTCAAACTTTGCCGGCTGCTGTAGAAATGTTGGTCGTTCTCCAATATATTTCCCCATCATCAGAGATAAATTCTGCTGAACCAAGACTGGCTGAAATTGAGATTCAGCTAATCTTGATTGTTTTGGGCCAGCACCCCTTTCCTATCAAACCCCCTGCTGTGAAGGAGAATAACTTCTGATTTATAAATGTAGAGGTAAATAGCTTCGTTCTCCCCCGAAAAAATATTGTTGTCTGTATCTTCAAATGTTACAGCCAGATCCAATGATCTCGGATTTTAAAACCAAAATCAGGCACACTATCTACTGTAGGACTGAATAATAAAATGACGTATGACCCAGAGGGATTAAAAAGCATAAAGGAAGTAAGTGAGAGCAATAAAAAGCATGCATTTTGTTATACCCACAAGTATAACCAAATGCACCACCACCAAGTCAACCACTCTCACCACAAACACACCCTAACAGTGGTTTATGCCAGGTCAACTTCCATGTTCTCCAACAATCTCAAATGAATGGACTCAAATTAAGGATGAATGATTCCAATGAGTCATTGTAATTAACAACTTAATATAAAGTGTAATTGGGGCGTCCAACCAATTAGCATCAAATATCGGCGGTAAAAAATACATAAGCAGTAGAATGGGACTATGTTTTTCTCGTTAAGATGAGTGGATGTGTTGGGGTTAAAACAGTCACTGGCTTCACCCGGAGCCCGAGTCATCACCAGCTTGACACCACCCAGCCTACGTAAACGCTCATAAATTGATTTCTAACTATGCAAAAATGGACTGTCTGGCATAGCGGCCGTGGTGTACCACAAGAGCCATAACTCATTGGCAGGATCTGGTATGCAAAGACATGCCTGCACAATTACAGAGCAGGCCCCCATAAATTAGTCCCTGAATCTGTCTTAAATCATGAGAGAAGGCTTTAAGTACCATCCAGGCACTGTTGCATAGTGGATGCCTCCACTGTGATAGGAACTGGAACACTGTGGTTGAGTGTGACAATAGATAATCACCTCCCCAGTGGGAAAGAGGAAGACAATGGTTTAGGGAGCAGCAGCAGCTCAATGTCCCTGTTTGGTTGTACAGTACTTTACAGACAGTGTCCCTGGTGCTGCACTACATAGAGAAAGGGTGGGATTAAAAGCCAGCAGTCACTTGTATGATACTGGTACATTTTGTACCTGGCAATAATAGACAGTTAGTTACTTCTTGCACAGTTATCCATGTCATCCATTTACTAGGTGACTGTATACACTTCTAGAGAATACTCCACTCTTACAAACATGCAACCATTGCTTGTCTCTGTTATAGATGCTGTGTATGTAGTTTAATTGTGTGTATGTGTGTGCGCGTGCGCATGTGTGTGTGCACATGCGTGTGTGCGCGTGTGTGGACGCGCGTGCATGTGTGTGTGCATGCTTGTGTGTGTGTCTACAGCAACACTTTTCCGGTGATGAATACTCTGCAGTTAATATCACATTCCTGCCTGAGAGAGAAAGAAGGAAAGAAAACAGGAGAAATGAGAGATAGAGACTGAGCCTCCTGCGGGGACAGGGGAATGTGATTGGCACAATAAGAGAGGCCCAGGTGGTGCCCAAGCAGAGGCAGAGTCCCCAAAGACTAGATAAAATCAATGACAGACACCCAGCCTGTTTGATCTGCATCTGATGAAAATTACAGCATGGACACACCAGCATGTGGACTGCCGAAAATGTGAAAGAGATGCCAGTGCACATAGTACCCTCGACTTTCTCTGGTAGTTTTCTCTAATTCGTATGTAATTGAAGAGTTTATTTCCAAAACGCTATATCAATCTTTCAGATTTGTGTTTTTTCATCAGAAATGATTGGTTATGGGTACCTTCATATGTGTGTAAAATATTACTATTCTCAGATTTTTAACTCATCGATTTTAGATTTTTGTTTAAAGCTCTATATCCATTAACTGTACATTTCTCTGGATAAGAACATCTGCTAAATGGCTTAAGTGTAAATGTTTTACATGTGTATCTCATATTACTGTATTAGATTATTTTTTTAAATGTGTTTGTCACAAATATGTATCATTTGTACAGTTGTTAAAAATGTAGTTATTTGTTATATTTGACTGTGTAAAACCTAGCAGTAATACTTGTTTCTCTGAGAGTGAGGCGGACACATGTAGCATTTTGCTAATTATTTGTCGTGGTGAAATGAAACCATCAAGTCACAGATTTTAAACAGATACATTTCTCATTGAACCACCCCATGCCATAATTACTGTAGATAGTGAATCAACACACCCATCTCTTTCATGATTTCTTTGACCAATATAAACTAATTGACCAACATTACTGAAAATGGACATATAGCGCTTTGGAATTAAACTCTTCCATTACTCTCCTCTATCTTCTGTTTCTAGATCAAGTGGAAGTCTTGAGGCATGCAGAATCCATTGTATATCCACAGTAAATCAAAAAATACATCTGCACTTATACATAGAGACAAACACATTGTTATCACTGTAAAATAACATATGAAATCATGTGAGGAAGAGAAAACATGAGGACAACATACAGTACCAGTCCAAAGTTTGGATACATCTACTCATTCAAGGGTTTTCCTTCATTTTTACTATTTTCTACATTGTAGAATAACAGTTAAGACATCAAAACTATGAAATTACTCATAAGGAAGCAAAATATATTTTATATTTGAGATTCTTATTCACCCTTGGCTTGATGACAGCTTTGCACACTCTTGGCAATTTCTCAACCAGCTTGTAGAAATGTAGAAAATAATGAAAATAAAGAAAAACCCTAGGTGTTTTTCACACAGTAGGTGTGTCCAAACTTTTGAGTGGTACTGTATGAAATCAGTCAATATAGCATGATGTTCTACTAGGCTGATAGAGAAGTAGGATAATTTGTTCATATAAAATGTAGGCAACGTACAGGCTATAAACACATACATAATGCATTGCACACAAGTTATTTCATAGAGTGTTACTGAAATATGTTCTAATTATATGTGTGATTTTATCTAGCATATCCAGCGAAGAACATGCTATTTTTCGGGCTGTCTCTCTGGGGCTGCATGAAATCTTCCAGTCTGCTGTGGAACATCTTGAAATAGAGTGGAATACAGCAGGTCTGAGTTCAAAAACTAATGCTGGGCTTGATTCAGGTTGCCTAGCTCAATCTGCAAACAATTTCCATCTGGCACTTCATGCAGGCAAAAGCAAATATTCAAATCATGAAAGATTTCAAATAGATATCCAGCTATATAAACTGGTGTTCGATCTGGCAAGGACAGATGAATTAGCCTCATTCCCATTCGTTAAACTCATTCTCATTTTCCTGAGCATCGCTGGTGGGAGAACTCCACAGCCCCAAAATGATGAATTGGTAATCTGTTGAGCGCTGTCAAGAAAGCCCCAGGAATGCAACATTTATACACTTGTTCGCCCTTGCATTAACCATTTGTAATCAAATCACTATTTATTGTCAGATGTGTTTTATGACATTTTATGGCAGTGTAACTTGCAGGCAAAGGAAGAGACAAGAGAGCGAGCCATTTCCTATTCGGAACAAATTGAACTGTGAGGAAAGACGACAAGCTACAGCATTAGCCTTTGCTGTCATTTTAAATAACTAATAGCCCATCTCTGCTTGAAATGTTGGGAGTGATTCATTTTTAATTATAAACTGCGTGGTTTGAGTCATCAATGCTTATTGGTTGAAAGCTGTGGTATATCAGACCATATACCATGGGTATTACGAAACATTTTTTATTACGTTAGTCACTAGTTTATAATAGCAATAAGGCACCTCGGCTGTAATCAGGCGTTGCGTTGTGGGGAAGAACAGCTCTTAGCCGTGGTATATTGGCCATATACCACACCCCCTCTGGCCTTATTACTTAATTACCCTTTTAAATAATTAATAATTTAATGTAAAAATACAGACATAACAAATCCACATGTTTTGCCACTCTGATAAATTAAAATAAGGCTGCCTTATAAGCCGCTATTGTCAGACACGTTCAAAAAGCCTATATCTACAAAGTACACCATGTTAAGCATTTTTCCAATTATCTCACTGAACTCAACTCTTAGTGAGCACCCTTAAAAGAAGAAAATTAGGATTAAACAAGTCTATAAACTCCAGCTGAAACTGACACAGTCTGGCCAGAGTTCTGGCGGGCAACCTCGCTGGCCTTGGAGGGAGAGACATTTAAAATGTGTTGACATTTGCGTCATTTAGCAGGCACTCTTATCCAGAGCAACTTAAATAAGCAATTAGGGTCAAGTGCCTTGCTCAATGGCACATCAACAGATTTTCACCTTGTCAGCTTGGGAATTCAAACAAGCAATCTTTCGGTTACAGGCCCAACAAGCTTAACCGCTAAGGTACCTGCCTTTAGAGACCTCGAAACTAAGTGAAATCGATGCGGTAAGAGCCCCTGAAAACCCAGCCAGTATTCTCATTAGAGGTCAGTGTGTGCTAAGGAATTTGTCTCCCTAATTGTGCTTTAAACTTCCTTCAGCAGAATATTCCACAGTCAGAGTGGCAGAGTGCTCTGGCAAAGGCCAGCCGACAGGGTTGCCCCTAACAACCTGTTGTTAATGACTCGTGATTTCAAAGTTAATGAGAGAGCCGGCAAGCTAAAGGAAGTTAAAAGCAGCATTAGCCAAAGGCACAGTAAAAACGAAGCTAGCTATGTGGATTAACTTTTCATTACCCCTTCATTAGGTGAGCCTGAGGGATTAAAGCAACAAGAACACCGTGATGGGGGTTTCTTAAACCAATCTGAAAGTGGAGGAAAGTATGAGGGAGTAAAGTGATAGAGCTATTAGCCTCATGATACTCCATTTCCCAACATGCCCCAATGCAGGGTTAAGTGGAACTATTCCCCTTCCATTAGCCAACCGTGAGGTGAGGTGGTACTGGTAGGGTAAGGGCTGGCAAGACTATCTTTCCTGAGAAATTTGACCTTGAGAATTTGATTGGGTCATTAAAAGTAGAATAAGGAGGCCATTATAATTCTGGGCACTGAGTTTCTCTCCATTTATTTGTATAGTGTTTCTTGGTGCTGTTGTTAAATGTATTGTAGGGTCTCTTGGTGCTGTAGTTAAATGTAGGGTCTCTTGGTGCTGTAGTTAAATGTAGGGTCTCTTGGTGCTGTAGTTAAATGTAGGTTATCTTGGTGCTGTAGTTAAATGTAGGTTATATTGGTGCTGTAGTTAAATGTAGGTTATATTGGTGCTGTAGTTAAATGTAGGTTATATTGGTGCTGTAGTTAAATGTAGGGTTTCTTGGTGCAGTAGTTATATGTACGGTTCCCTTGGTCCTGTAGTTAAATGTAGGGTTCCCTTGGTCCTGTAGTTAAATGTAGGGTTCCTTGGTCATGTAGTTAAATGTAGGGTTCCTTGGTCCTGTAGTTAAATGTAGGGTTTCTTGGTGCAGTAGTTAAATGTAGGGTTCCCTTGGTCCTGTAGTTAAATGTAGGGTTCCTTGGTCCTGTAGTTAAATGTAGGGTTTCTTGGTGCAGTTGTTAAATGTAGGGTTCCCTTGGTCCTGTAGTTAAATGTAGGGTTCCTTGGTCCTGTAGTTAAATGTAGGGGTTCCTTGGTCCTGTAGTTAAATGTAGGGTTCCCTTGGTCCTGTAGTTAAATGTAGGGTTCCTTGGTCCTGTAGTTAGATGTAGGGTTCCTTGGTCCTGTAGTTAAATGTACGGTTCCCTTGGTCCTGTAGTTAAATGTCACTGAGTTTCTCTCCATTTATTTGCATTGTTGGGTCCCTTGGCGCTATAGTGAAATGTCACTCGCCTGCCTTAATGAGGGTAAAGTTAGAAAATATGGCCAGAATTGATTAGACTGGTTGCTACAGCAACTTTTCTCGCTCTATTCTGTCCCGAATGTTTCAAAACCTCATAGAGAGATACTAGGCAACCACGTCTGTGTCTTCACTTCCCAACTGTTACTTTTCACTTAATTATCCACCCTCAATGAGGTATATAATTGTCAACCCTTAATGAGGTATATAATTGTCCAGCCTCAATGAGGTATATAATTGTCCACCCTCACTGAGGTTGATAATTGTCCAACCTCAATGAGGTATATAATTATCGACCCTCAATGAGGTATATAATTGTCCCACTCAATGAGGAATATAATTGTCCAATTGTCCACTCTCAATGAGATATATAATTGCTCTAGCGGCATGACAAAGCTGCTGACATGCCGTGTGTGTGTGTGTGTGTGTGTGTGTGTGTGTGTGTGTGTGTGTGTGTGTGTGTGTGTGTGTGTGTGTGTGTGTGTGTGTGTGTGTGTGTGTGTGTGTGTGTGTGTGTGTGTGTGTGTGTGTGTGTGTGTGTGTGTGTGTGTGTGTGTGTGTGTGTGTGTGTGTGTGCGTGCGTGCGTGCGTGCGTGCGTGCGTGCGTGCGTGCGTGCGTGCGTGTGTTTTGTGTGCGACTTAACCAGCAGGTTTCAGGTGACAAATTCTCTCCAGTGTGGTTATCACATTTCTGCCTGCTTACCCGAAACTCTATGAAATAAGAGCTGTCTTTGTTGAGGGCATAATGAAAAGTCTCCCAATACATTGTGGATCTCTGCATAGAGGTGAAAGGTGACCCTAACGGCAAAATGATGCAGTCAGTCCATAGATTATATAGATCTGATAAGGCTCTCAGAATAACATTTAGAGAAAAACAATACCTTAATGTGGAATTTTGAGTGTTAGGCAAAGGATATTACATTTTTTAAAACTTGAAATAAGAGAAATGTGGTTAATTGTTGTTACAAAATTAAGCGAGTCTTGGTGGGTCATGTTTCAGAGGACACATGACTCGACCTTCACCTCTCCTGAGCCTGTTGGGGAGTGGTAGCGATGAGACAATCACAAAATTGTGGAGAAAAAAGGGAGAAAATTACAAAAAAATTATATTGATTTTGGTTTTTACTACTAAAGTATATAGAAACACATTGTATAACACATTCATAAATGGCAAAAAGGACAGTCCCAAAAAATGTCATAGGAAACAAACAAGGTTTTGAAGTGTCTGTCCAAAATCTAGGAGACATATAAAAAAAAAAATCAGGAAATATATATATTTTTACTCATACAATACTTAACCCCTTTTTTTGGATAGGCACAAAACTGCCTTCATACATTGTGAGAAGACCGATTTCCAGGATGTCTCCTGGTCTGACAAACACTGCTCCAGCTCTGCGGAAGTGTGACACTGGCAGATGCAGTGGATTCAGCTTAAACAGACACATTTTTATGGGGATTTTTTGTTTGTTATGTAACTTAGATTGACACACCGGTGCATAAGGGGGATTACAAAATTACAGAGTTGAATGGCTCTGATAGGGGAAAACTGAGGAGGGATCAACAACATTGTAGTTACTCCACAATACTAACCTAATTGACAGAGTGAATAGAAGGAAGCTTGGACGGAGTACCACTCTCCATATTTCAAGTATAATGGTGGCTGCATCATGTTATGGGTATGCTTGTAATCATTAAGGACTGGTGAGTCTTTCAGGATAAAAAAAGATATGGAATGGAGCTAAGCACAGGCAAAATCTGGGAAATTAATTCATCTTTCAGCAGGACAATAACTTAAAACACAAGGCCAAATCTACACTGGAGTTGCTTACCAAGAAGACAGGGAATGTTCTTGAGAGACTGAGCTACAGTTTTGTATTAAATCTACGGCAAGACATGAAAATGGTTGTCTAGCAATGATCAACAACCAATTTGACTTGAAGAATTTTGAAAATAATAAATGGGCAAATGTTGCACAATCCAGGTGTAGAAAGCTCTTACAGCAGGAAGACTCACAGCTATAATCACTGCCAAAGGTGCTTCTGCAAAGTATTGACTCAGGGGTTTGAATACTTATTAAAATGAAATATTTCTGTATTTAATTTTCAATACATTTGGAAAAAACATTGTTTTCACTTTGTCATTATGGGGTATTGGGTATAGATGGGTGAAATAAAAATATTTAAATCCATTTTGAATTCAGGCTGTAACACAACAAAATGTGGAATAAGTCAAGGGGTGTGAATACTTTCTGAAGTCACTGTACATGTTGACATTTTGGATTTTATGACAGCAGACATGACAGCGTTTAAAATCATCATTATCCGGCATAAGCCTATAAATTATGGTAAACGACCAGTGTGTGTAGCAACCTCCACATAACAATCAGCTAACAGGAAATAACCTCAAGGACACAGTGTTCTTAGGTA
The DNA here is from genome assembly GCF_013265735.2 of Oncorhynchus mykiss. NCBI lineage: Eukaryota > Metazoa > Chordata > Actinopteri > Salmoniformes > Salmonidae > Oncorhynchus > Oncorhynchus mykiss. Next base: position 21,087,404 of record NC_048578.1, read on the forward strand.
TTTCAATTTTTTTTTCTAAACAACTTAACATTATATAGCCAGCTAACAAAACCAACACCTTAAGTGCTATTCCAAGAAAGTATTTCGATACCACAATTCAGTCAATTCCCTATAACTGCGTCCCAAATGGCAGTTTATTTTAATTAGTGCACTACTTTTGATAAGCTCTGGCCAAAAGTAGTGCACTACATAGGGAATAGGGTGCCATTTTGGACATAACCTATGTGTTCTCTTGTTTGTGTCTGTCCAGTCTGTTCATTGTCCAGTTTGAGGAGGCGGGAGGCCGAGGATGGCGGGGGAGGAGAAATGAACCTGTGAACAACAACCCTGAGAGGTGTGAATTTAATCTGAATTAATGAGGTCACTTCAGAAGTCACGTCTGAAGTGATCGGGGGTGAATTCACACCATTCAGATAATTAAAGCAGCTTATTTTGACATTCAACATGAATTATTCCGGCTATATAGTAATGATGTCTGACGCGAAGGCTATAAGGCACCACTGGTTGTCTGAAACTCTGCATTCGACAATTGGTAAACACACCAAGACATACCAAATGAAATGGGAAATGGAACAAGAAATCTGCCAAACTCTTCTCTCCTCCCTGTTGGAGACTACCTCATGTGAGGTGAAGAAGGTTAGGCCGTCATTGTTAGTAAGAATTTGTACTTAACCGGCTTGCATGGTTAAATAAAGTTTCAATAAATAAATACTGTACGTGTGAAGGTTTGATGATAAGAGCTAACCTGAGAGCAGTGAGTTGTATTCAGCCTTCCCTGTCAGTGAAGTTTGCTTCTTCTTCTCCACGTTGTTAATATCACCCTGACCTGCTGCTTCTTCTCCACGTTGTTAATATCACCCTGACCTGCTGCTTCTTCTCCACGTTGTTAATATCACCCTGACCTGCTGCTTCTTCTCCATGTTGTTAATATCACCCTGACCTGCTGCTTCTTCTCCACGTTGTTAATATCACCCTGACCTGCTGCTTCTTCTCCACGTTTTTAATATTACCCTGACCTGCTGCTTCTTCTCCACGTTGTTAATATCACCCTGACCTTCTGCTTCTTCTCCACGTTGTTAATATCACCCTGACCTGCTGCTTCTTCTCCACGTTTTTAATATTACCCTGACCTGCTGCTTCTTCTCCATGTTGTTAATATCACCCTGACCTGCTGCTTCTTCTCCATGTTGTTAATATCATCCTGACCTGCTGCTTCTTCTCCATGTTGTTAATATCACCCTGACCTGCTGCTTCTTCTCCATGTTGTTAATATCAGCCTGACCTGCTGCTTCTTCTCCATGTTGTTAATATCAGCCTGACCTGCTGCTTCTTCTCCACATTGTTAATATCACCCTGACCTGCTGCTTCTTCTCCATGTTGTTAATATCAGCCTGACCTGCTGCTTCTTCTCCATGTTGTTAATATCAGCCTGACCTGCTGCTTCTTCTCCATGTTGTTAATATCAGCCTGACCTGCTGCTGCTTCTCCACGTTGTTAATATCACCCTGACCTGCTGCTTCTTCTCCATGTTGTTAATATCAGCCTGACCTGCTGCTTCTTCTCCATGTTGTTAATATCACCCTGACCTGCTGCTTCTTCTCCATGTTGTTAATATCTCCCTGACCTGCTGCTTCTTCTCCATGTTGTTAATATCACCCTGACCTGCTGCTTCTTCTCCACGTTGTTAATATCTCCCTGACCTGCTGCTTCTTCTCCATGTTGTTAATATCTCCCTGACCTGCTGCTTCTTCTCCATGTTGTTAATATCACCCTGACCTGCTGCTTCTTCTCCATGTTGTTAATATCAGCCTGACCTGCTGCTTCTTCTCCATGTTGTTAATATCAGCCTGACCTGCTGCTTCTTCTCCATGTTGTTAATATCACCCTGACCTGCTGCTTCTTCTCCACGTTGTTAATATCAGCCTGACCTGCTGCTTCTTCTCCATGTTGTTAATATCAGCCTGACCTGCTGCTTCTTCTCCATGTTGTTAATATCAGCCTGACCTGCTGCTTCTTCTCCATGTTGTTAATATCACCCTGACCTGATGCGTCTTCTCCATGTTGTTAATATCAGCCTGACCTCCAGGGATCCCCCATGGCTTAAGTCATGTCAAAATGTGTAGAATTGCAAGAAAACTTGCTTTTAAAATTGCAAGAAAATTATCCACACCCCATGGCAAAATCTGAAGAATTGCAGGAAATAAGCTGTAAAACTGTAAAAATTGTTTTGTAAAGCAAACGTATTTGTTTACCTTTTATTAATAAAATACTTTTCTGCTAACAAATCTCTCTGTACGTATTAAATTATAGTTTTTAATCCCAGTGCTGAGTTAATATGAGTTAATATGAGTTAATGTGTGTTAATGTGAGTTTATGTGAGTTTATGTGAGTTAATGTGAGTTCATGTGAGTTCATGTTTAGTGGCTAATTGTACATCTAATAGGCTATGTGTTTGTAGATGGACTGAGGTAAATTAAGCTACAGCAACCAATGTGATAATGGCTGGGGTCATTTGTGCTTCTTTTTGCTGTTCTACATCTTTCTGTACCCATTAAATTATGTTTTTTAATCCCGGTTCCGAGATAATGTGAGTTAATGTGTATTGGCTAATTGTATATCTAATAGGCTATGTGTTTGTAGATGGACTGAGGTAAATGAACCTACAGCAACCAACGTGCTAAAGGTTGGGGTCATTTTTGCTTGTTTTTGCTGTCCCCCCCCCCCATTCTCTGTGATTTCCCTGGCTGGCCAATTAGACAGAACACAAAGGAAGGTAGTTATGGCCTCACTCCTTCCCCTCTCCTTCTCTCCAAGTGAAATGAGAGAATCACTCTGAAACCTAGGAGACAACACCAAGGAATATATGAACTGCTAACCACTTCAGAGACAAGTCTTTTCTTGACCCATTTTGAACTCATTGTGAAAATGAACATCGATTTTTCTTTGACTGCGGTGGGGTTGTTTTCCCCAATTTGTGAGCTTGCAAGTGCACATAGGGATGAGCCAAATGAGCCGCCCGGGAGAAAACACACGTCTCCACACACAACAGATTGATCCATAACGGAAGATGGGTATTAACAATTAGTCAGATTAAAACCACCAGGTATAGCCAGCTGACGAGTCCTCAGAAGTGAGTAATGCAGCAAAAAAACAGGGGGAAAAAACTTGATCGTTAATATTCTAAGCCGAGAATGCCAATTATCGATCTTTATGCATGCGGTTATGAGGCAATTATTCATCATGTGTTGTAAGCCCCCGGGTAATTAAACACGAGGGCAATGCTTTTGAAGGCTGTCATCAGTTGCTTTTGCCCAAGCAGTCAATCATTCTATTAGAGGGTCTTCCAAAGAACTTTGCATACGAGGAGGAGGCCATTGGCGGTTCACAGCCGCGGGCCACAAGACTTCATTAAAAGGTAGCCCAGTGGAATACCACCATTCCTCCATTCCTCCTCCAACCCCAGCCAATTTCATTCCCGTTTTTCCTCACTAATTTTCAGCTTGATTCCTACCACGGCTGTGCGTCTGTGTTTCTTAATATTCCTCCACTTCCCTCTCTCCAGGCACTCCATTTTCTTGTGAGTCAATATGAAGATTGATAGATGTAAAAGCTACCTCGCAGTCTCCAACAGGGAGGAAAGACGAGTTTGGCAGAATTCTTGTTGAATTCTCTCCTGGGTTAGAAACAGAAGGGGGAACCCATTTATATTCCAACAATTTCTGAAAAGTTCCACTGCTATTGAAATGACTTTTCCACTGATTTTGAAACAAAGAACACAATGCAGGAATACATAATGCTATGTATAAAAGTATGACATCTGATCTGTAGTGTTTATCTAGTGTGCAGAAACACATTGTAAAACAAGAGCAAAGTCATGGTTGTTAGTATCGTCTTAGCACTAAGCTCATTACTATTAGGGAGAAAATACATGATATGTTGTGGATGTTCTCACAGTGTAAGAGACAGACTAGATTTCTATTCTGAAAACATGCCTCACCGTACTTCGAAAAAGTATTCTTTAATTGATTCAAGTGAATATGTGCTACAGTAAATTGGAGATGTCATAAAACATTGGGATAATGCATTATAATCTAGCATTATTATCAACATTATTATTATCAATTATTATCAACACATTCAATGAGCTCAACAGGAGGACTATAATAATAGACAGCAGAAGATAATCATCCAAGATCATTTGGACGAAACAACAACACCTTAGAAAATCTTGGCACTGTCCCTGTCCCATCGATACACTGTTCCATCACCTCCCACATCTCTCAGACACACACAGTGACCACTGGAGCTGATGGAGTCATACCCATTTGCACCTTGATCGATATCGCGTGTGACCCTCTTGTGTGCCCTCCCTGCCACAGCTGAGGCATCCTTCAGTAGCTGGGAAATAAATGTCTCAACCAACCATCCATTGAAATGCAGACTAAAAAACAAGGACTACTCAGCAAATGTACATTAGGTCTATAGCAAACAAGATTTGCATCGATTTTTATCTTCTCTTCAACCCCTCACCTAAAATGCTCAGGAATATATCAACAAAAGTCATAACCATACATTAATTAGTTACAGTTGCTAAGCAGACTGCACTCAAGAATGGTTAAATGGTGGATAATTGAAACAGTGGATAATTTGCCTCACGAGCCTGCTTGATACGGTACATACTAAGTGTGAATTGTTTAGATCAAATGACTAGTCTCGATGTCTCAGTTACAATTAAGAATAAATCAACTATCATATTTCGCTGTTACAGTTATGTTACAGTTGCTAAGCAGACGGCTATGCTCTCAAAAATGGTTAAACGGTGGAACATTTAAAAAGTGGATATTTTGCCTCAAATATACATGCTCGATACATACTAATTCATGTTTGACACATTAAAATGACCAGTCTTGACCTTTCAATTAAGCAGCAGTCCACAGTGTATAGCATATTTGTATTTTATATCCTCCTCCAGACAGAGCGAGAGAGAGCGAGAGAGGCGAGAAGGAGGAGGAGAGAAAAAACCTGCTATATTTAGACTGTGACATGGAGTTGTTTCTTTTCTGTTAGTGTCAGGACTACAGGCATCCTCTTGGGGTTTGGGGAGGACTCTCTGTTCCACAGCCTGAAAGATGGATAATTGGATATTTGGAGTAATTTTATGAACACAGCTCAGCAACTGCAGCTCAACCTCAAGTAAACAACACACCTTGGGAATAGAGCTCCCGTTCAGGCTCTCAACGTCGTCTGGAGATGCATACGGCTGTGATGTCTGACTGATTCAAGAAACGGAGAATGTGTTTAACTCTTCTGTCTCAGCTAAGAGTTTCTGATCTTCTCTGATCTTCGTAGATCTGTTTTAAAACTGCTCGAAATTGCAGTTTGGCTTAAACTGAGACTCCAGGGTCAGGATGAGTTGAATACATATGTCACCACCATGCATGAATCCAGGGAATGCAGTCTTTCAATGTGCTTCCTCATCTGGGTGTACTGTTATTAAAAGGTAAATGTGTGATGATAGGTGAGCTAGACTAAGAACAGGCCTGGGGAGGAGTGCTGATCTAGGATCAGTTTTGATCAGTCATCATGATGAATAATATGGAAGACTTGATCCTAGATCAGCGCTCCTATTCTGAGATGCTTTGTGAATACGAGCCAAGGAGAGTAGAGTAATCCTCAGCTAAACAAATAATTTGATTTCTCCTGTCTGATTCCCGTCTATTGAAATAGGGAGTTGGACAGACAGAAATAGGCTCCAAATCCCCTTTAGGCTCCAAATTCCCTCCTGTAATACTAGTTGGGAATAATGTCTGCCTCCCTGCACGATGGGAACTCGTTCCTTCTGAACATCTGTCAGCGCAGCTGTTTTTTTCATTGAGGGCCTTGTGTGATGAGCAATTCACATGGGACCCCAGTCTAAGGAGATGCATTGTTAGGTAGGAAGGATGTTGATGTTGGCACAATATCCAGGCAGACACTTAATAACTTGTGCCATCCCATCAGTCAAGGGGTCAGGACTATGAGCTTGACAATGATCTCTTTATTCAACGAATGTTAACTACATTATCCGAAAATGCAGAGGAGAGACACAAATCATGCTAAGGTGACATCATACATCTACATTTATTCAAATACTACCTGTCTATCATAACACATGATTTTGGTACTGGAGTACGGTCTAGCAGTAGTGCTTCTGACTCCAGACCACATGCTCCACACTGTGACACCAAATAATCTGGTCTTGTAGGTTGATTATACTAGGATGAATTCAATGTCTTCAGGTCACTGGTGTATTCTGAGTTCAGTTCTCCATCCTGAAGTACGTGCAGTATATGCCTTTGCTGCTGTGTAAGAAACTGGCATAGTGTGTGACCTCAGGGTTATGGGTTTGCTGTAAGTTTCCAAGATGTATTTCCTTCCAAGGCACTGAACTGTCATTAACATGAGCTATTCTCCATATATTTCAGGAACGTTGCAGCAGCAGTGGGTATATGATACATGGATTTTAGACACCGCAGCCTTACACTATCTCGGGTGATAACCAATAAAATGAACTTCTTGGCTCATAATTCCTGAAGTGAATTAACATTTATTTCAATCTCTGATCCAGGTCAGAATTTATATCTGAAAGGCAAGGAAAATATAAAAATGTCTCATAAATTTCCAGATTCTAATATGCTTAACCCCAGTGAACAGATATACTTATATTAACATTATCTTCTGGGCTAAACTATATGCCTGTTTTTTCATGCTACATTGTTTCCACTGCAATTAATTACATTTCTACATGTAATGCACTCTGTCCTTCCCTTTCATAAAGTACATTCTATTGTAGTGCACAATCCAGCTAGCAATGCAACCTCAGATCCACCCACCTACCTATCAGCCATCCAACTACCCACCCACCAACCTACTGTACTTATCAACAGTAAAGTATAACACCTTGGGAAATGTTCCATAGTTACATAAAAGACAACAAAGAGATCAAGTTCTCATTGAAAATATTTTGAAAATTGCCATGAGACACTAGTACAAGTCTGCAGAATTAATGAAAAATGAGTGATTAAATACAGTGAGACATCTGTCTGCTAGTATAGGCCTTAATGATGAATATCTATATTTGTCCATAGCTTTGGAGCTGGCTATGAAATCAATCTTCCAACAGTTACACTACATTGCTGTTGAATGCCTTCTTCTCTGGAGGTTGGGGAGGTTGTAGAGAGACAGGCATGGTTGTGCAAAAAATCAGTTACTTTCCAAAAGTCTGACAACCTGAACAAAGCATTTTTAGGCCCTCTCAAAGCTCTGTCTGGAAGCAATAACAAATGTCACAGCAGTGTTATTAAGCCCTGTTCATAAACAGTAAAACAATATTTTTTTATAAAATACTCAGGTGCTTCATTGTGTTTCATTTCAAACTGATGCTGCCAGATGTGTTAATGGACATTACTGGTATGTCTATGAGTCCTGGGCACTTCCTTTGATCATGGTAAGGTTATTGATTTGTTTTCTAGGGTTCTATTTCAGGCAAGAGGTTCCCCATGTTCATTGTGTGATTTGGGTATAATTTCTGGCTAAGAATACAGACATGTAAGAGATTAATCCATTGGGACTCGGACAAAAGATAACGGTAATAATCTATTATATAATCCGGTCACATAATTGCGGCCTTCAGAAAGGACGGACTGCTAGCCTGCGATGCCATATAGCCTTGTATTCCCATGTGAACAAAAAAAGATGAAGTGAACCGTAGCGGTGGGGAGAGACCACGTTGACCTCAGTGATTAAAATTAGAGGGTGCTTCAAGCAAGCAAATCCAACTGATTAGCAAAGCAACGGATGCCCTCTTTTATAATAGGTCTTCATCTGACGTTGAGCCAACAAGTGTAAGATAAAGGGGCAATCTGCAGTTTCTACAAACATTTTTGGACTTGCAGTGAATTCGGAAAGCATTCAGACCACTTCACTTTTTCCACATTTTTGTTGAGTTACAGCCTTACTATGAAATTGATTGAATTCATTTTTTCACTCATCAATCTACAAACAATAACCCCGAAAACAGATTTTTCTTAAATAAAAAACAAAATTGAGCTCATGTGCATCCTGTTTCCATTGACGATCTTTGAGATGTTTCAGAATAAAAAGCCAAATTTAGCTCACGTGCATCCTGTTTCCATTGATCATCCTTGAGATGTTTCTACAACTTGATTGGAGTCCACCTGTGGTAAATTCAATTGATTGGACAAGATTTGGAAAGGCCCACACCTGTCTATATAAGATCCCACAGTTGACAGTGCATGTCAGAGCAAAAACCAAGCCATGAGGTCGAATTATCCATAGAGCTCTGAGACAGGACTGTGTCGAGGCACAGATCTGGGGAAGAGTACCAAAACATGTCTGCAACATTGAAAGTCCCCAAGAACACAGTGGCCTGCATCATTCTTAAATGGAAGAAGTTTGGAACCACCAAGACTCTTCCTAGAGATGGAAGAGATGGCCACATGAACTAAGAGCTCCGCACAAGTAGTTTCCAATTCCTAATCTTACCTCCACTTCAAGTTTAAACTCCTTTAGCTTTAGTCAAAAAGTCATGGCGGCTACAAAAGGCGACACTACAGGTGACATTTTTACCCAGACTCGAGCATTAGCGACGGAAAAAGCCGTCAAGAAGCAGCTAGCTTCAGAAAAAGCTAGCGCCATTAGCCAGGAGCAAGAGGACCCATTCCCCCCGAGGTTCAATGACTGCCAACCTCGCACTCTGTCAAAGACATCCTTTCTGAGTTGAGATCCCAACATACAGAACTCAACATTAAATTAGATGCCCTTAACTCTCAGCTCAGTGTGATAGGGGGCAAGGTGACAATCCTGGAAAACGCTTTGCCTGACATCAACAACAAGATAACCATAAACGCGGGGCGCCTGGATGAGGTAGAGGGGCGATTCCTGTCCATGGAAAACTTATTGACAGACGCCATGGAAACAATAGGATATGCTAAAAAGAAAATGGAGCATCTGGAAGAGAAAACAGAGGACCTGGAAAACAGGGGGGGAAGGAATAATTGTGTTCTATTAAATCTGGGCGAAAAAGAAGAGGGAAACATGCCACTGATCCGCTACCTGCAAGACAAACTTCCTGAGTGGCTCCACCTGTCCACCGACAGGCCCATCGAACTCGAGAGAGAGAGCTCACCGACCACTGAGGCCCCCACCAGCAACCAGACAATCACCGCGCCCAATCACCATACGTTTCCTGAGATTCACCGTCAAGGAACAAGTCCTACAGGCGGCGAAAATCAACACCATTATAGTGGGAAACGCCAAACTCACTTTACACCGGGACCTGTCAGCTGGAATACGGCGAAAGCGCAGAGAGTTTGACGAGGTGAAGAAGTACTCCATTGACCGAGGCATCTTTAGGGGATTCAAATACCCCAACAAGCTCAGGATTCTTCACCAAGGAGCCCTGCAACACTTCAAAACTCCCGAAGAGGCAAAACGTTTTTTGAAAGACAATCCTGGTCAATGAGAAATGGACCAATGACTAAATATGATTACTGTTATTACTAAAGGAGGTAAGACAACATATAGCCGATATCCAAAGACCCACCCGTGTTACGGTGCGTGAATGAGGACCCAAAAGCGAATCAACTTAAACAGAGCTTCTTTAATTACCAAACATAGGTAGGCTCAGATGGACCGGCAGATTCCGACAGGACAGGACAAGGTTACAGCAAACATGACGACAGTCTGGTTCAGGCATGAATGACACAAACAAACAAACAAGAATCCGACAAGGACAGGAGCAGAAACAGAGAGAGATATAGGGACCTAATCAGAGGGACAAAAGGGAACAGGTGGGGAACGGGGTGAATGGGTAGTTAGAGGAGACAAGGGACAGCTGGGGGAAAGCGGGGGAGAAAAGGTAACCTAACACGACCAGCAGAGGGAGACAGGGTGAAGGGAAAGGACAGAGACAAGACAACATGACAGTACCCCCCCACTCACCGAGCGCCTCCTGGCGCACTCGAGGAGGAAACCTGGCGGCCACGGAGGAAATCATCAATCAGCGCACGGTCCAGCACGTCCCGAGAGGGAACCCAACTCCTCTCCTCAGGACCGTACCCCTCCCAGTCAACTAGGTACTGATGACCACGGCCCCGAGGACGCATGTCCAAGATCTTACGGACCCTGTAGATAGGTGCGCCCTCGACAAGGATGGGGGGGGGGGGGGGGGGAAGACGAGCGGGGGCGCGAAGAACGGGCTTAACACAGGAGACATGGAAGACAGGGTGGACGCGACGAAGATATCGCGGAAGAAGAAGTCGCACTGCGACAGGATTAATGACCTGAGAGATACGGAATGGACCAATGAACCGCGGGGTCAACTTGCGAGAAGCCGTCTTAAGGGGAAGGTTCTGAGTGGAGAGCCAAACTCTCTGACCGCGACAATACCTAGGGCTCTTAGTTCTACGCTTATTAGCAGCTCTCACAGTCTGCGCCCTATAACGGCAAAGTGCAGACCTGACCCTCTTCCAGGTGCGCTCGCAACGTTGGACAAAAGCCTGAGCGGAGGGGACGCTGGACTCGGCGAACTGAGATGAGAACAACGGAGGCTGGTACCCGAGGCTACTCTGAAAAGGAGATAGCCCGGTCGCAGACGAAGGAAGCGAGTTGTGGGCGTATTCTGCCCAGGGGAGCTGTTCTGACCAAGACGCAGGGTTGCGAAAAGAAAGACTGCGTAAGATGCGACCAATAGTCTGATTGGCCCGTTCTGCTTGACCGTTAGACTGGGGGTGAAAGCCGGAAGAGAGACTGACGGAAGCCCCAATCAAACGGCAAAACTCCCTCCAAAATTGAGACGTGAATTGCGGACCTCTGTCCGAAACGACGTCTGACGGAAGGCCATGAATTCTGAAAACATTCTCGATGATGATTTGTGCCGTCTCTTTAGCAGAAGGAAGCTTAGCAAGGGGAATGAAATGAGCCGCCTTAGAGAACCTATCGACAACCGTAAGAATAACAGTCTTCCCCGCTGACGAAGGCAGTCCGGTGACAAAATCTAAGGCGATGTGAGACCACGGTCGAGAGGGAATAGGAAGCGGCCTGAGACGGCCGGCAGGAGGAGAGTTACCGGACTTAGTCTGCGCGCAGACCGAACAAGCAGCCACGAAACGACGCGTGTCATGCTCCCGGGTGGGCCACCAGAAACGCTGGCGAATGGAAGCAAGCGTACCCCGAACGCCAGGGTGGCCGGCTAACTTGGCAGAGTGAGCCCACTGAAGAACGGCCAGACGAGTAGGAACGGGAACGAAAAGAAGGTTCCTAGGACAAGCGCGCGGCGACGGAGTTTGAGTGAGTGCTTGCTTTACCTGCCTCTCAATTCCCCAGACAGTCAACCCGACAACACGCCCCTCAGGGAGAATCCCCTCGGGGTCAGTGGAGGCTACTGAAGAACTGAAGAGACGAGACAAAGCATCAGGCTTGGTGTTCTTAGAGCCCGGACGATAAGAAATCACGAACTCGAAACGAGCGAAAAACAGCGCCCAACGCGCCTGACGCGCATTAAGTCGTTTGGCAGAACGGATGTACTCAAGGTTCCTATGGTCAGTCCAAACGACAAAAGGAACGGTCGCCCCCTCCAACCACTGTCGCCATTCGCCTAGGGCTAACCGGATGGCGAGCAGTTCGCGGTTACCCACATCATAGTTACGTTCCGACGGCGACAGGCGATGAGAAAAATACGCGCATGGGTGGACCTTGTCGTCAGAGAGGGAGCGCTGAGAAAGGATGGCTCCCACTCCCACCTCTGACGCGTCAACCTCGACAACGAACTGTCTAGAGACGTCAGGTGTAACAAGGATAGGAGCGGATGTAAAACGATTCTTGAGGAGATCAAAAGCTCCCTGGGCGGAAACGGACCACTTAAAGCACGTCTTGACAGAAGTAAGGGCTGTGAGAGGAGCTGCCACCTGACCGAAATTACGGATGAAACGACGATAGAAGTTCGCGAAGCCGAGAAAGCGCTGCAGCTCGACGCGTGACTTAGGGACGGGCCAATCAATGACAGCTTGGACCTTAGCGGGATCCATCTTAATGCCTTCAGCGGAAATAACAGAACCGAGAAATGTGACGGAGGAGGCATGAAAAGTGCACTTCTCAGCCTTCACAAAAAGACAATTCTCTAAAAGGCGCTGGAGGACACGTCGAACGTGCTGAACATGAATCTGGAGTGACGGTGAAAAAATCAGGATATCGTCAAGGTAAACGAAAACAAAGATGTTCAGCATGTCTCTCAGGACATCATTGACTAATGCCTGAAAGACAGCTGGAGCGTTAGCGAGGCCGAAAGGAAGAACCCGGTATTCAAAGTGCCCTAACGGAGTGTTAAACGCCGTCTTCCACTCGTCCCCCTCCCTGATGCGCACGAGATGGTAAGCGTTACGAAGGTCCAACTTAGTGAAAAACCTGGCTCCCTGCAGGATCTCGAAGGCTGAAGACATAAGAGGAAGCGGATAACGATTCTTCACTGTTATGTCATTCAGCCCTCGATAATCTATGCAGGGGCGCAGAGACCCGTCCTTCTTCTTGACAAAAAAAAACCCCGCTCCGGCGGGAGAGGAGGAGGGGACTATGGTACCGGCGTCAAGAGCTACAGACAAATAATCTTCGAGAGCCTTACGTTCGGGAGCCGACAGAGAGTATAGTCTACCCCGGGGGGGGGGGTGGTTCCCGGAAGGAGATCAATACTACAATCATACGACCGGTGTGGAGGAAGAGAGGTGGCCCTGGACCGACTGAACACCGTGCGCAGATCGTGATATTCCTCCGGCACCCCTGTCAAATCACCAGGCTCCTCCTGTGAAGAAGAGACAGAGGAAACAGGAGGGATAGCAGACATTAAACATTTCACATGACAAGAGACGTTCCAGGAGAGGATAGAATTACTAGACCAATTAATGGAAGGATTATGACAAACTAGCCAGGGATGGCCCAAAACAACAGGTGTAAAAGGTGAACGAAAAATTAAAAAAGAAATGGCTTCACTATGATTACCAGAAACAGTGAGGGTTAAAGGTAGCGTCTCACGCTGAATCCTGGGGAGAGGACTACCATCCAGGGCGAACAAGGCCGTGGGCTCCTTTAACTGTCTGAGAGGAATGTCATGTTCCCGAGCCCAGGTCTCGTCCATAAAACAGCCCTCCGCCCCAGAGTCTATTAAGGCACTGCAGGAAGCTGACGAACCGGTCCAGCGTAGATGGACCGACAAGGTAGTGCAGGATCTTGAAGGAGAGACAGGAGTAGTAGCGCTCACCAGTAGCCCTCCGCTTACTGACGAGCTCTGGCCTTTTACTGGACATGAAGTGACAAAATGACCAGCGGAACCGCAATAGAGACAGAGGCGGTTGGTGATTCTCCGTTCCCTCTCCTCAGTCGAGATGCGGATACCTCCCAGCTGCATGGGCTCAGCACCCGAGCCGGCAGAGGAAGATGGTAGTGATGCGGAGAGGGAGGCGACGGAGAGCGCGAGCTCCTTTCCACGAGCTCGGTGACGAAGATCAACCCGTCGCTCAATGCGAATAGCGAGTTCAATCAAGGAATCCACGCTGGAAGGAACCTCCCGGGAGAGAATCTCAGCCTTTACCTCTGCGCGGAAACCCTCCAGAAGACGAGCGAGCAAGGCCGGCTCGTTCCAGCCACTGGAGACAGCAAGAGTGCGAAACTCAATAGAGTAGTCTGTTATGGATCGATTGCCTTGACATAGGGAAGACAGGGCCCTGGAAGCCTCCTCCCCAAAAACAGATCGATCAAAAACCCGTATCATCTCCTCCTTAAAGTCTTGATACTGGTTAGTACACTCAGCCCTTGCCTCCCAGATTGCCGTGCCCCACTCACGAGCCCGTCCAATAAGGAGAGATATGACGTAGGCGACACGAGCAGTGCTCCTGGAGTAAGTGTTGGGCTGGAGAGAAAACACAATATCACACTGGGTGAGGAACGAGCGGCATTCAGTGGGCTCCCCAGAGTAACACGGCGGGTTATTGATTCTGGGCTCCGGAGATTCGAAAGCCCTGGAAGTGGCCGGTGGATCGAGGCGGAGATGGTGAACCTGTTCTGTGAGGTTGGAGACTTGGGTGGCCAGGGTCTCAACGGCATGTCGAGCAGCAGACAATTCCTGCTTGTGTCTGCCTAGCATCGCTCCCTGGATCTCGACGGCTGAGGAGAGAGGATCCGAAGTCGCTGGGTCCATTCTTGGTCGGATTCTTCTGTTACGGTGCGTGAATGAGGACCCAAAAGCGAATCAACTTAAACAGAGCTTCTTTAATTACCAAACATAGGTAGGCTCAGATGGACCGGCAGATTCCGACAGGACAGGACAAGGTTACAGCAAACATGACGACAGTCTGGTTCAGGCATGAATGACACAAACAAACAAACAAGAATCCGACAAGGACAGGAGCAGAAACAGAGAGAGATATAGGGACCTAATCAGAGGGACAAAAGGGAACAGGTGGGGAACGGGGTGAATGGGTAGTTAGAGGAGACAAGGGACAGCTGGGGGAAAGCGGGGGAGAAAAGGTAACCTAACACGACCAGCAGAGGGAGACAGGGTGAAGGGAAAGGACAGAGACAAGACAACATGACAACCCGCCCCGCTAAATGTCATTATAGCCGTCTAATCTATATTTATTTTCCTTTAGCTGAGAGGGATAGGCTCTATAGCCTAACCTAGGCCTACTAATGTTTCAGCCTACTTTTATTTAGCTTTTTTTCCGTTGCTATTATTACTTGTGGATCCCTATGTCCCTTGGGGGAGGTATATGTAGGCTGGGCTATTGATTTTATTTTCTCCCTCTTTTAATGTGGTCTGGACGGGGGCTACGTTGTCAATGCGTTGCGGAGAGGAGGAGGCATTTCTTTGGTGGGGAGGGAGAGACGTTGTGCGTTGCTAACTGTTCCCGTTTTTTTTGGAACACAGAATTGAGACTGAGCGGGTGTGGGGGGGGGGTAATAGATCCAACGGGATATGTCGAGTTGTTTGGGAACTCGGCTGGGGTGTTCAGAGATTATTATTTTATGTATACCATTTATTTTTCTTTTATGTGATCGCAGCTGTAACTATTATCCACCTTTACCCAGAGATGACTTGCACTAGGTTAGATTACTGTTCGATGACGACGACTAGCACCTTAAATCTATTGACATGGAACTGCCATGGTCCAGGGCATGCAATAAAACGGAAAAATATACTATGTGCTCTAAAAAAGGAAAAAGCAGACATCGCGCTATTGCAAGAGACACACCTCTGTGAAGCCGAACATGCCAAACTCCGCAGAGCTTGGGTGGGACAGGTGTATTTCTCATCTTTCAAATCAAACAGTAGAGGCACAGCCATACTTATCCATAAGAATGTTCCATTCATAATTGACAAAAACATATCTGATCCGGAGGGGAGATTTATTTTGATAACTGGGTCACTGTATGGACAACCAATTACTATCTTTATGTTTACTATCTTAAACATATACGCTCCTAACACATATACTCCTGCTTTCATGTCAAAAATGATAACCCTTTCCTTTGGCGTGGTGGCTGGAGATTTTAATTGTACCCTTAATCCAACCCTAGACAAATCATCTCAAGTCCCCACCACAAATCCTAGATTTGCAAAGATGTTGAAATCTCTTACTAAAGAGATGGGACTGATAGATATCTGGAGAGAGACAAATAGCTCATCTATGGACTATACATACTACTCTAATGTCCATAACACCTACTCCCGTATAGATTACATTTTTATCCCAAAGAGTTTCATAAGTTCAGCCACGTGTACAATTGGACACATAGCACTTTCAGATCACGCCTTTGTCCACCTCCGCTTTGACCTCTGCAAAAACATCCCGAGGTCAAAGAGCTGGAAATTCAACACCTCCATGTTATCAAACGAAGCGTTCCATACATTGGTAACTACATGGATAGACAACTACACACAAGACAACAAAGATTCTCCTGTTTCTTCGGCCACAATGTGGGCCGCTGCCAAAGCCACACTAAGAGGTCATCTAATTGCATATGCTTCCTCTAAGAAAAAAGCAATGGAAGCACACAGGCTAGATTTTGAAAGGGAGCTAGAATGCTGTGAGACAGCACCTCCTGGAGTCAACTTAAAGCAGCCAAAGCCAAACTGAATTTGGACTTTACTCGGGAGATTAAAAAAATATGTTTTCTTTACTAAACAGATATACCATTAGTATAGGAATAGGCCAAGTAGATTGCTTGCTTACCAAATAAAAAAAGATCAGTCAGAGCGTACAATCATGGCTATCCGAACAGCAGAGGACGAGGTCACATAAGACCCAAAAAAGATCAATTGAACTTTTCATGATTTTTACTGCAAACTATATACCTCTGAGAGAAAACACACGGAGGCAGAACTCCACTCCTTCCTAGAGGGAATCTCGCTACCTAAACTATCAGATACCGACCAAGAAGATCTCAACTCCCCCTTCACTCTTGAGGAGATCCTGGAGGCAATTACCTCCATGCCACCTAACAAGTTCCCAGGCCCAGATGGATTCCCCAGATAGTTCTACAAAGCTTTTTGGCCCCAGCTTAACCCTATTTTCATGCCAGTGCTGGATGATTTTTGCAAAAACGGACTTCTCCCAGACTCAATGCACACAGCTCGCATTACAGTGTTGCTCAAAAAAGACCCTCTATCCTGCTCGTTCTTCTGGCCCATAAGCTTGTTGGATTTCGACTACAAAATAATTACCAAATTGCTCGCCAAAAGACTAAACACTCTTCTTCCCAAAATAATAGAAGCAGACAAAACTGGATTTATTAGAGACAGATACCCTTCTGATAACATTCGCCGTCTTTAAAATAAAAAAAAATATTGATCAAGTAAACGCACAGAAGACCCCTGTCCTGCTGGCTTCACTGGATGCTGAGAAGGCGTTCAACAGGATGGTGTGGAGCTTTCTGTTCTCAGTCTTAGAAAAGTTCAATATGAGCCCAAACTTTATTAAATGGATCAAATCACCCTACTCTCATCCACATGCCATGGTGACTACTAACGGACTGAATTCTGACAGATTTCCTTTGGGACGGGGCACAAGACAAGGGTGCTCACTGTCCCCCCTGTACTACTTCTTGGGGAGCGGAGCCTCTGGCAGAGTTGATAAGGAGCAATCCAAGTATTACGGGTGTTTCTGCAGGTGGCCTACAGCACAAGATTTCACTTTACACGGATGATGTCTTGCTCTACATATCCAACCCTGAGAAATCCCTTCCATTTTAAACACAATTGCTCAGTATGGCAAGTTTTCAGGTTATAAGATACATTTTAACAAATCCACTGTCTGCCCTCTCAATCTTACACTCACCAGCTCTATGAAGACACTATGTCCATTCCAATGGAAGACACAGGGGTTTCAATACTTTGGGATCTTCATAACACCAGATCTGAATAGACTTTTCAAGGAAAACTATCTTTCACTCCTGGATCGAATCAAGAATGATCTCCAAACCTGGATCTCCCTCCCAATTAGCTTAGTAGGAAGAATTAATGTCATCCGTATGAACATCCTCCCTAGACTGAACTATTTATTTCAGATGCTCCCATGCTATCTCCCAGTTTCCTTTTTCAAAACAACTAACCAAAGCATCACCACATTTATATGGCACAATACAAAACCTAGGATCATGTTCTCCACTCTATCGAAACCTGAATCTAAGGGTGGTCTTGCCCTTCCCTCCATTCAATTGTACTACTGGTCTGCCCAAATCCGCAACATGCTAACATGGATCACAAACAGACAAGAGTCAACGTGGATTCAGATAGAAGCCCAATCCTGCGGTTCATTGCCACTAAGCTCAATTATGTTCATTAATAACTTTAGTGAAGTGGGCGACATAGCCAAAACCTTTGATTTACAGCACCCTACTAGCGTGGAGGGACTGTAAGAAATACCTGGGCATTTCCTCCCAAATATGTTCTCACTCACCCATAGTAGGCAACCCAGCCAAAAGTCCTGAAGGATGCCAACTTTAATCTTTGGCATACTCTAGGAATCAGGACCTTTTCAGACCTATTTCATCAGAAAACCACTACACTGAAATCCTTTCAAGAGCTCTGCAATGAATTCAATGTGCCAAGATCCCTTTTTTTAAAAACATCTTCAAATTAGACATGTCATTTCCTCATTTACTTCCAAGAGGACGCTTAGAACTCAGTTGAATGAAGTTGAAACACTTCTTGTCACAGCACAATCCATTAAAGGCAAAATATCTTATATCTATAGATATAAGAGAAAGGAGGCTCCTCCTTTACTCCTTTGAAAATAATCTGGGAAAAGGACCTTGGTCTGACTATCGGTGATGAGTTATGGGCGGAGGTTTGCGAAAGGGTATACTGCTCCTCTACTAATGTAAAAATGAAATAATCTAATTACACATTTTATTACACTCCTTTGAGACCCCATAGAATGAAAATTGATATCTTTCCTAACTGTAAAAGATGTACCTGTCACGCCCTGACCTTAGAGATTATTTTTATGTCTCTATTTTGGTTTGGTCAGGGCGTGAGTTGGGGTGGGCATTCTATGTTTTGTGTTTCTATGATTTTCCATTTCTATGTTTTTGCCGGGTATGGTTCTCAATCAGGGACAGCTGTCTATCGTTGTCTCTGATTGGGAACCATACTTAGGTACCCTTTTTCCCACCTGTGTTTGTGGGAAGTTAACTTTGTTTGATGGCACATAGCTTTAAGCTTCACGGTTTGGTTTGTATTGTTTATTGTTTTGTCGGCGTAATTTCTTAATTAAAGTAAAATGTACATTCACCACGCTGCACCTTGATCCTGAAAGTGGAACCTATATGCATGTATTTTGGAACTGAAGAGAGATTGCCAGATTTTGGCAATCTATACATACTGCTGCACAGAAAATACTAGATGTACAGTTTGATATGACCCCTTGTATCTAACTTCGCAATACCCTGCAGGAATTTGCTCATGACTATTACATACTTTGCTAAGAAATGTATTATTATATTGTGGGTCTCTAATACCCCTCCTACATTTAAAATGTGGATTGACCAGATTGTTGACTTTCTCCATCTTGAAAAGCTTGCTTATGACCTCCACAAGAGACAGCCCAAGTTTGATTGACTCTGGTCTCCACTATTCAACTATATTTCAAACTGGACAGAGTGAATGGGGTGATTAGGGAAATGAGCAGATACATGTTGTGTAAGGTGCTGTAAAATTATTTGGTCGTCGTCTCAGCTAAGGTTGGAACTAGCTAATAAGAACCTTGATAGTGCTGCTGCAAGTTTTATATATATAATTATATATTATTATTTGTATTATTTTTTCTATGTTTTTAAAGTCTGTCACATCTGTGAATGTGGAATGTGTTTTGTTGATTGAAAAACAAAACTTAATAAAACTTTAAAATTAAAAAAAAAGAATGGGTACATATAATTAATATATAACTTAAATCCTTATGAGCTTAGTTCAACTGTCGTACCCCATGAGCACCCAAAATGTCAGCATTTTTTTACTCCAATGTTTTAAACAATGTAAATAAATACTGTATAGCCTAAAACATATGTTAAAACCATAATTTTCAGATCATGGATGGTCCCTCTTTGCATCCATAGCTTTGTCTATGAATTTGAGAGTGGTTACATTTCTCCAGCTCCATCCCTCAGCTGATTGCCACTTCAAGCAAGAAAAGAGCAGGTAGCAGTAAAGTGCTGTAACATACACTGAGTGTACAAAACTTTCAGAACACCTGCTCTTTCCATGACATACACTGAGTGTACAAAACTTTCAGAACACCTGCTCTTTCCATGACATACACTGAGTGTACAAAACTTTCAGAACACCTGCTCTTTCCATGACATACACTGAGTGTACAAAACTTTCAGAACACCTGCTCTTTCCATGACATACACTGAGTGTACAAAACTTTAAGAACACCTGCTCTTTCCATGACATAGACTGACCAGCTGGATCCAGGTGAAAGCTATGATCCCGTATTGATAAAGCTTATTGATAAAGCTATGATCCCTTAAATATACTTTAATTTGTGTAGATGAAAAGGAGGAGACAAGTTAATGAAGGATTTGTTAACCTTGAGACAATTGAGACATGGATTGTGTATGTGTGCCATTCAGAGGGCAAGACAAAAGATTTAAGTGCCTTTGAACAGGGTACGGTAGTAGGTACCAGGCGCATGGGTTTGTGTCAAGAACTGCAACGCTACTGGGTTTTTCACACTCAACAGTTTCCCTTGTGTATCAAGAATGGTCCATCACCCAAAGGACATCTAAGCCAACTTGACACAATTGTGGGAAAATTGGAGTCAACATGGGCCAGCATCCATGTGGATTGCTTTCGACACCTTATAGAGTCCATGCCCTGACGAATTGAGTCTGTTCTGAGGGCAAAAGGGGGTGCATCTCAATATTAGGAAGATGTTTTGTACACTCAGTGTGCAGTACATGAGGATAATGATCACTGTACATTCCATGTTTTGCTGTGTGGAGGAAAGGAGAGGTCAGCCATCATGCTCTGTTCTACCCCTGCTAGGCAGTCGGGGCCAACCTGTGTCAGCACGCTCAAATTAGTTCCATCATCCATTTCCCACTTGGGTACTGTAGATAAAGACAGTGGTCTGATAATTAACCTATCAAACCCTTCTAAAATCACCACTACATGAAAGCTGTATTTTGGGGGGGAAATCCATGTGTATCGAATACAGTTCAAGTGTATAGGCCGTTTTGTACTGAGTGCTGTAATTGCATTTTTAAATATTGCAGTGAGTAATAACAAGTCAAATTGGATGCTGCATCAGCACACAATGTGACATTGACAGAGGTACTTTTGCAATTTAACTTGCATTATGGGTTCCCATCCTCGATATTAAATAGATTTAGCCATTTCAGATAAAAGAAATAAACTGTCATACTATCTCTCACACTTACCCAATTTCTACTCTGTCTGTTCGTATTAGCGAAAATATGTGATTGAATATTCCAGAGGGAATATATCAATCATACTTGAAAATGTCCATTTAGAAATGTCATTTCCCATATCTATATCTCAAGGTGTTAAATACCATTTCGGAATTAGGAAGGACCAAAAACCTTCAAATGAAACTAACAAGACTGAATGTGAATATAAATAAACTGCCTGGTTAGACTGAACAAGCTATTCAAATCAAATTAAAGTGTATTTGTCACATGCACATGCTACAGAGGAGTAAATGGTAGAGTGAAATGCTTACTTGGGAAGTAGGACAATTATCTATAATTCCTTCACTGTATCAGTGGCCAATAGTTAGGCAATGTTGGAGTCCTTCTGAGTTACACACACCAAGTGGGCTCTAATGATGTCTCCACATAACGTAATGTAATTGAGCAGTGGCAATGAGGGCGGTACTGATTTTCAAATATCTCTTTTCATTAATTCATCAGGGACCTTATTCACCTTTTATAAGAGGTTACACAGTTATGAGAAATGTGTCATGTGATTAAACTTTCCATTGTGCACGAGACATGGAATTTCCCGAATATACCATATCACCCGCCATTTCAAATGACATTTCCAACAAAAAGGCAGCTGCCTCCATTCAAACATTTCTTGAATAGACAACAGTGTAATCTTGGAGCAAAGTAAAGAGAAGATCCATTTCATTCTGTCTGAGCACACTGTATTAATCACAAAGCAAAGCCATTCTCAGGAGAAGGGAAGGAGGATGTAGAGGATGATGAAGGGGAGGAGGAGGATGATGAAGAAGGATGAAGGGGAGGAGGAGGTAGAGGATAATGTAGGATAGGGGAGAAGGAGGTGGAGGATGATGAAGTAGAAGGAAGGGGAGGAGGAGGTGGAGGATGATGACGTAGGATGAAGGGGAGGAGGAGGTGGAGGATGATGAAGTAGGATGAAGGGGAGGAAGGAGGTGGAGGATGATGAAATAGGATGAAGGGGTGGAGGAGGACGAAGTAGGATGAAGGTGGGGGTTGATGAAGTGGAGGAGGAGGTGGAGGATGATGAAATAGGATGAAGGGGAGGAGGAGGTGGAGGATTATGAAGTCGGATGAAGGGGAGGAAGGTGATGAAGTAGGATGAAGGGGAGGAAGGTGATGAAGTAGGATGAAGGGGAGGAGGAGGTGGAGGATGATGAAATAAGATGAAGGGGAGGAGGAGGCGGAGGATGATGAAATAGGGTGAAGGGGAGGAGGCGGTAGAGGATGATGAAGAAGGAGTAGGAGACACAGTGCAGATTAACCAAAACATGGCAGCTTCCACTGATAAATCCTATGAAATATTTCCCCAGCACATTAAAAAAAGTGTATGATATGATATCTTGCCCACTACATATCTCAGAGCCCTAAGTTGCCACACTCTCCTAAATCTAGTTGTCAGTGAGAGAGAGAAAGAGAAAGGGAGAGAGGGAGGCATGGAGAGGGAAAGAGAGGGAGAGAGGGAGAAAGAGAGGGGGGTGACTACAGAGGTCAGCAAACCCTGCAGCAACACTTAGACAGACCTGATGACAGACATCATGCAGTGCACCAATCTATCCAAACAGCAACGCTTGCATTCTTGATTGGCCTGCTTCAGTATCCAGTGAAATATTGCATGCCTTTTTACCTCCTTGGGTTAGGCTGTTGAAAATCGATGTGAAAGGCACTATGCAGATCGACGTTTCCTGCCTGTAATGACTTTCACTTCTGGATTTCCAAGTGCTTTGGAGCCTGAGTATTAATTCGCTGTGGCATGACTAAAGTATTTGAAAGGACACAATAAGACGAATAGAACCCAGGTCTGGTGACCATGCATTACGACCAAAACATCCCTCAAGACATTTTTATTTTTATAAGGACACAAAAATACAGTTTGAACCCTGGTGACCATGCATCATGGCAACAAAGATTCCTACAGAAAATGTTTTGTCCTTATTCAATGTCTCTTTGTGGTTTGAAACTGCTTCTCCTGTTGCAATGACTCAGATTTAAAGGAGAGTAAACTCCAGTTTTCAGAACTTAGGAAAAGGTTTTTAGTTTTCAGAGCAGTCGTTGGTGTCATGGGGGGATAATTCCATTTCGGCTAAAGGTGGAAAACAGTTTTACTCCGTCACTCTGATCTCCCCATACTCTCATCGATAAACAAGAAAAGCATTTTGCCTCCCTCCATCCAAATGACAAGCTCTTGCTCTTAATGTCAAGCAATGCACTTTGAAATTCTGAACACATTAACGGGTAACTACCTCGATAAAACAAGCCATCAACAACGTCAGAATCCCAATGCTCAGTGAATGAGTCATAAAGCATAAAGGATTTTGGCCCCGATTTAGCTGTCCCAGACAAGTTTTTGAGATCGGAGACAAAATCACTATGTCGTTGCCTACTCGGGGCGCGAGGCTGTCAGCGACCCTTGATGAATGTGAACAGTCGCAACCTGAGGGCTACCGATCACGACATTTTCAAAAATGTTTGCACAAAATCTGCAATGCTCTTGTAGTGCAACCAGACTTTTTGAGAATGCTGATCAGCAATACCCAATGAGAGCTCGCCAGAGAAGTGGCCAGTGAGATGATGACCCATAGTTCAACTTCTATTCCACGTTGATTCAACATAATTTCATTGAAATGGCATGGAAACAACATTGATTCAACCAGTGAGTGCCCAATGTGGACGTTGTTTCGCATCACCCAGAATGTGTACACTCTCGAGCACGAGGGATGATTACTAGTATGCATTTAACCAAAGCCAAAGTGTCAAATCGTTACAGCTCTGAAGTTCATAATCAATGTTATTCAATTAAAAATGCTGGCTAGATAATTCAACTCTGTATGGCAAGTGTGAATGTCCAACTGAAAAAGTTTGAGTCTGCTTTGAGCCACAGCTTCTTGTAGCTACATTAACAATCTCATCACATCATTGTTTTCGAGAGACAGCGTGATGATATTGAGAATCCAAGTGAACCCTGTCTGTGCCAGATCATTTATTGTGCGCCCCACTACGTTGGCAAGACAAAAAACAACAGGAAAGACAGCCGTTTAATGTGAGATGCTCAGCTATGTAAGGATTTTGAAAGTCATGTCATGTACACCCAGCATGAAAAGGCTCCTTGTATTTTTCTAACACCTCAGCAAGCAGCAAGTCAAAGTTGTTTCTTCTTAAATCAACCTTTAACTTGATTATACTTTAGAGAATAGAGAAGAGAGACCTACCTCTCCAATCTCTAGTGTAAAAGTAAGGCTGATCAGAGTTGGCACTGCGAATGGGGCAGCTGGTACGACTGGCACAACTGCCACCGATGCCCACTGTCAAAGCACCCAGCCATCGTACAGCTGAATATGAGCACAAGCGACAGTGGAACAACCTGGAGATCTGATGCGTGAAACTTCAAAACTCCTCTTTCTACAGTTTGCATTTCTTCAGCAAAATATAGAATGAGATTAATTACTTGATGTATTCTTAAGCTTTCCTCAACGTAACCTAAAGCATGGCTAAATGGTGAATTATAGGAGTAGATGCATAGATTTCACTTTGGGGCATGAAAATCATCTTGCTGATCTGTCATCGTATATCGTAAGTCCTTGAAGAATCTCAGTGTTTTGTCAGTAATATGGCAATACATCTGCATGACTCGGTGTAGCAATTTATCTGCATCACATCACCAGCAGAATCATCAATTTACTTGAAATGTATTCAAAAGTGGAGAACATTTGATTATAAAAATGAAGCAGATAAATATGTAGAATAGACAAACTAAATAGGAAAGGAAGAAAGTTGTCGAAGATCAACTATGCGATGGCACATATTAAGTGGTAGAAAAAGTACCCAATTGTCATAGTAAAGATACCTTAATAGAAAATGACTCAAGTAAAAGTGAAAGTCTTCCAGTAAAATACTACTTGAGTAAAAGTCTAAACGTATCTGGTTTAAAATATACTTAAGTTTAAAAAGTAAAAGTAAATATAATTTCAAATTCCTTATATTAAGCAAAGCAGACGGACACATTTTCAAGTTTTTTCTTTTACAGATAGCCAGGGGCTCAATCCATCACTCAGACATCCTTTACAAATGAAGCATGTGTTTAGTGAGTCCTCCAGATCAGAGACAGGGGATGACCAGGGATGTTCTCTTGATAAGTGTTTGAATTAGACAATTTTCCTGTCCTGCTAAGCATTCAAAATGTAATGAGTACTTTTGGGTGTCAGGGAAAATGTATGGAGTAAAAAGTACATCATTTCCTTTAGGAATGTAGTGAAGTAAAAGTTGCCAAAAATATAAATAGTAAAGTAAAGTACAGATACCACAAAAAAAATACTCAAGTAGTTCTTGAAAGCATTTTTACCTAAGTACTTTACACCACTGCACATATCCGAAACCTATTGTTATTGATATTTACTTCCACAACATGCTATCTACACTACCGGTCAAAAGTTTTAGAACACCTACTCATTCAAGGGTTTTTCTTTATTTTTACTATTTCCTACACTGTAGAATAATAGTGAAGACATTAAAACTATGAAATAATACATATGGAATCATGTAGTAGCCAAAAAAGTGTTAAACAAATCCAAATATATTTTATATTTGAGATTCTTCAAGGTAGCCACCCTTTGCCTTGATGAAAGCGTTGCACACTCTTGGCATTCTCTCAACCAGCTTCATGAGGTAGTCACATGGAATGCATTTCAATTAACAGGTGTGCCTTGTTAAAAGTTCATTTGTGGAATTTCTTTCCTTCTTGATGCGTTTGAGCCAATCAGTTGTGTTGTGACCAGGTAAGGGGGTATAGAGAAGCTAGCCCTATTTGGTAAAAGATGAAGTCCATATTATGGCAAGAACAGCTCAAATAAGCAAAGACAAAAAACAGTCCATCATTACTGGCTGGCATGAGGTCAGTCAATACGGAAAATTTCCAAAACTTCAAGTGCAGTTGCAAAAACCATCAAGCGCTATGATGAAACTGGCTCTCATGAGGACTTTAACTCTAAGTTCATTAGAGTTATCAGCCTCAGAAATTGCAGCCCAAATAAAGGCTTCACAAAGTTCAAGTAACAGACACATCTCAACATCAACTGTTCAGTGGCGACTGTGTGAATCAGGCCTTCATGGTCAAATTGCTGCAAAGAAACCACTACTAAAGGACACCAATAAGAAGAGACGTGCTTGGGCCTAGAAACACGACATTAGACCGGTGGAGATTTGTCCTTTGATCTGAAGGCCAAATTGGAGATTTTTAGTTCCAACCCGCCGTGTCTTTGTTCGGGCTTAGAGGGACAATCATTTGTTTTTCAACAGGACAATGACCCAACACAACTCCAGGCTGTGTAAGGGCTATTTTACCAAGAAGGAGAGTGATGGAGTGATGCATCAGATGACCTGACCTCCACAATCACCCGAACTCAACCAAATTCAGAAGTTTTGAGATGAGTCAGACCGCAGAGTGAAGGAAAAGCAGCCAACATGTGCTCCTTCAAGACTGTTGGAAAAGCATTCCAGGTGAAGCTGGTTGAGAGAATGTCAAGAGTGTGCAAAGCTGTCATCAAGGCAAAGAGTGGCTACTTTGAAGAATCTCAAAAAGAAACACTATTTTCATTAGAACATGATTCCATATGTGTTATTTCATAGTTTTGATGCCTTCACTATTGTTCTACAATGTAGAAAATAGTCAAAATAAAGGTGTTCTCAAACTTTTGACCTGTAGTGTATATGCAATTTAACTCAATAAACAAGAGACTAAATGCTTATATCAATGCTGCAATGACGTAGACGTGGGTCTGCAATCCACCATGATGGCTCGATACAGTACACAAACGGATTAGCGGGGGTCATCACTGATCTATGGAGGAGTGGTAACATATTTAGGACTTTGGAGATATTTTTTTATATACCACCCACACTGGACTTCTTCTTTCTCAACAGGGTCAATATGTTTTATACACCAATTACACACATACAGATCAGTGTTACTCCCAAGACAAATACCCTCAAGAGCAGAAGCAATTATGGACAAATAAATGCATAAAGCAAAGCTGAGGCTGTGTGAGAATAAAGAAAAAAATATTTTTAAAAAAGGTCAGGAGGTACCGGAAATGACCATTAACCATGGAATGCGACGAGGACTAAAAAAGCTTTCTTTTCAAGTATACCCAATTATTTGTCTAATCGTCCAATCGTCTGTAGTGCTGCATTCTTTTTTATATATTTTTTTATCTACATCAAAGCATGTTGAATTGATGCTTGTGTTTAAAAAATATTATTTGTAACTGTACTTTATGGAACACTAGAGTTTGCTAAGGGATTTTACAAGTGTGGCTCAAATGCTAGAAATACTGTCCCTTAGATATACAGTAGGATATGATCCTGTCATGGTGGCTATGGGCCAAGTTATACAGTAGGATATGATCCTGTCGTGGAGGCTATGGGCCAAGTAATACAGTAGGATATGATCCTGTCGTGGTGGCTATGGGCCAAGTTATACAGTAGGATATGATCCTGTCATGGTGGCTATGGGCCAAATTATACAGTAGGATCCTGTCATGGTGGCTATGGGTCATGTTATACAGTAGAATATGATCCTGTCATGGTGGCTATGGGCCAAGTTACACAGTAGGATATGATCCTGTCATGGAGGCTATGGGCCAAGTTATACAGTAGGATCCTGTCATGGTGGCTATGGGCCAAGTTAAACAGTAGGATCCTGTCATGGTGGCTATGGGCCAAGTTATACAGTAGGATCCTGTCATGGAGGCTATGGGCCAAGTTATACAGTAGGACATGATACTGTCATGGAGGCTATGGGCCAAGTTACACAGTAGGATCCTGTCATGGTGGCTATGGGCCAAGTTATACAGTAGGATATGATCCTGTCATGGATGCTATGGGCCAAGTCATACAGTAGGATCCTGTCATGGTGACTATGGGACAAGATATACAGTAGGATATGATCATGTCATGGAGGCTATGAGCCAAGTCATACAGTAGGATCCTGTCATGGTGGCTATGGGCCAAGTTATACAGTAGGATGTAATCCTGTCATGGAGGCTATGGGCCAAGTTATACAGTAGGATATGATCCTGTCATGGAGGCTATGGGCAAAGTCATACAGTAGGATCCTGTCATGGTGGCTATGGGCCAAGTTATACAGTAGGATCTGATCCTGTCATGGAGGCTATGAGCCAAGTTTTACAGTAGGATCCTGTCATGGTGGCTATGGGCCAAGTTATACAGTAGGATATGATCCTGTCATGGAGGCTATGAGCCAAGTTATACAGTAGGAAATAATCCTGTCATGTAGGCTATGGGCCAAGTTATACAGTAGGGTATGATCCTGTCAATGAGGCTATGGGCTAAGTTATACAGTATGATCCTGTCATGGTGGCTATGGGCCAAGTTATACAGTAGGATATGATCCTGTCATGGAGGCTATGAGCCAAGTTATACAGTAGGATAAAATCCTGTCATGGTGGCTATGGGCCAAGTTATACAGTAGGATATGATCCTGTCATGGAGGCTATGGGCAAAGTTATACAGTAGGATCCTGTCATGGTGGCTATGAGCCAAGTTATACAGTAGAATCTGATCCTGTCATGGAGGCTATGAGCCAAGTTATAAATTAGGATCCTGTCATGGTGGCTATGGGCCAAGTTAAACAGTAGGATATGATCCTGTCATGGAGGCTATGAGCCAAGTTATACAGTAGGATATGATCCTGTCATGGAGGCTATGGGCTAAGTTATACAGTAGGATATGATCCTGTCATGGTGGCTATGGGCCAAGTTATACAGTAGGATATGATCCTGTCATGGAGTCTATGAGCCAAGTTATACAGTAGGATAAAATCCTGTCATGGTGGCTATGGGCCAAGTTATACAGTAGGATATGATCCTGTCATGGAGGCTATGGGCCAAGTTATACAGTAGGATATGATCCTGTCATGGAGGCTATGGGCAAAGTCATACAGTAGGATCCTGTCATGGTGGCTATGGGCCAAGTTATACAGTAGGATCTGATCCTGTCATGGAGGCTATGAGCCAAGTTATAAATTAGGATCCTGTCATGGTGGCTATGGGCCAAGTTATACAGTAGGATATGATCCTGTCATGGAGGCTATGAGCCAAGTTATACAGTAGGAAATAATCCTGTCATGGAGGCTATGGGCCAAGTTATACAATAGGATATTATCCTGTCATGGAGGCTATGGGCTAAGTTATACAGTAGGATATGATCCTGTCATGGTGACTATGGGCCAAGTTATACAGTAGGATATGATCCTGTCATGGAGGCTATGAGCCAAGTTATACAGTAGGATAAAATCCTGTCATGGAGGCTATGGGTCAAGCTAAATAGCGCCGACTCTATTCCTATCCAGGCATTAATTCTCCTTTGGACATTATAATATTTTTCATAGACTCTCTTTGAAATTACTTCTAACTGAAATACACAGGAATTGTTTTTAAGCTTTTATATCCAACAACCTATTGTGATCTGAAACCTCTGAATGTTTCATTTTAGAAATACTGTATTTGGTGTTGTATAATTTATTAATGAGCTATCAGGGAAATTATTAACTCTTTACGGCCTTGCGGGCCACGCTATCGCATTAAACATGGGCTGATGTTCAATTACCTACCTTGTTATGCAAATGGTCTTGTATTAAGCCACATACATTTTCAAATTAAAGTTGAGAAGCTCCTTTAGGGAGAATGTGTAATCGCATTGTGGAATAACGAGAACTTTTTATTAAATATAAATGGTAAAAAATGACATAGGCAATTTCCCCGACTTGCACCAATTTCTTAAAACATATTTGCCTGTCAGTGGTACATTCAAATGTCCCTAACATTCGTCTAGGTACTAATTTACACATCTGTTAGAATGTTGACAGGCCTCTCTTGCCTTCACTTCTAGGTGACTACTCTGTGCCACTTCGTATTCACTGTGCACGCACGTACACACACCCACGAACACACACACAAACACACACACATACCCACAAACACACACACACACACACACTCTCTGTCTTACAGCTCCACTATTTTCTCTGCTCAGCACAATAACTGCTAAAGCCTTGACATTGGCAGCGTCCTCCCAGGTTCTAAAGCACTGGAAATGTGAATGATTATGTGGATTCTAATAATTCTATTTTTTTGTAGGTGGTGATACATTTTCAGTTAGGGCAAATCAAGTCTGACATGTTGACGTGGAAATTACAGGACTGTTTTGCTAGCACAGACTGGAATATGTTCCGGGATTCTTCCGATGGCATTGAGGAGTACACCACATCAGTCACTGGCTTGATCAATAAGTGCATCGATGACATCGTCCCCACAGTGACCGTACGTACATACCCCAACCAGAAGCCATGGATTACAGGCAACATCCGCAATTCGCTAAAGGGTAGAGCTGCTGCTTTCAAGCAGCCAGACTCTAACCCGGATGCTTATAAGAAATCCTGCTATGCCCTCCGACGAACCATCAAACAGGCAAGAGTCAACACAGGACTAAGATTGAATCGTACTACAACGGCTCTGATGCTCGTCGGATGTGGCAGGGCTTGCAAACTATTGTGGACTACAAAGGGAAGCACAGCCGCCAGCTGCCCAGTGACACGAGCCTACCGACGAACTAAATAACTTCTATGCTCGCTTCGAGGCAAGCAAAACTGAAGCATGAATGAGAGCATTAGCTCTTCCAGACGACTTTGTGATCATGCTCTCCGTAGCCGATGTGAGTAAGACCTATAACAGGTCAACATTCACAAGACCGCTGGGCCAGACAGATTACCAAGACATGTACTCCGAGCAAGCGCTGACCAGCTGGCAAGTGTCTTTACTGACATTTTCAACATGTCCCTGACTGAGTCTGTAATACCAACATGTTTCAAGCAGACCACCATAGTCCCTTTGCCCAAGAACACCAAGGAAATTAGCCTAAATTACTACCAACCCGTAGTACTCATGTCTGTAGCCATGAAGTGCTTTGAAAGACTGGTCATGACTCACATCAACACCATTATCCCAGAAACCCTAGACCTAATCTAATATGCGTACCGCTTCAACAGATCCACAGATGATGCACTCTCTATTGCACTCCACACTGCCCTTTCACACCTGGACAAAAGGAACACCTACGTGAGAATGCTGTTCATTGACTACAACTATGCTTTCAACACCACAGTGCCCTCAAAGTTCATCACTAGGCTAAGGACCCTGGGACTAAACACCTCCCTCTGCAACTGGATCCTGGACTTCCTGGCGGGCAACCCCCAGGTGGTAAGGGTAGGTAACAACACATCTAATCCGACCCTCTCTGCCTAATCAATCGCCATTCTACCTGCTGTTGTTGTGCTAGCTGATTAGCTGTTGTTGTCTCACCTACTGTTTTAGCTAGCTCTCCCAATTCAACACCTGTGATTACTGTATGCCTTGCTGTATGTCTCTCTCAAATGTCAATATGCCTTGTATACTGTTGTGCAGGTTAGTTATCATTGTTTTAGTTTACAATGGAGCCCCTAGTTCCACTCTTTATACCCCTGATACCTCCTTTGTCCCACCCCCCACACATGCGGTGACCTCACCCATTACAACCAGCATGTCCAGAGATACAACCTCTCTCATCATCACCCAGTGCCTGGGCTTACCTCCGCTGTACCCGCACCCCACCATACCCCTGTTTGCGCATTATGCCCTGAATATATTCTACCATGCCCAGAAACCTGCTCCTCTTATTCTCTGTCCCCAACGCCCTAGGCGACCAGTTTTGATAGCCTTCAGCCGCACCCTCATACTACTCCTTCTCTGTTCCGCGGGTGATGTGGAGGTAAACCCAGGCCCTGCATGTCCCCAGGCACCCTCATTTGTTGACTTCTGTGATCGAAAAAGCCTTGGTTTCATGCATGTCAACATCAGAAGCCTCCTCCCTAAGTGTGTCTTACTCACTGCTCTAGCACACTCTGCTAACCCTGATGTCCTTGCCGTGTCTGAATCCTGGCTCAGGAAGGCCACCAAAAATTCTGAGATTTCCATACCCAACTATAACATCTTCCGTCAAGATAGAACTGCCAAAGGGGGAGGAGTTGCAGTCTACTGCAGAGATAGCCTGCAAAGTAATGTCATACTCTCCAGGTCCATACCCAAACAGTTCGAACTACTAATTTTGAAAATTACTCTCTCCAGAAATAAGTCTCTCACTGTTGCCGCCTGCTACCGACCCCCCTCAGCTCCCAGCTGTGCCCTGGACACCATTTGTGAATTGATCGCCCCCCATCTAGCTTCAGAGTTTGTTCTGTTAGGTGACCTAAACTGGGATATGCTTAACACCCCGGCAGTCCTACAATCTAAGCTAGATGCCCTCAATCTCACTCAAATCATCAAGGAACCCACCAGGTACAACCCTAACTCTGTAAACAAGGGCACCCTCATTGACGTCATCCTGACCAACTGGCCCTCCAAATACACCTCCGCTGTCTACAACCAGGATCTCAGCGATCACTGCCTCATTGCCTGTATCCGCTACGGAGCCGCAGTCAAACGACCACCCCTCATCACTGTCAAACGCTCCCTAAAATACTTCTGTGAGCAGGCCTTTCTAATCGACCTGGCCCGGGTATCCTGGAAGGACATTGACCTCATCCCGTCAGTTGAGGATGCCTGGTCTTTCTTTAAAAGTAACTTCCTCACCATTTTAGATAAGCATGCTCCGTTCAAAAAATGCAGAACTAAGAACAGATATAGCCCCTGGTTCACTCCAGACCTGACTGCCCTCGACCAGCACAAAAACATCCTGTGGCGGACTGCGCTAACATCGAATAGTCCCCGCGATATGCAACTGTTCAGGGAAGTCAGGAACCAATACACACAGTCAGTCATGAAAGCTAAAGCCAACTTCTTCAGGCAGAAGTTTGCATCCTGTAGCTCCAACTCCAAAAAGTTCTGGGACACTGTGAAGTCCATGGAGAACAAGAGCACCTCCTCCCAGCTGCCCACTGCACTGAGACTAGGTAACATGGTCACCACCGATAAATCCATGATTATCGAAAACTTCAACAAGCATTTCTCAACGGCTGGCCATGCCTTCCGCCTGGCTACTCCAACCTCGGACAACAGCTCCCCCCCCCCCCCGCAGCTACTCGCCCAAGCCTCTCCAGGTTCTCCTTTACCCAAATCCAGATAGCAGATGTCCTGAAAGAGCTGCAAAACCTGGACCCGTACAAATCAGCTGGGCTGGACAATCTGGACCCTCTATTCCTGAAACTATCCGCCGCCATTGTCGCAACCCCTATTACCAGCCTGTTCAACCTCTCTTTCATATCGTCTGAGATCCCCAAGGATTGGAAAGCTGCCGCAGTCATCCCCCTCTTCAAAGGGGGCGACACCCTGGACCCAAACTGTTACAGACCTATATCCATCCTGCCCTGCCTATCTAAGGTCTTCGAAAGCCAAGTCAACAAACAGGTCACTGACCATCTTGAATCCCACCGTACCTTCTCCGCTGTGCAATCTGGTTTCCGAGCCGGTCACGGGTGTACCTCAGCCACGCTCAAGGTACTAAACGATATCATAACCGCCATCGATAAAAGACAGTACTGTGCAGCCGTCTTCATAGACCTTGCCAAGGCTTTCGACTCTGTCAATCACCGTATTCTTATCGGCAGACTCAGTAGCCTCGGTTTTTCGGATGACTGCCTTGCCTGGTTCACCAACTACTTTGCAGACAGAGTTCAGTGTGTCAAATCGGAGGGCATGCTGTCCGGTCCTCTGGCAGTCTCTATGGGGGTGCCACAGGGTTCAATTCTCGGGCCGACTCTTTTCTCTGTATATATCAATGATGTTTCTCATGCTGCGGGCGATTCCCTGATCCACCTCTACGCAGACGACACCATTCTATATACTTCCGGCCCGTCCTTGGACACTGTGCTATCTAACCTCCAAACGAGCTTCAATGCCATACAGCACTCCTTCCGTGGCCTCCAACTGCTCTTAAACGCTAGTAAAACCAAATGCATGCTTTTCAACCGTTCGCTGCCTGCACCCGCAGGCCTGACCAGCATCACCACCCTGGATGGTTCCGACCTTGAATATGTGGACATCTATAAGTACCTAGGTGTCTGGCTAGACTCTAAACTCTCCTTCCAGACCCATATCAAACATCTCCATCTCCAAAAATCAAATCAAGAGTCGGCTTTCTATTCCGCAACAAAGCCTCCTTCACTCACGCCGCCAAACTTACCCTAGTAAAAACCCTAGTAAAACTGACTATCCTACCGATCCTCGACTTCGGCGACGTCATCTACAAAATTGCTTCCAACACTCTACTCAGCAAACTGGATGCAGTTTATCACAGTGCCATCCGTTTTGTCACTAAAGCACCTTATACCACCCACCACTGCGACTTGTATGCTCTAGTCGGCTGGCCCTCGCTACATATTCGTCGCCAGACCCACTGGCTCCAGGTCATCTACAAGTCCATGCTAGGTAAAGCTCCGCCTTATCTCAGTTCACTGGTTACGATGGCAACACCCATCCGTAGCACGCGCTCCAGCAGGTGTATCTCACTGATCATCCCTAAAGCCAACACCTCATTTGGCCGCCTTTCGTTCCAGTTCTCTGCTGCTTGTGACTGGAACGAATTGCAAAAATCGCTGAAGTTGGAGACTTTTATCTCCCTCACCAACTTCAAACATCTGCTATCCGAGCAGCTAACCGATCGCTGCAGCTGTACATAGTCTATTGGTAAATAGCCCACCCATTTTCACCTACCTCATCCCCATACTGTTTTTATTTATTTATTTTTATTTTTCTGCTCTTTTGCACACCAATATCTCTACCTGTACATAACCATCTGATCATTTATCACTCCAGTGTTAATCTGCATAATTGTAATTATTTGCCTACCTTCTCATGCCTTTTGCACTCAATGTATATATAGACTCCCCTTTTTTCTACTGTGTTATTGACTTGTTAATTGTTTACTCCATGTGTAACTCTGTGTTGTCTGTTCACACTGCTATGCCTTATCTTGGCCAGGTCGCAGTTGCAAATGAGAACTTGTTCTCAACTAGCCTACCTGGTTAAATAAAGGTGAAATAAAAAAAAATATAAAAAATAAATAAATCTGCCACCCTGACCCTCAACAT
This sequence comes from Oncorhynchus mykiss, assembly GCF_013265735.2. Taxonomy (NCBI): domain Eukaryota; kingdom Metazoa; phylum Chordata; class Actinopteri; order Salmoniformes; family Salmonidae; genus Oncorhynchus; species Oncorhynchus mykiss. The sequence continues at coordinate 21,122,571 of NC_048578.1, forward strand.
GGGGGCCCCTCAGGGGTGTGTTCTCAGTCCCCTCCTGTGCTCCCTATTCACCCATTACTGCATGGCAAAGCACGACACCAACACCATCATTAAGTTTGATGACGACACAACAATGGTAGGCCTAATCACCGACAATGATGAGAAAGCCTATAGGGAGGAGGTCAGAGACCTGGCAGTGTGGTGACAAGATAAGAACCTCTCCCTCAACTTGATCAAGACAAAGGAGATGATTGTGGACTACAGGAAAAGGAGGACCGAGCATGCCACCATTCTCATTAATTAGGCTGTAGTGGAGCAAATCAAATCAAGTCAAATCAAATGTTATTTGTCACATATACATGGGTAGCAGATGTTAATGTGAGTGTGCTTGTGATTCTAGTTCCAACAGTGCAGTAATATCTAACAAGTAATCTAACAATTCTCCAACAACAACATAATACACACAAATCTAAAGGGGTGAATGAGAATATGTACATATACAGTGGGGAGAACAAGTATTTGATACACTGCCGATTTTGCAGGTTTTCTTACTTACAAAGCATGTAGAGGTCTGTAATTTTATCATAGGTACACTTCAACTGTGAGAGACAGAATCTAAAACAAAAATCCAAAAAATCACATTGTATGATTTTTAAGTAATTCATTTGCATTTTTTTGCATGACATAAGTATTTGATCACCTACCAACCAGTAAGAATTCCGGGTCTCACAGACCTGTTAGTTTTTCTTTAAGAATTGCTCCTGTTCTCCTCTCATTACCTGTATTAACTGCACCTGTTTGAACTCGTTACCTGTATACAAGACACCTGTCCACACACTGAATCAAACAGACTCCAACCTCTCCACAATGGCCAAGACCAGAGAGCTGTGTAAGGACATCAGGGATAAAATTGTAGACCTGCACAAGGCTGGGATGGGCTACATGACAATAGGCAAGCCGCTTGGTGAGAAGGCAACAACTGTTGGTGCAATTATTAGAAAATGTGAGAAGTTCAAGATGACGGTCAATCACCCTCGGTCTGGGGCTCCATGCAAGATCTCACCTCGTGGGGCATCAATGATCATGAGGAAGGTGATCCCTCAGCCCAGAACTACACGGCAGGACCTGGTCAATGACCTGAAGAGAGGCATTAGAAAACACACTACGCCGTCATGGATTAAAATCCTGCAGCGCACACAAGGTCCCCCTGCTCAAGCCAGCGCATGTCCAAGCCTGTCTGAAGTTTGCCAATGACCATCTGGATGATCCAGAGGAGGAATGGGAGAAGGTCATGTGGTCTGATGAGACAAAAATAGAGCTTTTTGGTCTAAACTCCACTCGCCGTGTTTGGAGGAAGAAGAAGGATGAGTACAACCCCAAGAACACCACCCTGACTGTGAAGCATGGAGGTGGAAACATCATTCTTTGGGGATGCTTTTCTGCAAAGGGTACAGGACGGCTGCATCGTATTGAGGGGAGGATGGATGGGGCCATGTATTGTGAGATCTTGGCCAACAACCTCCTTCCCTCAGTAAGAGCATTGAAGAACCGAAACACACAGCCAGGGCAACTAAGGAGTGGCTCCGTAAGAAGCATCTCAAGGTCCTGGAGTGGCCTAGCCAGTCTCCAGACCTGAACCCAATAGAAAATCTTTGGAGGGAGCTGAAAGTCAGTATTGCCCAGCGACAGCCCCGAAACCTGAAGGATCTGGAGAAGGTCTGTATGGAGGAGTGGGCCAAAATCCCTGCTGCAGTGTGTGCAAACCTGGTCAAGAACTACAGGAAATGTATGATCTCTGTAATTGCAAAGAAAGGTTTCTGTACCAAATATTAAGTTCTGCTTTTCTGATGTATCAAATACTTATGCCATGCAATAAAATGCAAATGAATTACTTAAAAATCATACAATGTGATTTTCTGGATTTTCTGGATTCCGTCTCTCACAGTTGAAGTGCACCTATGATAAAAAATTACAGACCTCTGCATGCTTTGTAAGTAGGAAAACCTGCAAAATCGGCAGTGTATCAAATACTTGTTCTCCCCACTGTACGTATATGGATGAGTGATGGCCGAGCGGCATTGGCAAGGTGCTATAGATGGTATAAAATACAGTATATACATGTAATATGAGTAATGTAAGATACGTAAACATTATTAAAGTTGCATTATTTAGATTAGCATTGTATAAAGTGACTTGTGGTCTCAGTGTATGAAGTAACTAAAGTGGTCTCAATATAGGCAACAGCCTCTCTGAGTTAGTGAATGCTGTTTAGCAGTCTGATGGCCCTGAGATTGAGGCTGTTTTTCAGTCTCGTGGTCCCAGCTTTGATGCACCTGTACTGACCTCGCCTTCTGGATGGTAGCAGTGTGAACAGGCAGTGGCTCGGGTGGTTGTTGTCCTTGATGATCTTTTTGTCCTTCCTGTGACATCGGGTGCTGTAGGTGTCATGGAGAGAAGGTAGTTTGCCACCAGTGATGCATTGTGCAGACCTCATCACCCTCTGGATGGCCTTGTGGTTGAGGGCGGTGCAGCTGCCGTACCAGGCTGTGATATAGCCCGACAGGATACTCTCGATTGTGCATCTGTAAAAGTTTGTCAGGGTTTTGGGTGACAAGCCAAATTTCTTCAGCGTCCTGAGGTTGAAGAGGCGCTATTGCGCCTTCTTCACCACACTGTGTGGGTGGACCATTTCAGTTTGTCTGTGATGTGTACGGCTAGGAACTCAAAACTTTCCACCTTCTACACTACTGTCCAGTCAATGTGGATAGGATGTGCTCCCTCTGCTGTTTCCTGAAGTCCACAATCATCTCCTTTGTTTTGTTGATGTTGAGTGTGAAGTTATTTTCCTGACACCACACTCCAAGGGCCCTCCCCTCCTCCCTGTAGGCTGTCTTGTCGTTGTTGGTAATCAAGCCTACCATTGTAGTGTCGTCTGCAAACTTGATGATTGAGTTGGAGGCGTGCTTGGCCATGCAGTCATGGGTGAACATGGAGTACAGGAGAGCTTTAAGTTCCTCAACAACAAACTTTCATGATCCAAAGACACCAAGACAGTTGTGAAGAGGTTGCGACAATGTCTATTCCCCCTCAGGAGACTGAAAAGATTTGGCATGGGTCCTCAGATTCTCAAAAACTTCTGCAACATTGAGAGCAACTGCTCTGGTTGCAACTGCTCGGCCTCCGACCGCATGGCACTACAGAGGGTAGTACGTACGGCCTAGTACATCACTGGGGCCAAGCTTCCTGCCATCCAGGACCTTTACACCAGGCAGTGTCAGAGGAAGGCCCAAAAAAATGCCAAAGACTCCAGCCACCCTAGTCGTAGACTGTTTTCTCTGCTACCACACGGCAAGCGGTACCGGAGCGCCAAGTCTAGGTCCAAAAGTCTTCTTAACAGCTTCTACCCCCAAGCCATAAGACTTCTGAACAGCTAAACAAATGGCTACCCAGACTATTTGCATTGTCCCCCCAACCCCATTTTTACGCTGCTGCTACACTCTGTTTATTACCATGCCTAGTCACTTTACCTCTACCTACATGTACATATTACCAATATTTTCTCAATTAACCAGTTTTGCTACTGTTATGTTATTGTTGCTCCTTAATTATTTGCTATTTTTCAATTTTTCTTATTTTTTATGTTATTTATTTATTTTTTACTTCAGTTTATTTTAGTAAATACTTTCATAACAACTTTTTTCTTAAAACTGCATTGTTGCTTGTAAGTAAGCATTTCACTGCAGGGTCTACAGCTGTGGTATTCGGCGCATGTGACAAATAACATTTGATTTGATTTCCTGCCGTGCAGGAAAATTCTCATCAACAAAAGCGTGATCAAATTAAGATCCTACATCCGTAGCTATTAAGGTTGAACAGCGTGTTCTGACCAAGCACCTTGTGCTGACCTTACAGTGAAATACAGTGTTGGAAGTCAGATTACTGCTAATCACTTAGCGACCAATATTCTTGGGGAAAAAACTTGATTTATTTGACCCATTACTGAAAATACACAGTAGTTTCAACCGTGGGTTTGGCTGTGACGACCATGCAATGGCTCTTGGCCCTAAGGCGAGTTCAACTGTGAAATCTAAGCTGCTTTCAGCTCCGATATCTAAGCACGACAATCTAGCTGTCTCTCCATCTCTCTCTTCCATCAGGGAGCTGCTCCAGAAAGCTGTGATCACATCCGCCATGACACCGACCCCTTTGGGATCTGCCGCTTTTAAAACAGCATCTGCTCTGTTGGTTTCCACTACGGTTATTCTGAGGGATTCATTCCAAATGTTTACAGATGTAGACCCTAATAACATCGAGCCTGGTCGACAGAAAGAGCAAATCTCAGTTCAACATTCTGTGGAAGCTAGGATGAGGCTATTAAGCAGATTGTGCTCTTTTCGCAGTCAAAATCTCTCGCAGGATGTAAAGAGATCACAAACAAAGCTAAAAGTATTTGTATTACAGCAGTGGTACTAATTGGCTACACAGAGAAGGGAGGAAGTGGGATTCTCCAAGTCAATCACTGGCAGGAGTTCGCCCCAATTAGGGTTCGCCATAACAAGCAAACTCGACTCTCTTTCTCTCTCTCTTAGCGCAGAGCTCTAATGAGTAATAAACTCCAACGTTAAGACTTCACTTAAGGTGAGTGTTTTTATTCCTTTTTTCCCCTTTCACTGTGAAGTAAGGAACTTCATTGTAGCACAACAGCAGACACAAGTGCTATGTGAAGTGTTATGCTTTTGCTGGAAGCTAAAATCTTCATCACACGAGAGATGGACAGCAGCAATTAACCTTTTGAAAGAAGCCCCACATTGAGGCCATTCTAATAATAAAAAGCCGTTGGTGTTTTTCGCTTTGCAGGGAAGTGCATTGGGTAGTCATGTGGAAAAGGGGCTGGGTAAGGGCTAGATGCAATGAGAGAGGAAATTGGGAAATACATGGAGCCATGTACTCAGTCCCTCTGACACACACAGTCTACCAGCCAGGGACCCAGTGCCTCTGACACACAGTCTACCATCCATGTACTCAGTCCCTATGACACACAGTCTACCATCCATGTACTCAGTCCCTATGACACACAGTCTACCATCCATATACTCAGTCCCTCTGACACACACAGTCTGATAGCCATGTACTCAGTCCCTCTGAGACACACAGTCTACCAGCCATGTACTCAGTCCCTATGACACACAGTCTACCAGCCAGGGACCCAGTGCCTCTGACACACAGTCTACCATCCATGTACTCAGTCCCTATGACACACAGTCTACCAGCCATGTACCCAGTCCCTCTGACACACAGTCTACCAGCCAGGGACCCAGTGCCTCTGACACACAGTCTACCATCCATGTACTCAGTCCCTCTGACACACACAATCTACCAGCCATGTACTCAGTTCCTCTGACACACACAGTCTATCAGCCATGTACTCAGTTCGTCTGACACACACAGTTTACCAGCCACATACCAGCCATCTCATTAGAGGCAATTAGCGATGACTCAGAGGCCAACACACACACACACACACACACACACACACACACACACACACACACACACGTACGTTAATACACACGTGCCAACACACGTTAGCCAAGGCACACACACATACATGCAAACACACAAATGCAAACACACGCATTCAAGCATGCACGTATCAAAACACTCACATGCAGAAACCGACTCTCACACACGTTCACGCCTTATGAAATAGAAAGGTTATCCTATTCATAATTATGAATCTAGTTCATTATGGGAGTGAATCAAGCTGTGAAGGTCCGGCCTCTCTCTCCTGGCCTCCAACTCCAATCAGACCGCAGATGAGGGGGTAGGAAGAGGGCCTGATCCCAGTAATGGAAGGAAAGTCTCCACTCAGGGACCCCGCAGCTCTGCAAAACATCTACCTCGGGTGTACTGACAGTTGCAGAGCAATCTGCAGGGTGGCCTTGTGACACTAAAACTGGAGCAATTGGAATTGGGATATCTCATTAAATACGCCTAGGTAATTGACATCCTTTGTAATGATACACGTTTGTATAAATGTTGATATGTCTTCAGAGCTAAGCCAGATGTTGAGGGGAACAGACACACCGAACTAAGGGGAGTCGGCTGGAGAACCCAACACAGAGGAAGACTGCAGCAAGAGGGGCAGCTAAATATAGACTACAAGTCGAGTTAGGTGGCTTGCTATGAGAGATAATCTGAAAATCTCAATCCTAATGTTACCTGCTGGGCACTGGTGTCATCGATAGGTCTGCCGAGTGTCGTGAAACGTGCTACTCAGGACTAAGACGCCACTTTGGAGTAGGATCACTGCTATGAACAGCACGCACACACAGACAGCTGGACCATGTCTGTGTGGGACACGTGTGTGTGTGTCTGTTTTTGTGTGGTTATGTGGCTATAGGTGTGTGTCTGTGTGTGTTTCTGTGTGGCTATGTGGCTACGTGTGAGTGTGTTTTAGTCAAATCAAATCAAATATTATTGGTCGCGAACACAGATTTACATATGTTATCGCAGGTGCAACGAAATGCTTATGTTTCTAACGCCAACAGTGCAGTAACATCTAAATCCTTATGTTTTTAGCTCCAACAGTGCAGTAATATATAAATCCTTATGTTTTTAGCTCCAACAGTGCAGTAATATCTCAATCTTTATGTTTCTAGCTCCAACAGTGCAGTAATATCTAGTAATACAATTACAAAATACATAAAACCAAAACTTTATAATACACTGCTCAAAAAAATAAAGGGAACACTTAAACAACACAATGTAACTCCAAGTCAATCACACTTCTGTGAAATCAAACTGTCCACTTAGGAAGCAACACTGATTGACAATACATTTCACATGCTGTTGTGCAAATGGAATAGACAACAGGTGGAAATTATACGCAATTAGCAAGACAACCCCAATAAAGGAGAGGTTCTGCAGGTGGTAACCACAGACCACTTCTCAGTTCCTATGCTTCCTGGCTGATGTTTTGGTCACTTTTGAATGCTGGCGGTGCTTTCACTCTAGTGGTAGCATTAGACGGAGTCTACAACCCACACAAGTGGCTCAGGTAGTGCAGCTCATCCAGGATGGCACATCAATGTGAGCTGTGGCAAGAAGGTTTGCTGTGTCTGTCAGCGTAGTGTCCAGAGCATGGAGGCGCTACCAGGAGACAGGCCAGTACATCAGGAGACGTGGAGGAGGCCATAGGAGGGCAACAACCCAGCAGCAGGACCGCTACCTCCACCTTTGTGCAAGGAGGAGCAGGAGGAGCACTGCCAGAGTTCTGCAAAATGACCTCCAGCAGGCCACAAATGTGCATGTGTCCGCTCAAACGGTCAGAAACAGACTCCATGAGGGTGGTATGAGGGCCCGACGTCCACAGGTGGGGGTTGTGCTTACAGCCCAACACCGTGCAGGACGTTTTTCACTATTTCTACATTGTAGAATAATAGTGAAGACATCAAAACTATTAAATAATACAGATGGAAGCATGTAGTAGCCTAATGATAGTTGAAGCGACAGGTAGCCTCGTGGTTAGAGCGTTGGGCCAGTAACCAAAAGGTTGCTGGATTGAATCCCTGAGCTGACAAGGTAGAAATCTGATGTTCTGCCCCTGAACAAGGTAGTTAACCCACTGCCTGTGAGCCATCATTGTAAATAAGAATTTGTTCTTAACTGACTTGCCTAGTGAAATAAAGGTTACATTTAAACAAATCAAAATATATTTTAGATTCTTCAAAGTAGCCACCGTTTGCCTTGTTGACAGCTTTAGCATTCTCTCAAGCAGCTTCATGAGGTAGTCACCTGGAATGGATTTCAATTAACAGGTGTGCCTTGTTAAAAGTTCATTTGTGGAAATTCCTTCCTTCGTAATGCATTTGAGCCAATTAGTTGTGTTGTGACAAGGTAGAGTGGTATACAGAAGATAGCCCTATTTGGTTAAAGACCAAGTCCATATTATGCAACAGCTCAAATAAGCAAAGAGAAACCACAGCCAATAATTACTTTATGACATGGAGGTCAGTCAATCAGGAATATTTCAAGAATTTTGAAAGTTTCTTCAAGTGCAGTCGCAAAAACCATCAAGTGCTATGATGAAACTGGCTCTTATGAGGACCGCTACAGGAAAGGAAGACCCAGTTACCTCTGCTGCCGAAGTCCATTACAGTTAACAGCCCCTCAAATTGCAGCCCAAATAAATACTTCACGGAGTTCAAGTAACAGACACATCTCAACATCAACTGTTCAGAGGAGACTGTGTGAATCAGGCCTTCATGGTCGGATTGCTGCAAAGAAAACACTACTAAAGGACACAAATAATAATAAGATACTTGCTTGGTCCAAGAAACACGAGCAATGGACCTTAGACTCTTGCTTAGTCCGGTTTTTGGTTCCAACTGCCGTGTCTTTGTGAGACGCAGAGTAGGTGAATGGATGATCTCCGCATGTGTGGTTCCCACCATGAAGCATGGAAGAGGTGTGATGGTGTGGGGGTGCTTTGCTGGTGACACTGTCAGTGATTTATTTAGAATTCAAGGCACACTTAACCAGCATGGCTACCACAGCATTCTGCAGTGATACACCATCCCATCTCGTTTGCATTTAGTTGGACAATCATTTGTTTTTCAACAGGACAATGACCCAACACACCTCCAGGTTGTGTAAGGGCTATTTGACCAAGAAGGAGAGTGATGGAGTGCTGCATCAGACGACCTGGCATCCACAATCACCCGACCTCAACCCAATTGAGATGGTTTGGGACGAGTTGGACCGCAGAGTGAAGGAAAAGCAGCCAACAAGTGCTCAGCATACAGTATGTGGCAACTCCTTCAAGACTGTTGGAAAAACATTCCAGGTGAAGCTGGTTGAGAGAATGTCAAGAGTGTGCAAAGCCGTCATCAAGGCAAAGGGTGGCTACATATATGGCTACATATATATTTAGATTTGTTTAACAATTTTTTTGGTTACTACATTATTCCATTGATGTCTTCACTATTATTCTACAATGTAGAAAAAAGAACAAATAAAGAAAAACCCTTGAATGAGTAGGTGTGTCCAGACTTTTGACTGGTACTGTATATGTATATATATATATATATATATATATATATATATATATATATATATATATATATATATATATATATATATATATATGGTGTGTATAGACAGAATGGACAGTATATGAATAGAAAAGGTGTGTACAGCAGTAGTTATATAGGATGAGCCATGACTAGAATACAGTATACATATGAAGTAGGTAAAACAGTATGTAAACATTATTCAAGTGACATTTGTTCAATAACTATGTACATAGGGCAGCATGGTAGAGCACCGGGTGGTAGCCAACTAATACCATTGACTATGTTTGTGGTAGGTATTGGGAGAAGGCTGGCTAGTGGTCACTATTTAACAGTTGGATGGCCTGGAGATAGAATGTGTTTTTCAGTCTCTCGTTCCAGCGTTGATGCCCCTGTACTTATGGCTGTGGTGTTCCTAACATTTTGTCAAGCAAATAATTGCCAGTCTCACGGTAATTGACCATTAATTAACATAAACACATAGCCCACAATCCACTAATGCAGACATTTGGAACATCTACACTTTAAAAAGTATAATAAATCTATTTATTTTAGACAGGTCTAAAGAAACATGATATGAAGAAAATGTAGTCTATTTCAGAAGAGCCGAATAGCATACTCTGCGTTGACTCATGTTAGGCCCTGATCTGGTTACGCCATATGGCTGTGGGCTACACTAGTTAGCAGAAATGATTTGCTTAGAATTCTGTGGCATTATTTTGTAGTATTAATAATACAAATTAACATATCTGAATAAAATAGAAATAATATTTTCTCCAAACGATTAGAGGGAGTGCGTACATGCGGCTATTCTAGGTTGAGTGGTTAACGAAGAAACAGGTACTCCTACAGTGCTTTCAAAAAGTAATCAGAACCCTTGACTTTTTCCACATTTTGTTACATTACAGCCTCATTCTAAAGTGGATTAAATACATTTTTTTCTTCATCAATCTACACTCAATACCCCATAATGACCAGTGAAATATACCTGCTGGAGCACGTGCTATGGGTGTTGGGTATTGTTATGGTGACCAGTGAGCTGAGATAAGGCGGGGGCTTTACCTAGCAAAGACTTATAGATGCCCTGGAGCCAGTGGGTTTGGCAACGAATATGTAGCGAGGACCAGCCAACGAGAGCATACAGGTCGCAGTGGTGGGTAGTATATGGGGATTTGGTGACAAAACGGATGGCACTGTGTTAAACTACATCCAATTTGCTGAGTAGAGTGTTGGGGGCTATTTTGTAAATGACATCACCGATGTCAAGGATCGGTAGGATAGTCAGTTTTACGAGTGTATGTTTGGCAGCATGGAGGCTTTGTTGGCGAAATAGGAAGCTAATTCCACATTTAATTTTGGATTGGAGATGCTAAATGTGAGTGTGGAAGGAGACTTTACAGTCTAACCAGACACCTAGGTATCTCTAGTTTTCCACATATTTTAAGTCAGAACCGTCCAGAGTAGTGATGCTAGTCGGGCGGGCGGGTGCGGGCAGCGATCGGTTGAAAAGCATGCATTTAGTTTTACAAACATTTAAGAGCAGTTGAAGGCCACAGAATAAGTGTTGTGTGGCATTGAAGCTCATTTGGAGGTTTGTTAACACAGTGTCCAAAGAAGGGCCAGATGTATACAGAATGGTGTCGTCTGCGTAGAGGTGGATCAGAGAATCACCTGCAGCAAGAGCGACATCATTGATATATACAGAGAAGAGAGTCAGCCCGAGAATTAAACCCTGTGGCTCCCCCATAGAGAATGCCAGAGGTCCGGACAACAGGCCCTCCGATTTGACACACTGAACTCTATCTGAGAAGTAGTTGGTGAACCAGGTGAGGCAGTCATTTGAGAAACCAAGGCTATTGAGTCTGCTGATAAGAATGCGGTGATTGACAGAGTTGAAAGCCTTGGCGAGGTCGATGAAGACGGCTGCAGAGTACTGTCTTTTATCGATGGCGGTTATGATATCGTTTAGGACCTTGAGTGTGGCTGAGGTGCACCCATGACCAGTTTGGAAACCAATTTGCATAGCGGAGAAGGTTCGGTGGGATACGAAATGGTTGGTGATCTGTTTATTAACTTGGCTGTCGAAGACTTTAGAAAGGCAGGGCAGAATGGATATAGGTCTGTAAAAGTTTGGGTCTGGAGTGTCACCCCCTTTGAAGAGGGGGATGACCGCGGCAGCTTTCCAATCTTTAGGGATCTCAGACGACACTAAAGAGAGGTTGAACAGGCTAGTAATAGGGGTTGCAACAATTGCGGCGGACAATTTTAGAAAGAGAGGGTCCAGATTGTCTAGCCCAGCGGATTTGTAGGGGATGATGGTAGGGGCCCAGCTGATTTGCAGCTCTTTCAGAACATCAGCTATCTTGATTTGGGTGAAGGAGAAGCACGGGGGGGGCTTGTGCAAGTTGCTGCGGGGGGTGCAGAGCTGTTTGCTGGGGTAGGGGTAGCTAGGTGGAAAGCATGGGCAGCCGTAGAAAAATGCTTAATGAAATTGTCGATTATCGTAGATTTATCGGTGGTGACAGTGTTTCCTAGCCTCAGTGCAGTGGGCAGCTGGGAGGAGGTGCTCTTATTCTCCATGGACTTTACAGTGTCCCAAAACTTTTTGGAATTAGTGCTACAGGATGCAAATTTCTGTTTGAAAAAGCTAGCCTTTGCTTTCCTAACTGACTGTATATATAGGTTCCTGACTTCCCTGAAACATTGCATATCGCTAATGCAGTCCGCCACAGGATGTTTTTGTGCTGGTCAAGGGCAGTCAAGTCTGAAGTGAACCTAGGGCTATATCTGTTCTTAGTTCAACATTTTTTGAATGGGGCATGCTTATTTAAGATGGTGAGTAAAGCACTTTTAAAGAACCACCAGACATCCTCTACTGACGGGATGAGGTCAATATCGGGATGAGTTCAATTTAGGGAGCGTTTGACAGTGATAATATCTATGAGGGTGTCCATGACTATGGATTTAGGGTTGTACCTGGTAGGTTCCTTGATAATTTGTTTGAGATTGAGGGCATCTAGCTTAAATTGTAAGACGGCCGGGGTGTTACGCATATCCCAGTTTAGGTCACTGAACAGTACAAACTCTGAAGATAGATAGGGGGAAATCAATTCACATATGGTGTCCAGGGCACAGCTGAGGGCTGAGGGGGTCTATAACAAGTGGCAACAGTGAGAGATTTATTTCTGGAAAGGTGGATTTTTCAAAGTAGATGCTCGGGCACAGACCTGGATAGTATGATAGAACTCTGCAGGCTATCTCTGCAGTAGATTGCAACTCCTCCCCCTTTGGCAGTTCTATCTTGACGGAAAATGTTGTAGTTGGGGATGGAAGTTTCAGAATTTTTGGTGGCCTTCCTAAGCCAGGATTCAGACACGGCTAGGACATTAGGCTTGGCGGAGTGTGCTAAAGCAGTGAATTAAACAAACTTAGGGAGGAGGCTTCTGATGTTAATATGCATGAAACCAAGGCTTTTATGGTTACAGAAGTCAACAAATGAGAGCGCCTGGGAAATAGGTATAGTACAAAGCAGAGCTAATGCCTTTAATGCAAATTTTTGAGTTGCATCATGCAGCCTTAGAATGTATTAAAAATCTAAACATATAGCTCAACATTTGTATCACAACTAAAGTTACATAAATAACTCTAAATTAAGCATATACAGCACATTCGGATAGTATTCAGACCCGTTGACTTTTCCACATTTTGCTATATTATAGCCTTATTCTAAAATTGATTACATATATTTTTCCCCTCATGAATCTACACTCAATACCCCATAATGACAGAGCAAAAACAGGTTTTTAGAAATGTTCACAAATGTATTCAAAATAAAAAACGAAATACCTTATTTACATAAGTATTCAGACCATTTGCTATGAGACTCAAAATTGGGCTCAGGTGCATCCTGTTTCCAATAATCCTACTGGAGGTGTTTCTCCAACTTGATTGGTCCATCTGTAGTAAATTCAATTGATTGGACCTGATTTGGAAAGGCAAACACCTGTCTATATAAGGTCCCACAGCTGACAGTGCATGTCAGAGCAAAAACCGAGCCATGCGGTCGAATTGTCCGTAGAGCTCCGAGACAGGACTGTGTCGATGCACAGATCTGGGGAAGGATGCCATCATTCTTAACCCTTGTGTGGTGTTCATGTTTTTGTTGTTCACCGAATGTTCGCGGATCTGATGGACCCACAACATTATTGGGTTTACAAAGCAATACAGCCATAACAATTTACATACAAATACTTAATACTTAGATGTTGACTTATATCAATTACAAGCAATATAGATAGCATACATTGTTAATATTGGCCATTTACCTCTGCTAGATCTCATTTATCAATACGTTTTTTAAATAAAATTATAATCAAGACATGGGTGGGAAAATCATGTTTTATCTTGAACAAATATAAAAGGAACAAGGTTTTCATCACTATTGATGTTTATTGCTTTGAACTGAACAAATTGGAAGGACACATTATACGTACAGTATTTTATGGATATTATAAATGAGCCCCATTTAACACAAATTAAGGACGGTCTACACACCACAGTTAGCAAGTTTGGTATGCTACTAATGACCATCAGCAGCATCAGAGTTTGGAAAAGACTAATTACAGTGACTAAACGGTCACGTGGAATTTGACAGCCATCATTACTCGTGACTGCTGGTGTGGCAGTAATACGGTCACCGAACAGCCCTACCTTTACTGTCTCCACCTTCTAGATGGTAGCGGGGTGAACAGGCTGTGGCTCGGGTGGCTGCGGGGTCCTTGATGATCTTCTTGGTCTTCCTGTGACAACAGATTCTGTAGATGTCCCGGAGGTCAGGCAGTGTGCCCCCAATGATGAGTTGGGCAGACCACGCCACCCTCTAGAGAGCCCTGTGGTTGCTGGCAGTGCAGTTGCAGTACCAGGCGGTGATACAGCCTGACAGGATGCTCTCAATGGTGCATCTGTATAAGTTAATGAGGGTCTTAGGGGCAGGGATCCTTGATGATCTTCTTGATCATCCTGTGTGGGGCAAAGACACATTTCTTCTTTTAACCCTCTCCACTGCATGTGTGCCTGTCGGTCTGTCTGTCTGTCTCTGTGTGTATCAGTCGGTCTGTCTGTCTGTCTCTGTGTGTATCAGTCGGTCTGTCTGTCTCTGTGTGTATCAGTCGGTCTGTCTGTCTGTCTCTGTGTGTATCAGTCGGTCTGTCTGTCTGGCTCTGTGTGTATCAGTCGGTCTGTCTGTCTGTCTCTGTGTGTATCAGTCGGTCTGTCTGTCTCTGTGTGTATCAGTCGGTCTGTCTGTCTGTCTCTGTGTGTATCAGTCGGTCTGTCTGTCTGTCTCTGTGTGTATCAGTCGGTCTGTCTGTCTGTCTCTGTGTGTATCAGTCGGTCTGTCTGTCTGTCTCTGTGTGTATCAGTCGGTCTGTCTGTCTCTGTGTGTATCAGTCGGTCTGTCTGTCTGTCTCTGTGTGTATCAGTCGGTCTGTCTGTCTGTCTCTGTGTGTATCAGTCGGTCTGTCTGTCTCTGTGTGTATCAGTCGGTCTGTCTGTCTGTCTCTGTGTGTATCAGTCGGTCTGTCTGTCTGTCTCTGTGTGTATCAGTCGGTCTGTCTGTCTCTGTGTGTATCAGTCGGTCTGTCTGTCTGGCTCTGTGTGTGTGTCAGTCTGTCTGTTTTTGTGTGTGTGTATCTGTCTGTCTGTCTGTCTGTCTGTCTGTCTGTCTGTCTGTCTGTCTGTCTGTCTGTCTGAGCTTGGTAAAGAACCACTGACGACAAGTGACAAAGGGACCTGTGGTGCTCTCCCAGTACAGACGTCTGACAGGTGATGCATGGCGTTTAAAATCAACGACATCCTTTTATTCCTCTGTCATTTCCTGTGCTTTTGGACAGAGGATGGAAACAGAAAGCCCAGATGGATATACAGTAGGTTTGGGCAGAGGAGGCTCTTGCAGGGAGGAAGAGGAGAATGCCCCCCTTCAAAGATATTTGAAATTATTTAAAATATTAGCAATCCTCTAAAATATGTTGTGTTAAAAAAAATTATCGTCCATCATCTTTCTTAACTTTTTACATCACCAGCCTGTAACGTACTAGCCTGGTTAAATCAGCCTGAATGTTGCACAAGCCATTGTTTCGCAAATCAATTCATACAGCAAATTTCACCGGGCTAGGAATGGACAAGAGCTGTCAAGGTTTCCTCATATAACCATACCATCGCAATCTTCTACTGCTGTACCGTGACAAGGGAACCATCTTTTATATAGAATCCCTCTTGGCCATATTATGACAGCTAATTAAGTCCTTGATGAGAATGACATTGCTCTGTTGTGGCAAGACCTCCGTCTTACAACTGAACATTTACGAACGAGGGAAGATTGTTTCTATTAATATTTTTGCAGAATATTCTCTGTTCACTTATACTCTACTGTCATGGTATATTTATAATTGAACAGTACGTGTACAAAGAAAACATACACACACACAGATAGGCCTACATCAAACTATAACTGTACACGCTGATAGGCCTACATCAAACTATAACTGTACACGCTGATAGGCCTACATCAAACTATAACTGTACACGCTGATAGGCCTACATCAAACTATAACTGTACACGCTGATAGGCCTACATCAAACTATAACTGTACACGCTGATAGGCCTACATCAAACTATAACTGTACACGCTGATAGGCCTACATCAAACTATCACTGTACACGCTGTTAGGCCTACATCAAACTATAACTGTACACGCTGATAGGCCTACATCAAACTATAACTGTACACTCTGTTAGGCCTACATCAAACTATAACTGTACACGCTGATAGGCCTACATCAAACTATAACTGTACACGCTGATAGGCCTACATCAAACTATAACTGTACACGCTGATAGGCCTACATCAAACTATAACTGTACACGCTGTTAGGCCTACATCAAACTATAACTGTACACGCTGATAGGCCTACATCAAACTATAACTGTACACGCTGATAGGCCTACATCAAACTATAACTGTACACGCTGATAGGCCTACATCAAACTATAACTGTACACGCTGATAGGCCTACATCAAACTATAACTGTACACGCTGATAGGCCTACATCAAACTATAACTGTACACGCTGATAGGCCTACATCAAACTATAACTGTACACGCTGTTAGGCCTACATCAAACTATAACTGTACACGCTGTTAGGCCTACATTAAACTATAACTGTACACGCTGTTAGGCCTACATCAAACTATAACTGTACACGCTGTTAGGCCTACATCAAACTATAACTGTACACGCTGATAGGCCTACATCAAACTATAACTGTACACGCTGATAGGCCTACATCAAACTATAACTGTACACGCTGATAGGCCTACATCAAACTATAACTGTACACGCTGATAGGCCTACATCAAACTATAACTGTACACGCTGATAGGCCTACATCAAACTATAACTGTACACGCTGATAGGCCTACATCAAACTATAACTGTACACGCTGATAGGCCTACATCAAACTATAACTGTACACGCTGATAGGCCTACATCAAACTATAACTGTACACGCTGTTAGGCCTACATCAAACTATAACTGTACACGCTGTTAGGCCTACATCAAACTATAACTGTACACGCTGATAGGCCAACATCAAACTATAACTGTACACGCTGTTAGGCCTACATCAAACTATAACTGTACACGCTGTTAGGCCTACATCAAACTATAACTGTACACGCTGTTAGGCCTACATCAAACTATAACTGTACAAGCTGTTAGGCCTACATCAAACTATAATGTACACGCTGTTAGGCCTACATCAAACTATAACTGTACACGCTGTTAGGCCTACATCAAACTATAACTGTACACGCTGATAGGCCTACATCAAACTATAATGTACACGCTGATAGGCCTACATCAAACTATAACTGTACACGCTGTTAGGCCTACATCAAACTATAACTGCACACGCTGATAGGCCTACATCAAACTATAATGTACACGTTGTTAGGCCTACATCAAACTATAACTGTACACGCTGTTAGGCCTACATCAAACTATAACTGTACACGCTGATAGGCCTACATCAAAATATAATGTACACGCTGATAGGCCTACATCAAACTATAACTGTACACGCTGTTAGGCCTACATCAAACTATAACTGTACACGCTGTTAGGCCTACATCAAACTATAACTGTACACGCTGATAGGCCTACATCAAACTATAACTGTACACGCTGATAGGCCTACATCAAACTATAACTGTACACGCTGATAGGCCTACATCAAACTATAATTGTACACGCTGATAGGCCTACATCAAACTATAACTGTACACGTTGTTAGTCCTACATCAAACTATAACTGTACACGCTGATAGGCCTACATCAAACTATAACTGTACAAGCTGTTAGGCCTACATCAAACTATAACTGTACACGCTGTTAGGCCTACATCAAACTATAACTGTACACGCTGTTAGGCCTACATCAAACTATAACTGTACACGCTGATAGGCCTACATCAAACTATAACTGTACACGCTGATAGGCCTACATCAAACTATAACTGTACACGCTGATAGGCCTACATCAAACTATAACTGTACACGCTGATAGGCCTACATCAAACTATAACTGTACACGCTGATAGGCCTACATCAAACTATAACTGTACAAGCTGTTAGGCCTACATCAAACTATAACTGTACACGCTGATATGCCTACATTAAACTATAACTGTACACGCTGATAGGCCTACATCAAACTATAACTGTACACGCTGATAGGCCTACATCAAACTATAACTGTACACGCTGATAGGCCTACATTAAACTATAACTCTACACGCTGATAGGCCTACATTACTATAAATGTACACACTGATAGGCCTACATCAAACTATAACTGTACACGCTGATAGGCCTACATTAAACTATAACTCTACACGCTGATAGGCCTACATTACTATAAATGTACACGCTGATAGGCCTACATTCAACTATAAATGTACATGCTGATATGCCTACATTCAATTATAACTGTTCATGCTTTTGATAATGTTTTGATCAGGTAGTAATGATAATATTAAAGTCTATAGAATATACTCCTTGAAAATAGTATTTATACAATAATATTATGCAACTGTTGTGACCAATGTCCACATTGTTCTTTATTTTCATTAAAACTACAGTAGATGGATGGATGATAGTTTGAGTCTAATAGGAAACACAGACAAATGAAACATGACATGTTATTCATGATACACATTTTTGATGACTGGAGGATGTTTATAATTTTATGGTATAAATCAGTACCAAGAGTCACAACTCACTAGAATTCCAAGGTACAAGAAAAGGTATACTTTGATTGAGTTTACCACTATATTACTCCCAGACTCTCTCAGCAGACTTTATGAGAAAATAGATTGTTCTTGTACTTTTTGATGTGTGCTGTTTTTATTTACTCTCATATATAGCATGTTGACAAATCGACATGCAAATGATTGCTGTGCTTTTGAGAGTGTACTGTTGCATTATGGGAAGGTTTACTTCTCATAAACTAATTCCTTTGCAGTCTCATCTTTGTAACCTGCTATTGTGGTTTTCTAAGCATTTTTTCTTTAGGAAATCAGCCTAGCCAATCTGTGTGGACTATATAATAGAGACATACTGTATATGAACAGTGGATGACACAATACAATTCATACAGCAAATCAAAGACAGTAACAGTGGCTACCTTTGCAACGGATGCTACTGAATCATATGATACATGTGACAATCCCCATTTAACACATTCCCAATACACGGATGGGACTCATAGCTTCTGTATCTTTTTAAAATGGGGGAAAAGTTAAGCTTCCCATGGATAGTGGTTGATTGATGACTTTGTGGTAATTCTCTGTCGAGTGCAATTACACTGGCAATCAGATAGGCAAAAGCTCTCGCCATGTTCTACAGGCCAAGTTACAGAACACTATGTCATGGCGGTAGATGTAACAGCAGGAATTTACACTCCTGTGCCATACCTTTGAATGTGCTTCTTGTCTGCCATTTTTTGAACTACCTGGTCCCATCAGGCTCTTTGTAAGCTTGTCATCTCCCCCCTCTCTCATTTGAAACCTGTTGACAGCACCACCATCAGTACTTATGGGACACGTAGCTTCAGAGTCGCTTGGATCATATCGATAGCTTTGATAATCTCCCATGGTGCATTTCACCGACTCACATTTCCTTTGGTTGAAAGTAATTACAAAGTTCAATAGTTGTATTATTCCGTTGGCACTGTACACATTAATATGAATGCATAATCTACAGAGAGTTCTTCATTTTGGTTAATTACTTAGTAATAATTGTTTAAAAAATTTTGTTTCCATAACACTGAGCTAACTTTTTGGTACTCAGTCCTGTTAACATGGACTTTACAATGACAACCCTCTGAGTGTAACTTTGAAAGTCATTTTCAGTTAACGCTACCTCCAAATGGCATTCCGGGTTTGCAGTGTTATTTCTGACAGGTTGTGCCCTTCCTGCCCTCCTAGCCTGGCCTTACCTAGCCTGGCCTTACCTAGCCTGGCCTTACCTAGCCTGGCCTTACCCTGGTCTCAGCAGCGACGGTCCCGCTCAGCATTTGTCTGGAGAGGTGGGGGGGACCTTGGCCCAACCCTATCAAACAGCAGCTGTGCCCTGTTCCCATCTGCCTCTAACACCCTTGCCCCCCTTTCATCTGTCTTGATTAACAGGCAAGTGAGTATGTCATTAGCCCTGTTTATACCTGCCGGTAACATAAGTCCTTCATTCTGATCTTGTCCTGATCTTGTCTGTTTACACTTATAAGATCTGATCACAATGTGTCTTTTAATCGTCTACACTTAAACATTTGTGCACAATCAGAATGTGGACGAGATCAGGACAAAGGTTGTATGTTCAAACCAGGTATAAATAGAGCTAGAGTAAGGTGTTAGGATTGTGTCCCAGTACAAAATGGTTACCTGTGTGAAGTCTACCTGAGGGATTTCATCAAGGGGACTTATGACTCGGTACCGGTTTCCCCAGTGCATTCGGAAAGTATTCAGACCCCTTGACTTTTTCCAAATGTTGTTATGTTACAGCCTTATTCTAAAATAGATTACATTGTTTTTTTCCCCCCTCATCAATCTACACGCAATACCCCATAATGACAAAGCAAAAACAGATTTTTGACAATTTGTGCAAATGTATAAAAACTGAAATATGACTTTTACAGCCTCAAGTCTTCTTAGGTATGACACCACAAGCTTGGCACACCTGTATTTGTTGAGTTTCTCCCCTTCTTCCCTGCAGATCCTCTCAAGCTCTGTCAGGTTGAATGGGGAGTTTCAATGCACAGCTATTTTCAGGTCTCTCCAGAGTTGTTTGATCGGGTTCAAGTCAGGGCTCTAGCTGGGCCACTCAAGGTCATTCAGAGACTTGTCCCAAAGCCACTCCTGCATTGTCCTTGATGTGTGCTTAGGGTGGTTGTCCTGTTGGAAGGTGAACCTTCGCCCCAGTCCGACGTCTGAGCACTCTTCATCAAGGATCTCTCTGTACTCCGTTCATCTTTCCCTCGATCCTGACTAGTCTCCCAGTCCCTGCCGCTGAAAAATATTTCAACAGCATGATGCTGCCAATACCACGCTTCACTGTAGGGACGGTGCCAGGTTTCCTCCAGTCGACATGCTGGGCATTCCGGCCAAAGAGTTCAATCTTAGTTTCATCAGACCATAGAATTGTGTGCCTTTTTTGGCCAACTCCAAGCGGGCTGTCATGTGCCTTTTACTGAGGAGTGGTGTCCGTCTGGCCACTCTACCATAAAGGCCTGATTGGTGGAGTGCTGAAGAGATGGTTGTCCTTCTGGAAGGTTCTCCCATCTCCACAGAAGTCTAGAGCTCAGTTTGAGTGACCATCGGGTTTCTTGGTCATCTCCCTGACCAACGCCCTTTTCCCCCGATTGCCAAGTTTGGCCAGGCGGCCAGCTCTAGAAAGAGTCTTGGTGGTTCCAAACATCAATGATGCAGAAATGTTTTGGTACCCTTCCCCAGATCTGTGCCTCGACACAATCCTGTCTCGGAGCTCTATGGACAATTCCTTCGACATCATGGTTTTTGCTCTGACATGCACTAAAAACATGAACACCACACAAGGGTTAAGAATGATGGTACCCTTCGCAGATCTGTGCAACGACACAGTCCTGTCTCGGAGCTCTACGGACAATTCGACCTCATGGCTCGGTTTCTGCTCTGACATGCACTGTTAACTGTGGGACTTTATATAGATAGGTGTTTGCCTTTCCAAATCATGTCCAATCAATATAATTTACCACAGCTGGACTCCAATCAAGTTGGAGGAACATCTCAAGAATTATCAATGAAAGTAGGCTACCTCAACATTTAAAATCCTTTCTTGCGATATTTTTTTCTGTGAGTAGGCTACCTCAACATTTAAAATCCTTTCTTGTGATATGTATGCTGTGCTCACTTCTTTCTCTGACATAAGACCAGGTGTTGATGCCACAAAATTCCCATTCTATTTGAATCACATTACGTTTAGATAAGCATTGAACCATGTCCTTAAAAAACATTTAACAAAAAACATGAATTATTCATAAAGTAAAACCTGATTTTGAGGGTTTAAATGATGTGAGGCTTGATGACATGCTGTTTGAAATTCTAGAATAGCAAGAGAGGTAGAGAAAGCAAAAGGTGGAGGACAATTCCTTTTACACGGATGACTATGTAGAATTATTTTGAAGGAAGCAAAAGCGAATACCTCAGCCTTGTATCTTTGGTCTTAAGTAGCTGACAAGTTTAACCTTTCCTACCTGTTGCTATGGTAAAGCTGGCTGCTTTAGAATATGCTCATGACTATCAAAACCCACCAAAGGACACAGGCGCTCTTAAAGATATTCTACAATACTAAGATGTTCCAATAAACCAGATGACCTGTGTTGTTCCCTGCGTGTGGCTCACTTGGTAGAGCATTGCACTTGTAATGTCGCCGGTTTGATTCCCATGGGGGACCTGTATGAAACTGTATGCACTCCCTGCTGTATGTCTCTCTGAATAAGAGTGTCTGTAAAATGTAACTCAATCTTCTGTCTTGACTGGCTGGAATAAGTAGTCATTAAAAAAGGGCTTTATAAAGTAAATGTGACTGATTGATTAAAAAGTAAAGGTCATCATTATCTAGTATGGGCATCAACAGCACTATGAAATAGAAGGGCGACAGGTAGCATAGCGGTAAGAAAGCTTGGCCAAGGTCACTGGTTTGAATGCCATAGCCGACAAGGTGAAAAGATCTGTCGATGTGCCCTCGAGCAAGGCACTTAACCCTAATTTACTCTAGTGTACTACTATGGCTGACCTTGATTTTGATTTCCAAAAGACAGGTCTATTGAATACCTCAAGTAAACAATGAAACGGGCATTGAAACCATATTTCAGAGTTGACAGTGCATGCCATGAATGACATAATGCTACAGTAGTCCCCGGCTAAATGACATAATGCTGGTCTCCCGCTGCACAATGCTAGTCTCCAGCTGTACAATGCTAGTCTCCAGCTGCATAATGCTAGTCTCCAGCTGCCTTCATACTCTAGGCAGAAAGGAAAGGAAGTACTCTATGCACTATTTATTTTAAGACAATTAAGTGTCAAACACATTAATAAATAACACATTACACTATAGGTATCTATGTACACATAAATGACTGTAAGGACTGACGCGAGAGAAGAGAAGTAGGTACGGGGAGTAGAACATTTAATATGGAACAGACATCAAACAGGACAGTCAGTCAGGAGTCAGAACCGAGTACGCAAAGACAAACAAACATTAATCCTGAAGCAGGGAACAGAGCTTGGGAACAGACAGATATAGGGGAGCTAATGACACAGGTGATTGAGTCCAGGTGAGTCAGGGGAAGGCAGGTATGCATACTGATGGTGGCAGGAGTGCGTAATGCTGGGGAGCCTGGCGCCTTCGAGCGCCAGGGAGGGGGAGCGGGAGCAGGCGTGACAAATTACATAATACATGAAAAGCAAAACACAAAAATCTAAACCCAATCATATGAAACAAACACATTGTTTAGTAAAACGGCTCTCTAAGAGCCACCTGAATTGGCCTAGAGGCACCAACTCCAGCAACTTTAAGGACTTTTGGAGATTCCACATCAGAGGCGCAAAAATAACTAAAAGCAGATTTACCTAGCTCGGTAGAGATGAAAGAGATCTCCAGTGTTAGCCCTCCCTGAGTCCGAGTCTGGTAACTTACACATCTGAAGGGTAACAATAAGGTAAGGAATGGCAGAAATTTATGCAAGAGGGCTTTATAGACGGCAAGTAATGTAATTGCCTGTACTGACGTTTGAAGTAGAGATCTCCCAAAGTGCACTACTAACCAATTCAGAGTTCACCTTCAACTCTATATTGAGGGAGAGCGGGAAACTATTTAAATTCTAAACACCTTAGCACTTCACCTGTCGCCTCCAAAGCTTCTTAACTAGCATTTCTCCAACTAAAGCCACTATCGTTCACAAGCATGCACACACACAATTATTAGTGCTTTTCATTTTGAATAACCTTACATTTTCTCCCTTTAGATGGGAATATTAATCATTCTCAATATGTGTACATACCTGTTTTGCAGGTTATTAATATCAAATAATGAACAACAATTTAACCCATGCTAGAAGAGGTCAATGCATTATAATGGCTTTATGAATAGTTACCTTCTCTACTATCATCAATTGCAATATGTCATCCACAAAGGCTTGATTTTCTATTATCTAATATAACAGTGAACAAAACACTGTCCCTATTCACATAGCTAAAAAAGAACAATGAAACACAATTGTCATGGAGAGGAATTTGGACATACATTCACCAACTCACACACAATGGCATGTGCACGCACGCACGCACGCACGCACACACACACACACACACACACACACACACACGCACACGCACACGCACACGCACACACACACACACACACACACACACGAGGAACACCTGCTGAGAATGTCTGTGGGTCATGGTCCTGTCAGGAGGGTTTAGGAGATTAATCCCCCGGGCCTGTTTTCATAGATACAAATTCTGACGGAGCGAGGAAATCGGAGAGGTGAGGAACCAATCTGGAATTGATATACCTTTCTGGTGGGATTAAGTAAATCGGCCACATTTCTTCCCTTCATTCGTCCTTTGTCTCTATCCATCATTTCTTAAAGGAAAATATACATTTCTTTTTCGGCATCATTTACACAAATGGGTCTCTATGTTACATGGGCTACGGTATCAGGGATTTTATTGGTCAGACTTTACGCATGCCAAATGAACCCAGGCCTCATGCTAAAATAACCAGCCCACCGGAAAAAAAACATGAAATGTAAAAATGCCCTCCTGGGTAATTTATCCTCCTAAGTAATTTCTGTATTTATGGGATTCACCTTCAGAATATCATGTGGCATGTAGTCTTGGTAGAGTGAAGAAAAAGGAGAGAGGGAGGAAATGAGAAACCCAGAGATAGAGAGAGGGGGGGGTCGTAAACCAAGTCATCTCTCCGGTAGGTGGATCTGCCATCCAGACAGGTCGGCTGTGACCTCCTACAAGACCAGCCAATCTTTTCTCCTTCACGTCTGCCATGGAGGAAACCGTATTATGGGGATGCTCATATTATGAGGTCGTTTCAGCTTCCCTTATTTAAATGCACTTATTGTGAGTTGCGTCTGGATGAGAGAGCCTGTTAAAACCTCTTTGGGCTGCAATCCCGTTAACGGGATGATATGACAACAGCCAGTGAAAGTGCAGGGCGCGTTACTTTCACTAGTTCCAAAAACATCCAGTGATTTTGCATAGCCACATTGATTCAACAGAAATACTCATCATAAATGTAGATGATAATACAAGTTCTACACATGGGATTATAGATATACCTCTCCTTAATGCAACCGCTGTGTCAGATTTCAAAATAACTTTACGGAAAAAGCAAACCATGCAATAATCTGAGACGGAGCTCAGAACAATCGTCATATTAGCCGCCATGTTGGAGTCAACAGAAACCAGAAATAACATGATATTCCCTTACCTTTGATTGTCTTCATCAGAATGCACTCCCATGAATTCCAGGTCCACAATAAATGCTTGATTTGTTCGATAATGTCTGTTATTTATGTCCAATTAGCTACTTTTGTTAGCGCGTTTGGTACACCTATCCAAACGCTGGTGCTGGTCGACCATATCTTCGGTCAAAAACTTCAAAAAGTTATATTACAGGTCGAAGAAACATTTCAAACTAAGTACAGAATCAATCATTAGGATGTTTTTATCATAAATCTTCAATAAAGTTCCAACCGGAGAATTCCTTTGTGTCTTGGGGAGGAACGGGGATTCCTGGGAGTGCCTTCTGATGAAGATCTTCAAAGGTAAGTGAATATTTATGGTGTTATTTCTAGCTTCTGTTGACTCCAAAATGGAGGATTGGGCTCTGAGCGCCGTTCTCAGATTATACTTTTTCCGTAAAGTTTTTTTGAAATCTTACACAGCGGTTGCATTAAAGAGAAGTCTATCTTTAATTCTGTGAATAACAGTTGTATCTTTTATCAATGTTTATTATGAGTATTTCTCCAAACTCACGGGATGTTTTGGAATCACAACATTTCTGCACGTAACACGTAACAAGATTTTTGGATATAAATATGCACATTATCGAACAAAACATGAATGTATTGTGTAACATGATGTCCTATGAGTGTCATCTGATGAAGATCATCAAAGGATAGTGATTCATTTGATCTATATTTCTGCTTTTTGTGACTCCTATCTTTGGCTGGAAAAATGGCTGTGTGTTTTTCTGACTTGGCTATGACCTAACATAATCATATGTTGTGCTTTCGCTGTAAAGCTACATCGGGCACGATGGGTAGATTAACAAGAAGTTTATCTTTCATTTGCTGTATTGGACTTGTTAATGTGTGAAAGTTACATATTTCTAAAAAATATTTTTTAATTTCGCACCTTTTCAGCGGAATGTTGTCGAGGGGTTCCGCTAGTGGAACGCCTACCCTAGAAAGGTTACCTCTTAAGTCGACCCACTACTTTTTCGAACATTCTGTTAAAAATCGCGAAACATTTCAGCGTCCTGCTACTCATGCCAGGAATATAGTATATGCATATGATTAGTATGTGTGGATAGAAAACACTCTGAAGTTTCTAAAACTGGTTAAATAATGTCTGTGACTATAACAGAATGTGAACAACAAGCGAAATCCCAAGAAAAACCTGGTCACAAAAACCACAGAAAAGTATTAATCCGCCAGTCTCTGAATTGTTTATTGCAAGCAAAAAATATATAGCCGGGAGCTTGCAGTTCCTACAACTTCCACACGATGTCGCGATCGTCATTTTAATTGACAAAAATCCTTTGTGTAATGACAAATAGATCCTTCATTTCGTCCAGCATACAGGAAAATATTTTTGGAAGAGAGACAAAGGACAGTTTTCTTGAGTAGCTGCTATTGAATACAGATCGCCCAGTGATCAATTTGATCGATTATTAACGTTTACAAATACCGACAGTTGGGTTACAAAAGTAGGTTGAAGTGTTTTGTCAAAGAATATAGGCAACTTATATAATTTTAAAAAATGACGTTGCGTTTTGGAAGGGAGCTTTTTCCTGAACCAGACAGGCTATACAAATGGATATTTTGGGCATACATGGACGGATTTAATCGGGAAAAATACCCAATTGTGATGTTTATGGAACATATAGGAGTGCCAACAAAGAATATCATCAAAGGTAATGAATGTTTTATATTTTATTTCTGCGTTTTGTGTAGCGCCGGCTACGCTAATTCTTTTGTTTACGTCCCCTTCAGGTATATTGGGGTGTTGCATGCTATCAGATAATAGCTTCTCATGCTTTCGCCGAAAAGCATTTTAAAAATCTGACTTGTTGGCTAGATTCACAACGAGTGTAGCTTTAATTCAATACCCTGCATGTGTGCTTTAATGAACGTTTGAGTTTTAACGAGTACATTTAGCATTTAGCGTAGCGCATTTGCATTTCCAGGTGTCTAGATGAGACGTCTGCATCTCAGGTGGGAGCAAGAAGCTTCTTACATTTTTTGCATAAGAAGTGTTTTGTGAATCTAGGCCCTGGTGCTTTTCAGGTAATATCACAGAATTATGTGAAAATGAACTTTCTCAATATAAAATACATTTTTGTGGGTATGTATTTGACTACCCAATTTGTCTGTGAGTGTCTTACTTGTCGGCTTGTCAAAGGTATAGATGACCATTCTTGGACTTAAAATGTTCCCCTTTTGGGAAAATATATTTCCCAATCTGTTGTACATACCAGATACTGTAATGGAGGCCATTTTGTGAGTTCAGGCTCGAATGTGATTCTCTGCTCTTTCTTAAGACTATATTCCCCTTCACCCGTTGTGTATTTGGCAAACCTTGATGCCGCGGATCTCCCCTACTCTGTCAGAGGTATGCAGCGTGTATAACATTCCATCAACAGAGCCTCACTACTCTTCCTAAAGACCATTCCAGTTTCATTTAGAGTGAGACATATCACCTTCCCACTGACAGGAATCCACACCTTCACCACAATGTATGATTCTTCAGAACAAAAAGCTTTGACAAGTGGAAAATCATGTCTCTTCTACCTGACAAGCACTCCACCCCCTCAGTCATCTGCTAGAAGGCCCATAGACATTTTACCAGACATTCTTATCCAGAGCGACTTACAGGAGCAATTAGGGTTAAGTGCCTTGCTCAAGGGCACATCAACATATTTTTCACCTAGTCGGCTCAGGGATTCAAACAGTGACCTTGAGGTTACTGGGGCAATGCTCTTAAGAAAAAAATAAGAAGTTCATAAGATAAGAAGTTCAGTTCCTCAACAATATTATAAGATGTAATGATCTAACTTTTCAAATATATTCTTACAAATCTTCTGAAGATGTTACAATGGCTAGCAATGGCAGTCATGTTAGCATATTTTTATTGTTCAGAAATGTGGTGGGTACTCTCTTCGTTCGCTGGACTTTATCCTGCTAACTGTTCCAAATGTCCGAACGGAATTTGGTAAAAGGGCTTTTATGTACTCTGCGCCATCGTCTTGGAACGTCTTACAAAATACTTTTAAACTGGAAGAACTTGTCCCGATTGGCATTTTTAAATCACTGATGAATGATCTTGAGACTGATTCCATGACCTGTCAATGATTTTAATTTGCTGTTTTTGATTTTGTTATACTCTTGTGAATTCTATGGTTTTTACTAGACTACTTGTAGTTGTTGTTTGTCTGTAATTTTTGTAATGACTTGTGCTGCCTATCTTGGCCAGGACGCTCTTGAAAAATAGATTTTAAATCTCAATGAGCTTAAATCTCGTAAATCTCGAGCTCGTTAAATAAAGGTTAAATAAATAAATACAACATTGGGATTACTGTTCTAAAACATGCTCTTTGGTTTAAAACATTGCCCTGAGTTTAAGAAAAGGATTTAGCTATCTGGAGTCGCCCGCCCGACTAGCATCACCTCTTTGGACGGTTCTGACTTAGAATATGTGGACAACTACAAATACCTAAACTCTCCTTCCAGACTCACATTTAGCATCTCCAATCGAAAATTAAGTCTAGCATTGGCTTCCTATTTCGCAAAAAAGCCTCCTTCACTCATGTCGCCAAACATACCCCTCGTAAAATTGACCATCCTACCAATCCTTGACTTCGGCGATGTCATTTACAAAATAGCCTCCAACACTCTACTCAGCAAATTGAATGTAGTCTATCACAGTGTCAGCCGTTTTGTCACCAAAGCCCCATATACTACCCACCACTGCGACCTGTATGCTCTCGTTGGCTGGCCCTCGCTACATATTCATCACCAATCCCACTGGCTCTAGGTCATCTACTGTATACGTCTTTGCTAGGTAAAGCCCCCGCCTTATCTCAGCTCACTGGTCACCATAGCTGCACCCACCTGTAGCACGTGCTACAGCAGGTATATTTCACTGGTGATCCCCAAAACCAACACCTCCTTTGGCCGTCTTTCCTTCCAGGTCTCTGCTGCCAATGACTGGAACTAATTGCAAAAATCACTGAAGCTGTAGACTTATATCTCCCTCTCTAACTTTAAGCATCAGCTGTCAGAGCAGCTTACCGGTGACTGTACCTGTACACAGCCCACACAACTACCTCATCCCCATATTGTTATTTTTTTTGCTATTTTGCACCCTAGTATCTCTACTTGCACATCATCATCTGTACATCTATCACTCTAGTGTTAATGATAAATTGTAATTATTTCACCACTATGGCCTATTTATTGCCTTACCTCCCTAATCATACTACATTTGCACACTGTATATAGATAGACCTTTTCTATTGTGTTATTGACTGTACGTTTGTTTATCCCATGTGTAACTCTGTGTTGTTGTACTTTGCATTTTCTTGGCCAGGTCACAGTTGTAAATGAGAACTTGTTCTCAACTGGTCTACCTGGTTAAATAAAGGTGAAATTAAAAAATAAACATTTTCACAAACTATATTTTCAAGAATTGAAAACTCTTCTTAACTTTTTGCTTAAGAGAAGCATAAGAAATAGCGCAAGACAATTTCTAAGAACCTTTGAGGAATAGCAACTTTGCTTAATTTTCTTCTTAAGTCTATGGTTGAGGAAAAAATGCTGGTTAAGGAGGTTTTGTGAATCTGGGCCCAGGAAATTTCTTCTCTCCTCACATTAACAGCTGATCAGAATTCTTGGCTCGCCTCGCTGTTGCTTCAAACTTTCTATTTAGGGATCTCACCGCCTCGGAGCTATTGTACCAATGTCACTGTGCTAATCAATCACAGAAAACACAGTGTGTGTTAGGGGGGTGTCTTTTCACCCATTCTCTGAGCACAATTCTACAGGCTTGTCGGGCAATACAATCAAGGTGGTTGCCAAATTGCCCTCGACAAGGAAATATGTTGTTAGCCAAGATAATGTGCCATCATTATTTTAGGCTATGGTGCGATGCCAGTGTGAGGGATTATTTGGAGTTCGCAGGCCAGCACCAGCTGCATGATTGCAGATATTCAGAGCTGAACACCAGAGCTGTTCCTCCATTTTGGTGCCAATTCACGAGACATGAAAGGTAAATTGCAGGTTATACCTGGCAACACAGGATGGGGGGGTCTTTGGAAGATGGAAGATGATGGTGATGAAGTCTGCTGATGATCTTGTAGAGGGCAAGTCTGGGAACTAGCCTGAGTCATATAGCCACTGGACTTCTCCTCCTCCTCTAGTTCAGAATAGCAGCCACTCGTCCTCACTACGAGCCCTCAGCCTCAGCACTGTATTCCTCCATCTCTCATTCCTCTCACGCTTCAGGCAACTCCTCACAAAAGATCAGGAACTGGCTGGTACTGTGTCTAGATGCATTTAAAAAAAAAACATTAGCCAGCAGATTAGCAAGCTAGCCAAGCCAAAAAGATTTACCCTGTCAGTCAATCTGAAAATGTGTGCCTCAAAACCACCAGATATATGCAATGCAAACAAAACATTATCAAAATGTTGGTTCCAAAAACAATAATAAAAAAACACTTTAAAATAAATATGTACACATTTACAGGAGCTCTCCGTCTAGGCTGCTACCAGGGCGCCATGGCAACTATCCAAATTACTAATAGATTGATATACTTGTTTTATATTAGTAGAGGAAAAGGAATGATGATACCATCTTTTACTGTCTACTACATTGTTTCCAGCCTATAAATCAAATATTTATTGATCTGTCTGCGAAACAACAGAGAGGAACAACATTCAACCTCTTTAAAGATTCTAACCCCCAACCTCTCCAGTTACATAGATTTATTAAAACAAGCCAAACCATCTTCACGTATCAAGATTATAGACAAGTCAGTCGAATAACGTGGCGAATGAAAGCGGCATCTGACATGCAGACACACACACAAACAGGAAAGAAGAGCTGTAGTGGCGGTGCGTGGGCACAGTAAATCAAAGATCTCCCAACAAAACTGTCAGGGCCACGTCAGTCAGCCGGAGTTCAAGTGAATCCCTATGGTGCTTCAGAGTACTAGGCCTACATACTGAGACTGTAAAGATATAAAAGTCATTTAACGCATTGAACTCAATTAGAGAGATGGGTGCAGATAGACATATATGACACCTGACTTCAAATAGTATTTGAAATCATTCAGATGTGGTTAGTTGTGCTTGATTGAGTATGCATGGCTCAATGGGACGAATAAAATAGTTTGACGTTCAATCATTTTTGTTTATGTATCAAATACTATTTTACTCCAGGTACTGAGGGGAATCAAAGCGGTAGTCCCTATTGGGCATCGTGTGTATGACATAGGTGTTGCGTAGACGTGAAAAAAAACATGATTGTTAGCTACCTCATTAGGTAATTATAAGAATAATGGCAGTATAATAATATGATCACTGACAATGAGTTTTACTTCACAGTACTTTACATGCTGCGCACAATACATAAATCATCAGTAATAGGAGTTAATGGCAGCTTATTCTGGGTAATCTCGTTTGTGACTGCCGTGGAGGATGTACTACTACATAGACGATTAAAACAGTCTGGAATCACATACTGTCTATTTCAAAGATCCACATCCGCATTCTACACATCTTCCCAGACGTCTGGACGCTGAGGATTACATCAACCTGATGACACAGTGTTCCTCTAGCCTGACTGAGTATGTGTGAATGTAGAGCCACACTCTTAAGGCATGGATTACTGCCGGCGGAAGAGAGAGAGGGGGCAGACGAGAAAGAGAGGAGAAGGGGAGGGTCCACCTTTTCCTCTTCTGTGTGTGTGTGTGTGTGTGTGTGTGTGTGTGTGTGTGTGTGTGTGTGTGTGTTTGGCTTTGATTCGCGACTGAACTTCTGAAATAGACTCGCTGAGGATCTGTGGATGCAGGGAAGGTTGTCTGGGGTGGCCTCAGTAGTGGCGGAGTGCATTTGAATGTGCGTGGGGCGGTTTGTGTGTATGTGTGTATATATGTTTGTGTGTGTTGTGTGCGTTTGGAGTCTGTGTGTGTGTAAAGCTGGAAGCCAGTGGATGTAGCAATTAAGGAAGCCTGTGTTTTTCTTGTGACTGTAGCAGAATGCATCTCTGATGGATGACAATACATTAAAACACAACAGCTGAGGCCAAGTGGTGCACCAGTAGCTATAGGGGCCCTGGTCAAACGTAGTGCACTACATAGGGAATAGGGTGCCATTTGGGACACTATCTAAGGTCTCTGTGCCCGGAAGACTATCACAACAGATGCCAGAGCTAGTCCAATCCGCCCCACGAATCCAAAAGAAAAACAGTATTTAATCAGAGACTCTCTGGCTTTAGAAAGAGAGAACGAGAGAGAAAAAGGCCAAAATAAAGAAATAAAAGCAGAGAAAAAATGGATTCGGAATGTGATCGCCCCTTCGAAAGTCAAACTCAAATTGCTTTTTTGCATCTGTGCGGCTTGCTAGCTTTTCCGTCTAGCTTTAATCTTAGAATCCTTATGTACCGAAATGACCAAAGGGATTAGAGACAGAAAAAGCCCTAATCCCTTTAAATAAATCCTGAAATATATCTTCTTGTATCTGCCTGAGAAGAGACCACTGTGTTTCCATTTAATGCCACTTCCTTTTTGTTTTCTAGACATGGGCTGCATCTCAAATGGCCATATATTTCCTATATAGTGCACTACTTTTGACCAGGGCCCATAAGGCTCTGATCATATGTAGTGCACTACATAGCGAATAGGGTACTATTTGGGATGCAAAGATGCAGTATTTCGACATACAGTGTTACCTCATCTCCTTTAAAAAGCAGCCAATATCCGGGGTGGGGTGGAGTGGGGGCTGCATGCCAAATGACACCCTGTTCCCTACAGCAGCATACCACCCTGCATCCCACTGCTGGCTTGCTTCTGAAGCTAAGTAGGGTTGGTCCTGGATGGGAGACCAGATGCAGCTGGAAGTGGTGTTGGAGGGCCAGTAGGAGGCACCCTTTCCTCTGGTCAAAAAAATATCCCAGGACAGTGATTGGGGACATTGCCCTGTGTAGGGTGCCATCTTTTGGATGGGATGTTAAATGGGTGTCCTGACTCTTTGTGATCGCTAAAGATTGCATAGCACCTATCGTAAGAGTAAGGGTGTTAACCCTGGTATACTGACTAAATTCCCAATCTGGCCTTCATACCATCACGGTGAGCTAATCATCCCCAGCTTCAAATTGGCTCATTCATCTCCTCTCTCCTGTAACTATTCCCCAGGTCGTTGCTGTAAATGAGAATGTGTTCTCAGTCAACTTACCTGGTAAAATAAGGGTAAAATAAAAAAACTGTGCACTTATTTTGATCAGAGCTGTGCACTATGCAGGGAATAGGGTGCCATTTGGGATGTACTGTAGCCTGGTGTGGAGTAGAAGACTATCTCATCCATCATGATCAATGTCTCCATGTGACAATCATATCAGTGAAAAACAGAAGGCTACTATTCCTGGCTACTCACAACACCCAATGAAGCAGAAAATAGAGAGAATGAGAGAGAGGGAAAAAAACAGTCTAAACATGATCAAATTTAAAGTTTGAGGGGGGAAACAATGACTGTCAACAAAACTGGAAGCAAATCTAATTGTATATCATATCCATGTCTATTATTTGCTGGAGGGAATTTCAATGACTTGTGAGTGACAGGTGTTTCTGTTAAGTAAAATGTAATTTCGGCATCATTTGTATCATTACTTTGCTATCTAATATTTGTGATTGATTTATGGTCTTGTTCACTCCTTTAATAGTCAACTGATTATGGATTCCTCTGTCAAATAGACAATCTGAAATGTACCAGGTGATTTCAACATTTTGCAGTTCTCGTGGATGTAAGTAGTATTTGTATACTTTAGCCGCACTTGACTGAACTTGCCTGGCATGATGGAACCAATGGAATAGTCCCATAAGTGCATAATCCCACCCCTGGTACGCAGTACCAAATGCTCAAGCTAAAGAAAGAAAACAAATACTTTAAGTCAGATCTGATGTGCAGTATGAAAACGAACGGCTTAGATCTACGGGAAAGCTCAAACAATAATGAACAAAACACATTTGGCAAAACATGAATGTACAGAATATTAAACACAGTCCCTTGAGAGAGGTTGAGCATGTTAATACGGAGCTCAATCAGATCATCACATACTGAGTGGATATTAAGGATTGTGTCATCAGAAGAGAGCATTAAGAAGAACATCTCGCAAATACACAATAATCTCCTGCAGAGCTGCTGGTAATAAGAATGAGACGCCATTAATCACACAATCACTATGTTCAGCTGTCACAGAGAGAAACTTCAGCTCTGATAAATGTTCCAGTTGGACATTGCATGCCTGGGTAATGGTTACGATATGAGCACCAGAACACCACACGGCCACAGCTTTAGCGACACACACAACGTGTGCACGTACTTACAACTACACGTGTGGCACACGCACACACACACACACACACACACACACACACACACACACACACACACACACACACACACACACACTTGAACCCCACTCTTCTCTGTGTTATGACAAGACTTTATGACAGAATGGTTTAAGTTAGGTGCATTTGATACCTGCATGTATATATCCATCCAACTGGCCACCTGCTTAAAGTTCACAGCATATGGGTGCCATTCAACCTCAATGAGAAATCCCAATAGGGAAAATAAGAAAACTAAATACAGCCAGTGTGGCCTCTTGAACTGTGGGGAGCCTGGAAGATTGAATTTCACATTTGGGCTCATAATCTTATCATTCAATGAGTTTGTACAACGTTCTCCCTCTACATCTGTCTGTCTACCTTTTTTTGGATCACACTCAAACGGGGCCAGTAAAACCAGTCCTGACAGATTTAGAGCATACTCTGTGTCACAAGGTGGACCTGCCACTCAAATAGCGACAGAGAAAAGATTGGGGTGCAAAATTACAGAGAACATTTTTTATTTTTAGCCTTTGAATGCCGTCATGGCGTCAATTGGTCTTTAAAACGGTAGTTTTAAGCACCCTGTGGGTTAAGCTGCACACAGTGTTTTCAATTTGTATTGTAATTAAGCAAAATCACACTTTTGTACAAACTTTGTGATTTCAGGCATCGATTTTATGGATAAATGTCACAAATAGAGGCAAATGTACAGTATGTTTCCAAAATTGAAATAATATGATGTTGCTCTATGTTTAAAACAAAGAGTTGAGGAAGAACTTAAATATTGTTCATTTAGGCCCTGATTCAGACCTGAGTTAAGTGCGCGTACTTTGCACTTTTCTCTCCATGCGTATTCTGACCTTGAATTTAAGCATTTATTGACAATTACAAGCTTTTCTTACCGTCATCTAGACCACTTGCAAGCTGGTTTGGGATTGGTATGGCACAACGACATTCCGTGCAAACCGCTTCAATTCCAGCTAGGCAACAAGACCAGCCAGTTCGCAGAAGAAGAATCATACTGCAAACTGCGTGAAACACGAAATGTCAGAGCTGGCGATCTGCACCGACTCAAACTACTCCAGACTCACCTTCTTATGCCACTTAACGTTTGGAAACAAAGGCACATGACTATTTCAAGTGGCAAAGAAGTGAAAAACAAAGAACCCAATCTAGCTTTCGATGACCTCATAACCAAACACGACATAAAGGTGCATCGGAAGAAAGTCAAGGGACACTCCAAATCACCTGGTCGTGACAAACATTGCAACAACCATGCCGGCAGCATTGCGAAATCTGGTGCAATTCAATGCACCCCTTGGGAGTTCGATGCTCAAGACACAATGATCACCGAGGCAGCCATGGTGTCTGAGGTAAAGCACAGCGGGAAAGCACACGAACATAATGTGTAGCTTACTCATTCCATTCAGGTTGCAACATGTGTGAAAGTCTCTCCAGGACACTATTCTGGTGGTAAACACACATGCTACTCTCCTGAAAAAAAACTTGTCTGTAAGAAAGCTAGTAGAGGTCATTAACCATGACTATGCCCATCTCCAATTGGTTTGATTGTTATTGGATTGGATATTCATTGATCTGGCCAAGGATTTCGACTCTGTCAATCACCACATCCTCATCGGCAGACTCGATAGCCTTGGTTTCTCAAATGATTGCCTCGCCTGGTTCACCAACTACTTCTCTGATAGAGTTCAGTGTGTCAAATCGGAGGGCCTGTTGTCCAGGCCTCTGGTAGTCTCTATGGTGGTGCCTCAGGGTTCAATTCCTGGACCGACTCTCTTCTCTGTACACATCAATGATGTCGCTCTTCCTGCTGGTGATTCCCTGATCCACCTCTATGCAGATGACACCATTCTGTATACCTCTGGCCCTTCTTTGGACACTGTGTTAACAATCCTCCAGACGAGCTTCAATGCCATACAAATCTCCTTCCGTGGCCTCCAATTGCTCTTAAATACAAGTAAAACTAAATGCATGCTCTTCAACCGATCGCTGCCCGCACCTGCCCGCCCGTCAAACATCACTACTCTGGACGGTTCTGACTTAGAATATGTGGACAACTACAAATACCTAGATGTCTGGTTAGACTGTAAACTCTACTTCCAGACTCACATCAAACATCTCCAATCCAAAGTTAAATATAGAATTGGCTTCCTATTTTGCAACTAAGCATCCTTCACTCATGCTGCCAAACATATCCTTGTAAAACTGACCATCCTACCGATCCTCGACTTCGCCGATGTCATTTACAAAATACCCTCCAATACCCTACTCAATAAATTAGATGCAGTCTATCACAGTGCCATCCGTTTTGTCACCAAAGCTCCATATATTACCCACCACTGCGACCTGTACGCTCTCGTTGGCTGGCCCTCACTTCATACTCGTCACCAAACCCACTGGCTCCAGGTCATCTACAAGACCCTGCTAGGTAAAGTCCCCCCTTATCTCAGCTCGCTGGTCACCATAGCAGCACCCACCTGTAGCACGCGCTCCAGCAGGTATATCTCTCTGGTCACCCCCAAAACCAATTCTTCCTTTGGCCGCCTTTCCTTCCAGTTCTCTGCTGCCAATGACTGGAACGAACTACAAAAATCTCTGAAACTGGAAACACATCTCCCTCACTAGCTTTAAGCACCAGCTGTCAGAGCAGCTCACAGATTACTGCACCTGTACATAACCCATCTATAATTTAGCCCAAACAACTACCTCTCCCCCTACTGTATTTATTTATTTATTTTGCTCCTTTGCACCCCATTATTTCTATCTCTACCTTGCACATTCTTCCACTGCAAATCTACCATTCCAGTGTTTTACTTGCTATATTGTATTTACTACGCCACCATGGCATTTTTTTGCCTTTACCTCCCTTATCTCACCTTATTTGCTCACATTGTATATAGACTTATTTTTCTACTGTATTATTGACTGTATGTTTGTTTTACTCCATGTGTAACTCTGTGTTGTTGTATGTGTCAAACTCCTTTGCTTTATCTTGGCCAGGTCGCAATTGTAAATGAGAACTTGTTCTCAACTTGCCTACCTGGTTAAATAAAGGTGAAATAAAAAATAAAAAATTGGAGGATTTTCTCCATGAAGGTTCCTCTTCTATGGACCACTTGACCATGAATAGAATCCCCTCATATCTAGTGCCCCTATCAATGGTGCACGACATATTGACCTCAGGTACTACAACCACAGTAAGGTTGATACAGTCATATTTTGCCTATAGTCTGGGGTCTGACACTGCCGATTGTTGAACTGGAGAATATCTATAGATTGAAAATGGTTCTAAATGTAGGATTTTGGTGCGACAGTACCCATGTGAAAATTGCCACAACCCCTCGTTGTAGCTTATCAGGAACACAATACAGAATTCTATCTCACCCCAACCTGTTAATGTGTACTCTAACCAAAGATGTCCACTACCTCTGTGCTAGCAGACTGTCCGTCAGGGATAACACTGAGCGTCTTTGTGGTCTTAAGCCTATCACCAGCGAAGAACGTTGTAGAACCAAACTAACAGCAAGGGATGGGGTCACCATCACACAAGTGGAAGTTGTTGGGAATCGATGGTTGATTAACAGCCTGTTCGCGTCCGCCACAATGACTTAGGAATGCCATGACTCAACCACCCAACTGAACCTCCCCAACCAGACTGTTTTTGTTAAGGTACCAGAGGGGGCGATTATCAACATAGATGACCTCGCTCTATACCAACCTCCTGATGACAGGATAGACACAGAGATTGAAATGCCTAACGCATTTGCTAAGCGTTCCCTTGAGTTGCCACGAGCCTTTCAAAACCAAATCCAGTATGAGGGACCAATGAATGTTGATCTTAGCGTACTGGATGAGACACTTTTTGTTGACCCGACTGACTACAAGCCAAAAGATTGGTCTGTCGCCTGTTCTTGGACGGTGCCAGACAGTATGATGACTGTTACCATGATCCTTGGTCTTATTTCCCTTGTCATGTGCACCTTCTACGTACACAGGCGCACACGTGCAATGAAATACCTAATGAGGTCTTATACTAGGATCACCCGTGGAATGAAATACCTAATGAGGTCTTATACTAGGATCACCCGTGGAATGGAATACCTAATGAGGTCTTATACTAGGATCACCCGTGGAATGGAATACCTAATGAGGTCTTATACTAGGATCACCCGTGGAATGAAATACCTAATGAGGTCTTATACTAGGATCACCCGTGGAATGGAATACCTAATGAGGTCTTATACTAGGATCACCCGTGGAATGAAATACCTAATGAGGTCTTATACTAGGATCACCCGTGGAATGGAATACCTAATGAGGTCTTATACTAGGATCACCCGTGGAATGGAATACCTAATGAGGTCTTATACTAGGATCACCCGTGGAATGAAATACCTAATGAGGTCTTATACTAGGATCACCCGTAGAATGGAATACCTAATGAGGTCTTATACTAGGATCACCCGTGGAATGGAATACCTAATGAGGTCTTATACTAGGATCACCCGTGGAATGAAATACCTAATGAGGTCTTATACTAGGATCACCCGTGGAATGGAATACCTAATGAGGTCTTATACTAGGATCACCCGTGGAATGGAATACCTAATGAGGTCTTATACTAGGATCACCCGTGGAATGGAATACCTAATGAGGTCTTATACTAGGATCACCCGTGGAATGAAATACCTAATGAGGTCTTATACTAGGATCACCCGTGGAATGGAATACCTAATGAGGTCTTATACTAGGATCACCCGTGGAATGGAATACCTAATGAGGTCTTATACTAGGATCACCCGTGGAATGGAATACCTAATGAGGTCTTATACTAGGATCACCCGTGGAATGGAATACCTAATGAGGTCTTATACTAGGATCACCCGTGGAATGGAATACCTAATGAGGTCTTATACTAGGATCACCCGTGGAATGGAAGCGATCCCGATTTTCGGAAAGTTGGCAATAGATCCTGAAACCCCATCTACAGTACCCCCAGCCTCCTCTCCCAAATCCGCTTGGTCAGTACCGTAATGTCCCCAATGTTAGCTTTGTCATTCAGGGTGCCATTTTTCCAAGTGCCTTAACTACCCACCTTCAAGTAGGATCACTTTAGATAGGACATTAGAGACAATGCCATGAGAGAGTAATTTAGCCTAGACCTTGGACGTATATAGAACATTGTCCAAGTTAGATGATTATGGTGTGGTAGCTATATTTTGTGTATCTTTTGTTTATGTCTTTATTCATTTTTGTTTCATTTCCTTTGACACTTAGGAAGTGATAGACCATAAACAAGTTCCCCATACAACCACTAGTTGGTGCCACAACGCCACTCATTTGGGGAAGAAATGTAATCACGTATTGCCTGAGTGTTGTGCGTTATTAACGTCTGCCTAAGTTACTGCCTAGATCCACTAGCCGGGACAACTGGATGATGGGCCAGAATGTAGAGCCATGGCCGGACCTCCCTTGTCCATTCTGGTGGTGGTGTACAGCTTGCAGAAGTCCTACCAGGGTAAATCACCAGGGGGGGGACTGCTACGATGATCCACAAACCAGGACATCCGTTGGTCATTCTTATGGTGGGTTACAAAATGCAGAATCCTTCCAAGTTGAACGCACCAGAGGGGGACTGTCATGACTGGCCTGTTCGGGTCAGGTTACTGTGGATCACAGTCCTACAGAGACATCTCTTATTCCCACCAGAGGGGGAGAGGTGTAGAGGATTGAACGGGGGGTGGGGCCATCCTCAGAAGACCTCTCTCACAGAACGAGGGCAAGGAAACAGACAACTAATAAAAGGTGCATTGTGACGTCTGGTGGACAATCAGAGACTTACACCCGCGAACGAAGGAGACGACCACCCAGAGAACGGGACGTTGGCCGAACCTCTCTCACTAAGCGGAACTCGGCCCACGGTGCCCTTGGCAAAACAGTGATACCCAACGGAGACATTCAACAAGTAATTACATCAGTATATTCTGACCCCTAAGAGCGGCAGTTCGGGGCAAGGTGTTAGAGTTAAATTAACTATAGTTTACAAATGTATCTAAGTGTGCTTTTCTCTAGTGCACTCTCTCTTTCCAATGTAATGAAACAGCAGGGAGCAGATCTCGAACCCTTGACCTTCGAGCCCGAGGTCCGGCGCGCTATCGACTGTGCCGCAAAAGCATGCTCATGCGGCAGAGTTGATTTCCGTGGCTTATAAACCCAGGGTCGGTACACTACTCCCTCCTTTCAAAGAGAGCGTCCTCGCGCTAGCTTGCGATTCTACATCTTACAGGAACGCGCTCACCGGCCAAGCACACACACTGTCGTGGATGCAAGGTCCGACCACTTCTGACACCAATGTAATGAAAGAAAGCATGCTTTCTAAATCCCCATCTTGTGTAACACGTGTCATCTTGTGTTGCTCCGCGAGTGATCCGTTCTAATCAACAGCCTAGACTGTGTGTTTGTGTATGTGTATCTTATATTATCATTTAGCTTGTTAGTAAATAAATAATCAACTCAATTGGTCTGGTATGGAATGATTTAATGAGATCCCGGGTTTGTGCAGATTTACGAGTTATGCAACGTTCAGGATGAGACTGTAGAGGAAATTAATGAATTAGCGACTGCTGTAAAATCGATATTCTGATATTCTTTGAGTTAATTGGGGATACGGAAACTCATTAAAACAAACTTTTCCCATGCTGCCCCAGGTTACTGAGTTAATGATTACCTGATTCATTTAATCACGTAATTATGAACATAGCTAATTATTCGAAAAACAACAGTCGTCACATTTATGATACCAATATCACGACAGTAGGCTAACTAAATTGTCATGGAGCGGAGTGCAGACCAAGCCATAACAGTTTGAACCTGACGCATGGCACAAAATTTGGCCGTGTCAACACGCAGTTCCATGGTTAGCGCAGGCAATAGACAAGGGTATTGTACACTATTTCTTTGGTGCGTTAAGCCTCTCCAAACCTGTTTTTATGATTCATAAATACTTTCCTAAACCTAAATAATCCACACAATTTTTAAATCTTCTTGCTACTGAAACAGAGACAAATATGAATATATGCTTAAAAAAATGTATAACCCAACATCAAATCAAAGTTTACATTTCACCTTACAGTAAAATGCTTACTTACATGCTCTAACCAATGGTGCGAAAAAAAAGGTATGTGTGTGTGTGTGTGTGTGTAGGTAAGTAAAGAAATAAAACAACAGTAAAAAGACATTTGAAAAAAGAGTAGCAAGGCTATATACAGACACCTGTTAGTCAGGCGTATTGAGGTAGTATGTACATGTAGGTATCGTTAAAGTGACTATGCATATATGATGAACAGAGAGTAGCAGAAGCGTAAAAAGAGGGGTTGGCGGGTGGTGGGACACAATGCAGATAGCCCGGTTAGCCAATGTGCGGGAGCACTGGTTGGTCGGGCCAATTTAGGTACTATGTACATGAATGTATAGTTAAAGTGACTATGCAAATAAGATAAACAGAGAGTAGCAGCAGCGTAAAAGAGGGGTTGGGGAGGCACATAATCCAAATAATCCGGGTAACCATTTGGTTACCTGTTCAGGAGTCTGGCTTGGGGGTAAAATCTTTTGAGAAGCCTTTTTGTCCTAGACTTGGCACTCCGGTACCGCTTGCCATGCGGTAGTAGAGAGAACAGTCTATGACTGGGGTGGCTGGGGTCTTTGACCATTTTTAGGGCCTTCCTCTGACACCGCCTGGTGTAGAGGTCCTGGATGGCAGGCAGCTTTGCCCCAGTGATGTACTGGGCCGTACGCACTACCCTCTGAAGTGCCTTGCGGTTGGAGGCAGAGCAATTGCCTTACCAGGCAGTGATGCAACCAACGACATGGGGGACGCTGGCGTTTTTGAAAGTGCATGGCCAACTGGCGAATAAATCCCTCTGATGTCTCATTGTGCATTCCTGGTCTGATGTTCTAGCTCTGTGATTTACTCATCGAACACTGCGGTTATGTTCT
Source organism: Oncorhynchus mykiss (assembly GCF_013265735.2). Taxonomy (NCBI): domain Eukaryota; kingdom Metazoa; phylum Chordata; class Actinopteri; order Salmoniformes; family Salmonidae; genus Oncorhynchus; species Oncorhynchus mykiss. The sequence continues at coordinate 21,165,148 of NC_048578.1, forward strand.
CGTGAATAAATTATTCTCTCTCAACATGCTCTCGATGTTGCAGCTGTAGAACCTTTTGAGGATCTCAGGACCCATGCCAAATCTTTTTAGTTTCCTGAGGGGGAATAGGCTTTGTCGTGCCCTCTTCACGGCTGTCTTGGTGTGATTGGACCAATCTAGTTTGTTGTTGATGTGGAGACAAAGGAATTTGAAACTCTCAACCTGCTCCACTACAGCCCCGTCGATGAGAATGGGAATATGCTTGGTGCTCCTTTTCCTGTAGTCCACAATCATCTCCTTAGTCTTGGTTACGTTGAGGGATAGGTTGTTATTCTGGCACCCCCCGGCCAGGTCGCTGACCTCCTCCCTATAGGCTGTCCTGTCGTTGTCGGTGATCAGGCCGACCACTGTTGTGTCGTCAGCAAACTTAATAATGGTGTTGGAGTTGTGCCTGGCCATGCAGTCGTGGGTGAACAGGGAGTACAGGAGGGGACTGAGCACGCACCCCTGGGGAGCTCCAGTGTTGAGGATCAGCGCGGCAGATGTGTTGTCCTCACCACCTGGGAGCGGCCTGTCAGGAAGTCCAGGATCCAGTTGCAGAGGGATGTGTTTAGTCCCAGGTTCCTTAGCTTGGTGATGAGCTTTGAGGGTACTATGGTGTTGAACGCTGAGCTGTATATAGAGATTGCATCATCTGTGGATCTGTTTGGGCGATATGCAAATTGTTAAAAGCAAATTAGAATAGGATTGCAATTGATATTTATTTCCAGATAAAGTGGCATTGTACCCAATATGGCCTTAAATATCAGTGTGTACCAGTGTTTAAGCCTATGCAAGGTCAATGATGACCAGCCAACCAGCTCTGTAGTGATCACAATGATGTGTTAGATGTTTTTGACCCCGAGGGCCGCATGATATACTGAATCAAGTGCTCTCAGGGTAGTGGTTGAGGCCTGCATATATATAACATCACTCAAATCTAAAGCCGCCAATAATGTACATTGTACCAGCTCCTTCCTGGCCTCCAGAGAAAAATAATCCTTATGCCGGTAATAAAAAACTATTTTCAGCTTGAGCTTCCTTATCAAGTTCTCCACATGAACAGTGAAACTCAGCTTGTCATGCACCCACACTCCCAAAAATTTGTACACTTTGACTTGCTCTATAGTATCTCCATCCAATGTAGCAATGACATGATTAGTAACATGCCTGGCATTAGAAAATGTTTGATTCAGAACCAGCTTCAAATCATACAGATTCTGTTGTATGGTGTTAAATGCTCTTTGGGCATTTCAAATGCTGAAGATTAACTACTAGCACTTGCAGAATACCTGAGCACAACTCTATGGATTTACAACCATCCTCATTACACATTGTGTACGATTTGATAGGTAATTTCTAAACCAATCTAGATCATGACCAGTAATTGCACAACATTTTAAACTTTGCACCAACACAGCATGGCCCACGGTGTCAAATACCTTCGACAAATCAATAAAGACACACAATGTAACTTCTTGTCAAGAGCACAGTGGATGTAATTTAAAACCTTCAATTTTGCTGAAACAGTGCCATAGCCAGACCTAAAACATGATGGCATTCCATTTAAGATGTTGTTTCTTGATGGTAGGCCTTTAGCTGCCTACTAACTAAGGACTCCAGTACCTTAGACAGTACGGACAATTTTGATATGTGTCGATAGTTGTGGATGGATCTCCACCTTTCAGGAGAGGCAGTACAAAAGAAGATTTCCATAACTTTGTGATTTCCCTAACGTCAAGCATGAGGTTAAAAATACATGTTAAGGGGGAGCAATGATGTCTCCAGCTAGGTGTTGGAGGTGGGGCTCAAGATCATCGGGGCAGGGGATTTCTTTCTATCAATTTCTTTCAGTACTTTGCGCACATCTGAAACAGAGAAGGATGAGAAGGAGAACCTGGTGAAGGAGTGCACAGGGGTGTCAGGTAAATTCACAGGGGGCTCATTTAGACCTTTAACCTTTTCAAATAAACTGCCTGCATCTAGATTTAAGGCTTTCACACAATCTGTGTGTCTACCAACAATTGTTTGGGAAGCTGTGTATATATTTTGTACTCCAAACCTTTCACTACTTGCCAAAACTTGGAGGGATTATTTCAATTATCCAAAGTATATTTAAGGTAGTGGTCTGCTTTCAGTTTTCTGTTCATAGCCAATCACAGATTTCGAAAATGTTAAAAGCCATCCAATCATCCGCCGAACCAGAACCTCTTGCTTTAGCCCACATAGCATTTCATTTCCTTATGATTTTAGTAAGTTCATCATTACACCGAGGGTTCTTTCTCTCTGTCCTTAATCCTGAATTTTTTGAAAGGGGCATGCCTATTGCGTACATCCTGAAATGCATTCTGGAAGTAAGAAAAGGCTAGTTCAACATCATTTATATTCCATTCAATGCTAAATACATACTGTAAAAAACCTTGAATATCAAACTGCTTCCAGTATCTTTTCATAATGACACGTGGAGATCAATTAGGAATTTTACCATCTCTCACAAAGTCAATAGCACAGTGATCACTTACAGTTGAAGTCAGAATATTAGATACACTTAGGTTGGAGTCATTAAAACTCATTTTTCAACCACTCCACAAATGTCTTGTTAACAAACTATAATTTGTGAAGATGTTGGAGGAAACAGGTACAAAAGTATCTATATCCACAGTTAAACAAGTCCTATATCGACATAACCTGAAAGGCCACTCAACAAGGAAGAAGCCACTGCTCCAAAACCCGCTATACAAAAGCCAGACTAAGGTTTGCAACTGCACATGGAGATCGTACTTTTGGAGAAATGTTCTCTGGTCTGATGAAACAAAAGTAGAACTGTTTGGCCATAATGACCAGCATTTTGTTTGGAGGAAAAATGGGGATGCTTGCAAGCCGAAGAACACCATCTCAACCGTGAAGCACAGGGGTGGCAGCACTTCACAAAATCGATGGCATCATGAGGAGGACAATTATGTGGATATATTGAAGCAACATCTCAAGACATCAGTCAAGACACAAGTTAAAGCTTGGTCGCCAATAGGTCTTCCAAATGACCCCAAGCATACATCCAAAGTTGTGGCAAAAAGGCTTAAGGACAACAAAGTCAAGGTATTGGAGTGGCCATCACAATGCCCTGACCCCAATCCTATAGAAAATTTGTGGGCAGAACTGAAAAAGCGTGTGCGAGCATAGAGGCCTACAAACCTGACTCAGTTACATCAGTTCTGTCAGGAGGAATGGGCCAAAATTCACCCAACTTATTGTGGGATGCTTGTGAAAGGCTACCCGAAATGACCCAAGTTAAACAATTTAAAGGCAATTCTGCCAAATACTAATTGAGTGTATGTAAACTTCTGACCCACTGGGAATGTGATGAAAGAAATAAAAGCTGAAATAAATCATTCTCTCAACTATTATTCTGTCATTTCACATTCTTAAAATAAAGCGGTGATCCTAACTGACCTCAGACAGGCAATTGTTACTAGGATTAAATGTCATGAATTGTGAAAAACTTAGTTTAAATGTATTTGGCTAAGGTGTATGTAAACTTCCGACTTCAACTGTACGTCATTTGCAAAAATACCAGAAGCATTAAAACGATGAGGAGTATTGGTTAAGATCAAATCAATCGAAGAGGATTCCAGAGGACACTTTATATTCAACCTAGTTACACTGTTGACAATCTGGGTGAGATTATAGGTATTGCATGGAATTTTGAGTTGATCAGAGCTAGATGTTAACCAATCCTGATTCAGAAACTGGCTCTCATGAGGACCGCCATAGGAAATGAAGACCCAGAGTTACCTCTGATGCAGAGGATAAATTATTTAGAGTTAACTGCACCTCAGATTGCAGCCCAAATACAGTAAATGCCTCAGAGAGTTCAAGTAACAGACACATCTCAACATCAACTGTTCAGAGGAGACTGTGTGAATTGCGGCAAAGAAACCACTACTAAAGGAAACCAATAAGAAGAAGAGACTCCCTTGGGCCAAGGAACACGAGCAATGGGCATTAGACCAGTGAAAATCTGTCCTTTGGTCTGATGAGTCCAAATTGAATTTTTTGGTTCCAACCCCTGTGTCTTTGTGAGACACAGAGTAGGTGAACGGATGATCTCAGCATGTGTAGTTCCCACTGTGAAGCATGGAGGAGGTGTGGGGATCTTTTTCTGGTGACACTGTCTGTGATTTATTTAGAAATCAAGGCACACTTAACCAGCATGGCTACCACAGCATTTAAAAAAATATATAACCTTTATTTAACTAAGGCAATTAAGAACATTAAGAACACATTCTTATTTACAATGACAGCCTACCCCAGCCAAACCCGGATGATGCAGGGCCAATTGTACACTACCCTATGGGACTTCCAATCAGGGCCGGATGTGATACAGCCTGGATTCGAACTCGGGACTGTCGTGACACCTCTTGCACTGAAGCATTCCAGGTGAATTTGGTTGAGAGAATGCCAAGAGGGCAAGGCTGTCATCAAGGTAAAGAGTGGCTACTTTGAAGAATCTCAAAAATAAAATATATCTTGATTTGTTTAACACATTTTTGTTACTACATGATTCCATATGTGTTATTTCATAGTTTTGATGTCTTCACTATTATTCTACAATGTACACTACTGTTCAAAAGTTTGGGGTCCCTTCAAACACCAGTCTCAACGTCAACAGTGAAGAGGCGACGCCGGGAGGCTGGCCTTCTTGGCATAGTTCCTCTTTCCAGTGTCTGTGTTCTTTGGCCCATCTTTATCTTTTATTTTTATTGGCCAGTCTAATATATGGCTTTTTCTTTGCAACTCTGCCTGGAAGGCCAGCATCTTGGAGTCGCCCCTTCACTGTTGACGTTGAGACTGGTGTTTTGCGGGTACTATTTAAAGAAGCTGCCAGTTGAGGACTTGTGAGGCATCTGTTTCTCAAACTAGACGCTTGAATGTACTTGTCCTCTTGCTCAGTTGTGCACCGGGGCCTCCCACTCCTCTTTCTATTCTGGTTGGAGCCAATTTTCGCTGTTCTGTGAATGGAGTAGTACACAACGTTGTACAAGATCTTCAGTTTCTTGGCAATTTCTCACATGGAATAGCCTTCATTTCTCAGAACAAGAATACACTGACGAGTTTCATTAGAAAGTCTTTGCTTCTGGACATTTTGAGCCTGTAATCGAACCCACAAATGCTGTTTGTGAAAAAAGGGTTTTCTAATGATCAATTAGCCTTTTAAAATGACAAACTTGGATTAGCTAACACAACCTGCCATTGGAACACAGGAGTGATGGTTGCTGATAATGGGCCTCTGTACGCCTATGAAGATATTCCATAAAAAACAGTTTCCAGCTACAATAGTTATTTACACCATTAACAATGTCTCCACTGTATTTCTGATCAATTTGATGTTATTTTATTGGACAAAATATTTGCTTTTCTTTCAAAAACAAGGACATTTCTAAGTGACCCCAAACCTTTGAACGGTAGTGTAGATAACAGTAAAAATAAATAACTTTTGACTGGTACTGTATTCTAATGAGTCTGTCAACAAAATTCTTACTTAAAAGTACACCATATTTAAAGGGATGGCTGTGTGTATGGAAAATGTACTGAAAACACCATTGAACACCATTGGTTGGGTGAGTACATATGCGTTGGTGCAGCTGTTATGCTGCGTGCTTAATATATTGTTTATTACGGGGATCGTCCAGTGTTGTTCAACGAGGTTTACCCTCGCTATTTTGTTTGGGTACAACCCAGTGTTTTTATATACGTGTTTGTTTTGGGTGTATTAAAAACCCCTACTGTGTATTCCTGCACCTGTCTCTAAATCCTTTATACCAGCGTGACATCCATGCTACTGCAGGATTCTTTAGCTGTAGTGTAGTTGGATAATATTTCTCATATATATATTATTCAAACCTCACATGCGACTCGTAATAACACTATGCAATTAATGTGTTAACAAAGTCTATTAAATGTATTCTCTGACTCTGTAACGATGATTTAGCAATATGCAAGAGACTATAGTTGAGTTACAGTAATAGGTAACCAATAAATGTATTTTATTACATTTTAAAATGAATGAAATCACATGCAAGGCATAAAGCTTAGGTTAAAAAGCATTAACAAGCATTACAATGCATTATTCTAGGCATGATCAGAGACGGAGTGAGAGACGAAGTTCATGGGACAGGGAGAAAGAGAGAGTGTAGGTCTCTCACTGGCGCAGGCCAGGAACAAAAGAAGAGAAAGATAATTCATCTAAGACCCTTTATAACATCTGAGTTGTTAGGATTTAAAATGTGAGTTGTTGACCAATGGTATTATGGGAAAGTTTTCCTCCAATCAGATATCAGACCTTGGTGAGATAACACAGAGAATGCAACATTTCTAAGACAACACTGAGGAAATACTTGCAAACAGTAGTAATATTGGGGCCTGCAATAGTAATAATGGGGCTGGGCCACCCTACAGCTGTAATAATGGGGCTGGGCCACCCTGCAATAGTAATATTGGGGCTGGGTCACCCTACAGTAGTAATATTGGGGCTGGGCCAAACTACAGTAGTAATAATGGGGCTGGGTCAAACTACAGTAGTAATATAGGGGCCGGGCCACCCTGCAGTAGTAATAATGGGGCTGGGCCACCCTACTGTAGTAATAATGGGGCTGGGTCACCCTACAGTAGTAATATTGGGGCTGGGCCAAACTACAGTAATAATATTGGGGCTGGGCCAACCTACAGTAGTAATAATGGGGCTGGGTCACCCTACAGTAGTAATAATGGGGCTGGGCCACCCTACAGTAGTAATAATGGGGCTGGGTCACCCTACAGTAGTAATATTGGGGCTGGGCCACCCTGCAGTAGTAATAATGGGGCTGGGCCACCCTACAGTAGTAATAATGGGGCTGGGCCACCCTACAGTAGTAATAATGGGGCTGGGCCACCCTACAGTAGTAATAATGGGGCTGGGCCACCCTACAGTAGTAATAATGGGGCTGGGCAACCCTGCAATAGTAATATTGGGGCTGGGTCACCCTACAGTAGTAATAATGGGGCTGGGTCACCCTACAGTAGTAATAATGGGGATGGGCCACCCTGCAATAATAATAATGGGGCTGGGTCACCCTACAGTAGAAATAATGGGGCTGGGTGACCCTACAGTAGTAATAATGGGGCTGGGCCCCCTGCAATAGTAATAATGGGGCTGGGCCACCTTATAGTAGTAATAATGGGGCTGGGCCACCCTGCAATAGTAATAATGGGGCTGGGCCACCCTGCAATAGTAATAATGGGGCTGGGCCACCCTACAGTAGTAATAATGGGGCTGGGCCACCCTGCAATAGTAATATTGGGACTAGGTCACCCTATAGTAGTAATATTGGGGCTGGGCCAAACTACAGTAGTAATAATGGGGCTGGGTCACCCTACAGTAGTAATATTGGGGCTGGGCCAAACTACAGTAGTAATAATGGGGCTGGGTCACCCTACAGTAGTAATATAGGGGCTGGGCCACCCTGCAGTAGTAATAATGGGGCTGGGTCACTCTACTGTAGTAATAATGGGGCTGGGTCACCCTACAGTAGTAATAATGGGACTGGGTCACCCTACAGTAGTATTATAGGGGCTGGGCCAAACTACGGTAGTAATAATGGGGCTGGGTCACCCTACAGTAGTAATAATGGGGCTGGGCCACCCTACAATAGTAATAATGAGGCTGGGCCACCTTACAGTAGTAATAATGGGGCTGGGTCACCCTACAATAGTAATAATGGGGCTGGGCCACCTTACAGTAGTAATATTGGGGCTGAGCCACCCTACTGTAGTAATAATGGGGCTGGGCCACCCTACAGTGGTAATAATGGGGCTGGGCCACCCTACTGTAGTAATAATGGGGCTGGGCCACCCTGCAATAGTAATAATGGGGCTGGGCAACCCTACTGTAGTAACAATGGGGCTGGGTCACCCTACTCTAGTAATAATGGGGCTGGGCCACCCTACTGTAGTAATAATGGGGCTGGGTCACCCTACTGTAGTAATAATGGGGCTGGGCCACCCTACAGTGGTAATAATGGGGCTGGGCCACCCTGCAATAGTAATATTGGGACTAGGTCACCCTATAGTAGTAATATTGGGGCTGGGCCAAACTACAGTAGTAATAATGGGGCTGGGCCACCCTGCAATAGTAATAATGGGTCTGGGCAACCCTTCTGTAGTAATAATGGGGCTGGGTCACCCTACTGTAGTAATAATGGGGCTGGGCCACCCTACTGTAGTAATAATGGGGCTGAGCCAACCTACTGTAGTAATAATGGGGCTGGGCCACCCTGCAATAGTAATAATGGGTCTGGGCCACCCTACAGTAGTAATAATGGGGCTGGGCCCCCTGCAATAGTAATAATGGGGCTGGGCCACCTTATAGTAGTAATAATGGGGCTGGGCCACCCTGCAATAGTAATAATGGGGCTGGGCCACCCTGCAATAGTAATAATGGGGCTGGGCCACCCTACAGTAGTAATAATGGGGCTGGGCCACCCTGCAATAGTAATATTGGGACTAGGTCACCCTATAGTAGTAATATTGGGGCTGGGCCAAACTACAGTAGTAATAATGGGGCTGGGTCACCCTACAGTAGTAATATTGGGGCTGGGCCAAACTACAGTAGTAATAATGGGGCTGGGTCACCCTACAGTAGTAATATAGGGGCTGGGCCACCCTGCAGTAGTAATAATGGGGCTGGGTCACTCTACTGTAGTAATAATGGGGCTGGGTCACCCTACAGTAGTAATAATGGGACTGGGTCACCCTACAGTAGTATTATAGGGGCTGGGCCAAACTACGGTAGTAATAATGGGGCTGGGTCACCCTACAGTAGTAATAATGGGGCTGGGCCACCCTACAATAGTAATAATGAGGCTGGGCCACCTTACAGTAGTAATAATGGGGCTGGGTCACCCTACAATAGTAATAATGGGGCTGGGCCACCTTACAGTAGTAATATTGGGGCTGAGCCACCCTACTGTAGTAATAATGGGGCTGGGCCACCCTACAGTGGTAATAATGGGGCTGGGCCACCCTACTGTAGTAATAATGGGGCTGGGCCACCCTGCAATAGTAATAATGGGGCTGGGCAACCCTACTGTAGTAACAATGGGGCTGGGTCACCCTACTCTAGTAATAATGGGGCTGGGCCACCCTACTGTAGTAATAATGGGGCTGGGTCACCCTACTGTAGTAATAATGGGGCTGGGCCACCCTACAGTGGTAATAATGGGGCTGGGTCACCCTGCAATAGTAATATTGGGACTAGGTCACCCTATAGTAGTAATATTGGGGCTGGGCCAAACTACAGTAGTAATAATGGGGCTGGGCCACCCTGCAATAGTAATAATGGGTCTGGGCAACCCTTCTGTAGTAATAATGGGGCTGGGTCACCCTACTGTAGTAATAATGGGGCTGGGCCACCCTACTGTAGTAATAATGGGGCTGAGCCAACCTACTGTAGTAATAATGGGGCTGGGCCACCCTGCAATAGTAATAATGGGTCTGGGCCACCCTACAGTAGTAATAATGGGGCTGGGCCACCCTAAAGTGGTAATAATGGGGCTGGGTCACCCTACAGTAGTAATAATGGGGCTGGGAAACCCTGCAGTAGTAATAATGGGGCTGGGTCACTCTACAGTAGTAATAATGGGGCTGGGCCACCCAACAGTAGTAATAATGGGGCTGGGTCACTCTACAATGGTAATAATGTGGCCGGGTCAATCTACAGTGGGAATAATGGGGCTGGGTCACTCTCCAGTGGTAATAATGGGGCTGGGAAACCCTGCAGTAGTAATAATGGGGCTGGGTC